>NC_091500.1:11218906-11864219 GCF_947461875.1 Haliaeetus albicilla | reverse complement strand
GACTAGTGTCCTCAGCTGACAAACTCGGACATCTACACATAGAAAGATGAATGCATATGTTTCAAAGCTATGTGCACAGCTTTCATGGTATAGATGACTAAAGCAATATCCCCTAAAATAAATTATCAGTATGTTCCTTATGCCCTAAGTTTTATCAACAACTAGAAACTCATCAGAGCAACATATATGTATCTATGTCTTGAATGTTGTGTATGTTCAGAGTACATAGGCATTTAGACATGCTGCCTTTGTTCACCCATATCTTATTTCCTCTCAGTTCCTGTGCGGGGTTTGTTGCACGCTACATTTGTTGAAAGAGAAGGACATGAAGAAAACCTAACACGGAGTCTGAGTGGGAAATTTGAGTGAAGCCCTAATGCTGAGGCACTACAGGAAGAGAAATATGTATAAACTATTCTTTTATCTGCATAGCTGTACCCACACTAGGGGTTTCGCTAATATAAATTCTATTAGTTTCTATGTCAATATTGTCAAATTGGTACTAGAGTTGGCCAGAAAACAAGAGTTTTATTTTGCAAAAAAGTCATGGTTTCAGAAATGGTTTTCAGTCTGCTCTGGGACAATGCTGAGACCATTCCAGAAAAATCTGCAGCAAAAATGCATGTGAAAAAGTCTTTTCCCCTAGTATCTTATAACTCCCCCATGTGCTCACAGGGACTACTGTATTGCAGCTGTACTAGTAAAAGAAATTGCCCAGGGACCGCTGTCTGCCCTGAGGCCAGCTCGTGCAGCTTGTGTTGACATAGTTAATTGTTCTTACCCCCCAAAACATGCTGACTGCATCTATACTGGCTTGAACTATCCCCTCAGCTGTGCTGGGACATTTCTGGGAGAGAGGTAGTTAGCCCAGGCCAAACTATTGCCAAGGACCACGCTAACAATTTAACTGTACTGACAATCATCTGCCTGTGCTCAGGTTTGCCCTGGCCCTGTTTCACATACTGAAAAGAAATTGCTCAGAGGACCATACTGAAGTCCTTGCTCTTGTTACTCTATGCCAAAGGACTTTCCCATGCCATTAGCTGGCATTGAGAAGGGATTCTCTGCCTGGTTTTGATAAGAAATTCCAGCCTCAGCTTGCAAAACCATCCTGGCAAAAATTTAATGGAAACATATGCACTGGTGTAAAAAGTTCAGATGAATCTGCATTTTTCTTCAAAAAATCATGCTGTTGACAAATTCCACCGTGCAATGATTGATTTAAGGCATGCCTTCATTGAAGTATTCAGCTGTACTTCAGACCTTGAATGTTTCTGGCTGGTTTTCCAAGGCCATAGTTGCTAATACAGTTCACTCCATAGCAATTACATTGTGGTTTTAGCTACGTAAGAGCTGGATTAAAAAATCTTGCAGATATCAAAGGGTATAACTATTCTTTTTTTCTTCTCTTCTTTCCTCATTATCTTCCTGACTGCAGTGGCTTCGCTCACTCCTAACACAGTTGATAGATACAGTGTGTTTGGAGACCGTTAGTGCACATATGATTTATCCTACACTAATTCCTAAGAAATGTACCTCCCTGAGCATTTATCAATGCAAGAACCAAGCATTTGAATAATGATAGAAAAATAAACAAAAGGATTTGGCTGGACTGAAAGTTCATTTGCATTTTATTAAGATTTCCTCAGATATTCTTATTTTGTCACTCTGCATGCATCTTCACATTTTTCCTTTTCCCTTCTTGTTTATTAAACAAGTTATTACTTTAGTAAAGAGAAGCATGTCCTCTTAATTCCAGCTCACTTCAGAACCTGCTTTCACACCATGGAAAAATGAATAGGGAAATCTTGAGCATGTTTGAAGTGGTTTTAAAATTCTTCCTCTCTTTATAAGACAAGTTATGTTTATCAGTAGCTTTAACTTTAGGGGATCTACAAAGGGACTGGTATGTCAGCAGAAGACTTATAAATCTCCCTAACGGTATCAAAGACATTAGGGCTCTCTCAATGGTAGGATGCTAGAGTTGCATACTAAAGATAGCAGACACATGCTTCATGGAAGTAGCACTACTGAAATATAAACAAGCCCCCTTCATCCAGACATTTTTGGTTATGTTTACAGATTAAATCTCAGGATGTGTATATTAGATGTTCTTGTTTCAGGATATTAATGGCAAAATGAACCTGTTTTTGATGTTTAAGTCACATTAATGTCTGATGGACTGTTAAAATGTTAAAGGGTACACCAGACATGCTGTAGTATGTGACATATGTTAGTCATACCATACTAGCTAGGAATTTGGATTTGTTTATAATGAACATAAATTGACTGAATTTAACCTCCTTCTACCTCCCTCAACAGTTAAATCACATTAGGTTCCATTTCCTCTGAAAGACAGTCTTGAAAAATTAGATGAAACTTGAAAAGCAGTTGTATTCAGATTTCAACAGTAGTACATAAAAGTAACCTGCTTAGCAATATGAATTTATATGACCTGTGGACAAATCATTGGATATCAGAAGAACATTCAGAGGTAGCTGCTTGCTCTTCAAGCAGTTTGGTGTGACAATCACCCTTACTCTCAAGCCCCCTTCAGAATAGTTGCAATCATTACAAAAAATCACTTTAATCCTGGACACATTTGTGCTCAGGGTCATTTAATTCACTTTCTATTATAAAAATGCTGAGCATGAACATTGTCAAAACTGAACTCCAGCAAAGGCAGACATACAGGTAGGAAGGCCAAACAAAGCAGGATAATTTAGCTCAGATTTTACAGATTATGTTATTGCATTTCACAAAAACTAAGGTTGCCTCATTATTCTCTTATTCTTCCCACCTGTGTCTATCCCATATTTCTTTCTCTATACTAGCACTATAAACCCTTTTGGAAAGAGACAGTGGTTTTACTCTTTGCTTCTATGATGGAATATCAGCGTGTGACCAGATCATTATGACATTGAACAAAAGCTGAAATTTACCTTTTTTTGAACATTGTTAATTCGCATGTGAGTATGTGTGTTGCGGGTGGAGGGAAGGATTGCTTGGTTGTTAAGGATCTGGAGTTTTGTTGATATGGTAGATTCTGGAGTGGTTTGAGTAAAGGAAACCTTAAATAGCTGTCAAAGGCAAGGAGCTGCATATACACTGGGAGTGGCTATCGCAATAGGAACCTTCTTCACTAACCTCAGCCTGCCAGAGGACCTCACAGGGAGGTGCCTGTCTCCTTTCAGAGTCCAGCTGTAGTCAGGGTGACATCTCTGCGTGGGAGTCGATCCCCTCTGTCACCCACACCCAGGAGGAAAGCCTAAGTGGTGACCTGGAGAGCAGCAAAAAGCAAAGATGTTTAAGCGTTAGAGAACAAGTCTGGGCTGAGTTCTAGTCTGCTAGTGAGGAAAGCAGGGCAGACAGTGGCTGAAAAGTGTGGTTGGCTCTACAGCACCACCAGCATTTGAACAAGACACTGTTGAGAAATTCTTTAAAATATTGCCAGTGAATTGAACCCACAGGCTCTTTGAAAATCAGGCAGCGAAAATGCTTTTCTCTCCATATTGTCTGTCTTCTCTGTAAATACACCCCTCATGCCAGGCAGCACAGCAGAGGTGTCACAGAGAGCGAAGACACCTCTGCCGGCTTTACAACAGCCAGAGAGTCCATCTTCTCAGAGGAAATATTCAGGAGGGCCCTCCAGATGGTACATATCATTTTCCACTGCTATGAAGTGAGCTACGAAGCAGCACAAAATGAACTCAATAAGCTGAGGGATCTGGCTTCTTATAGCAAATTTGTATTTGAAGACACTGTTACACAAACTGATGCTAATAAATAAACATATCAAACTTGATGTCTGTGAAACTATAGCTATGTAGAAATACCTCCTTTCTGGTTTCTTGACCATGCCCTTCACAGAGACAAATTAGAGCAACCATAAACTTTAACCAGTCAGGCATTTTAATGCTATAAACTAACACAGCTGTATTTTCAGAGATGATAATATTTCATTTTATGTCCTCTAACTACTTTAAATTTTGCAAGGTGATATAAAAAAACCCACCAATTTCTCCTCAGCTTCACTTGAAGAAAAGTGTTTTCGTACAGGGTATTCTTGCAGTTGTGGAAACAGCTTTTAAGTCCTGGCCCAGTAAGTGTGAAGTCCTCTCTGAGGAACAGTGAATCTCTTTTCCTTTCAGCTTTTTAATAAGTTTATGACTGACACACTCTTGGTGGAATATCAACAATAAATCATGTCTATGTAGAAAATAATTTGCAGAGGATTTTCAGATTTGGTCTTAGGCCAGTTAGGCACAACTTCCGAAAATTTTGAAATTATCTGGAAGAGAAAGTTTTAAGAAAAATGTCTCGTACCAACTGAAATGTCTCAGAGAGAAACATTTGATTATGGTTGACTTTTTAATTGTATGAGAACACAAAATGAAACACATCATAAGAACATTAAACATGAAAAATTATTTTGAAAGGAAATATTAGGTGCCCAGTTCCAAAATTATAAAACTGGACATTTTGGCAATGTCAGAATATTCCTATCTGCCAAAACTTAATTTCAGCAAATCTAATAGGGCTGTGCAAAGCATTTTGGTTTCAGAACAACTGCATTTTTCAATTCTTCTTCTTTTTTCTGGCCAGCAATAACACAGTAGTTATTCTAAGAACATATGGTTAATTCACCTGTACCTGCACATCTTCCTAGTGAAGAGTAAGAGAATATTCTTAAAATTGGTTTCTATTTTGAGAGGCATTGAACAAAGTTTCATTTAAATGCTAAACAGTTCAATTTAGATGCAATTAACATAGTCAAGGAATCAGAAGATGAGTTCTTATAAAGGGGTAAGAACATGACAGATGTAAGAGCTGACTGAACAAGTTCTGGTTTTAGTCCCGGCATCAAAAAATAGGACCGATATCACCTTATTTTAGTTATTTAAATAGTATTCCAGGGCTACCTTTGTCCATAGTTAATGTGGGGAGAGAGGCATTTCCAATGGAAGATTCATCCCATCCTGAAATAGGTGCCTAAGGTAGGTGAGGTAAGTTTCCCTCTGTAAATTTATGCAGCCCAGGTGAGGTGTCTGAGGAATGCTGTCACATTTTGGCTCAGGATTCCAGTTTTTGCAAACTGCTGATAATACTAGAAAATGAGACCGAAAAAATGGCTTATGAGAAAATGAAAACAACTCACAGCCAGCGCTATGGTAGCTCTAAAAATTTCTTCGAACATCACATCACTTATAAAACCTCTGCTCCGAGTGACGTCCCACCCTTCTGACCCTGTGATAAAAGAAAGAAAATGGAAAGAAAGGAGATTTAAAGCGGACCCTCCTCAGAAGGGGTCTCGCCCCCCGAGCAGCAGTGGAGGGAGCAATGCTGATGCCCTCAGCCACCAGCCTGGGCTGATGAGTGTGGAGTCGGAGCGCAAGCTGATGGGCCGTACCTGCCTCATTGATTTCTCCGCACATATAATCAGCTCCTAGAGAGGTTGCCTTCTCTTTATACAAGATGAGAAAAGACTTGAAAACAAAGAACTTCTGTTTCCTTTGTTTTAGGCTTTCAGAGGAATTGCAGTGAAAAGAACAGCCATCTTAAGAGCAAATCTTATAACACAATGTGTTTTGCCTCAAAGGAACATCCTAGCCCTTCATTATCTGTTAAGCACAGTCCTTTGACATGTCTAGGACAGGATTTAAGCATAAACGGTTGTCAAATCGCTCTCACAGTCTTACGGTATGCTGTAGGTCTTATGGGAGTAGAGTGGAAAACTTGTCTTTAAATGAATCTGAGTAGAATTTTGAGAGGCTATGTGGATCTCAAATTTGTCTTCAGGGTATACAACAGTTCGTAAGACTGCTACTTTTTTGTGACATAACTTTCATGGGGGTAGAGCCAGAATATTAAGCTCATTACTTCCAGATGGAAAGGTTGGACAAGACAGAAATCCTTGGCATTGGGACCATGGACAGGGTGGTGTGATATGGACATGACATATTGAAGTAATCTAGATAGAAGATACAATGTTAGCCAAGGTTGTCAGTTGGATACTTTTTAAAACATTATATGGTTTGTAACAAGGTATTGTGTATCCTTCGAAACCCTCCAGATTGAAATCCTGGAAAGACTGTGGGGAAAATTGTGATTATTTTGCTTGAGTTACTAGAGTTCATTTTATATATATTAAGAGCTTGGCATCATTTGCCTGCAAGAAATTTTAGGCCAGCAATTTATACCGTACGAGCAATGTACATCATGCTAGCAGCACTTAAATGAGTCCAGGTGCTCATTTGTAACTTGGGATCTTGTGTGTTCTTATTCATGGGTTATACGCTGATAATAGTGCAGTGCCTCAAATGAGAATGCCACTCAGATATGTTTCACGAACCACATCTGTTTACAAGAGATGTTTTTGCATGAAATCCTTACGGCTACACTGAGGGTTTTCCACCAGGGGGCACGTAAAGCCCACAACATTAATCACTCTTCCACCGTGTTTTCCTTTGGATGTTTTGCCAATGAAGATTGCTTAAAGCCCGCTTAGCAGTCGGAAGCCCCATCATACAAATTCAAAATGTGTATTAGCTAAGCAAGAAGTGGGAACAAAGGGGGACACGTTACAAAGACTTGAGAAGAAGTGGGTGCTGGATACAGTCCTTCACATAGTCTTTACTGTCCAAATGAGCTATATATCCACTGCTGAATGCTGTTCCTATGTGAAAAATGCTTGTTCATATGTATGGAACATTTATACTTTCGCTGGTTTCAGAGAACTCTTATCCAAAAACTTTTCACTAGAGCTGTTGTGTACAGCAGAGGACAGGATTTAACCCTTTTTGCTGAACACGCAAAGCAAAAACTTAATGTATTTCAGTACCTCCAGAATGATGGATCAGGTACTCCGCTGATATTTCTTAGGATGTCACTTATAAAACCTCTTCTCGACATGATGTCCCACACTTACCTGGATGCATGAATCAGGCAGAGAAAAGCATTTAGAACAAACCCATATTGTGATCTTTTCCTTTCATGTACAGGCCCAATGAAAAGCACAGAAATCTTTGTGACAGTCTTGGATACATCAGAGACAGCTACGTTCCTAAGAGATTTTTCAAGACCACGTTAGAGAGGTATAATACTAATTCCTATGGACTTCCCTATATTTGATACATCATCTCCAAACTTGTAAAGCTTGCATCATCTCCAGGCAGTGATAAGATGCCTCAGTACAAGTCAGTGCATCTTTAGCTTTCTTTCTGATCAGTTGTCGTCAGTTGGGTTTTTGCCATTCACTTCTGTTGTCCAAATGTAGTTAAGATAACACGTTATCTTACTGTTATGAATACAGCCTCTCACTCCTTTGTCTTTAAAGGAAACCTCTCTCCATTGATGAAACTGGTAACTTAATCACTTTATTTAGGAGGACTGGTTTGGTAGGTTCCTAAAATTAACACTGTGTGGCTTCCATTGTCTGTCCTGTATGCAAAATAAGATAAAACTAATAGGGAGCTGTTTGCTCTAAAGGGAAGCTTTGAACCAGATACACGTCAGGTATCTCAAGAGAACTGAAAATTTGGGAAAACACAAGGTATATTCTATAAGGTAAACATATCTATCTGTTAATGTCTTTCTCTTCAATGTTTGCAGGGTTTCACTTTTATCCATGTATTTCACTCTTATCCATTTACTAATGTTCTCTGGTTCTACTCTCAGTGTTAAGAAAGAATTATTAGGTGAAATTGCAATGAAAAGCTGTTAATACCTTCCCTATGCATGCTAACCTTTACAGAATAGGTAAGTCTCGGAAACAGATTCAATAGGTCCCTGAGAAGCACACAGATGCAACACAGTCAGCCTGTTGTGCAACAGCTCCAATTGTGCAGAAGGAATTCCAGGGCTCTGGATTAAAATATTAGTCACAGATAATCTCGTTTGTTTTGTAGTCTTTACTACTCTACTTTTTAAGTACTGAGCACATCAAAACCAAAGGGCAGAAGGGCTCCATTTTTAAAGAAAACATTAATAAACAGACTCATGTAGGGTTGCAGGAAGATCAGAGGACCCTGTGGCAGTAAATAATAGCCCTTCCACTTCAGGAACAATTACCCCTGAAAGCTTTTTGGATGACCTATTTTCTAGAAAGACTGTAATGTGCTGCTTAAAATCTGGCACTCTCTTTTACCTAATTGGCTTCTGCTCACATTAACTGAAATCTATATCACCTCTTTCACAGTTACAGAACTGGACAACAAAAAAACCCAAACAAGCAAAAAATTTATGAATGAATTAATTTTATTTTAATCTGAGAAGACATCAGGAAATTTGGCCTGATAAAAACTGTTATATAATTTGGATATATCTGAATTAAGGCCAATAGCTTGTTCTTAAACAAAGCATATCTTTCCAACAGGTTCTGAACCTTCATTTGAAAATAGAATAAGATAAATGTTTCTGTCAATCATGTAGACCCACAGGTTAATCACAGTTCAGCCACTTAAAACTATTCTACATTCTTATTGAAGAAGAACCTACAATATATGCCCTTATTAGGGGAGTTCACAGACTATGGAATAAATGAATCTATGATGAGACTTGATTATTTAAATTTGAGAGAAAAGAAAACTCCTCAGTCCTCTTGAATCAAATAAATTGAGATTTAGAAAGAGAGACTAAAATAGATGTGATTTATATCTCTCATAAACAGAATATAAGACTGCAGTAAGAACTTCTTACTAGGGAGTGTTGAAAGATCCTCAGACATTGTTATCCATCAGGTCAAATTAAAAACATATTTGCCATATTTATCACCTCAGATTTTGGATTTAGAATTATTAAGTATAAAGGAAACAAAACTGGCAACAGTGGTCTTCCTTTGGTGTATTATCATAGAAAAAAAAAAAAGGATGGAAATACAGAGATTGACGATAGTGGACAACATGCAAGGAGAGGGCTCAGGATGTCAAAACAGTAAGCTTATGTACTGGTGGGAATACTCAACAGCCTGTGAAATGGTTCATGGAGCCAATAACTCTGAACCCTGTTCACTGCAAACAGGTTCTGGTATGCAAGTTTTGGGCACAAAACTCTTCAGACTGGAAAACCCTCTTTGGAGTTCCCACAGACATGGGACTCTGCACTGGGAAAGGTATGAAGCTATGTGCTTGGAATGAAAACCACAGCAATGGAGTCAATGTACACCGCATTTTATGGTTCAGTGAAGCATGGAGCAAAACTCTGCAGAGATCTGTCTTGAAGGATCATCATTTACCTCCAGACTGCAGGAGTGAGGGAATAGCAATGTACAGCCAATGACAGAAGAAAGAGATGGAGTTTCACTGAGCTGTGAAGAGAGATGGCCAGTCCACAGGCAGGGAACCTGTGCTTCTTCACAGTCTGTGTGATTTCACGGCGTCTCAATTCCCTGGAACCACATTAGTGTATCTCACCAGTCTGATGCCTGGATGACACCAGTTCTTGGCTGCGCTGTAAAATCCTGACACAAACCCTGTGTTTTCAGTACCCTTGCACTTCCTATGGTGCTGCTGGGTAATTTACAGACAGCAATTTTTTAAGAAAGAATAAAAGGAAAATTAACTGACATTGGTAGTGCTTCCAGGAATAAGCATGTAGGACCTGGATGGGACACAGCCAGAAAGCTCAGGAGGAGCCACCACAACCACTCAGCTGTTTCCGTGGCATTTGTAGTCCTAGTAGAGGCAGTCCTAGTAGGGGAAGTCTAATCCCCGGGAAATCTGTCCACCTGAAGGATGAACATGCCAACCAGAAGCATCAGGCTTTCTACAGGAATCACTGAAATTGTGGTGTGTCTTATGCCCAAGGTCAGATGGGATGATCACAATGGCCTCCCTGACCTAGAAGCTTATGACTCAATGGTAGTTTGTCAGGGACAAATACAGTAGCCAACAGATTTAGAAAAAGACAATTTTGACCAAAGTGATTTCAGACAAATATCAGTGACAAGCTGACACTGAAAGGATTCACCTCTACAAGCAGGTACATCAAATGAAGAGAGACAGGTACTTACATGAAACAGAAAGATTCTTTCAGGACTTAAAACTTGGGAAAAGCATCAGTTACAGACAGATTTCCTGCAGCTTTTTAAAATATGTTTCGGTAACAGCTGTCTCCAGTCCTGTGGAAATATTCCAGAAGGGAATCCTGTCCCGTGACACGCGGACTGCTTTGATCACATTGATTATAAAAGCAGATACAGAAGGTCACAGTGACAGAAACTTTCTATTTCTTTTCTGAATGTGGAACGTAACCTATTAACCAAGACTATAGCTGCTTGTGTATCTGAAATTGTTCCTACTCGCACCCAGAAGAGTCAAACAACTTTGAAGAAAAGTAAATTTGCAGCAGTGAATACTCTTCATAGTTTTCCTTTAGTGCATCAAGCTCAGCTAGCAGTGAGATCAGCCTTCCTTGCCTTTGCTGAGAAGCCAGTAGGTGTAGGTGGAGAATCATAGGTTGAAAATGTTTTGGTGAAAGTGAAAATATTTACCTTCATGTTTCTGAATTCCTTTGTACTTCCCTGCTCCTGTCAGCAAACATGGGTTGCTAAAATATTCCATTTCGAATGATAAGCATACACCTTTGCCTCTTTGCTAAATTTTTTCATGTGTTTTCTATGGATCTTTTGCTTATGCCAAAACCACTGACAAGAAAATATATGCTTTTAAGAGAGATTCTCTGCTAGGACATTTTTGATTTTCAGAAACCTAATATTCTTCACCTTTGTGATCTACCACATACCTGAACCTTCATATACTTCCATGCAGAATGAAACAAACCATGGCAAATGGAGATATCCAAGAGCCTGAAGTGGAAAGTATGTTATTTACTTTCAACTGACTTTACACAGACACAGCAATTTGTGAATTCTGTCCAAAGCAGTTTCTGAGTTATGACCATACTACATATTAAGGGGAGAAATAAATGCCTGTAAGATCCTTTTATCATTGTTATAGCATATGGAAAGCTAGGGCAAATATCCATCCTTGGCTCCCCAACCTACATTACAGGTTTATTACTTCTCGCATTCCTATTTTGTGTGTGAGTTGTGAGACTATGTACAGCATGGACTAACACAGGATGAGGGAGACAAAGAATATTCTGCTATTACTATTTGTACTTCACAAGCTGGGAACAGCAAAAAGGGTCCATTTTTCAAAGCTGTCTGAAATCTGGAGGCAACAGCACTTAGGTGTTTCAAGTTTACATGCTTGCTTGGTTGCTATGTAAGTTTCCTTAGGAAGCGAATTCCTGCATTGGCAAACAAATAAACACTTATTTCATTCCTAACCCTGATACTGAAGCCCAAGGATCTAAGCAAGAAAAAGGGAGCTCTGCATTTTTGCTACAGTTCAGCTTCACAGACTGGGGGCAAGAGAGGGCAGCATGCCCCTGCCCCTCTTTCTTCCCACTTCCCTTCGACTTTTGGGAAGTCCAAGTTCTTCTGGACTTTTGCTTTCACCTCTGAGGCTGAGAGCTGTGGGTGGGCAGTGAACCAGGTGGAAGGTTTCCCACCCCAAAACCACTTGCCCTTGAGAGAAATGGTTGTTCCTGGTTCTTTCTTTTCGACCCAAGCAAGATGCCAATAGCCAGGAGCCCCTGTGTTTCTCAGAGTAAGCCTACTGACCATGTCACTCCTGCCATCTTCTGCCCGCACAGATCCAGGCATCACACTTGAGCCTCTCCCAGAGATAAGCCACTGATGAAAATTGAGCAGAAGCTGGAAACCATAAGAGGGAGCAGCTCCCGAGTCTTCCTGCTCCACAGTACCCACGGGAGGTCAGACGGCAGCTGATCCCTCCCGTGCCATCTCCTGCTCATTTTCCATGGGCCTTCAGAAGACAGGCATCTGCCCTGGGACACAGTGGTGCTCGGAACTGGAAAGTGATGGGGTGGCACACTCACTTTGGGGATAGCCCTGGCTACGGTCAGCGTTCCCACATGCTTGTCCCTTTGTGAATCTGCTGCTATGCCCCTTTTGGAAAAGGGACTCAGATTCGTAAGTCATTTAGGAGCTTTAGCATGTTTCTCCCAAAGTAACTGGCCCAAGGTCACAGAGGAAATCTTTAGCAGAACTGGGAAATAAATCAAGATCTGAGTCCCAGTCCGGAACACAAAACTACCATTTTTCATAGGAGGCTTAAATATGTGATGAGTTCTTTTATAATCATATAGTTTCCTTTCCAATGCCTGAAAGTTTTCTTGTTACAATCATTAAACTACTAGCTGTCCACTTTTAACAGTTCTGCAGGAATTCTTTCATGTCAGTAGTGTTTGATAATAGGCCACATATGAGGTTCCAAACTTACTTTTTCCATTATTAACCTTTCATTTACTGATATTTCCCTCAGTATGTTTTGTTCTTTTACCGTCCTGCACCATATGTTTATAATCATCTGAAACTTCTGAGTAATCCCATTATTTTTCTATTCTCTCACACATCATAAATGTGGGCTGTGTTCCAGGATAATTTATGCAGGATTAAAACATGGAATTGGACTCAATGCTTCATCGATGATGTCTTTAGAGTTTATCTCCCAAATTTGTATCCTTCTCAGCACTAAAAGTCTAGGAGATGGAGATCACAAACACACAGTCACACACACTCAAATGTATATTGAATATACAAAGTGAGTGAAAGAAGAGGAAAAAACAGAATTCATCAAGGAAAAATACCTCATTCAAAGCTTATTGAAATCAAGAAGAAGACTTCCTTTCACTTCTCTGTGCCTCACACTAGCTCACTATGTCTAACAGGGAAGCCTGAAATAATTATTGTACTGATGAAGTGCAGGACTGTAGAAAAGTTTTTCCAAAGGGCAGGCACAAGCAGTGAGTGTGTGACAGAAGAAACAGTGAGTATGTGACAGGAGAAATAGTAACTGAGAAGAATCTGGAAGCCTAAAGAGAACAAGATTCAGCCTATAAACCCAATGTGTGAGGCAGCAGCTAACACCTCCCCGGGTTCACTGGTTTTAATTAGCCTGTTTTCCTTTGCCCTAAAGGAGACAAAGCATCAGAAGTCCTCCCCTGAGAGAGTCCAGGGCCTGCTACCTTCCAGTGAAGGAGCTGGTCTGGTTGCATCCTTCTTCAAACTCAGTGGTGGGCCAAAGGGGTCACAAAGGCCGTGTGGCCAAAGTCACGAAAGACTTATAAGAGCGCTGCAAGTGCAGATGGGGCCATAGGGTGCAACCAGGGACTCCAAACCCAAACACAAACAAGTGGGTGGCAGTAGAGGGAGGAGTGAGCTCTGAAGATAATGAGAGAGGACAGGAATCACCAGGAGCAGTGCTTGCTGGAGGCTTTTAGCAGCTGGCTCAGGAATTAGCAGTCAATTTTAACAACCATTCTACCAAACCTACTGAACCATCTCCAGCTATAGAGCTGTGGCTTCGGGCTCTGGGCCAAACATACATCATGAAGATAGATGTGTTCCTCTCAGCATGTAGCCTTTGTTCCAGTAGATGAGGTAGTCTTTTGGTAGGACAGAAGACATAAATGTAGCATGGAAACCCTAGGTTCCTTCAGACAAGTGCAAGCTTCTGCTTTTTATAAAGAGAAAATCAGACGTTTGCTAGAAACTAGCACTATTCTGACTTCTTTATGATTTTTCTAAACTGTCACAACCAGCATTGTGATTTTCAATGGTGGGTGTTAGCCTGAAATGAAATAGTATTAGGAGATCTTAGGTGAATGCAGCAATTATTTTTAAAAATAATGAAAACTCATTTCTTGTCCCATGCTAAAAAATGCAGGTGACTTGTTCACTGAGCACTAGTAGCATTCATAGGCTTTTGGATATGGAAGAAGAACTGACAACTGTGGTTAAGGATAGGTGAAGGAGCATGTCTGGCGTGTGGAGGGAGAGTGGGATCCCTGTTTTGTGCAAATTGACTTACATGCATGTTAAACCATAGCAATGACTTGCTGGGGTAGGAGTCTAAAACTGAAATCAGGAAAAAAAGCAAGATTGGCATGTAGACATAAGTGAAACGAGTGGAAAAGGCAAGAGTGGGGAAGATGGTAAAAAGCAATGTCCGGCTTGGGAGAAGAGATAGAAGAATCTTTGTCCACAAATCAAAGTCTTCTCTGCAGCCCAGGCTGCACCATAACAACGGGACTTTGTGTCTCCTTTATTTTGAGACAATTCCAGCAACAGAGAAAATGAGTTTGCAAACTAATTTCTAGAAGGGTCCTTCAGGAAAACACTTTAGTACTTTGGAGCAGGCTGAAAGGTGTAACGCAAATAGAAAAAGGAGAAGCTTAGCATAAGTGGAATCAGCTTCAATACTGGTCCTAAGTATCAACTGGGACTCATCCCAGATGAGAGAGGTATCTTAGGAGAAAGAAGGTTTTTATTTTGCAATTAAAGAACACATAGTACTGACTTCATATGACAGTTCTAAATGTCACTTTGTTTCATTTTGCAATTTCTGAGTGCAGGACATCAAAAACAAAAGCCTTTTAGCCCAGTCTTTCTCTGTATATTTTTTGTATCTGATGGGAAATAGTCTGCCCATGCATTTATGACATGTTACTTACAGGCCTTTCCAGTCCAGACTGAAGACTCTCACAGCACACTCCTGAAGACACCTCACCCCAGGAGGTGCCCTTCTGGGCAGTTGAACTGAGTGTTACCTGATGGGAAGGGGTTGTGCCGCAGGATTAGGATGAGAGGCAGTGACAGGGTGTCGGCAGAAAGTCCGGATAACAAAGGATTAATCAGGCAGTTCCAGAAGGATTCGTGATGATCTGATGCAGAGTGCTAGGGCTGCAGCAGCTCACTCCTCTATCTTTAATGAAAATGAGGTCTCGAGTCCACTACGGAGAACGGAACAACATCTGCACTAGGAAATTAGATGGGCCAAGGACTGTTATTCGTCCCTGAGGCCATCTGGCATGGCATGACTCACACTCGTACTGCGGGACTTTGTCAACTCTCCAAAACCGAGAGAGGGGTGGTCCCTAGCCTGTGCTACCTGAATAGTGCCCAGGCATTATTTGGGAGGGTGTTTGATGCCTCAAACAGTACCAGAGAGTCAATTTAACTCTGCGGATGATTGGGTGACAGTAGTGGGTCTGTGTCCAGGCCTTGGTTAGTCTGCTGATATAGTCACTACCTTCTCCGTGATTACTACATACCTTACCTTCCTTGATAAAATATTTACGGAATAACAACAATAATAATAACAACGACCACAACAATAAAGGACTACTACCTTAATAATTATCTGGGTAAAGTCAGGATGGCACTGGAACATGCAATTAGGCAAAGCAGGTAAGAAGACACTGCTTGGACTATGTAAGCATTCTGGTTTCATGATTAGCATGGTTTTGAACCATTTACCACCCGTAAGCTCATTTTGTGGAGTGATTTTCTTGACTGCAAGTTAAATTGCTTTTGAAGGACATTAAACTGGACCTTTGTCTCCCAGAGTGCACCACAAACTTTCCAACTCCTGCAAATAAGGTTCTAAAAAAAATTATGGTTTTTAATAACTTCAAACCATTATTATTAAATGCAAACAAAAATTACAGCAATGAGCAAAAGCAATTGTTTTTTGGAAAACTCAAAGTGCAAAGATGCAAACATGGGAAAATGGTGAATATATACTGTAAGTGCTATAAATTAAAAAAAAAAAGAAAAAAAGGAAAATAGGGTAAATACTATGATTTGAACTTATCAGTGACAGTGCAATGCAGACAGCTCCCACAGTTCTGAACATTACAGGCTACAGCTGTTTGTGGCTGTGGGTTTTCTGCCTGATGACCCTTCAGGAATCTGAAGAGCTGGAAGCAATATTGTTGCAGCAATAAAATCTTGTTTGAGTTAGAGGGATCTGAGGTGGGCACTGCTGTGGTCAGTGCCTTGTGAGAAGGAGCTGTGTTTTGGGTCCTTGCTTTTCCAGTCTGATGACTCTTTGGAGGCCTGGGGATCCAGAGACAGAGCCACTTGAGGCTGCAGGATGGTGCCAAGGAAAGGAGAGAGTGGGAGGGAAGCTTCAGTGCAGCATGCTTTCCGTAAGGCTGCTTTTCTGTTCAGAATCACATTAATCTCCCTGTCCTTTCCCACTGACTCCTGGGTCATTGCAAGGTTTCTCAGTCAACTCCCTGCTCATGGAAAGACAGTTCTTTGCCAGTTCCTGGGCTGCATTTTCACATGTTTAGCTGCAGTTCTGAAAAGTTGTGAGTTCTCCAACCATTTCCTCACCCTCAGATTTTGCAAGACATTTTGATAAGGGAAATGTCTCTGAAAGCTGCTTTGTTAAATCCTCCTCATAGTTCAAAAAGTAACTAAGGGTTTGTTTTTCCCCAGTTTCTATCACAAATAAACAATTCCCTCCTTAAAATGTCATCCTCATAATCTCTTGTCAGCCTCAGGAGACTGAAGGTAGTAAGTCCTTTCCAACCTATGTTCATATGCCTGGAAGTCCTGTTGCAATGAACAATCTTCGCATTCCAAAAGTCTGTGCAGTGAGCAGCCAACTGTTTCGAGTTGTTGATGATGTTTTTCCTATTGGTTTCTGTCACAGCAGTGGGTTGGCAAGAATAGACACCAGCTTTATCTTTATGTGCAGGAAATGTTGAGGTAGGATGAGGGCAGGACTATTTAGCCAAATAGGAAAGCAGGCGCTAGTTGTTCTGGGCAGAAAAGTTAGTAACGGCACTGACATCTCTGCAGCTATAACTGAGTTATAATATTGGAGGATTATGTCACTGATCCATGGGCTCAGGGAGCAGGGAAAATGATTGCTTAGGAGGTCTAAGGGGAACAAAGCAAGATATTTTCTGTTGTTAGTCGCCTGCTGGTTTGAGTGACTGCAAAAGTTTAGCCATTTATCCTGGAGTAAGTGGAAGAGATGCAATACAGTGTTAGCTGAGCTTACATGTCCATTTTATAAACTTTTCAGGCACAAGGTTTGTAGTGAAATACATGAAGTTTGGAAATCCCTGCTGGGTCCATTTGCAGTTAATAAGACTTGAATACACTGTTGCCTGGTACCTGTGGTATAAGGAAAACACCTTCCATGGTCTTGCACTAATAGGTACTACAGGATGGAGTTTGAAAGCCGCTCCAAGGTGCCTTAAAAGCACTGCAGTATATGACCAATGGAATGATTTTAAATGTTCTTCATCAACTCATTTATTCGTAGTTTGTGACATACTCAGTGAAGGACACCATGATAAAATTGCCTGTGTTGGATCTGGAGCTTTGGAGGGGAGCAGGGCAATGGAGGCAGAAGATCCTGCAGCAGGAGAAACATGAAGGGTTGAAGCACTGGCTGCGTAGCAGTGGGAGGAGAGTTGTTAAGGCCACTGGGTGCAACAGGGTAGTTATAGCACATCCCCAACTGAGCGCACAAAACACGGGAGATGCGGGGAGGGTTGTAAGCAGGGTGACAAGGAAGGGATGGAAATAAGTAGGACTGAAACACATAAGTGTATAGTATAACCAATGGCAAAGTTTCAGATACTGTAGTCAAGGAGTCATAAGATTTCCCTGAGCACACAAGGAGGCCATGGTAGGAGTGGCTGGTCCCAGCCATACTCTTGTCATTCAGAAGTCTGTAACTGTTTTGCTGGGAAGTCATGTTGTTAAATCTGGCTTTCTGGACTAATTCCAGCAAGAAACATCTGTGTTTCAACCTATCTGCAGCTAATATTTAACTGTGAATTTTACAGGTATTTGAATTTATAATCAAGTATTTACAAGTCACAGACATTACGTAATACTTAATGCACAGTAGTAAGTAATGAAGATGGCAGGAACAGATTGGGATAATCTAGGCAAGCTATTTGAAAGCCATAGTGATATAGCCTGTGAAGTCAAACTTTGTCTTAGTCTTATACTATGACATCTACTGTGATGACCAACTCTGTGCTGTTGCCAGGGTGCATTCTTGCCAAAATGCCCCTTGTTGCTTGTTGGAGAAGCCCATGCCCTGGGAACCTAGGATAAAATCAGGCAATGCCATTCTTCACTGGGATTGTGTATTATACTAGAATCGGACTCAGCACTACACTGCTTGAGCTTCAGTTGCTAGAGGAAAATGACATAAGGACAGAAGGTATGTATGGAAGAAGTCCACCTGACAGCTCCAATATTACTTAGTTTCACTATAGAAACCCCTTCCTATAATAAGGTTTTATTCAGAATAGCAAGGACGTGTTTTCTTTTCAGTAGTGAGAACTTTAATGAAGAATGACTGGATGCAACAGTCCTACCCGTCTTGCTTTTCATAGTATGTGATGGATGTCATGTGTACTTTTTCCCCACCCTTTAATGGTTTTCCTTTTGTGATGGGGTCTCCATTACAAGTGCAATATACTGGTGTTCAATTTAAAAAAAAAAGGCATTTTTTCACCCTAGGCCATAGCCTACCCCATTATAGTGAGTGCTCCTGATACAAACATGTATCCAGATCCTACAGGTTGAGGTTTTTTAAAGACGGAGATTATCCCCTCCTGCCTAGCAGAGAGGTGCTCTTTAGAAACAGAAACCAGAAGAAAATCTTAATCTTTCTATGCAGTATGTAATACCCAGAACCAGGTGCTCATTTTTTGGACTGCACCACTCTCCCTGCCCTGGCATTTTCCCATCTTTCTTCTGGATCACTTTCTCGCCATCAACTCACCATCCATCACTCCCTTCTCCTAGCCTTCCACCCATGGAAACATGTCCTTGTGACTGCAGAACTAGTCTTTTGGACCTAGCAAACAGAGTATCAAGGATTTCCAGTGAGAGGACAGGATCACATTTGCTCATTCCCCATTTTTGCAGTGTTTGGGCTTCTGAACTTCCTCTGGTTGCACATGATTAGAAAGGGTAGGTGAATTTTAAAAGAGATTCCCATGGGCAAGCTGAGATGAGAGATTGCCTTCTCCTTGTGGACAAAAGTGTGGTGTCTGAGTCCTAGAAAAGGAGTTGTGGAAGCACCATTTCCTCCTAAACATTTTAGGAGGACCTTTGTTCCTCATTGTGGTTTCTAGGTGGTTTGGGTTTGTGTGGCGGGGAGGGGCTGCAGGGCCGGCTCCTGTGAGAAGCTGCCAGAAGCTTCCCTGGCTCCACGTCGGACCTGCCGCTGGCCCAGGCCGAGCCCCTCAGTGATGGCGGTAGCGCCTCTGGGAGAACAGAGTTAAGAAGGGGAACCTGCAGTGACTGGGGGGATTGGAACGTGAGAGGAACCCCTCTGCAGACACCGAGGTCAGCGGGGGAGGAGGGGAGGAGGGGCTGCCCCCGCAGCCCGTGGTGAGACCAGGCGGCAGGCTGTCCCCCCCCAGCCCACGGAGGGGAGCGGGGGAGCAGATGCCCACCTGCAGCCCGGGGAGAGACGAGCCCACGCCGGAGCAGGGGGTGAATGCCCCCAAGATGGCCGCTGCTCCCTGGGGAAGCCCGCGCTGGAGCAGTCTGTGCCTGAAGGACTGCAGCCCATGGGAGGGACCCACAGCAGAGAAGTTTGTGAAGGACTGTGTCCTGTGGGAGGGACCCCACGGTGGGGCAGGGGACGAGTGAGGAGTCCTCCCCCTGAGGAGGAAGGAGCGGCAGAGATGACGTGTGAGGAACTGACCCCAACCCCCATTCCCCATCCCCCTGCGCTGCTGGGGGGAGGAGGGAGAGAGAACCGGGAGTGGAGTTGAGCCTGGGAAGAAGGGAGGTGTGGGGGGAAGGTGTTTTAAGATTTAGTTTTTCTCATTATCCTTGTTTTGATATGATTTGTAGTAAATTAAATTGATTTTGTTTTTTTCCCCAAGTTGAGTCTGTTTTTTGCCCGTGACCATAAGCGGTGAGTGATCCCTCCCTGTCCTTGTCTCAATTCATGAGCCTTTCGTTGTATCTTCTCCTCCCCATCCCACTGGGCCAGGGGCGGAGGAGTGAGCATGTGGCTTCGTGGTGCTTTGCTGCTGGCTAGGCTCAAACCACAACACTAGGGATCTGAATTGTATGAACTTATTTTTTCTCATGCACTGCTTACACCTATACCAGAAGGGGAACTTGATCATCTGCTCATTTTTAGTTTTTAGAACAGTCTCTGGCAGATCTTCCCAAACAACTCCCAGCCACTGTTCAAAGCTTAGTAGGGACTGAAGACCACCCTTGGCAGGCAGTTTGGAAGTACCTGCCATGCTTTGGAGGCTATGGGAATTCAATACTATAGACATGGCCAGACAGTGTCTCAGAGCCAGAGGATGTGCTTTAGCACTGCTTAGTTCAGCTGTACAGAGAGATCTGACCTCTAGCAGTGGATCTTACCAGAGCTCAGTTAAAAGTGAATGATGTTGTGCACAGCACTGCAAAGCTGAACTGTTTCTCTTGGTCCAGCGGTCAGGAATGATGTGGCCCACAAAGGTCATGCAGGAAAATATGCAGGAGAGTGAAAAACTGAACCCAGACTCTCCCAGCAATGCCCTGGCCAGCAGAGCCCCCTCAGAGCTAGGTGGTCCGAGCTCTCCTTTCCTGCCTTCCACTTTCCACCTCTGACCACAATCTCACCTGGTTCTCTGGGCTCTTACTGGACACCCAAACTTAATTTGGTCCTCGATAAAAAACAGGAAGGAGGCAATGGGATACTAGCACTTCTGTTACATTACCAAAGTGTTATGATATTGCTGAAAGATGATCTATACCACGTTGTGATCCATGACTAGAGTTTGCCAATCGTCATTTTATAAAAAAAAAAAAAAAAAAAAAAAAAAAAAAAAAAAAAAAATTTAAAATAATTTTAAAATTTGACCTATCTATAGGTTAGTACAGTTTTGGAGCCAGTTACTATCTTTTGTCCTAGCATAAATTACTTTGCGGAGCCATATATGAGTAGGGCTCTTTAGTGATATCATAATGAAAACAGCAGTAGTGTCACTGTAGTCCAGGAAATTGCTGAAGACAATAGGAAATGTTTTAACAGAGGAAGACAGCCAAGGAAAAGCTAGGTATGTGCACTGTTAATGCAGAAAATGTTCCCATCTCAGCAAAATCCATGGCAGCAAAAAAAAAACTCAAAACACCCAACCCCCCAAAAAACACCACCCAAAACCCCAAGCAAAACTAGGAAGCACTGGAGGACTAAAGCGTGCAGTAGGCTGAGGAAGGAAAAAGAGAAATGGAAGGTTTTAGTCAGAGCATGCCTTTGTAGCAGCATAGTACATTCTGGAGAGAAAAAAAAAAAAAGGAAAAAAAAAGAAAACCAACAAGTTTTTTATTGAGATTTTTAGTATTGTATTTTAGCTCAGATTTTCAGGGACAAAGTTCAATAATTTGTGGAATTCTTTAGATTATTATATAATCTGCATGTATCTGCATTATTATTAACAAGGAGCCAGCCACCAGTAGCAAATACTAGGAATCCCTGAATCCAGGTAATGCCTATAGATAAAAGCTATCAGGGGAAACACTATAATAATGTTGTTTATCACAATAACAAGTGGACTACAGAGAGCTACAAATTTTTACATTTGGGATGGTCCAGCATGGAGGGGTGTTGATGAGGACCACACAGGACATGCCAGAGTGCTGCTCTCTGGTGTACAACAGGGGCACAGCAGAAAGTGGGGGATGAGAGCAGGAGGGACATCCCTGTACACATCCATGCAGAGCAGTTTTACTTTTTTCCATTTCTGGCCAGAACACTTCACAGTTTTCATAACTGGAAAGATATAGCCTTGGAAATAATATGTATTTTCCAATTTATCCACTGTACAAGGTTGAAGACTAATGATGAAGGAAAACACATACCCATGGATAAGTCTCTTTTGGAATGCTTTCAGGAGGATCTTTGCTAAGCCAGCTCCAGACACCAATCTCCGGTAGGCTGTGGGCTGGAAGTTTGCTTTGTATCAATGTGAAGGCATCAGGCATTCCTCATGACAATGAAAATGGCAAAGGCACATTGCTTTATTGATGCTTATCTCACAAGGAAGGTTAACAAAGGTTTTCTGTAACCCAATGCTGTTAAATTTCTGTTCATTACAATGAATTCTGCTCTGGGATATTCTCACAATATGGTTATTAACAGAGATGATAATAAAGCTGTTGTGACTGTCTAAAACAATTCCTTCTTTATGTTCTGCCCACCATAAGTCTTTAACCATGATACAATTCCTCTGTAAGTGTACACCTCTGGGTGTATAACTGTTACATTCCCAGTGTACAAATGGGAGACAGACCAACCAACGGGTGTCCTAGTTTGTCCAGCATCACATGGGAAGAGAAAACACCAAAATAAAAATAAAAACTTAAGCCAGCTATGTTTATCCTGAATTACATCTCAGTACTTATAAATGCAACAGCATCTTTTTTTTTGGCAGCTGCCTCACCAGTGTGTAACCAAAGTCCATAATCTTCAAGTCCATATTAACATTCCCCAGGTGCCTCAGCTTTGGTTTTGGCGTTACTGGGCAACTCCGTGGTTAAATCATCCCTGTGCCCTGACAGAAGGCACAAATTAAACACTCCTCTGCTCAACCTGCTCTCAGCCCACACCCTACAGAATGGGCTCCAGGCAAAATGTGGTCATTCCCTGTCTTTTATCCAACACCACTGTCACTTTAGTGCTTACTGAAGATGTGGAGGCCCCTGAGAGTAGTACGCCACCCACCAGGCCTTAGCTTGTTTTGAAGGTTATGTGGGAGGATGGAGGGGATGGAAGGAGGGCTAGCTGTGCTCAGACAGCATACAGGCAAAACCAGCTACCTGAACTGAAGAGTGGGCACAAGGGGATTCTCCTGGAAGGGCTATTTTTAGCTTCATCTGGATCATGTTAAGTATTCACTGGCATCCGAGACTCCCTTTCTCCCACTCAGTGATGCTACAGGGCCATATTTGATCCTTCCAAAAGTCCTACGCAGAAGAAAGACTTAAGCAGTGATATCCTGGATTCCAAAAAATTACTGTAACTAATGTCTCGTCAGTAGTGACAAATGAGGAGGAAATGATATTTTCCTAGCTGTGAAAAAAAGACTGGTCTAGATTCAATGTTGAACTGAGCCCTGGCTCCCCAGGTCCACAGCAGCATTTAGAAATGTGAATCCTAAATAGGAGGGATGTTGTGGTTCCAGAGGAGCAGGATTTTAGCCACATCCTTCCTTGTTCACCCATTTTCTATTAGCCATATCAGTCAGTTTTCTATTAAAGTGGCTTGGATTTGACAAATCATTCTGTTCTTGTGCATCACTGGGACTGAACTGCCTTTTCCAATAGTGCAGGCCGGTGTTTTCCTGTAAACCCGTCTTCCTTCACTGAGGAGGAATCTTTCCCGTCTCTCTATAAATACTTTTGCCACCATACTAGTCTGTATTAATTAAGAATTCTGGATGATCCTGAATGCAGCTTGGCAGGATGAACCCGGATTTAGCAGACACAGAATGACTACAGAGTAAATCAGAAAGAAAACACCCTTTTCTAGTATAGTCAGATATTACTTGTTTCCCCATAAAAAGGTAATGTGTAATTTATTTCCAGTGATGCAGGAGGAAAAAGGAACAAAAAAAAGGTACTTTTTTTTTTTTTTAAATAGTTTAAAAAAACCCAAAATTGTTCCCTGGGCACTGTCAGGTCACACATTTTAGTTTACTACATTGCTGCTTCCATATCTGATAAAGTGCAAATAGATCAAGGAAGAAAAAGGTGCTCCACAGGATAAATATTTTCTGAAGCAGGAACTTTAGATGCTGCTAACAGGCTGTGACTTGTATAACTCTCCTGCAGGTTTCTAGAAGCCTGGATACTCTATACTTTTTTGTAATAAACCATGTTTCCATAACACAAAGTGCTGAAAAGTACAATTACTGCAGTGATTTGTATTTACATAGTTTGGACTATGAGTGGGGCTGAAAAAGAGTGGTAGATGAACTCCTTTTCCAGTATCTGTAAAGTGGGGTTATTTGGCACTTGCTAGGGATGAATATTCCATACTGAGAATTTAAAACTTTCCGTAATTCTTACATATATAAATTGAAATTTTGACACCTGCCCTGTAAAGTGCAAGTGCGAGGAAAGGACTCACAGGCATAATCATCTTCCATATATTTTTGAACATTCATATGACTGTTCCAAATAATTGCTCTCTGAATTTTATACATTGTTATACCAGGTGGCAAACTGCAATGGAATAAACTGTGTAGTACCTTGTCATGTAATGGGAAAGCATGCAATACCTAGCGATATATCCAATAAACTCTACACCTATCACCTCTTGCTTTTGAGTGGGTTGCTTACTAGACTATCTGGGCTGGGTTTGTGTTTTCTGTCTGCAGGCTTCATAGGCTCTGTCTTCATCGTCCGCAGCAATTTGTAGCATTCTCTCATGCCAAGATACTTGTGTATGGTTTTATCAAGGGTGACAGTGATTTATTCAAAGAAAAATTTCTGCCTACATTTCGTGGTAGGTTTGGCAATCCTCTCTTTTCCAAACTTGCCATATCCTCCAAGAAAGAGGAATTAGGTTTAAGAGGCTCTGCAGCTGTTTGGCATCTGATATTCAGAGCTTATTATTATTAGCGATTTGTGATCTCTAACCAGTCAGATCGCTCCTTTCTCTAAACATTTTTTACTTTATTTTTTTCACAGGGAATGTAAAACTTTCCTCCTTTAAAGTCCAATGAAGGGAGGTGAAGACATTTATTTTTCAAATGTTAATAAAATGAACTTTATATTATTATTTCAATGACTGATTAAAATATTATTTATACCATACGAGTGCTTCTATGCATATTATAGGGTGTTTCATTTGTGATCCAGTTGAGATAGAACAGCTTCATTTCACTTAACAGTCCTACAGAACGAATCCAAATTATTCACAGAACCCTATGCAATATAAACAGAAGTACCTCCGAGTAATGTATACATTTATGGTTTTCCATTCTATGGAAAAGAGACATTTGTGTTTGCAAGGATTCAGGGAAGTCCTGTGACTTGTATTAAGCAGGAGGTCAAAATAACTGATCACAGTGGTCTCGTTGGTCTTATATTCCATGAACCTATAATGAGTCACACCTTGCATAACTCATGCAGGCGCCATTCCATTGGCTCCAGTGGTAAAGAACCCACGTAGACTGGTGGAGGACTTTGCCCAATATTCTCTCTTTCTCTCCATTTACCAAAATGGGCAAGTACATCTTGCTTATTGAATTACCATGGGTAGGTTCTGAGCAAGTTTCCCCATAGATTTTGTTAATGCAAATCAACTGTTTTTTTCTGCTCATGCAGAACGACCCCCGTGTGCTGAGCTGTGCCATGCTCAGCACTGGCCGTAAGCCACCAACGGGTAATGTAGTCATGGAATTGAACAGAGGTCAGCAAGCTCAGTTTTCTAGGTAAACATTTGTACAGATCTCCAGCTCCAAAGGTCAGTGTCATTAACTGCGTTATTTAAAATCACAGCTCATTCAAACTTTTTTTCTCAATATGGATCTGAAGTAGTTTCCTTTGCCATGTGCTTCCTTGGAACATGCTTATGCTGGAGCCTCAAGTTGGTACTGAGGTCATCTGGATTACATATTGGGTGATACTTACTGCTGCAGATAACTGCAGTACTTTGCTTTTTAACTCATCTTTCATCTGGAAATCCTTCAGGAACTATACAAATGTTAGTGAGGTATGAAAAGGCTCTTGAGAGGTAGGGGACCATTAATTTAAGTATTCTACAGATTAATAAATATGGCAGACCCTAGGGTTATGAAGCAGTCTCAACTCCTAGTCTCTTGCCACATCCACTAGATAATATTATGGAAAAGACACCAGGTTAAACTAAGAAGTCTTACTAAAAAGTCTTTTTGGTTGCTTTTACATCATTGTGACACTGATGAATTCAATACGCTTTCACTAGAGTCTTTTGGTTGGTTGTATCAGTGGGCCCTAAACAATGATCATTGTGTTTAAAATCCTCATGGAAAACTGATTTTTCTATCTGGTTCTTTGGCTTTTTCACTTCTTTTCCAGGACACTCTGTTCTGTACAACTCAGAGGTGCTTCCAAGATGAGTCTCGCGCTCAGAGGTACTCACGGTGCTCCCAGTTTGCCGCCAGTGGGTTTTTGGCCAGTTGTCCCAGCCCACAGAACTGGCAGAGTATGCTCAGAGCTATTGGCCAGGAACCCAGAGCCATTCCCAAAGTAGAAAAATAGTCCTTAAAAAATAGTCATCTGGCCCCTACAGCTGAGCAACAGTTTCAGTGCCATGCTTGTAAGAAGTAATTCTCATTTCCATCAAAAAGTTTTCTAGCTAAAACTAATTAGATTATGGCTGCAGTAGAGTTTGTACCAACTGCTCAAAGACAACCTAGCATGGCCCATTAGATATGGTCTGGGAATCCAGCAAACTGATTTCTACTAATGGCATATGAGTGTTCATGGGAAAAAATAGTCTGAGTTTTTTGTTCTTTCAACTCCTGTGTCTGTCCAAAGCAAGTAATTACATGGATACCATTTATAAAGCACCTTGAGATCTGCAGAATACTATTCTAACAGCTGGGTGTTATTATTAGTCTGGTCAGTTGATGTTTTATACTATAGCCATGGCAATGGTATATCTGAATGACTTCCAAAGGTAAAAATAAACAATGTGGTTATTTAAACATTATTTCTCCCATAAAGGGAGATGTGTATTTATTTTTAGTTCAGTATTAACAAATACTAGCAAAATCCAGACTGGAAGGATATGCAAAAAGGAAAGTGCAGGGAAAAAGGTTGGATTTGGACTGAAGAGTGATGGTGAGAATTGTATAGTTCCCAGTAGAATTAATTTTATCATTCTGATTTATAAACCTTACCTTATGTAAATGAATTTCACTGATTGAAAAGTTTCCAGAGAAAGGAGCTCTTAACAACGGATAATATTTTGATAGGGTGAGAGTCCACCACATACTTTAATCTTTGTATGCAAAAAGAATAATGAGGTTTTATCTTTTATGTATCATTAATAAATGCTTAATATTGTGGGGAAGGCACCCAACTTCAAGAACTAAAAGTACTTAGTAGGAAGGCTTGACATTTGACCAAGGACAGCTGCAAACTCTTTTCCTCCTGTGTTATGAAAAACAGAAAGGTTTGTCTGAGACTGCAGACCAGTGCTTTGGCAGGTTTGTAACACCACTTCAGACTAAGGTATAGTTATACATTTATTCTCTTGTACTATGTTGCTTCAGCATCAGTTTTAGATTGCTGGAAATACTGCTTGAAGAGTCACCTCCATTTCTGGGTCTATCAGGCTTAAAAAAAACAAGTCATGAAGTACATGATGTCCCTAGGGATGTATCCAATTTCTCTAGTTGTTGTACTTTCATAGCTCCCTTGCTGTCCATCTTATCCCATGAAAATTCACAATACAGGCATAGCTCTGCAAAAACCCTTTGAAGGAAGGATGAGGAACTAAGCCTCAGAAGCTGCTTCTGTTGCTATTCTATATGCTAAAAGCATTTGCCCCAGGGAGCGATTCAAGCCCAAGATGTGCAGTACAGTCACATCGAGACTGTCCAGAGCAGACTGACCATACCCACACAAGATAGCCATGAGTCTCCTTTGTCCCTGTGTGGTATCTCTGTGGCCCTGAGCCTTGATTATTTTATAGCTTTTATCAGTCTATAGTGTTAAACATAATTTCTGGGCTGTCCTGCAGCCCACTAGAACAGTACTTTTACAGCATGAGACACATGTAATATGTTGGATACCTTGGCGCACAGCATGACAGCATGTGGCAGTGCTTGAAGTCTCCAAGCAGGCTGCTGGGAAAGGGTTGGAGGCAGTGCGGAGCAAAGAGTTCCAAGCCTGATGCACCTATCTGTTCTGTCTACTGGGAGCAGTGTGGGAGCAAAATTTCCCCGAGAAATGCACCTGATGGTTTCTAAGGGAGCTAACTACCCCACTCCAGAAGGAAGCCCAGAAGTGAACTGCATTACATTTACACGGCATAGACTGCCAGGGGACCACGATGGATGAAGGAAGTGGAGACATAATCTTCTGAGAGTACAGACATATGCAGATGAAAAATTATATGTAAACAAATTCTGTCTGTCCTTCAGAAGACACCATAGAGACAGCTCAAACATAGCTCCCTAAAGCAGCCGGTGGGACTATCCCAAAGAGTCTGTGGAAATACAAGAACTTGAACTAAATGAGAGAATGATGCCGAAGCACCCACTTTTTCTTTGTTTCTTCTTCTACACAAATGTGACTGCTTTTTTTCTTATTACCACTGATGTCTCAAGTGTCGAACACCAGGAACTCAGTTTCCATAAACAGTCATTTTGGAAGGCGAAATATGTGTGGTCAGTTTTGTCTATGAAAAGTTCTTTTGATGTGCAGCTAAAGCAGGGAGCAGGAATCTGCAGCTGCAAGTGGGAGAGCAGAAAGGGAAGATCCAGATTTTACAGATTTATTTATTTAAATCATTTAATTCAGAATTGCAGTCAGCTCTGTCAGATGTACAATTCATACTATGTGAGTGAAGGCTGAAGAGCTGATTCTTGCTTAGAGTTATTGTACAGCCTATTGTCACTTCTGCCACTTCAGGACACTAGCTTCTCCCAGCTGTCATACTCTAGGAGGGAGGTAAATCCAACCAGATTCATCCAATCCATGGCAAAATGAAAATTGCAGGGATATCCTTTGTGAAAGATTCAGTTATTGCTCATCTTTAAATACAGGACATAGGATACAATACAAAGATTTAATAACAAATCCTATGGAAGCTCTATCTCAAAATACCATATAATACAATGACCACTAACTATTTAGTTTAAACACTCACCTAGCTGGAAATCTGCCTGTAAATCTCATCTCCAAAACAGGCAGAGCCTCAGTCTGAACTGTCTAACCATTTGGGTATCATAAAGGGTTATCCTTTTCAGGCTTTTACACCCAAGGTTGTCTGGGTTTAGAAACCTAACTCCAAGAAATAGTTAATAATCATTAAAACAGCATATGGGATGGACTCAGTTCTGCACAGGACAGCTGAGAGTCAGCTCAGCCTCTTCAGCATTTCCTCCTGGCTACTGCTGGTGGCTTTCCACTCCGGTTGCTGAGCTCTGCGATCTCACTCTTTGAAGCTCAAGTCTTTCTATCAATTGTGCAGGGAGACTGGACAGATCACTTTTGTCTTCTGATTTTTGTAGCCTGGGCCATATCTGAAAGTAAAGCTTTGCAACACTGAGAGTCTGTCCATGCAGCTGAATAGCACCCTAATATGCATGCTAGCCACAGGTAGTCAGTCGAGGGGACATCTAGCGTGAAGTCAACCAGAAGTATACCCTTCTGTGTCAGAGGATTGGCATGGGCTCTTTTCCTCTGACTAGCCATGCATTGCTAATGATGCATGGCCACCATGGAGAGCACGGTTCCCATCAGCACAGTGTCTAGCAGGTGAGAAGGGCAGTTTCTCAAATGGTCTCTTACCTGGTGTGCTGTCAGTGCAACGTCTGGAAAAGTGAGGTTAAATCACAGCTGAAAGTACTCAAAGAATGATTAGAGATACTGGTAACTTTAGCAAGTTTCTTACCACCTCTCGAGGATCAGTTAGTGGCTCTCAAATGAAAACAGAAGCCTGCCCTGGAAGCATTTCTAATCCACCTCTGGGTACTGCTGTGGTTTAACCCCAGCTGGCAACTAAGCACCACACAGCCTCTTGCTCACTCCCTCCAGTTGGGATAGGGGAGAGAACTGGAAGGGTAAAAGTGAGAACACTCGTGGGTTGAGATAAAAACAGTTTGACAGGTAAAGCAAAAGTCATGCACGCAAGTGAAGCCAAACAAGGAATTCCTTCCCCACTTCCCATGGGCAGGCAGGTGTTCAGCCATCTCCAGGAAAGCAGGGCTTCAGCACGCCTGATGGTGACTTGGGAAGACAAATGCCATCAGTCTGAACGTCCTCCCTTTCCTTCTTCTTGCTCCAGCTTTACATGCTGCTGATGATGTCATATGGTCTGGAATACCCCTTGGGTCAGTCGGGGTCAGCTGTCCCGGCTGTGTCCCCTCCCAACTGCTTGTGCCCCCCCAGGCTCCTCGCTGGTGGGGTGGGTGGAGAAGCAGCAAAGCCCTTGGCTCTGTGTGAGCACTGCTCAGCAGTAACGAAAACATCTCAGCTTTATCAACACTGTTTTCAGCACAAATCTAAAACATAGCCCTTGCTTGTGAAGAAAATTAACTGTACCCCAGCCCAAACCAGCACAGTACTCATTTAATGTCCCTTGTTTGCCTTTGCCCTGGATGTGGAGCACCCAGACAGTTGGTTAGGGATCAAAGGCAATTTAAGGAACCACCAGCTCCAAGTTAGGCAGGTCTCTGTCTGTTAGCGCACACCATCACACTGAACATGCCAAGACAGAAATGGAAGTGTGAGTGAGCTAGTGCTGCGACATGTACACACCTTAACTTGCTAAACTACAGGTTTGATGCCCAAATACCTCTTGAGATACAGCCCTGATGACTTCTTTGTGAGGTTGTATTAATTTTTTCACAGTGCCCAGCATGCAGACCATAGGATGTGTGGGATCAGGGCAAATCATTCACTCAGTGACCTTGCCTTGATCATCTTTTGTTTCACACTAAATAAATCTGAAATAGGCAGACATTCACTTATATACATATATTATATTCCTAGTGTTTCAAGGAAACATTACATTACTGCATATGCACTGCTAAACTTTCTGTATTCTAATGAATAAGGAAAACAATATTCCACAACGTGGCTTACTTAGCAGGAAGGTCTATGCTCAGCCAGCATAGCTGAATTATACTTGACTAGTAAAAGTGTAAAGCACCGAACTAAACAGCAGTTTCTTCTAAATAATGACACCGCAATTAACACAAGTGTTTCTCCATTCCTCTACAATATAGCTGCTTGTGAAGTCTGCTTATAATAATGACATCTGATGACTTGCAGGCCAAACACAAAATAGTTACTCCATTGTTTTATATGAAGTAGAGGATAATTCTTTTTGGATTTTTTATTAACAGACCTAGAAGCTGCAGTGGTTTATGATTCCACCAACTCAAATATATCTGAGGCATCAAAAATGGTGGATAAAGGAGCAGTTCGGTTTACATTTTCTTTCCACTCTGCTACTGCACAGAGCTGGAGAGAGCTGAGTCCCACTGTTCCTACAAAGTGATGTTATCCTTACAGCTACTTGTGTCAGCCAAGCCATATGGACCATGCATTTGAAGGCTGACCTCTGCTCGGGTTATATTTTCACAAAATTTTAAAAACAACAGGATCATTTCCTTTTGTTTATCTATTCCCTTGTTCAAATAAAAGAAGTTGAAATAATATGAAACATGTCGAGTTTTGCTATCAGTTGGACTAACTTACATAGGCATTGAACTATTCTAAGTATTTAGAGGCTTTAATTAGTATGTTTTCATAAATGGACATTTCTAATCTCTTTGGACTTTCAAGCAGATGTTTTTGAATTAAAATCATTCTATTACAAAAGACATCACTAGCCTTATTATAATATTTAAATAATGCATTCCTTTTGATCACGGTATTGTGACATACCTCAGACATCTTCATTGTTTGCGCTATTTCTTCAGAGCACCAAGGAAAGATGATATTGTGTTGGCACTGAATCATCTGGTTATGCTGGGCACTGCTCTATGCTATGCAGTGTTTATTAAAATCAACCCTATAAACAATTTAAAGCTATTATTATTACACTGAAGGCCTTTAAATTAATTTGTGCTGACAGAAAAACTACAAACTCTGACCTGCTTCAGCAGTTTGCCTGAGAAAGCAATAGCAATTTTTCAAATATCATACATAAAAGAAAAGATTCTACACTTTATAGTACCGGTTCTAGAAATGACATTTGACTGAAGAAAATATTCAACCAGAATAGCAAGTGTGACCAGAAAGAAGGTACCACGAACATTTCAAAGGGACTGGCCAGTTCACTTTGGTTTTACTTCTGCTCACATCTACCCTACACGTAACATATTACACACTCTTATAGATGTGAGATTCTTCATCACTGTTGCAATACAATATTGAATAGAATTATTGGCACAACTGGGCTAAAATGGAAGTGCCATTCCTGAGCTGCCATTTGGATGTCTCCATTTTCCAGGGCAAGCAAATCTATTTTCTGAGGAAGAGGAGAAGCAAACCTTTGTAAAAGAAAAATGTTTTATGTTTGTTAGCTACTGTCTCTTGATTTGAGTCAAAATTCTTATGTGATAACAAATATATGAAAGGATAATTTTCATCTGAACTAAGCTTAACTCTGTCCCAAGTAGTCTGAGCCTTAATTCAATAAACACTTATGTGTTTGGTCAACTTCAGAGGAATTTAGACACGTGTGTCAGTACCCTGCTGAAAAAGGTTGCTGTCCTGAATCTCTAGATATGGGGTTTTTTCTGTCTTGTTTAGCAGCATTGCCAAAGCTGTAGGTTTCAGATCTCAGGGCTAGAATGGTCAGAATGTGCACACAGTAAATTTAGGCAAAGGGGGTATTTCATTGCAATAGTCCAGACATCAGCTTGCAAATAGAGCAAAGTCTTTTAAGATGTGAAGGCACCACTGGTATCTGGCCTCTGTCACATGTATTTCTGTTTGCCAATGTATTTTACACAAAATGTATAATTAACCCTTCAAGGCATACAGGACATTACACTTTCAATTGCTCCTTGCCTTTTTAAAATGTAAAAGAAAGGTCTGAACATAGTCTTTTTTTCTGCTCTCTCTAAACTTTAGCAATATCAGAAACAGGACGCTTTACTGGAAAATAAGTTAAGTATATTTGTTTAACAAGAAGTTAAACAAAAAACTTCTTTTACTCAAAATGTTCATTTGTTCAGTCTTTGATAACAACACATTTTAAGCAGTCTGATTAACATCCTTTACTTTGAAAACCTCCCAGCCTCCAGTTATTCCTCAAGCCCTCATTTCATTGCCTCTCCGTTCATTTATCAAGTTTTCTAGGCAACAGAAGACCTAAATTTCTTACCAGTGAAAAGGGTGTAGAAAAATAAAAACATATTTTATGCAACACATTTGGCAAAAAAAACCCACAGATAACTCTACAGGGTGGGTTTTTTTGCTGGTTACCTTCAGAGGCTGATTATGATTATCAAAGAGTTCAGCAGTCATGGCAAAGAGATATGAAATTGTTTCATTTCTTCCTTGAAGTCTCACTGGATCCTGAACTGACATCAAACTCAGGATGAATTCATAGGGAGTAATGAAAAGCAATTTTGTAATTTATGAACAGAGATCAGATCCATCCTTGAAGCATATGTACAAACACATGGCCATGCCCCAGTGCAAATTTCAAACAAACAGTATGTTTCATAAGAAACAGTCAGTTTGCTCATTTCTAGAGAACTGGCAGCCACTTTGACTTGCTGAAAGATCCAAAAAACATAATTTAAGTACTGTGTTTAAAGTTAATCTAGCTAACAAAAAACAGGGATAAACTTTCCTAGACTAAAATTGTAAATTAGATGCAAATTGACAATAGGAGTGGAACTTTAATGAAGTACGGTATTCCCCACTGCTGAGGAAGTTAATCTGACGATTAATGCCATTCATTTACACATGGGTTCATTTGCTGACTTCCTCCACTGCAATGGCACTAGCTACCCTGTTGGTAGTTAGCAATCAGGAAGGAGGGTTTTTTAAAAAAACTCATTTAACAGAATTAAGAACAAACAAACAAAAAAAGGAAAATCAATGGGACTGACACTTCTGAATCTCCCCCAGTGAGCAGCGGAAAGTGTTAAGCAGAAAGACTGAAACTTGAGAAAGTATTTCTCTAAGGCAGATGGAAGTGAATCTATGATGCTCTAAGGGTACGCAGTGGCCTGCCTAGTGGGATGCCACATGGGCATACGGGGTCTATCAGTGAAGTACATTCAACCCATTGGAGTAAGCCTGGTGCAATTTGGAGGAGTTGAGGAACAGAGAGGAGGAGTCTGACTTTTACAGTCAGAAATTCCCAGGCTTTTCCCAAACCAGCCCAACCATGACCTGCCCGTTACCATTTTCTTCCAGTCATTCCACACAAGCCCTTACAACGCATTCAACAAAGCTGTGACCAAGCTCTTAGCTCTCTCTTGGCAGAGATCAAATCAATAGCACAGCAAATAAATTACTGAGTCAACAATGTAAATGGATTTCTCACTATATTAACTGCCTGACTATTGACTGTGCCCTGCTTTATGCTATTTCATCATCTTCAGGCAATGAAGCTCCAACTTGCTTAGCTGCTTGGTTTCCCTACCAAAAAAGAAAGCGCAGTTTATTAATATCTCTGTAAGTTACATTGGATTTTGGACTGTTTTCCATGCTATATTATTTACTGTGCATAGGGTGAACAGGAACCTACTGGAATGGAGTTCCAGCATTTTAACAGCAGCAGCTGAGGAGAATTTAGGTTTTTTACAGATGGTAAAATACATGTTTTCTAATTTTTTTTTTATTTGAACAAAGCAAAGGGAAGATTGAGAGAGAGGAAAAACTAAAAATTAGAAAGAGAAAGACTTTTATTAGAGTCTTACGAAAACAGTTTGCCATGCATATTTTGTTTCAAAATATATTAACTGTAGTCTACCAAGATCAGATCAAACTACAGCATAAAAAGAGTGCATTTGTTTTCTCTGTACTCGGCAGGATTATTCATATTTGTTGTTTCATCAGACATTGTTAACATAATAAATTGCACATGTTACACTAACTGGCCTTTGCCAACATTCCTAAATTAGTCTTCAAAGAAACATCTAAATGATCTTCCACTATAAAGGGAAGAAAATGCTGAATGTACAGTGCATTAAAAATAACAGAGCGGCATCATAAATGTCTGCATGCACATTCATTTTTGCTAGCCCAGTCTGCCCAAAAGCCTTTCATTGCCAGGGCTCTGTAGAGCCAAACTAGACCAACGGTGATATATTTGCCCAGGAAGTCCTTGTTTTAAGTAATCTCACCACTTTGATCAGCTGCAAAAGTGCCAATCTAAAATCAACAGTGGCAGAACAAACTTTAGAGAACAAAGGCTAGCCACATGGGCAGGTGCTGAGAAATATTAGACTGCTGTTGTAGTGTTTAACCCCCTTACACGGTGATGAAAGAAACACTGTATGTGTCACTGAAGGTGATGATAATAAAACCTAATGAAAGTAATAATGAATCCCCTCTGTATGTCTGCAACAGGCTTTGCTCTGGCTCACTCCAAATCAGCTACCATTTCAAATTATTCCTGAACACAGGTGCTTTTTGAGGTAAGAATAGCAATTTACACTTTTTCTATGTTCACACAAGCTAATATTAAAGCTGGTTTATAAGTGAGAAGAAACTCAAGGCTCCTATTCATGTTTGCTGGTAGATCTACCTCGGGTGACTGAAACAGTTATTATACCTGCCATCCCTTCCATTCTTCCTGAAGAGTTGCTGTCTTGTACCAAGGACAGCTGAACAGAGCAGGAATTTGGTCCCAAACTACCACAATTCACAGCCCAGTCTACAGCTGAAACCGGTGACAGTCTCTGAATATGAGTCTCATATTCACAACTTGAATATGCTGTGCTCAGTGCTCCTTGCTTCAGAAGCACCTGTCTCTTGGAGAAGGCGAAGATCAGTTGCAGGAACGACCCATAGCTCTTACCTAACCAGACACATGGACGAATGAAAGCCCTTTATCTTGTCTACAGCCTCCATTTGACAAGACATTAATGCAAAGTGTATTTCAAAAAGCATGTCTACAGTGTTGAGTAAAAACGTCAGCCTTGGTCTCGACCAAATAGTGCAGACTAGCTCTCTCTAGACTGGATGTAGACAGTGTGATTTTACAGCATTAACTGTAGCTATAAACTCTAAGATGCAGAATGGGAACAAGCAGAAACATTTAAGGATGTGCAGCTTGCTGGAATAATGTTGGAAGACTGCATCAGTCAGCTTCCAAGTTCTGTCCACCCATCCTGTCTGGAGACAGCTAACCCCACCTCACGGCATGGAGGAAGAATTTAGATTCAAAACGGCCAAGGTACATGCTGGAAATGAGCCAGGGTGGACAATCAAGTTATGATTTTGCTCATCACTTAGTACTGTTGCCACGGGGTCTGCACCATTTTAAATACACTCCTTTAGTATAACACCTCCAAATTAGCATGACTGAATACAAACAAAACAGTGACAAATTAAAAGTCCAAGATATACCTTTGATGCAAATACCCCTACAAAGCAAACTAGCTATGCTCGAACATACAGGCAAGGAGTTTACTAATAAAAATGGACTTAGGTGTATACTGAATATATTTTGCTGCATCTGATCTTAACCTCCTGTAAATAAGAAAAGCAGGTTTTTTCCATTTCAGACACCAGAACAACCGGATCTTTTGAAACTATTCCGGGAGGTCTGAGGTTGGGAACTGACACCACTAAAATGGTGAAACCCTTCAGCATATTTCAAGTGTTTTATTGTTTTAGATTGGAAGAGAAAATAATCAACACACCCATCCTGTCTGAGGTTTAAGGACATGGGCACAAACAATCCTCCTTACTCAGTGCTCCTCATAACCTTTTCTGGGAGGAAGGAGGTGGGAGCAAAGAGTCTTGATCAGCAAAACATCTACACCATGGAGACACAGGTTAGTCCTGGGACCAGCAAATGTAGGATCTGTTGATTATTTCTTGTGTTGCTGTATCATAGGAAGCACATTAAAAGGAGGGTCAAAACCAGTGTTTGAATTTTGAAAACTCAGGGTAGGTGGTTTTATTTCATGTTCAATTCCTACAGTAGAAGTCAGAGAAAATTAAAAGTCTGTTTATCATATCCATGCAAATATATTATATCTATGGGTAATATTTTTCCAAAAATTACTTCTGTGATTTAGATGCATAAGTGCCATGGATTGGAGTCATCTCCATTGGAGTAGGAGTCATTCACACAAAAGTGAAGCAGAGTAGGAGTTATTCCCCCTAAGTCTTGTCATGAAAAGTTAGACTCGGGTTCTTAATCTTCCAAGTACCCTTTATCATCAGTAGTGAGGTGGGGAGAAAGAAATCCTACCAGACAGAGAATCTGTTCAAAAATAAGCATCTAAGAGAAATGGAGTGAATGAAAATCAGGAGATGCTTATCTCTAACTTGACTATGTATTCACCTAACCAAGGTGACCAGTTGAGCCCACATACCTGACTCTTAGGTTCTTAAAGCAAATAAGAGAAACATCTCTTTTTTTAATACTTTCACTGAAGCAAAAACTTTCAGTGATGCTTTGAGCATAACTAGGAACTCTTAGACTACACTACTGAATTAAAAAGGGCCAGGAAATGTTCCTAGGCATTAGTCCTTGTGGTTATTTTTGTCCTTGGCATGATTTTGGCCTCTGCCAGAATTTTCCCAGATAATTCCCAACAACAGCCGAAGTGTCAGGAATTGATGGGAAGCAGTCCCGAAAAGTAGTTCGGATGCAGACACCCTGTCATGGAAGATAAAGAGCATTCAAGAGTACAGATGCAGACTGTGATATTCCAGCTGGCCTCAGTGCCACGGAGCAGCCCAGACACATTTAAATTAGCAACTGCCTTAGAGCAACAGAGGAAAAGCATTGAGAAATACTAGGATTGCCTACAAATGGACTCACGCTGGAGTATTACATCCAGTTCTTGCTTCCTCATTTCACAGAAGAGGTAAAAAATTGGATAGAATGTGGAGGAGAACCACAGAAATTATCAGAAACCTTGGAAAAGGGCCTTGCAGTAAGAGATTAAAGGGGTTCAGTCTGTTGAGTTTAATAAAAACATCTAGCGATGATTTCAGTGATTACAATGTGCAAGTATCAACACAGGGAGAAAATACTGAGCAGTGACAGCAGCACTCTCATCTCACAAAAGAAGGCATAATGAGAGGTGATAGCTAGAAGTGAAAGCCAGACAAATTCAAGCAAGAATCAAAACACACATTTTTAAGAGTGAGGGTGATAACCATTGGACTGCGCTGCCAAAGGAAGTGATGGATTCTCCAACTACCGATGGCTTCAGATCTAGACTGGACGTCTTTCTAGAAGATAAACCTTAGCCAAACACAAATTGCTGGACTTGATGCAAGGCTAACTGGGTTAAATTAAATGGCTTGTGTCATTCAGGAAGTCAGACTAAATAATCTAAGGGTCTTTTCTGGCTTTAAAAAATCTATGGATCTATAAAGTGCAACTGTGTAACTGTGAATTCTAGTCCAAGAATAACACGTTTTGATAAAATAAGATTTCCATAGTCCAGTGCTATGTTAGCGGACAGAATTCCAAGAGATCAGACTATAGTTATAAAACTGGAAATGAATAAAGCATGATGACACAGTGATATTAATAACAATACCAATTCACCATGTGTTTACAGGGTCAGTCAATAGAAATTGCAGCAAAGTCAGTGGAATTTTAGCACTATAAAATTAGTAAAAGAAAATATGCTTCAGTTTTCCAGAACAGTCTCTGAATGTCATGGAAGTAAATTGAAAAATCACATCTATTCTGTTAACACTTGAGGGAGGAAGGGGGCATTTTTTGGCTGCGCTTATTCCACTTAATTAAGGAGTGACAGGGCGCCAGCCCAGGAACTGAAATTCGATCATCTGCGCCGTTTAATAGTTAGGGCAGTTCTTGGCACAGTTTTGGCTCTGGCCAACTAATGCTTTTCGAAACAACTCTTTGCATCATTCAGGAGTCAGCATGAGCCAAGGACACTCCTAGCAAGCAGCTTAGATGTACCCATGCCTCTTCTGGGATAAAATAGGATATGGTAACATGAATATTGCCCCACTATCCCATTCAGCTTGTGATTTAGAAAACAGGTCCTGGCATTAAATGCTTAGCAATACAGATGCAGCCCGTGAGTTCAAAGTGTCAGCTGCTCTGCAGGAAAAGAGCTGAGCTCTCAATTCCTTCCCAATCTCTGCTACAAAATTATCCACACTGTATATATTTTAATTTCACATATGAATTATATTGACCTATCTCTGAAGAAAATCAGCACTTTCAAAACTGTTCAACTGTCCTTAAAATCAAAAAGTCAGCTTCCAAAAAGGACAATTCCAAATTGAACTTTTTGAAGCATTAAGTTTTTGAAGTGACATGTCAAGGCCAAATCCAATTAAAAACCAGAAGTGGCTACAAATAAGGCACAGTCAATACTCAAATTTTAGATCTTTAGACCTCAGAGTGGAATTTGAAGCCAAAATAACAGACCTATTAGGCATACAGAGTTAGGCACTGTGGAAAAATCACTCAAAAACCCCACATATTGAGAAGGGAGCCATTACACTGTCTTGAGCATAGAAGAGCATCAGAATACCAACCCCTCTCTAGAATTTAAATACAAAGATATGAGTGAATGACTCCATCTACTCATAGCTTGGGATCTGCTCCTCAAGGCACAATCCTCTAATTATTTCGCTTCCCAAAATAAGCACTCAAGGCTCTTTCTTTCACATTACAGCAAGAGGAGGCAGCCTAACATTAATATAATAATGTAGTAGCTAGATCTTTTGCCTGATAAATGGGAATATCCTGATCTGGAGACAACTTTGGCTCAGGTTAGGAACTGGGAGAGTTCCTTAACCACAAAGCTACTGGTTACAGCACACAGCTGTCCTGCTGAAGCAGCCTTACTTCCCAACAGGAATACAAGTTTCATGAGGTTGGGAAGGGATCTTGCAGGAGCAAACACAGTTATCGTCAGGGCAAGGATTTTAACCTAGGGATGGATGCCCAGTGCTCTGGTCCCATCTGAGCTTTGAGACTACATGTAAGTGTTGAATTCAATGGGCTAAAGCCCAAGTAAGACTGGAGTGAATAAAACCATGAAGAGAATGAAAAGGAAACATCAGGCTCAGGCAGGGTAAGCAAAATGCTTAATGAAGGTAAAGGCATGATGAATTTGGCATATCCCTTTCCTTAATTCTGTTCTAATTTTAAACAGTCTATTGTACTGTGCTGTTGATAGCCTTGTGTGAGCCATCTAAGGTTCAGCCAGCTCAGCTGCATGATCAGTAAAGAGACAATGCTACCACACACAGGGTTATTTGGATTAGTGAATACCATACGCAAGTAAATCATCTGCCAGATGGCATCAGAAGAAAGCTGCAACTCTCTCACTTTCATTTCCACAGCAGCAAACAATGTTCCGTGTTTAAAATAAACTCTTCCAGATGAGTAAAAGATAAACTTCGTGGTGCTTTTTCTTGGTCTTCTCTTTGACTTCAGCTTTTTTCTTAAAAAAACCCAACACAAAACCAGAAAAAAAACCCCACCTACTCTGATTGGTTACATTAATGAAAAAATCCCAGTTTAGACCACCACAGTACAAAGCTGTCCCTCTAGGCAGCATCAAAATTCCATGCTATTTACTGCACAAAAGGCAAAAATGAAATACAATATTTTCACTCATCAACTTCTGTCAACAGAACCCTTAAAAATGAACACCTACCACATTAAGCCATTTCCTGTCATTTTATGGGTTTTCCACAGTGAAGAACTGTGCCGCTTTGTTGAAACATGGCTGTTTTCACATTTTCTGCAGTTTTAACCCTTTTTTTTTTAAAAAAAAAGCAAGTATCAAGAATGTAACAAACAAACAAACAAAAAACCTCAGAAACAGAAACAAAATAACTGTCATTGAAGCTTTTAAATTATTCCTTTTGAGTTTTCAGGTTGCCTCTCTTGCATCTACAGATGACAGGTCATTATGTCTTTTTCTCTTATACTGTCCCAGGACCCCAGTCTTAGCTGTGCTTCTGATACAATTAGTTCATAATATCATCTGGCTACTGTATAAAATGAGAAATTATGATTTTTGAAATTTTCCACTTACAGCAAAATTTTATGGACCAATACCTCCATAAAGCAGGCTTACAATTTTTTCAGTATCTGCAGAGATGCGTCTGAGACACATTTAGACCTCTGAAGATTTGCAGGAAGGGACACTGAATAGAAGGAAAATGATGCTCTGGTCTCTTCCTCCTCCCAAGTATTTTCAAAGCCAGGTGAAGTGTCAAGCAACCAGAACTACCAGTGACTTCAACTGGACCTGTAGGATCTCGGCCCTTCAGAATAGCAAATGGGTGGTACTGAAGCACTTTTCAATCTGCTATGTTTTATACATGGGCTACATCTACCGTAATGTATACGCAGGCCTTCGGGGCAGCGTGAAGTCTAAAATACCTATCCATATACACCGGAGAAGGTGTTCCTGTCTGTAGATGTGTATATAAAATGATACCAAATCTCCTTGTTGTAGGGCATGCAGGTTCTGCGCCTCCAGGCCTGTCACTTGTCTTTCTGCAGATCCTGTTCATGACCCCTTTCTTGAAGCATCTAGAAAGACCCTGACATTGCTTGTCTCAAGGGCAGATGGGATTTGGAGAGTGGATGGTCATGCAATGACTTAGGGGGACCCTAAGAACACTGACCTACTGTTGGGGAAGGTTGCAAAAGGACTTAGATAAACTGAAATAACGTCGCTCATCACGGAACTGCAGTCCAGGTGGCAAACTGACAAACATCTCAACGACTGCAGAGATGGGCTGACATTTCTTTGGGGAAAAAACACACACATTTCTGGAGAATGTTGCAGACTATTTAATATACACATAACACCACTACCACCGCTACCACCCCACCCCCGTAACTTGTGAAGTGTGTTTTTAAAAATGCCACACATACACAGAACTGCATAAAGCCTCATTCATCAAGCCTGAAAGAATCATCATCCAACTGGCTGTAATAGTCCTACTGCCCAAACCTAAAGCCAGGAGATCAAGATCAGCAAAAATATTTCGGTGTCTGACTCCCAACACTTTTAGTGGGACCACGATTTCAGACTGCTTGCTTTGGCCATGAAGCAGACAGTGAGAAATGCTCAGTACCTTGCTAAAGTGATTATTATAGATTTCAAGCATGTGACACCCTCCTGAATCTTTCACGACAAATAAGCCATTTGTTCCTTTCCCGAACCAGATGAAGTTTCTTTCAAATTACCTGAAAAGAAGTGATCATTCTTAAATGTAGAAAGAAAGGGCTATCAACCTTGTTAGGAGGTCAGTGGGCCAGCCTTCCCCCCAAAGAGCAATTAGGAAAGCACTCCTTTCTCCATGTTACATAGGACATTTGGAATTAATTAAATATTCAAATTAATTTCTCTGATCCAAATCCAGCCACGACAGGTGTGAGGCTGCTAGTGGTAGCTAAAGCGCTAAGTAAAAAGTCTAGAGGGAGGTCGTCATTTTCTGTTATGAGAAATAGCAGCACCGTTCTGGGACAGATCAAAAATAGCAATTCAACTGTGGAGGCCTCCCGGATCGTTTTGCAAGTCAATTACTCTCTAAGTGATTAGTTTGGAAAAAGTTATGTGAAAAAGGGAACAGGCCTCCCATTTTAAAATTATTTGTATGACTCTTGCAAGTTGTTTATTTTCTTTATAGCCTTAGGTGGAAAGAAATTAAGTCTGCTTGAAGTGGGAATTATCCACATTTTTCAGCAAAAGCATAATCACACTGCACATTCACAGGGCTCAGGCTTTGAAGCCTGTGAAGCATTCACTTAGTAGGAAGCTTAGGCAAACCAGGCAACCACTGAAGAAAGAGAGGAGAGTTTAAATATTTCTGGTTTTATTGCATCATGGAAAAACTGATCATTTATCTCATTAAGATGGAGAATTTTTACTGGAGAACCCCCGCTGGGTTTATAAGCCTGCCTGCTGCGTTGACTGTAGTAAATGAAAGAGCAGCGTTGTCCCTTTGCCTGGGGATAGATGTTGGCCTTTGTGGCAAGGTAAGGAAGGTAAATTGGTGACAGATTCAGAGTATTTTTTTTAAAAAGCACATAGGTCTCCCTTGACTGAAACAGATGGGGCATATAAAATAAATACATGCAACTGCAATTTAGTTCACTTGCAGAAACCTCAGCTATAATAGCTACATGTGTGCAGGGAGGACTGGCTTATAGCTAGGGCCTGGGACTGAGAATCAAAAGAAAGAAAAAAATTTTAAAAAAAGGAAATTATTTCTTTCTTAAACTCTTGGTCTGTCCGTGAGGGAAGCTGGTTACAGGACACTTTGAAAAGCACCATAGCCAAAGATGAATAAATTGTACTGAAGCAGTTAAAAAATACTCCCCTTAAGACACTTGAAGCCTGTTTCTCTCGACCATTACACGGAGAGATTTCCTCCCCTCGGCTGTGCGGGTGTGCTCTCCAGCTGCAAAAGCAGGCGGTGGGTACGTCTACCTGGATGCAACTTTAAGCAACTGAGCTCAACGCTGAGCTCAAGCCCGACAGATCTGCCCCAAGCCCAACGTCTCATCACGTACCAAAGCAGCGCAGGCGGCCGGTGACAATCCCATGCTAAGAACCGCTCTCCTCTCCCCTCAGCTCCTCCGCACATCGTTGACAGCTCTTCCTGTCCACCTTTTAAAATGAGGGATTAAATTGCACCTGCACACACATCTGCACACACATACTCTCATGCACCAATTTTAAAATAACCCTTTTAGAGTACAGTTAGTCTGCAATGTTGTTGCTATACAAAATGCGATCATTGAGAGATGGGACCACTTAGAAGCATTTTCACTCATTGCTGAGACTGGCCGAAGGCTCCAGCAGGGAAAGTTTGCAAATAGCCAAAGTTAATTGCTGCGGTGGCCCTCCGCCTCTCGGCTATGGCAGGGCAGAGGCATTTCCCCCATGAAAAGCAAAAGGGCAGGGGCTACGTTCTCGCGATTCACTGTGCCCTGTACACATCCCAGCCAGTTTTTAAATCCCCAGGGCACAGGTGCTGAGCGCTGGCCCAATGCTGCTGGTGGACCCAGAATCAAACGCTGAAATTCTAACAATTTATGTAAGATAGCTGAAAGTACATTTTGGCTTTGGAAGGAGTTGCCTTGTAACATTTACGTTTATGACAGACTTCGACAAGATCTTAACCTCAGCTGTGGCTTCCTTGCGTATTTGTAATGTACTTGCCAGCAATGTGATCAGTGTCTGTATCTGCCAATGAAAGCTGCATTTCCATTGGCTTTACACGCTATCCCTGGTCACTGCCTCTTTCACCCTCATTTTTAAAAAGTTTAATTCTTCATGGGAAATAAGTTTAATTTGAGGGTGGTGGTGGTCATATGGTGGTGATGGCGGAAGGAGGCATCTGGAATCGATCCTGGTTTTGGCTGCATGCTCTTGATATAAAATGTTTATGCAGTAGTAATATACAGAGCTTGCCACATTTTTCTGGAGACACTGTTACACTGGGGTGAAGTGTGAAGGTGCTGGTCTCCTCTTATGAGCATCCTCTACCAGCTCCAAGAGAAGACATTCAGCAGGCAGTCCTCAAAACATACACATATAATCGGAGCTTACTAAGATACTGCAGAGTAGAGTAGAGCAGAGATACTTCCTTAGCCAAAATGCATGGTTCTAACCTAGACTGAGTCAGCGTTACTGCTTGTTAAAATAAGGGGTCTTCTTTGGTTTTGCACTTACATTTTGCAAGATCGGTTGACCTATGAGGTCTCCAGTTCCTAGATGCTACTAGAATAACAAAAACATCACATAAACAAACATTAACAGCAGTCTCAAGAGAGTAATCAAAGCTTTCTGGTCCAGAGAGGCTAAATTACATTCAACCTCGAAAGTGACAAATTTTACTTATTTCAGACATTGAAAAAAGCTTACCTGTCGGTAAGTTCCTAACAATCCACCCTTTCAAATTGTTTTCAGGCAATATTAATTCATTAATATTCCATTAAGGGTATCATGTGATCACTCTCCTACTCTGGAACGAGGCCTGCAATTTAGTTATGATTGCAGGAATGTAATCCCTTTCTGACAATAGCTCTTATTTCCATGATGTTTCAAAAGAAAATAAAACCAAGCACCTGGTAGATGTATGAAGCATTACACATTATGCAGCCATACCACGACTGGGACTTCTTCCACACCTCTTATTTCAGTACAAATCCACCTTTGCTGTTTTGAAGGCAAGTGCACACCGTATGTTGGTCATTCAGTCTGAAAAATTATATATTTCTCTGCTCTTCAGTCAGTTTCAGTGCAGTTCTTTACTACAGTATTTTCAGACTAGCCATCTCCTTTCTCCACCTTTGCATCCAAGGCTTTCCTTGCAACAGGTACACACGTTTCAGCAGTGAAACAATACAGTAGTGTTCCTTTAGTATCACTACAGCAGTACTGAAAACACAAACCCGAGTTTGGTTCAGCTTCTCTCTCTCTTTACAGAGAACTTAATGAACTTTTAATTCTTTAGATAGCTGTTTAAAGGTGCTGCGTGCAGCTATTTGCAAGTATTTGGAATGAGAATGTGAAATGCAACACTGAAGATCAAAGCAGAACATCTCTTAGCATGTTACACACCTCCCTCTGGCATTACTTAGAGAACTTTTGTTCAATGTTCAGAGTATGCTTTAACAACACACCCATCTCTACACCTTGCCATACAGCGAGCAGTGCAAAACTCAACATGTTACAAGATCTCAAAAACCTGTTCTGTTTCGTAGCTTGCCTTGTGATTTTCTGGAATGCCACCTTCCATCCCCACCCAAGTCACTCACCCAGAACACAATCTTGCTGGTGAAGGGCAAGGCTCGATCAGGTCCACGCCACTGTGCAAAAGTTAAAATATACTGAGAGTCTGAGTAAACAGGCAGAGAAAGAAGCTCAGAAATTTGGCTGGTTGCTACCTGAAGTGCAGAACTAATACCTATTTAGAAGTAGATAATAAGGTTCTACTGAATACATCAGTTATTGTTGATACTCCTTCCCTTGAGTAATATTTCTTAAGATAGATCACTCTAAATCATTCTTCCATATTTATTCTATATATCTTAACTGCTAGAATATTTTATTACAGTAGAGCAAAACAAGAAGTCATAAATGTCAATATGAACCCAGTAGTTATATGAATTAAAAAAAGAATAAATCAGCACATCTCACGTAATACCCATGTAGTTATTTGGAGCCCATTTTATTCCTACCAACCCTACGTGACAAGGTCCCTAAACCAATACAGGTGAATCTTCTGGTTTGAAACAAGACTACCGTGCCAAGACCACCGGTTTCTAATATATCTTCCACCACGAAAGAATGAACACTATGTCTTTTTTAAAAAGATTTTTATTAAAGAATATTCAGTAAGCTGTATTAGACAGACTTATCTAATCTCATCACTGAGTTAAAGTGCCATCAGTCAAGCCAAACACACACACTGAAAAGCATTCTCTTCAGTCTAATCTGGGCAGTGTCTCATGAACTTCGTGTGCACACAATTCGTGACATGCAAAGTCCTATCAAGACCATAATACATCCATCAACTATGTTTTTAATGAAACCCAAGGTGTCTGCGTATCAATAAATAGCAAGTTTAGCACACATGAAATTAAAAATACGGCTTGCACAACCAAGTGTATGCACTCATCGAATAGCAGCAACATCACTCAAAAAAGTTGACTTTGTGCTTCACAGCTAAACTGTACACGGCTCAACAGTTTTGTTCACTGAACCATGGGGCTGACAAGTCTTTGAACAGCACTCAGAGGCCTAAATGATTACAGTGTAAGATATTGGTAAAACTGTTTATTCCATTTTTCATTGTGATGGCTTAAAAAAAGACAACAATCCTAATATTATTATTAGGATCTATTTTCAAAACCTTTTTACAGGAGAAGTGTTTCACCATCAGTACCCTGCATTGTCCAGCCCAACTACAAATAGTGGAACATGACAAATATGCATATATATTGCAAAACACAGTTGTTCAATTTTTATTTGTAAAACACGAGTTTCCAAGCAGATTTAACCAGAAATTATATTCACACCCTCAAACTCTATTTCAGACTTGTTTTGAATGCCTGCGTCTATTAAAGGAAGATTGTCCTTTATTTCAAAACAGAGTTCCAGCATAAATCACTCCTCTATTTAATACCTATTGAGCAGAGTAATCTGTATTCCCACAGCACTTAAAGTGAGAATCACACTGTTGCAAATGTGTGTTGCATAGTTATCTGCATTCTATTTGCAGATACCCCCTGGCACTTATTTCAATAAGCCAACCATCACTTCACTGATATCCCACAACTTTCTTGCAACCAAATCATCCATGGCTTTGGGCACGAGTTCCTCCTCTTTGCAGTCCCCAAAATATTTTCCTGACACGCCTTCGACATCAGGAGAAGAAGCCAAATAAATAGAAGTCTGGGCTCCTTCCAGAGGTGTTTTGAAGAAAGCCCATGACACCAAGTTGAATAGGGGTTTTGCCAGCAAAGGAATGTTCACGTATCTGCCTAGATTTGTTCTGACAATCCCAGGATGAAGTGAATTGACAGTGACTCCTGTCCCTTCTAATCGACGGGCTAGCTCCCTTGCAAATAATATGTTAGCCAGTTTACTCCGACTGTAACAAAAGCTTTTATTGTAACTTATTTCACTGTTCAAGTCTTCAAAGTTGATCTCTCCATATTTGTAAAGCTTTGAGGATACTACCACAATCCTGCTGGGAGCAGAATTTTTGAGGAGGCCCAGAAGAAGGTTGGTGAGCAAGAAGTGACCCAAGTGGTTTACGCCAAATTGCATCTCAAAACCATCCTCTGTCTTCATGTATGGACACTGGAATATGCCTGCATTATTTATCAGAACATCCAGCCTTGGCTCTTCCTTTAAATAGGAAAGAAAAAAATCATTCAGTTTTATCATTGTCATACAAAACATACTATTATGCTTAATACTTCTCATCGGCCCTTGTTAAAAATAATTTCATTCCTAGTCTTCTGAACTCTAACTTCCTGATATTCTCTTAAAGCATTGCTGAAAAAAAACTGTTAAGTTGATCTACCACTAAACTTAGTACCTGACCCCAGTAGGATGCAGGTACATGAGAGTAGGTCTGTATCTACTTTTAATGCAGGCAGAGGACATTATCATCTGCTTCTCCAGGAGCTGCTTCTTCTATAGCAATTCAGTGATAATTTACCTTTGTGATGAGTTTTGTTTCCCTCTAAAAAGTAACCTCTTTATTGCACTGCAAAAGCAGACACATTAATTTATGGCAAACCTCACCCATAGGCAAGGGCTCTACCGTGCAAAAGATGTGCAAACATGGAACAAAAAGAGCTAGCTTACAGAACTAACCTCATGGTTGAAGAAAAAGCGTCAAACTGTAGACCCATTATCTCACTGGGAAGATGTCATGAAAACTTTGCAAAACAATGTTCTCTTGATTTTAAACAACATCTTATTTTAAAATCGCTACACTTCATTGTGCAGCTTGGTGACAACTATAGAGCAGAATTCATTATAGAAAAGTAACAGTCATGATCCTAAATTGAGCAGGCTTCATACAACAACTGGAGTCTAATATGTGCACTCAAGAACTTAGGCATGTCTACAGGACCATGGCTTGAAATTTTTATGACATGCTCAGGACGTGCTATTGATGATGGATCAGTATTCCGGTTCAGGTCAGGAGAAAACAGAGACTCAAGGAGGTATGTTACAGAATCAGGAAACATAGTTCATTAACAGAGTGGTATGGACAGTTTAAATATATGTATAATACATCATATACTTCATGTTTCAGCACCCACTCAAAAACAAAGAGCTCTCCAATTCACCCAAACCATTACCTTTTTCAAAAAATACACATTAAAGTAAGCTGCCTAAATAAGCTCTGAATTCAGCACTTTCACCCACCTCTGACAAAAAGACTGTGAAAGGATCATAGGAAATTTATGCTTGCAAGAATCAGAAGCAAAATTATTTACTCTATAGAAGAAGCAGCATGAGTTTACTTTGCTGCTAATTCTTTAAACCCCATGCACGGACTGTAAGGCAAGCTGAGATCATTTGGGGTCATTCTGATGATAAAAATAAGAGAATCTCAACATTAATTTTATACTATTTGCCTTTTATTTGACTGCCACTAGCAGCAAAGATACAAAGAGCGCAAAACCCAAATCTGCACTTGGCATTCACTTAATGATGCTGGCATCCGATCACACAAAACATCAAGTACTTCAACCTCAGACTGATTTCCATGGGACTTGAGGTTGCTCAGCATGTCATATAATTGGGTCCCTGAGGCATGATCCAAAGAGCATCAAACTCCCTTCTCCTCTTCATCCAAAGGAACATAATGGTTACTATCACTGAACAAGGACAGAACTGAAGAAGTACTGCTCACTGAAGTGGTACTCGTTTCTTCTCTAGAGAAAAACATTGCTTTAGAAGCTTTCTGTAGCATCTGACTGGAGAATTTATTTTGCAAGACTTAACACTTCAAGAAGCAAGACCTCTAGTTGTGCTATTTTTTTGAGACTCCTAAATAGAATAATAATCTAGAGTAATGCAATCAGGGCCAAGCAGGCAGCTATGACCAAATGCAACAAGAAAGCACAAAACATTGTTTTGACAGGCAATGCTATTCTTTGCAGCCTCTGAGCTTGCTTCCATTTTTCCACAGAGCCCTCCAACATCTCTAAATCTTATACTTTTTGCAGTGAGGCTAAGGAGTGAAAGATATAATCCCTTGCAGTTCTGGAAAGGAAAAATCCCACAAACTGAGTTAGGCGGTGGGAGCGCATTGTTTCCCCATCCTGCCGATATTTAAGTTTTCATCTCAAATAAAACACATAAAAAACACGCCAAACAAATGGCTCCAAAAAAGAAGTCACAGGTTAGAGAAGACAACATGAACGTGGATGGAACAGCTTTTGAAAGTACTACTTGAACTCACATCCCTTGTCATTCAACTGCTTTTAGAATTATTTTGAAAATGGAAGTTAGAACGCAGGTGTCAGTAGCACTCTGCAGATATATGCACTCTTTTTCTCCACCCTCTTCACACTTAAAGTCACTTGTACTGGATTTACCAATAAAGAGAGGCTAATAAATTTATGTTTGGGGATATTTTGTACTACAAGAGCTATAATTTTAAAAATTTAGGCAGTATGTTTCTTTTCTGGTGTTTACTCTGCATATCATTTTGTAAACGCATATTTTCCCAAAACACTGAAGCAAGCTTAGACCTCACCACTGGATTTGTATGTATGAATGTACGTAACTACACAGAGCCCCACTAGAGAACTTAGGACTTGACTTATTGCAAACGTTTAAGTTTTAGAAAAGCTATCTGAGAATTAATGCGCTAAAGTCCTCTGTTTTTTTCCCCTCTCACAACAGCATCTGAGCACCTTTCAAGTACTTCATGAGCTCTGCTCTGAGGGGCAGCAGACCTTATTAAGCCTGGCTTCCCGTGACTTCCAAGCCCACTCACGGCTTGAGTGACTAGATGAGTCCCAACTGCCGGTGTTCATGGCAATAACGCCTCCAACGGTGCCTCCCTCTGCTCGCTGGTGTCTAATAACGCAGCTGAACTCATCTAGTGGCATTTCTGTCAGGCAAATCAACTGGATGCCCTCGTTCTCCTTAAACTCGGGTTTTCAGGAAATCTGCAGAAACTTTAAAGATGTCTGTCTACTAAACCCTGCTAGCAGTGGCCAAGAAATTTAAAAAGGGGGGGGGGGAACAGGGTGAGGAGGTGGCAGAAGGGTGGCTGGAGCTGTGAGCAGCACACTCATGTCAACTTTCATTCCTTTGGAGACAAGGCTGAGCTCTAACACTAATTTAAAATAGCAAAGGCAGGTTACTGTAGAGTCGAAGAGAGGGAAAGGAAAGCAAACAACTGACGTCACACAGGAACAAGTGCTTCCTTTTCAGAACAGAGCGGTACTAGAACAGTTGGGACTACTGTAACAGCCCAAGCTAGTACGACACTTAGGTTTCGAGGTGCCAATTTAAAATCGTCGCCCACTTACTCCCACGCTCCTCCCGAACCCCGCGGGGAGCTCGGCACCATCCCGTACCCCCAAACCGGACGGCGGCAGCAGGCACAAGCCCTGCGAACGCGGAGCCCCGAGGACGCCGCCGCCCCGTTAGCACCCGCCATCACCTCAGGCACCCCGCGTCCCCTCCCGGGGACGGGCTGAGGCCGCCCGGTCCCTGCCTGCGTCGCCGCGGGAGCCGGCAGGCCCCACGGGCCCCGGCAGGCCCCACGGGCCCCGCGCCCCGCCGCCGTACCTGGAGGACGCGGTGGCAGAAGGCGCGGACGGAGCGGAGCGAGGCCAGGTCCAGCTCGCGGACCACCAGCTCGCCGCCGCCCTCGCCCTCGGCCCGCTCGCCCAGCTCGGCCCGGATCTCGCGGGCCGCCCGCTCGGCCCGCGCCCGGTCGCGGCAGCCCATGATGACGCGGGCCCGCATCCGCAGCAGCTCGGCCGCCGCCGCCCGGCCCAGCCCGCTGTTGGCGCCCGTGATGATCACCGTCTTGCCCCGCATGGAGGCCCCGGCCCCGGCCCCGGCCCCGGCCGCGGCCGCGGCCCGGGCCTCGCCCCGCAGCCAGCGCCAGGCGGCCAGGACGAGCCCCCCGCCCAGCGCCAGCGCCACCGCCGCGGCGGCCATCCCGCTGGGCCGAGCGGCGCTCCGCCCGAAGGGGCCGCCCCCGCCTCGCCGGCCGCCCGGCGCCGGGGTGCGTTAGTATTGGCCAGGCGCGCCGCAGGGCTCTGTGGGGATTGTAGTCCTCTGAGTGTAAGCTACACGCACCGGGCCGGGGCGGGGGGGCTGCTGCTTGGCGCTGAGGCGAACTGGCGCGGAACAGGCTCGTCAACCCCGAAACGTCCAGGCCGGCTCTTGGTTTTCGGCCCGAAGGGCGGGTGGGCAGCGACAGGGAGAGAGCCGGCTGGCCCGGGCCAAAACCAAACCAGGGACTGCTCTAACTAATTCTAGAATTAATTGATTCCACAATTCTAGAATTAGAAGGCAGTGGTAGCAGCTGAATGACAGAGATGGGCGAGTCCTAGGCCCCAAGAGCCTTTCCCAGCAGCCTTTAGTTTGCCAGCAGAGATTTTGCCAAAATGTTTTATTCACATTTACCAGTCTCGCAGAGAAGACTCCATCAACAGCGAAAATAGACCTTAAAGGCACCTGTAATATTTCATTCCCAGTCTTTGAGGCTCATGGAAGATCAATTGCTTCTGCAAAAGCCACGTCCAGTTGCGTCTGCCTTGGGTCTTCAGCTTGAGACGCAGAGGCTGGAGCGGGAGGTGAGGCGGTGCCGGGAAGGCCGCCAGCACAGGGCCACAACATCCCTGCTCTTAGACTCCAGCAGCAGCCCGCGGCAGAGTTTTGGCCCAAGGCTGGGGGCTGGTTAGGGCTCTCCCACAGCTCGTGAGCTCCTGCTAGGCAGTTTGGAAGCAGGCGTCGTGTTCTGGAGAGTTACCATGCACGTGGACTTTTCCATGCCAGTTGGCCTTTGTGGCGATGAAACGTTCTGGGAAAGTTGAGGGTGCTAGTGTAAGTGGAGCGAGAGAGTGTGTCAAAGCAGTGTGCCGAGACCTACCCCCCCCCCATGCTGCCTTCGCGACCGGATTTCTTTCTTAGGTATTTCAGCAGGTTCTGTGGCTCTGGATCAAGTTGGATTGTGTGTTTTGAGTCTAGCAGAGATGTTAGTATGTGGCCAAGCGTGTCTTGATAACCTACCTGCGTGCTGCAAGCAGAAGTGATGGGATGGGGGGGTGGGGGGGAGCGTTACAAAAGTCATTGTGGCGGCGTCTGCTCTGACAGCTACTCTGGAGTCTAAACATACCAGTGAGCTGACAGTCAGCCCTGCTGAACTCTTGCTTTGAGGACCACCTTCTGCTGAGTAATATTAGCTTAGAGGTAGCCTGTTTGAGGTAATCACATTTAGTGGACTTCAGGACTGAGGCGGTCTGTCCCATCCCAGTCTAGTGGAATGGAGGCTGCTTGCAGAACATGTGCATACATCCACTCACTCACCTCACACACTTACGTTCACTGGTCTCTTAAATACCAGCATGCACCCTAAGTCCGTCCAATATCTATACCCAGAGACCCAGGCACCAGCTGAGACACTGGTTTTTCCCAGATGCTGGTCTCTTCCTGTTGTCCAGTTTGAAGTGTGCTAGTGGTTCACATATGCACATAATGTGGGTCCCTTGAATAGCTGGTTTGTCCGGTAGCTCGCACCCAGACTGGATATCTCCAGTTGTTGGCACTGAGACCCTCGGGCTCCTGTCCTGGTATCGGCTGGGATAGAGTTAATTTTCTTTCTAGTAGCTGGTATAGTGTTATGTTTGGGATTTTGTATGAGCATAGTGTTGATAACACACTGATGTTTTCAGTTGTTGCTAAGCAGTGTTTAGACTAAGCCAAGGATTTTTCAGCTTCTCATCCCCAGCCAGCAAGAAGGCTGGAGGAGCACATGAAGTTGGGAGGGGACACAGCCAGGACAGCTGACCCAAAGAGGCCAAAGGGATATTCCATACCGTGTGACGTCATGTACAGTATATAAACTGAGGGGAGTTGGCTGGGCGGGGTGGATCGCTGCTCGGGAACTAACTGGGCATTGGTCGGCAAGTGGTGAGCAACTGCATTGTGTATCACTTGTTTTGTATATTCCAATTATTTTATTATTATTATTGTCATTTTATTATTATTGTTATCATCATTGTTATTTTCTTCCTTTCTGTCCTACTAACCTGTTCTTATCTCAACCCACGAGTTTTACTTTTTTTCCCTCCCAATTCTCTACCTTATCCCATGCGGTAGGAGGGGAAGTGAGCAAGCGGCTGCATGGTACTTAGTTGCTGTCTGGGGTTAAACCACAACAGCCCCTCAGACCTGCCAACTTAGTTTTGAATCCTTAACCCAAAACTTGTTTTCAGCCATCATCTTCATGTCATGTCTCCAGATCTCCCCCTTTACTAATCCTAGACCTTGATGAACCCACCCAAGGCAACGTGAACCCATCCAGGGAGTCAGGAGTGGCCACTGAAGTTCACTCATTTAAAATCATTTTCATCCTAGCCCTGGGAGAGTTGCTAGTAAAAATGTACCGAGAGACAACTAAAAGGTAACTGACTTTTGTCCAAGAGCAATGTAAGTTAAAAAAAGGTGTTTCACCAAAAAAAAAAAAAGAAGAAGAAGAAAAAAAAGGCAGTAATAGGGTTCAGTGCAGATTTAGCAATAAGATAGGGACAATGAGGATAAAACAACATGGATTAAGAGAAGTTCAGGATCAGGACTACGGGCCAGCATGCAGGTGGGTAGAATCCAGGGAGACAACAGTCTGTGGGGGACACCAGAAACAAGCTTGGCTGATAATAAGCATGTCTGTCTTGAGTCAAGACCTAGCACATTTGGGGAAATGAGTAAGAAACCCAAGAGGAAACACATGACCCTTCCGTCAGGTTTCTTGTGGCTGGTCTAGAGACAACAATTTGCAATAGTAACCTCCTCTTAACTGTCACATGTTGATGCTACCCACAGTCTGTTCACATTGCTGCAGTCTGTTCTGATGCTTCAGCTCATGTTATAGCTAAAGGAATGTGTCAGGGTTTTTTGGAAGTATCCTTACCATCTCTCCTCTGTCTGTCACACTTCTCAGGCAGTTTAAGGGCTGTATGGCTACCACATCTAAACACGCTGGATTCGCTGAGAGACCTCTTCTGTCTTTGTCTTCACCACAGAAAACTCTTTCGCTCTTCATTCTTGGCTCTTCACTGCATTGTGAGACTCATGGCTACTCCAGAGGGTATTTTAACCAGGCCACACCATTGCGTCTGCTTGTGACAGAGATGGCTTTGAGCATCCTTAACCTGATGTAAGAGCTGTAACCAGTTTGAGGTGTTCTTCCATATGCTCTGCTTATAGTAAGTCATATCTCTGGGAGGTGTTGGAGCCATGCCCACCTCTGCTGCCTAATAACCTTGCAGCCAAGGACCATGAGAAAGGGACGGTGGTTGCCAATGAGATGCCAGGACAAGAGAACTAGGAAATGCCCTGTTAGAGGAACAGATTCATCCTGTAAGAAATCTTCCTGGTGGGGGGTAAAGAGTCTGCTATTCAGCATCTGGCAGTGGGGACTCTGGCAGTCATCTCTGATATACCTACTACTTCAGATGACTGTGAATGTGTTAGAGGGGCACTGCCTCAAGGATCCTGCCTGGGTTGATCGATGGTCAATCCAGCCTTCAGTGCAAGGAGCATGTGCACAGGAGCTCATGGGTGATAGTGATCAGAAGCTGCTCATCTAGGCAGGGATGACATATGTATTCAGATGGTGTTGGTCCCAGATACTACTGAGCAGGGTAACTGAAAATTACTTTTTCTCCTAAGACATTGACCTGCTTCATTGCTTTCTCTACCCAACTCAAGGAGATGGGTGTGTTCTCTTTAGCAATATTGCATGCCAGTGCAGGTTACAGGATCTGGCAGAGGAGCCCAAGGGAGTGTACCTGAAGATCCTCCTCAGCATGTAGGAGCCTTCTGATTCCAGAGTCCTTAGAACAGATCACAGTCCAGGAACACAGGAGGACACATGTTGGAATGCATGCGATGATGACCATCTCCAAATCTTCATCTGAACTATTTTGTTTCCTCCAGATGGTTGTTTCACTATGCATGACATGCTAGCCTGGAAACTGAAAGGATGTTTTGGACGTGCAAAGGAACTGAGGAACATGGGTTTATCATGTCTTGGTAGGTGGTAAGAGGCATCCAATGCACTCTGAGGATATGTTCTCCTGTACAAAAAAAAAAAAAGTGAAGTCACCTTCAGGATCTTATTTCCAGTATTTTTGTCCATGGGGACTGGTAGCAGTAGGAGACATTCCCATTTGTCTTACCTGGACTCTTCCCTGATGTGGTGCACAAACTTGGAAGCTAAGAGAACAAGGACTGGCTTTGCCTGACAAGGCTCTGTTTCGACACAGAATTCAATCTGTGTTACCATTAATCCTCTTCCAGGTTTTGGCTGGGATGACAGTTTCTCTTTCATGAGTTGGTCTTCCAGTGTTATAAACAGGCTAAGAGACAGGACAGTCCAGAACCATAGGACTCCACTCTATTCCCCTACTGAAAATGTTATCCATTGTAACTGTGACTGGCTTTGGGTTATGAGGTGCCAGGGCATAAACTCATGGTATCCTTGTGAGTATGAGAAGCAAGACATTTTTTGTTGGGTTTTGTTGTTGTTGTTTGCTTGTTTTGTTTTGTGGATTGGAATGCTATTAAGAGACAATTCTGGTTTATGTCTACAAAAATAGAAACCCCTTTCCCTCAGGTCCTATCCCATTTCAGAGAATTTTCTTGAAAACTATTATTTGCTCCAGTAGCCAAGCCATGCCTTGGAGCAGAAGACAATAATTTTAATGGGCAGAGACTACTTGGCAGGCCTGAGTCTCCCCAAACACCCAGATTAGTCCGGATGGCACTTGCATGAGTGAATGAGGCTCCACTCACCCAACGTGCTGCCAGCTGGATATGCAAAGCAGCAGCCATCAAGCCTGGGACAGTTGCCTGACAATTAAAAAGCAGTGAATAATCTGAACAAACATCTAAGGGCGTTTTGCTCAACTAACTTAGGAGAAGTGATTGTGGACCTTAACATCAACTTCTGGACTTTAATGTCAATTTAAATTCTGTAACTAAGCATGTATATTCTACTATGTAAATTTAATATGTGAACTCTTTACTTCTCTTCACACATGCCTTAGTGCTGTCAGGAATGGCACTGCAAGAGGTAGTCCTCTAGTACTATGTGTGTCTAGACCAAAAAAGATGTAAAAACTGGAAGCTCCTAACTATGTCCTGGTCAGTAGGTTTCATTTTTGCTGGAGGTGGATGGTTGATTGGAAATAAAGGTAAACATAATAGACCAGATGATTCGGTTTCCAATTTATTCAGATTTACATGCTTACCCTGTCAGCACAAGAAGCTCACCTCTGGAGTCCCAAAGGGATCAAGGATCCCATTAGCCTTTTCCACTATCAAGCCTGAATTGCTATGTTCAGTGAGAATCAAGTGCCAGCAATCTGTGCACAGTGTTTGTTTTCCTGCACCCAACCTCTACAGCTCTAACAACGCAGGGATGAAGAATGGCTGATCCATGTTCCACTTCATCAAGGCAGGACCGGTGTTCCTGAAATTTGCAGCCATGCTTTTGTGGTGAAGGTACACACACATTTATATTCCACAGCTAAGGAATATTTTTTGATTCCTTGCTGATTCTGCACTCTCACATAAAAACACCTGCTAATAACATTTTTTATAATCTCCATTTGGCGAGGTAACTCTATCCCATCCTGGCAGACAATGACCAGGCCTCACTTATTCATGTCTTCCTCACCTCCTGGCTGGGCTGGGAAATGTGATATGTTTTGGGCACAAAGCCTTTAGCACTTACGAAATTCCAAGTACACCAGAAATCTGCAGTGCATCCCATCAACAACACATGCTGGTGTGAACACAAAAAAACCTTTCTAATGGTCTTTATTCAAGTTTCAGGCAGGATCAAGGCTTTCGCCTTTGTTTTCAAAGAACTTTGTGGCTTGGACCCAGAACATTTAAAAGATTACCTATGTTTCTGGGAGGGAAACCACAATTAATGCAATGAAGCTTTCTGCAATAACAGGACAGTTCATCCAGACAGAAGAGAACAAACTTTCTTAGAGGCTAACGTGGGATTCTAGAGTAAATTCCCCCAGGAACCACAGATCATCACAAGCCTTCACCAACTTTTACTCCCACTGCAAAGCACTTTCTTTTGGTTTTCTCTCTTCTCGTACAAATTCACAACAACAATAAAAATAAAACAGGACACTTGTTCCACTAGGGAGAGGAAGAGAACAAACAAAACCTGACAGATGTTAGTTGCGTCACTTGGAAGACACTCAGGTACATGGATGACACTGAGATACAGGAACTTAGCATAAAAGAGGTAGAATAGGCTTACAGTGTAAATCTGCATGAATTTATGTTGCAACAGGCACCTGTCCCCTGGAAACTCATATGAGGTTGCCAAACTGAGTTCACGCAGATCACAAACCAGCTGTAAATCCTAAGTGAATCTAGTCAAGAAACAAGGAGTTCCATCAACAGCATTATTTAAGGTAGATTCTCTGCTGTTATAAAGGTATGTTCTAAAGCTTCTGTCTTTGTGCCAGCCAAAATACTCACGGCATCTCTGACTTCTGCCCAGCTCTATGAAATCTGTTGGGACTTAAGTGTCTTTGAGAATTCTAGCGCTCTCTCAAATTTGGCTGGAAGTGTTCACTTCTGGTTCTAAATATCCAAAGGAGGCAAGAGACACAGAGACACTGATTACACAAACTCTGCATAGGAAATTATGCTAAAACCTCTACATAGAAAAATGACAACGTTCTGTAAAGCCAGCTTTATTAGAATAGGAAAACAATATAGAATAATAAAGGGTTCCTTTAAACACAAGATCAAATAAGCTAACATTTCACTGGAAGCTGAAACCTTGTGATAACAAACCTACTGAACACATACTTAACAAGCAAACCACCAACAAGTAAACACTTACATGTAAACTGTGCTTTTGGTAATATCAGAAATAACCATCAAGGACTAGCATTGCAGCATGATTTTTGTTATAAATAACCCGTCAACAGTTTTTTAGAGAAAATATAACTGTTCTCCCTGTCTCAAGCTATAAAAACAGTACAAACCTTTCCCTAATATCAAAAACACAGTGTTAGATCCAGACGGCTAAAAAGCCTAAACTGCTTAAGAATGCTATTAAAATAACTCTATTAAAAACTTACCTATATTAAAAATATTTCCTTTAAAGGCTGTTCTAGCCCAAAGTTAAATCTTTAAACATAGTGCTTACAACATACAAATGTAGAGGTTTTCAGACATAACTATTGGTATGTTAGAGGCTGGCTGAGTTAAGAACCTTATCGTTAATGGTGCCATCCAGTCATGTGGATTTGTGGTATTTCTGAGCAATGCCATAGGGAACATGCGCAGCTATGGTGCCTAATTTCTGTGCTCCTTCGATGTGAAACATCTGGTCATCAAAGAAAATATGAGGGCGGATTTTCACCAGGATCGGTCCTTTAGGAGCTCCCGCTAGGAAAAGTGCCTCATCAACCTCCAGACCCCAGCTACGAAGAGTCTTCAGCACTCTGGCTCCAGAGCTTGCTGCACTTCTGGCTGTGACCAGGAAGGTCCTTATAGGACAATTTAATCGTTCGTTTTTCGCATAGAACTTCTTCTGGAGTTTCCCTAGGTCTTCCAGAAAACCTTTCAAAGGACCCTGAGTATGAAATACCACAAGCATATTAAGTATTTGTCCACAGCTCCCAAAATCATTCTTTTGCTTTCTATCACATTGCCAGTTACATACAGGATTCCTTCCCTAATGCTATGCTACTCAGTAAATTCTCTATGTAATATGTCCAAAGGGGTCTGCACCCTCACTAGGAATTCACAAATTGGAAAAAAAGTTAAAACCATAATCCTACATGGTATGATCAGTAGTAAACTGATTCTCATTAAGGCTTACACGATCTCTTACAATATGAAGTTATAACTATAGTCTTTAACTTTAATAAAATGTTCTTTAAAAACACTTAACTCTTTTTACTATGAACCATGAGCTGCAATTTTTTTTCTGTGCAAAAACTAGTAAGAGACCTAATTACACAGGCATCACTAAACTCTTTCCAGATTAATGACAATATTAGAATTACACTCCGATTAAAAGAAGTAAGTGATAGTTTGGGTCAAACTGCAATGTATTGCACTGCCCAGCACTTTCAGAAACCAAGCTTTTATTATGAATTTATACCTTTTTTAACAATAGCAGAATTGGTCTTTCAGTTTAAGCTAATGTTAAAATATTTGTGGTTTTTAGACAAATGGCATAGGTCTGCTTGGGAATAAGCTCAGCTACTACCCTGTTTCAATAACCAGAATATCCTGGTGTTTGAAATTAACATAAATAATCAAGGAAATCAGTAGTAGCCTTTCATTTTTCTAATGATACAATTAAAATACAACTGTAAGTCACTGTCTTATATACGCAGTTCTCAGTGAAGTGGGAGATCTGGTGAAAGGACTGCAATGGTGGGCTCTTTTATGTCAAACATGCATTTTAAAGATTATCCTTGAAAAAGTAAATAAATAGGGCAATTACATACACACTGGGGGGAACTGGAGAAAGACAGCAGCAGTGAAAATCATCAGATGTTTTGAAAACTCACTGATTCAAAGAAGTACAAACCTGTGCAAGAGGCTTATTTTCATTCAGCTGTTCATGTTCAAAAAATCTATCTAATCCTTGCTCTTTGACAATCTGTTCTGATTCATCAGAAAAGAGAACCGCATCTCCATCAAATGCCACCCTCAACTGTGTATCCGAGTATGCAACATCTTTGTTGGCAGCAAACATCGTAGCTGATGCTATGCCTGAAAATGGATCAGAGAACCTCGGTTAGCATGTCCTGCAGAGTCATTCATTAAACTGTCAGCAGTTCAGTTCCAACAACTTATTTGTGGTGACCTTTATATATGGTGAGCAGAAACGATCACTAAAGCTAATTAGTAATGGCTGTTCTGAAACACATATGTATGGAAGCTGTCCCACTGACATAACTTCTTAGACATGCTTCCTTCTACTTATATGATAAGAATATACAAAAATGGTCCCCAAGGTGTGCTGAGACAAAGCAGGAAGTTCCAAGGAGACCACTGAATCAAACTATTTGCTATTTTTTAACTCCTTACACAACACAGAAGTTGGCTTTTGTTAAGTCATATCAAAGAAATTGCTCTATTCAAATAGAAGTTGAACAGAGGTAAGGAGGTGTGTATGGGAGTTCATTGCTTGTAGAAAGAGAAAAGAGAAGAAGAAAGAAAGAAAACAGAAAGGTGTGACAATGGTAGAGGGTGATTAAGTTGTCATTATCAGCAGGCTGAGGGGTCAGAGAGCAATAATAATACAGAGAAAAAACCTAATTTTATTTCAGTAAGTAAAAATAAGTTATAAGGTTGCACCATACAAAATTGTGACTTTCTGCATTTGATGCAGCAGTACTACTTTCTGTGAAAGACACATAATATTCATTTTCTAACAAGCTCAACAGAGAGAGAACAAAAGCGAGTCAATTCAAACCTGCTTCTATAGCTTCTTGCACTTTTTCAGAGTCTGCTGAGAGGTACAAGTTCGTAAGGTACGCAGTCAGGTAACCAATAGGACTTTTTCCTCCCGTCATACAGAAACGTTCAATTGTTAAGCCTAAAGTAAGAACAGCACAACAAGGTGTGACTCTGCCTTGACACTACAAACCTGTAAAAGGAACCCATTAAAAGGTATGCTAGCCTACAGCTGACAGTAAACTTAAAAAAAAAAATTTGTTCACCATAATTTCAACAAGTTAGACTACAATGTTTGATCAGCCCTTCCTCCTTGAGAATTTTTTAAAAAAATAAATCCTTCTAAGACAGCAGAATAACTGCTCTGAAGGTACATGTATAGGGGGGCACAAATACCAAACAACAAAAAGTATAAGGACTTCTCAGAAATTAAGATTCATACCTGACAAGTTAAATCTAGAGCTTTGGATCAAATACTGTTTAACACTTTCTCACTTATGCTGACACCCCAAAATAAGTATCATCCTCTGAGGAATGGGTGTCAGTACCAAGAAGCTGCTTTTACCAAGGCAGGAATAGGAAAAATAAAATTAATTCATTTTATTATGTAACAAGCAAGCAGTTCTACAAGGTAGTATTTATTTTACTTACCATAGTGATTGATGCTGTTTATCAGTCTCACTCCCACTTGGGCATGGTTATTAGTCATCAGAACAATATCAAATCGTTCTTCATCATCAGGGTACAGCTCAAGAAGCCGGGCATTGACATGCTCCAGCGCCTGCAGGTTAAAAATGTGCAAGTCAATAGACAAGTGGAATGTGCCTTGTTTCTTAATCACTGTGGTTTCAGTGATAGGACTGTCTTGAAGGGGAATGTGAAACACCTGATAGTTTAACTTGCCCAACTTGTTTTATTCCTTTCTGCTCTCCTGCTCCCAGCAACCATTTGACTGGGTTCATTTGAAAGGCAGCAAGTAACTTCCTTTTGCCGAGTTACAGAATTTAACTTTATCATGGAAATCCTTTTTCTTGGGACACCATAATCATCCAGAATAAATCAATGCATTGCTGAACATTATCACAATACCTATTAATCTTTTTTTTTCCTTGTCCACCTCAAACTTGGACTTCCTCGTCCACTTGAAAATTGTTCTTGTGAAATCAAGGAGAAAGCGTAAACTATTTGTTTTGCATGCACAAATGTGAATTGGGGCCACATACTTATGCAAAGATTTACTGACACAGTTCAGGTGGTCAGGTGTCAAAGACTGTCCTTAAGTAATGAGTACAAAGTCATATCCTATCAAACATGATTACCTTGGCAATTTCTAACTGCAGTACTGAATGAGCCAGATTTTGATTCATTTGAGATCTCTTTAAAGATAATGGGCCAACATGTTACATGCACAGTTTGGCATTCTTGTGTCCTTGGCCTTTCATCTGCTCATCTCTCTCTGTATCCATCTGTTCTCTCATCTTATTTAGAATCTTAACCCTTTGGGGTAAGGTCTGCTTTTTGCTCTAGGTTTATTCACAGACCTCTGCTTTGGGATCTTGGCCGTTGAATGGAATTCCTTGGGATTACGGCAACAAAGTCAACAATGAAACATCAGATGAATGCAAGATGGGTTGATTTTCATTAAGATGCTTTACAAAGTCAGGTCAGTTGTTAAGAATTAAAATACAGATTTCATTATTAAATTCTGGGAATCTCACTTTAAAAAGCATGGCTATGTCATGTGGGACTGTGCCTAGGAAAACTCTAAGTGAAGGCCTGGTATAAGGCCTAGGAAAAAATCTTAGTATGTGGTCATAACCCATTTCTATTGCTAATACTCTACTACACTGGCAATTTCTTAAAGTATTAGAGAATAGGGGGGAGTGGAGGAGGAGATGCCATTTGTTGTCCAGTGCCTGTATGCTTTGCAGCCCAAGGAGATCCTGGCCTGTGATGAAGATTCTTAAAGTTCTACAAGCATGAGATATAATCCTTTTAACTTAGTACCTTAAAGATTTCAATAAAGTTATCCAAACAAAATACATTATTCCTTTTTGCCTTCCTTGTCTCCAAGTAGAAAGTATCACCCAACAAACCCACAGTTCTCTAGCCTAATGATTCCTGTGACTAAGCAGTTTATGAGTATCTTAAAAAATATAAAGAATTCAAACGCAAATAGCATACCGGAAGGGAACGGAGGTCAAGGTGCATTTAGCTGAGCACGGCTAACAGCTCTGATTTTCAAAGCATGAAGAGTTAAAACAGTCAAACTTTGCTTAAATTCAAAGTGAATTTGACACTGAACTCTAACAAATCTCTTGAAAACTGACTGTGCTAGCAGGGCTGCTATCTCTAGCTGCTACAGATAGGAAAAGATGCAGTAAATTCACTAGTCGGCCTAGCCTCACTGGTGTACAAAGTGAATTATTTTATGACCACACTTTTATGTTAACACCACCTTTACAGTGCTTGTGCTATTAATGCCATTAACAGCTGTCTGTTATACTTACAACAGCGTGGGTATTGACATAAGTAATTTTTCCACCCTGTACTTCCAGAAAGTGATCAATGCGGAAAATGTTTTAAATTCCAGAGAGTAAAACTGAAGTAATGAAAGTCTGCTTTTAAAACCTGGAGTAAGTGTTCTGCCACAACTCTGCTGTCAGCAAGTATGACTGCTAATTATGGTTTAATAAATTTTCTAAAATTGCTGCGGTAGAGCTTATCAAACAATTCTCAATGGACACGAACTGTGTAGATGGCATTTTTTCAAGTCAGTCCCACTAAAACCTGTGTTCCTCAACACCATACATATTTTTTGGTTTTTTCTTTTGTAATTTCACTTGCTTTCCATGCTGGAGGCTGTTTACCTTGGCCATTTCTCTTATCTCGTGCAATGAAAGCAAAACACTCCGTTTCACCTCTGCTTAAACGCTGACTCCCAACTAGGTGGTCTAATTTCTTTTGCTGGTCCTCAAGAACAATTTCCAGGGTGACAACGAAAGCAAGGAAAAATTAAAGCTGACCAAGAAAGAAAAAAAGTATGTTCATTTCTGAATAAAGTAATCCAAATGATATGGAATCCACGCCGTCTTTAATCATAGGAGTCCTATTACGAGTGCGGCGTAAAAATGGAATGAGGAACTAAGATGTTTTGGTTCTGGCTTTTTGGGGAGGGGAAGAGGCTGCGGCAAACTTACAACGACCGGGGGGCCTGGCTTCGCTGGAAACAGTCTTAAAAGGAAAAGCGCTTCGTGCGCCCCGCCGACAGCGCGGGCTGCTCCTCACCCGCGCCGGGACACGAGCGGTGACGCCGCGGGGGAACCGCCGGTGCCGGTGAGGCCGGCAGTACGGGATGTCCCGCAGGCGCTCAGCGTTAGTGCCGGCGGGGGGGGGCAGAGAGGAGGGGTGCCCGGGGGTGGCGGGGAGATGCGGAGGTGATGCCGGGCTCCCCGGCCGCGGCGAGCCCACCGCCGAGGGAACGAGTCCCCGGCACGTTTCGGCGGGGCAGGGTCAGCCCCGCCCGAGGAGGCTTCGGGCTCTTCCTCTTCCCCAAATTTGGCCTCGCAGCATCCTCCGCAGCACCCCCACCCCCCCCACCCTCGCCGGGCCAGCCCGCCCCGGTTCGCGCCGGGTACCTTGACGAAGTAGAAAGCCGGTCCGGGTTTGAGGGTGACGTTCTCGTTGTCCTGCTGGTACTCCACGTACTTCTCCAAGCCGTGCTCCTCGTAGATCCGCCGCTCCTCCACCAGGTCGAAGAGGGCTCGGGAGGAGACCGCTACCGTGATGGCGTGCTGGGGCTTGGGCTGCGGAGCGGCCGGAGGGTAGCGCCGGCCCGCAGCCCCCGGCCTCGGGGGTGTCCCCGGCCTCGGGGACCCCCCCGTCCCCGTCCCCGTCCCAGTCCCCGTCCCCGTCCCGCCCGCACTCACCGGCCGGGGTCTCTTGGAAGGCAGGTTGTCGTAGAAAGCCTTGGCGGCCGCCCAGTCCTGCTCGGCCTCCTGCAGCCGCACCTCCGCGCCGTCGCCGGGCCGGGTCGCCTCCGGGCCGGAGCCGCTCATCCTGGCGGGCGACGGGGGCTGCGGGGAGCGGGCGCGGCCGGAGCCGCCGCGGGCTACCGGGAAGCGCTGCCGCTGCTGCTGCTGCTGCTGCTGCTGCCGCTGCCGGCGGCCGCGGCCGGCCCGCCCCGCCCCGCTCGGCTGGGGCAGGGGGAAGTCACCCCGGCGCCGAGCTTTCCCGTTCGCTCTGCCGCGCCCGGGGCCGCCCTGCCCGGCCCGGCCCGGCCCTCCCCTCCCCATCATCTTCCCTCCCCATCTTCCCTCCCCTTCCCCGGCGGCAGCACCGGCCTCGCGGGGCAGCGGGGCCGCGGCCTTCCCCCCGCGCCGCTCGGCAGGGCCGCAGCGTCTCTCCTCATGGCGCGGCCCGCGGCGGGGGCCGGAGCCGCGGCCTTTCCCCGCGGCCCGTGAGGGAGAGCGGGGCGCTGAGCTGCCGCCTCCCCTCCCCAGCGCCCGCTGGGACCCGACGGCTGCGCGCCGCGGTGCTTCCAGGGGCAGCGGCCTCCAGCACGGGTCGGATCCCCGGCATTGGAGAGCTGTTTAGATGCGGTGGGTGAACTGATTCCACGTTATCGGCAACAAGTTTCCAGGAGACCTCCCACTAACGTAGTGGTAATGTCTCCAGCAGTCAAGATGGGCTGGGTGTGAGCTGGGGGTCCTTTGCTCCGCACAGCGACGCAGAAAGTACCTTCGAGAAACAGTAATTTGGACAGTAGCGCTGAGGGCGTGCGCAGCACACGCAATAAACTGTTATTCTGGCAACTGGTTTGAGGGGTCCTGGACCCCAGAACCCCGCACAGGCCTGTGGGCTACTTACCTAATACGCACCTCTCGGAAACCTGCAGACCTGCTTATCTCAACCACAGCAAAGGTCGCCGAACTGATGAGCTAGAGGAGAGAGTGGAAAGCGAGCAAAGAAGCAGATTTTCCTCCCGAGCTAGTACGGGGTCTGGCACAGCGGACCCACAGTCTTTGCTGTTGTTGGTAGCCAGTGACTCGGTGCTATCTGTACGTCATAGCACATGTAAGCACCAATATTTTGAAAGGACGCTCTAAACATTGCTTCTGACCCAGATCACTGCATAATCTTTATCAAATGGTCAAGCCTTTCTGCTTCCATCCAGTCTCCAAAAAGGAGCATAATTATTTTTGCTATTTCTGCCTTTTTCTTTTTTTTTTTAATGTGGCTCCCCAGTGAAAGGAGGCTTATGTGATTATACCATCTGTCCGTCATTCCCCAGTGATGTCCAGTTCCAAATGAATTTGACAGAAGGATAAAGATCTCAAAGAGATTTAAATTCTTAAAACATTTAATGAGAATCAACAGCAGCACATAATTTGTTGCCCTACTGGGGGAAAGACTCTAGTGCAAATGCAGCATATTTATCTGCTCGTTCTTCTGCTACGTAATAGCAAATGAATACTCCCTGGCTGATCTGCCACCTCCAAATCTGCCACATTGCCTGTTGCCCAGCTAGTCAGGGAGGGATCTGGAAGCAGAGAAGAGGTGGAAACCGGGAGGCTAGAGTAAATGGGAAATGGGATTTGATCATACTGGGGAAGAGGAACTGGAAATACGAGGTAAAAGGAGAGATATTGAGAGTAGTGTAGTAGGAAGACAGATGTGAAAAGAGGAGTTAGGATCCCTGTAGGTGGCTGTTGTCATGGGAAGATGTAAGAGTCATAAATCTGAAAAAACCTGATTTTACTGGCTCTGCTACTGATAGATGTGCCTGTTTTCCTTGAATTTTGATCCTGAATATTTCACCCTAGTGTCTGTACTCAGAGCTGTAGCATGACATGCTACTCAGAGCTGTAGCATGAAAGCACCTGCTCCCCTACCAGCAGTCAGGTCAGGCACATCCCCGCTTTCCAACCCTCTTCTCCATGAGCAGCTGCAAGCCTGTCACCAGGCTGAGCAGCCAGGATTGGGAGAGCCTAGAAGAAGGGTTCAAGCCACAGAACAGCTGCTGCTGCTCCCAGTCACCACCCCTGTCCTGCTCGGAGACTTCAGCATCAGTCTAAGAAGGTCAGCTCTAAGAAGAGGCTGTTCCTGGTTAAATACTGCAGGTGAGTCTATTGCCCATGGAGAAGAGGGGAAAAGAACAGGAGGAATCAGGAACCAATCCTCTGGTGGTTACAAAACTGAACTGTCATCTCTGTGTGAACCTGCAGCAATACATTTCGCAGAGCTGTGCCCAGGTTGAATGCTTGTGCTGTATTCTCCACCACCCTGCATCTACTCGAGAGCAAAATCAGAGCTGCTCAAGCATGTTCTTTATTTTTAGTCCCCGTCCCCCCAAGAAAAGAGTCATCACTCAAGCGATGAAGACTCCTTTTAACCTTTTTAAGACACCTGAAAACTTTAAAGATGGTAACTTGGTACTGGGCCGGAGCAGTGCTGTTGAAGTGCTGCTGCTGAAAGCAATGCTATGCTAACATAAATATTTTGCTCACCAGACCCACATGGTATCTCTATGTAGCACTCAGCCGTGTGAACATATGCACTGAACTAAGATGTCTCTGTTCTGTGCTCGGTTGCTTGCTGCTGACATACCCTCCATTTCCTCTTTGCTGGAGATTGTGAACTGAGGGCCTAACATGAAAGCCTTCCAGCTTCAGCACTTTATAAATGAAATCTTGACTTTCCAAATGCAGAGGGTAGCAACCTTATCTACATCTGAAAAATGTAGTAATGCCCATGGGGTTCCAGGAAAGAGCTGTGTCTTGCTTTTACTAAATCTCCTGAGGACTCTAAGAAATAGGAATGGATCCAAAATTGAATGACTTTGTGGTTTCTGAGCTAAGCTAGAAAGGAAAGGAATTTTCTGCTATCGCCCATTAATTTGTAGGGCATTTGCATTTAAACAAACAAAAAAGAATCTGTGTTACTATCTTTGTATGTACTTTATAGTGAGTGTACAGCAAAAGTAAGTCATGCACATGCTCTGAAGCCTGTTATAAGTAGTCAAATGAAAAGCAAGTTCCCCTGCCTGAGCTGTCAATATTTTTCCTATGTTAAGAATAACCACTAAGTAAGATTGATATGTTCTTGTTCAAGAAGGAGCTCAAAGTGCATTACTAATTAAAAAAAAAAAAAGTGGTGTTTTTTCTTCTTTTGATAACTCCATCTATCTGGAAAGATGTGAAATATTTCCGAATATTTAAAATAGTGAGATCAGAAGTAAGGAAAAGACTCTCAATGGAAGGACTTTTTCTCCCTTTAGATGTATAGATCCTAATACATATTGTGCATGATTATATCACAAACACGTAGACTCCAGGGCCTAACTCTCAGAGTCATGTCAGGGTCACTTCAGAGTATGATTGCGCTGACTTTTACTTCATATATGCATTGTGATTTTTCATGCTGAGATCCCAATACCCATAGCATAAGTATGGTGTTCCCAGAAGGAAGGAACCCGAGAAGGGCTTTGATCTAGGTTAACCTGCTGTGGCAAAATGTGTGGCAACACTGTCACATTACATCTGACCTGCCAGATAAATAATTTGGAAAACCCTCCTTGTCTGTAGATAATATAAATACTTCTGATGCAATCCTAGAATTCAAGACCTGATTCTTTAAAACAGTTAACAACTGATTTAGTGTACGTTTCCACAAATCCTCAATGTGGATCTCAGGCAGTCTGTATTCCTTTGGTCACCTGCCTCCTGTTGATCAAACTTCGTCTAACACAGGCAGAAATGACAAAAAAGCCGTTGGTTTGTGCCAAAGATGTGCATGATGAAGCTGCTTCATGCCTTGAAGGCATATGTATTCACACTGAAGAAATCTTCCCATTGCATCACAGTATTCACTTTCCCTTTTCATCTCATGATGCTTTCTAGTTCATCTAACAGTCCTTCAGGTTATTTTGGTCCCTCCTCAGCAGTATTTTCTGTTCTCTCTCTCTTCCTTCCTCTCCTTCCCTCCCTCTGGGTTTGTGCAGGGAAACAAGAATACAAAAACCTGTGGCATCACATTGTAATCTATGGCAACCGCCTTGTGTCTTTTCCTGGCTTTGCTTTGCTGCTAGTCTTTCTTTAATAATATGTTCATTTGCAACAGCCACATAAATTACGTAGTGACATAGATCTAAGGTGATCTATTCCATCTCCATCATTTTGAGCATGACTCATTCCAGTGTTCATGTGACAGGTTAGGTGACAAGCGAAGCTGAATCCAGCACAAGTGCAGAGGATTGCTACAGAGGAGCCATAAGGTTCACTGACGTGTGATCTCTTTTCCCTAAGCAATCCTGTTTAATTATTGCAAGGGTAGTTTCATTTTTCCTATCATTTAAGTTTTCTGTTCCTTAATCTTGTCCGGATGAAATCAGCAGCCAAGTTGTGTCTTTAGCTTTTTGGAGATTTCTTCTCTCTAGAGGACTTCATATAATTTTTCCTAGGAAAATATAATCCATAACAAATCTTTATAGAACTGAACTGTCTTCCTAATTCATCTGAGCTGAGCAACAAATTACTAGCTTACTTTACCACAAGAAAGGCTCATCACATAATTGCAAGTTTTCAAAACAAATCGAGAAGAATTCTGAAATTCAGATAAAGTACTATTTTTACCTAGATGTTAACTAAAAAGGTAGGAAAGCGGTGCCTTAGCTCCAATGCTGAATACACCTGACCCATCTAGTAGTTTGCCACAAAGAGAATTGAGCAGCATTCAGTGACTTTTCTTACAACAGAGCAGGAGTCCAGCTTCAAGCAATCCTGGCCATCTCGCCAAGAACATGGAATATGACAGATAAGAATACAGTCTTGTTGAAAGCCTGTGGTCAGAAAAGGCTCAACAATTGGCACATATCCTATCATAAAATAATTATATTGGTGTTTTTTTAGTTAGAAAAGAATCAGTAATAAAGTCATAACTTCTGTCTTTAAAAAAAAGAAAGCCAACAACAATAACAATAGTAATAGTTTTAGCTGGTCAGGATTTGACTTTGCAGTACTGGAATTGCTCTGTAGGCATTTACAGAACACAGGAAAAAAAAAATGCGCTGCAGGAAGGTTTGTCACTGTTCCAAGCTTAAACAGAAGAATATTTGCATTACAAAACAACCACACATAAGATGGAAGGTGGATAAACTATACACGCAAACCCTATGGGGTTCCTAGCTCCTACTGAATAAAAAGTACAATATCATGAAAAATTTTAAATTCAGCTCTGTATAATGGAGACAGTTGTTTCAGTATTTTTCATTATGCATCAATTATCTCTTTAATAATAGAAATAAATGGAGGCTCCAGTCACGCAAGCAGCTCCACACAGGGACATGTCTGTGCAAGACCGAGACCTAAATTTTGAAACCCTATTGATTCATTTTACCATAACAAAGAAGTTAAACTATTCTAAGATTCACTGTGGTAATTACATGTTCTATTCTGCATTAAATACCCATGATTTAGCTATTAGGTTGTGCTAGCTTCCACGAGGGTTCAACTTAAGTATTAAATTAGGTTAAAATCTTTAATGAGAAAATCACATTGAAAGAGATTCCTAGGTCATATTTTTGTGTGCTCGTACAAAAATACACCAGATATATCACTTAATCCCTGTTGCACTGTGCTAGTTATGGTTTTAAAAAAAATGAGAGAACAAGCAAGACTAGATGTGTTTCTCCTCCCCCCTCTCCAAGGCATACATAGAAAACCCATTCAAGCAACATGTAGTTTCCCACCCGTTTCCTGAATGGAACAAGGTATCCAACAATGTGCGCGCTCGAGTGACACTGATGGGGGCTACTGCACGGCCCCTGCTGCTCCAGCTGAGCAGTCCCACGGGCTTTGGGCAGCAGGAGCAATGGCAAAGCAGAACCATCAGAGCAAAAACGTCCACTGATTGCGTTACGGCACCGACTGCCTTTCACACATATATTGGGAAAAACAAATCCGCTGTTTTCCTACAACAGGACATCTGCCTTTCCTCTTTACGTACATAGCAAGTCTCATTCTAGCCTTACCCCATGGTGTAACTCATGAATAATGGGACCTACACAGCAGGCTGGGAGACAGGATTTTTGTTTACGTAGCCAACCCTCCTGCTACTGTCCTTGAGGACAAAGCCTTTTTGTTTGTTTCTCATGAGTACGTGAAAAAAATACACTTTCTACACACTCCTAGGCAATGAAGGATAGGGATATGGTTTGAAAATGTACAAATGGCTCCAAGCAAAGGGTGTGGGACAGTGTGATTATACCTATTAATAAAGGAGACAAGCTTTAATTGCAGCGAGAGTGCTTTTGACTGCCCAGAGTTACCACCCAGTTCCAAGAAGAGGATTGTACGTGATTAGTGCAGCGCTCCTGAGGGGGAAAGAGGAGCCAGAAGTGTAAATACAAGAGGAGATTTAGGGCTTCTCTAAGCTACGGCTTCAAACCTGTCAGCAACCTGCGCACAACATCTCTGTTATTTTAGTTATGATGCGATTCTGTTTCGCAGAGAATGTGTATCCCATTTCTGGTTCAGGTCCCCTCCCTCCTTTTGGTGAGTTAAGCATTTGGGAGAAAACGAGTAAAGACTAAAAGTGATGATAATATATTATTGTTTGTGTTATGCTGGTTTCCAAGGGCCTCAAAAAGCATCAGGGAGCTGTTGTGTTTGATGCTGTAGGAACACACAGGAAGGCACTCCCCATATGACATCCCTCCTCCCTTCTTGAGTCCTCTCAGTAGGTGGAAGATTATTTTTGCAGACCTCTCCAAGCTCAAGCATTAAGTATGAGGCTCGTACGGTTGCCTTTCTCCGTGTGCTTTCCCACACCTGGGCTGTGGTCTCATGCATTTGCAAAGCAGTGCTTCAATCCCTCTCCAGCACTTGGCCTCCACACGGCCAAGAAAACTGGGCTGACCTAGTCGGTGTGATCGCTAACAGGAATTAGCTGGTGCAGAGGGTCGTGAGACGAGGTTATGGGACTCAGCTGCAGCCAAAGGTGAGACCCACACTCAAAAGCTCCTTGCGCTATGGCTTCTCCTTTCATCGTGTAACTCAACTGTTCCTTGGACGTGTTCGTCAGTTCACACTGTGCGTGCATCGGGGTAGAAAATAGTCCAGAAGTCTGCTTTTAGTTCCCTTGAAAGCCACTTTCAAGTTGTATTACTTACATCAAAGCAGTATTTACATTTCTCTGTTTTCAATATTTTTCTTTAGGGCATCGAAAGATAACAATATGAGCAGTAATGGCAAAAGTAACAACAGTAATAACACAAAAGCAATGTTTCTGGTAGGAAAAAATGATGTATAGTTCCATGTCTACATCACAAAATCCAACCCTCATTTTATGTGGTGCTATAAAATCACAGAACAAAAAGAGAAACTCAGTGGGATTTCAGTAGGCCATGGATCATATAACTGGATGATCTGAGTTATATTATCAGCTCCAGCTCCTCACCTTGAACAAAACACATCAACTGTCTTGCTTTCATCCTATTTTCCTTCCTGTACAAAAATTTCCACATTGGATGCAGTCATTATGGTCTTTCTCTGTAAAGAAAAAGGTATGTGTAGAAGGCAGTTCATTCCGCTGAAGGTTTAACTTGCACCTTGGATGCTCTTCTCTTTCATATGGAGACCCTACGCCAATTGCATTGCTGAGGCCAATGCCTTGGGTAAATGTGTGTGTAATGGTGGTGCAGTGCAGGGGAATGAATCCAGTCCTCTGAATCTAAGACGTTTGAACAAGATTAATGTTCAGGCTCTCCAGAGGTACTGCAGGCTTTTTAACCTGCCTGGCAAGCCCTGTGTAGGACTTAAAAGCTGGAAGCTACAGGTCTACTAAAACATGGAAGGTCTGCGAGAAGTGCAGTCAAAGGTAACCCAAGGATCTCCAGAGTAGCTATGGTGGTACTGGTGTGTCAATGTGGCAGCAGTAAAGAGGACAGCACAACTAGCCAGCGTTTTTACAACCTAGCCTGGCCCAGAGCTGCTGTGCCTGTTTCTGTGTCGGATAATTTGATTTTGTCCTCATCGGCTGGAGTCGCAACCTTGACAACCTCGTGCTGTGTGACCATACCTCAACAAGTTATTTCTGTTCTACTGAAATACATATTCTGTGGTTTTGTATGTGTATTACTGTGTGAAATTCAGTGGTCTGCAGCATGAGGGAGGTTATACGGGTTGATAGGAAAGGCTGTTCATGTGTTTAAACTCAGTGAATCACTGTGAGATGGGATTGAGCGGAGTTTTTAGAGAGACTCGGGCTGAGAGACTGTGAATGTGCAGAGAGCAGGGCTCTGACAGTTCCCAACAGCCTGGTCGGATTTGCCGGTTCTCTGGTGACAGTGCCTACCACTGCCTGCGTTTGGTTTTAATTAAATTGCATTGAGCGTTTTTGTGACCTGCAGCCATGTCCTTTTATACTGCCCTGTCTGCTCGCAGAGGCTGAAAAGATTACTGTAAATCAGGAATTAATGTGATGCTGGGGTGAGTCAGAAGGCTGAGCTGGTCCTGAACTCAGCCTCTAACAACATCATTGCAATGCCCACTGCTAGGCACTAGTCACAGAATTGAAGCTGAAAGTCTGGTGCCTGGCTAAATTTTTATTTGGGTAACTAAATATTATAATATACTGTGTAGAAAGTAGAAAAAGCAATGAAGAGTAAGAAAAGATTTCCCAAGTCTATTTCCTTGATTTCACAATAATGTGACTATATACACCAATGTATGTATTAAAACCAATTAGATTTCTTTTGTTCTCTGTTGAAGTTGGAAAGCTGTTATAAAGTCTCTCAGACATATTGTCTCTACTTCCCAGACTGAAGCTAATAGATAAGTCTGTCATACTAGAGCTTTTCATGATGTTACCCTTGTGTCCATGGTGGTGTATCTTCACAGCCTTTATTTTGGTGAGGTGTTCTCCCCACTAACTCCAGGTGTCCTTCTCTGCATCTGTCCCAATTCCAATAAGCCTTACACGAACCACGAAACCCAACATTTCATTGAATGTACCAATGTCTTACCAGGACTTCTTGGAATTACATTTACCAGAATGCTGAACATGTCACTTGGATTGCTGCAAGTAATTCATGGATTATGAACCACCCATTCTTTAAGGCTCTGTACAAACACACATAAGCCAAATGCTGTGCTTCAAAAAGCTGCCCATAAGCAATTGAACAGGAATAAGAAATTTGGGCACCTTCTAAGCCTTAACTTGTGTGTCACACAGTATATACTCATTGTATTTTGGCCATATTTACTAATTATCATGTCTCATTATTAACAGCATTTGTTAACCATGGAGATGCTAGTTTTCTTGTTCTTTTTGTTAAGCTCCTGATCTTGTACCTTGTACCATTGCATTTAATCTCATTTTTAATCTGCTAGTTTACAAGACCATTCAACCTTACTAAACAAATAAAAGCAAATCTGATAAAATTTGCTGTCTTCTTAAAATCAGGAAAGATATTGACTAACAACTAAGGTTATTAACAAAAATTAAGTAAAATCAGATTAATGAATGACTCAGGAGGAATTAACAGAGCCAATGAGTTTCCACATGTCCCATTTAGTAGTTCCTTCCTCACCCTAAAATTCTTTTAATAACATCTGGTTTTATATGTAATATGAAAATTATTCAGTAATAAGTCATAAAATATGGTGTCATATCACATAACCAAAATAAACTTTTCTATAGACCTTCAAGAAGATTAGTTTTGAAGTACTTCCTCTGTATAAAAATCAGATATTAATGAAAAAAATGTTTATTTGTGCATGACCTGCCTTTGTTATGTAAATGAATGCAATTTTTCTTTCTTTCTAGTTTTGACTTAAAGCTTTGAATACTACTTAGTATCTTCAATTTATTTTCAGCTGACTTAATTAGTAGTTGTTTGATAAAAGCTATATATAGCTATCTCTGTAGATATTGCTTCTCTAATATCCTCACCATTTATACTAATCAAGTAAAAATAACATTACTTCTTATCCAGCCAGGAGGTATGTGATGAAATCTGTTGTTTATCAAATCCAGAAGTAATTAGCGCTTATCGTTACTGGTACCATTTGTTCATCCATTCATTCCTACCAAAATGACACAGTTCCTGTTGATACTTATATCTCTAATAATATCACAGATATTTGGATATGGTATTTCTCACTGTCTTCTCTAATCAGTTTTATAGTTTTCTGCCTTATGCATGACTCTCTTCCACATGACATCTTTCAATTAAGGTCTATGGTCAAAATTCTGTCTTTCCTGCCCATAGTGAGATATTTTCATCAGAAAAATTTCACTCATCCAGAAACTGGCTTCTCTGTCCTGGAAGAGGCTCAAATGAGCCACAGCAGACCTCCAGTGACAAAGGTTCCGTACAGCCCCCACAGAAGTTAAATCTTTAACACTTAATAGACCATCTCAGAAATTGAAAATGGCATAGGAATAACTGGGTTTGCTCTGTTGGCTACAAATTCTTTTAAAAGGGAAAAGTTGCAATATATCTGGGCCATAGATTTCTTCTGGTTGTGTTAGAACTGTCTAAGTTAGAAACCCTGTGTGTAAGTCCCTTAGATCTCCAGTTCAGCTGAATTTCATCAAATTATAAATCCTTGCCAGTCATGAACGTCAAAAAAGTACCACTGAGTGCAAGGGAAAAAAAAAACCCAACCTGTATTTTGTTGTAGTTTCCCCCACCATAATAGCTTCTGAGTAGTACAAAAGCATTAATCAAAAAGCTCTTGATACTCTAGAATAGATTTTGCTTATTTTTTTTCTGTAAGTTACAGCATGTTGGCAGGAAGCTTTGGGGCATCCAAGTGAGAACGGAATATGCTCAGTGCAGATTACATCTTCAGCGGATTCTTGCCTAATTCAAGTATATCTCTCCTAAGCATGTGTAAACAGATTTTCTAAAGCCTCAGAACTTGGCAAATTTAAGTTGATTTTCAGAAGCACGGCAAAAGTTACTTTAAAATATTAATGTGAGCCAAACAATATATTGTTCCCAAACTGCATTATAGGAAACAGAAGAACAGATTTTTATGAAATAACTTTTCTCAGTCCAGGTTGAATTTAGAATAATAATAATAATAAAAAAAATCGCAAAGAATTAAAGTTTGGCAAAGTGGAAAATATTAGTCGGCTTAAACTATAGCTTTTAATACATATTCTGCCAACAATGTATTCACTCCAAAATGGGAGAACTCTTTGCAGCTGAACAAAAAGTTGTGAAATAACTGGTAGCCACATTCTTGGGTTTTATTTAGTGCCACGAAAAAGTCTCTAAATAGCAGACCACGCACCGCATATGATTCTGATGAAATGCAAAAGAAGGTAAGTAGTCAATTAAATTGTAGTACAAAAACGTAGATAAAATGAATCTTTCAGAGGATTTGGACACCAGTTTCATAGTATGTCCCAATAAAGATAAGCGATACTGCAAAAATATGTGAAAACAGCAACCATGAAGTTTGTCATACTAGCGACTCTGATATCTTACAAAAAAATAATAAGCTATAATAGGCTCATGTTTTCCTATAAGCCACTCTAAGGCATTTTTTGTGAGGTGGTCTCATGGTGCGTTGCATCAGTAGAGAGTTCAAATCCTGTTACCATTTCAAAATACTTCTTCCTATTTCAATCTGTACAATTGCACGGTGGTCATCAAAATTCCTCACAGATTCAGCTATTTAAAAAAAGAAAAAAAAGATAAATATAACTTCTTATCCCAAACAGAATTTTTGCAGTTTATCATAAAAGTCCCTCTTTTAAAACAAACAAACCAACCAACCAAGAAACAAACCAAACAAAAACCAAACCCCAAACTAGTCCAGATGCCCCTGAAATGACACAACTCCAGGTTTGATTCTTGACATAGGGTTTCAGGGCAGCATCAAATGGCATTTTCCCCAGCAAATAAGCTACCCCATTCAGTTCATAATTCTGGTGAGGGTCTACAAATGAAGTAGTTTATTCAATTAGCACAGAACAGTAATGATTTGCTTGCATAGGATCCTCTCCATCTTCCAATAAAATCACAGAGGTGCTCCAAGCCTCCATTTCTCCCTCTGCAGCTGCCAGGGGCACTCCAGCTCCAAAGTACCCATGTTGTGCTGGGGTAGCAGCTCCTCATCCCATGATGCCACCAAGAGGAACCTGGCATCAGGACCTCCAGGACACCTGATTCCAGCTTTTGTAACTGTTTGCAATGCAGTGGCTGCTCTCTGTTTGGGGGGAGGCATGTCAAGTGCTAGGTAATGTGTATGTAATGAGTAAGAATGCTAGAAAGTTTCTGGCACTTCAGCTCCTTTCCAGTATGGCCATCTCCTTTCTGTTAGGGGTGAGACTGAAAATCCTCTTCACTCTTGCCTTTGGATTTTAGAGTCTTATTGCACGACCTTATGGAGAATAAATGAAAAAGGCATCTAAGACCTTTTAAAGTGTGTTTTTCTACACCCAGCCAATGCTTAAATACTAATTACATGTTTTGAGTTTCAAATTTCCTGCCAGTGACTTTCCTACTATTCTAGAACTGGCTTTTACTCTGTATTTATTTTGAAAGGTTGCAACTTGCTTAAGGAAAAGAAAAAAAAAGCAAAAATATTTATATTATAAAGTAACAAATGTGTAAAATATGATATGTGTGATATAAATCATGAAGATGAGATGAATGATTATTGTTTCTCTGAAAAAAATGTAGCATTAGAAAATGCAAACAAATCTGTTAAGAAAGTCATATATGTTAAAATGGCTTGCTCACATTCAGAAGAAAAGAATGTGCACGTTGGATCACTAATGTAGAATTCTGTCTTTGGGTGCTTTTTTTCCCATTTGTTTTCAAATGTAGACATATGAAATAGCTGGAATATAACTGTGAACAGAAGGTAAACTGATGAAAGGAGTCCAAGCGCAGAGCTGGGTGCAACTCTGCGAGGCCATGGTCATGTTAAATGTATTAGAGAATGATCTTGCAGCTGGTGCTAATGAGAAAAGAGAAGAAAGTAAAGCCTTCATAAACCTGTCCATAAAGAAATGCTCTTGTCGCACATGACATACAATACAAGCCATGCTACTTCTGCTTACATTGGCTGGGTGGTAAAGCCCAAACTGAACAGTTTGGAGATGCTCCGTTTTCTAGTCCTTATGTATTTTACTGCTGATGGCCATGGGAATGCTCATTTACCGATATTTGCTAAAAAGCTTAATTTGAATAGTCTACTCATGCCAGGATCAAAGCTTTTGGGCAGAAGATTTCTGCTTTCAGGTCTCTGGAGACACCTTTGCCTATGCGGCCTCAGTAGTTAATATCAGGGTGGATATGGAAGAGGAGCAATATGGAGCAATATTAATATATTGTTAGTGATATCTCTATCATTTAGCAAAGGTAGCCTCAGACTCTTTGACATATCTCCCCTTTCCCAACATGTCCAGTAACATCTTTTCAGTATTTATTCCTGGAAAAGAATATGGAGATAACAAGGTGGTATTATGTGACTTTTTGGCTATATTTCTTCCTAATCTCCTGACAATGAAATACATCATCTGAGTTTTCCACTTCAACAGAAACATTTTTTCTAACAGGGTGTTTTACTCCTCCATAACATGGAGATGATCAGAGTCCTGGCAGGGCAGTGGTCTGTCCAAGTGCCAGCAGAGAAGCTCCAGCCTGATAGCAGACTCAGAACTTCTGGTCTAATGGATGATGGTGGTGCCAGCACGTGTGTCTTGCAGGAGATAGGAATGTCGATCTCACACCGCACCAGGATTTCTTTCCCTTTACAATGGCTGTGAGGAGCAGCAGTGGTGGCATTGATTCCAGCTGCTGCCGCCCAGTTGAATGCCAAGACAGATAAACTGTGGGATGTTCTTAGCAGCTCCTCCATGAGGTAGTAAGATAAACACAAGAAACATAAGGCGATATTAAAGAGTAGATGATAATCCATTTTCAGGAAACAGCATTTCTCTAGCAAAAAAGGCTGAACTTTATCAAAGGGAAAACTTCTCCTGGAGGACTTGCCAAAGTAAATCTCTTTGATGCAAATGGTTTAAGCAAAGACATTCACCTTAATCTACTGTGCTGTGACCTGGTCTTCTGATACAGAGAATAATTATGGGTGTTTTCAGAATTGCTGTGGTCTGCAAATCCTCCAAACCTAAAATAAGTACTTATAGTGTTCCCATTTTACCACTCTGATCTTAAAGTCACCTACATTTCTCTTGAATTTAATAATATGTAGTGCCTTTAGACTTTGCTACTTAAAAGGACTTCACTGCCTTGTGAAGGACAGATGAAAAAAATGCAAGTCCTCATTAACAAGTTTCTTTCAGCTTTACAGTTTTATTATTGTGCCTGTGCTAAAAGGGATAACATCTAATAAAATGAATGACCCACAACTGACTTGCCCAAAGGGTAGTACAAAATGGAGAGGAAAAGATGAGTGTTTAGCTGTTGAAATTATTATTTTCATGCAGATTGATCTTTGTGCTAGTTTGCCACCCCGGACAATTTCAGTGTAGTTTATTTGTGTTACAGTAGTAGTGACAATGTAGTTAAATATAGCCTCTGAAAACAGGATCTCTGCCTGTTTCATTTGTATTCTACTGTTCTTTCATTAAACATTTCTTCATCTTTGCAGAGCCAAATTCTTACAATAATAAATCAGAGACACCTAAGGTTCTTGCCAAGTCAAATATCTACAGTTTCTGGCAATTATGTAATTTCCAGATTTGCTAGAATGGCTCTTGCTGATAAGTCAATTGTCATAAAAAGAAATGTTCCAGACCAATCTTTATTAGGGTGTCCTTCACTGATCTGTGTAAAATAATCCCTCTCCTGCCCCACTCTCTTTTAGAAAAGGGAAACATAATTACAGCTTTTTCCCTTGCTTTGAATGACTCTTCATCATAACAATTTATATCTGGAAAATGTCACACGAAAATGTGAAAAAGGTAAGTTTAAACCAAAGAAATCAGGCACTGCTGTTATTAATAGAACAGCTCAAAAATGTTTCCCATGATGTGTTATAATGGCTCTGTCTTATAATAAAATTTAACAGTGATGTATTTCCCTTGTTCTCAAGCTGATTTTGTACTAGAAGTCCAGACAAAAGTAATTTGTAGCAAAGGTCCCTGATCCAATGTCTGTATATGAAAAAGACTCAAAGGACTTCATGCCCATTTAAAAGCCCTTTAAAATGATTAATGGCTAAATGCATTACAAATTATCAAGTATTTCACACTGACAAAACAGACAACTTGTTATGAGTTTTGGCCAAATTTTCCTTCCTTAGTACTTAGAGTATAATATCACATAAACAGTAATTGTGAGCACCCATTCAGAGTGGTGATGAGGTAAGGACAGATTAAAAAAAGCCCTGCATTTTTGGCCCATTTTTTCATTTTTTAATGTAGTTGTTTTATGTTTAAAGGAGTGCTTGCAATTCTCATTGCCACTTCTACTGCAAAGCATTCTCTGAGTCCTTCATCATTTTGATGGCAAATGAGGAAGAACAAAATGAAATCCCAGGATTTAGCTGTAAGTTCCCAATTTCTGGTCATACCTGGAAGTGATTCTGGCACCAACTCTGAAAAAGAAGCCTTTTTGCACTTAAAACCTAATGATTTATTTTCCAGCTCTCGTCATAGGTTTTTTCTTGAGTAAAAAGGCGAAGCTGGGATATATAGAAATGGGGCCTGTCCTGGCTAGTGGGGTTGGCCAATCTCATTCCCCATAGTTCATTTGAAAGAAAGCCCTGAAATAATATTGTTGGTTTTGCACAAGCAGAATTGTATAGTATTAACACAAAACCAAACACGAACCCCATGTCTTTCAGCAAAAAAAGAAAACTCTTATTGCAATTTGCATGCCTTGTAACCACCGTGTTTGCCTCTGATGGCATTTCGGACTCCTCGGTGCTGGTGACGGCCACACAGCAAAGCAGAGCTATCTTCACATGCAGCAAGCCCAAACACAGCAGCTCATTGATTCGCGTGGCTACACTGGCATCCCCAGAAGGCATGCTCAGGGCATCACTCACTTCGCCTCTGAAAAGCTCCCGCTTCTATCAGCAGCCAGCACTCAGCGAGCTGGCAGCGTGCCTTCCAGGGATCTGCTGGCCGCCACCTCCACTTGAACTGCCATGTAGGAACACCCAGAACCCAGTCCAAAACCTGTTGACAGCTAAGAATATATCGAATTATAATAGCTATTACATATATTTAATGACAGTATGTTTACACAACTTTATTAGGTCATACGCTTACTTTATGCAGAGAGCTGCTAGCTGTTAGCAAGTACGCGAAACTGCTGATCTTACATATAAGTTCACTGGTATCTTTTCTTGCAGTTGCAAGAGGTTTTAAACACACACAGGAAAAGCAAAGAGAACAGAATTGTCTACCATCTCAGAAACATTGTGGACTAACATGGAGGAGACTAATTAATCATTCACGAGACACGACCAGCCTGTGAAATATCACAGAACAGAAAAAGGGACCTCTGTATGTCTGTTTATCCATTAACATATTATTTTCCAGTTTCTGTCTCTTTCTACAAAACATTGTTTTTTCCTCCATGTGTGTCGTGCCTTAATACTGTGCATATAACTCAATAACTGTTGTGAAGTTTGGCAGGTTTCCAACTGCCCTCATGTCATCTTTATGAAATTTGAAAACATTAGGGTTGTACATATTATCTTTTGAAGTGATGATGTGATTCATTATCCTGCAGCTCTCATTAGCCACAAGGGGCTAAGAAACTTATATCATGTGCAAACTCAACTGTTTAGTGGTTTGTCCAGGGGCGATGCTAGGGTCAAAATTAAAAATGCTGAACCTCTCTCTTCCATCTTTCATGCTCCCTGTCATCTCTTTATTAGCAAGTTCTCTGAAATAAATCAATCAATCAATCAATCATTTTTGCTTTTAGGTATTTATAGACTTAAGGAAAAGTCTCAGCCAATAGAAAAAAAAATCCAGTATTCATTCAAGCAGGCTGAAATTCATTGCAGTGCTAATATTTTAGGAAGTTTGTGAAATAATTCCATTCAAGTCTTCTACGATACCGATGCCAACAAAATAGTACACCACCATCAAAATTTGCTATACGTTGTAAATAAGGCCTTAGTGAGCTTTCGAGGAGGCTGCTGATAAGGGTAGGGCTGGTTCTCCACTCACTGATCCCCCACCCTCCAGCCGGTCAGGGACTCGTCTCTGGGGCTTAACCTCCAGGCTGGCATCTGCTATACTCATGCCAGTAAGTCTTTCTCTGCTGGCTGGGGGTCCTGGAAGCTTTTTCCAGTGATATTTTCTTTCTTCCCACCCTTGCTCTAGGATGCGGGGCTGGACAGGTAGGTCCACACTAGTAGATAATACGAGGCTGGGGAAGGACTCAGGCACCGTCCCATGATTGCCTGTGATGCTGTGCTGCCCGCGTGCTCCTGGGCACGATGGAGCTGTGCCAGGCTGGGCTCTTCCCAACCATACCCAGACCTGCTGCGGGGATTTCATGCAGCAAATGTGGCTTCCAGTAAAGTATTTCAACACAGACACTCTGCTTTTGGAGAGAAGAAATTTCACCCTTGCAGACATGAGTTGTGCCATGCCAGCTGTCCTCAGAATACAAGATTAGCACCCAAACTGTTTCTTGTTGTAGATATGCCATAAAATCCCACTGAAGGCTACTCTCCTCTGCTGTAGCATCGCGCTTGGGAGAGAGAGGAGCACGCCCAGCTGGGGGAAAGAAATAGAGTACGTGGTCCCTCTTCAGCTCTTCCCACATCCAAGTGCTGGAGCAGAGGAGGAATTCAAGCAGTCTTAGCTGTGCTCTGAGACAGCAACCAAGGCAGGAACAAACAGGTCCCAAAGGGACTTGGAATAAGACACAAAATTAGCAGAGTGAATACAGCAGGTCTATTAACATCTAATAATTCTGGCATTGTTTGGAACAGGGGATATTTAAGACCATTTCCATGGTATTAGTGCATCTCCCATCACTATATTCAAGTATTAAAATATGGATTATAGCTAACATTAAAATTGCCTGTATGGGACCCAAGAGACCCTTTGCACTTTGGTGAATTACAGGAATGCTTTCAGTGAAGTAGATTCATTGATGCAAATAGGGGAAAATCTACTCTTAAATTATGGCTAACACCATAACACAAGCTAGATCTGAGGGATTTTTGTGTGCGTGTGTGTGTAAAACTATATATCTACAGTTATCCTAGCAAGTAAAAACATTGGTTTTGCAGAACAGTTATCTTTTGGGTCTGTGGAACTGACATAAAGTATCTCAGCAAAAGCAGTCTTACAGTTGCAGTAGAGCCAATATCTTACAGCTGTGACTGTGCTAGGAGAACTGCCATCAGTATGGTAGTAAAAAAGAAACAGGCAGGAAATAGGTTTCACATTCTGGCCAAATGTAACTGTATGGAAAAATGTTTATGTCCTGAATCAGGACAAAGAAGTCAAAATCTAAAAACATCATGGGCTGTAAATCCTGAAGATATGGTTTTGGTTCAGATCAGTTGTAACATTTTGCTTTGGCAATGTGAAACATTTTGGTTGTTTTCAATATATACTTTGTGATTTAAGTTGCTTATCTTTCTCTGTGAAAAGTGATTTTGAGCCATGGAATGGTCATTTCTGGAGACAAAGTCTCAGTTACTTCAAAAAACATTTGCAAATGTTTTTCAACCCATTTCCCAAAACCAACATTTCCCCTTGAAAGAATGTTGTATGAAGTAATCAATATGTTCTAATTTGAAAAGTAGAACAAAAACGTTCCTGACCAACTTACTGATGTATCCATAATGACAGCAATTTTCCTTGGTAAATGAGGCTTGGAACAATTCATATAAATTAGACTCATGTATGTGGGTGCTGCAGGACTGGCAGTGATAGTTTTATATGTTTTGATAGTTTTATAAGCTCTGTCTTCATTTGCTGGAGTTGATTGTTATTTTTTATTTTCTGACAGTATTGGGGATTCTTTCTGCCACACTCACAGACGTCAGTGAGCAGAGCTATTCCCAATACTTAATAATGATTTTGGATTGGCTTTAGGTTTGAACTGGGCAATTACAGCATCCTAAATACTAAGAGAAGGAATTTAAGGAGGTAGGGCTGTTCAGAAATAAAAACGGGAATGGGAACTGTAAACATTTTTGCGAAGTTGTATCCCCTTTTTGTGGCTTGCAATATTTAAGAAAAACGCATCTGAGGAGGCATTTTGGCAGAACTTTCTGATGTATATTCATTTTGCTCTGGAGGATGACATATTCTCTCATTAATACATGTGCAGAACACCCACAAGTCTGCACGCAAGACATACGCTGATGTTCACAGCAGAATTAATATTAGCTGAACAAAGTGCCATGTAATTAATAGAGAAGAAATTATTAACAAATGTGATAACAAAGACTAACTCTGTGATAACAAAGGCTGACTCTGGGCACAGCACACTGGTCGTCTTAGGTTTCCTCCATGGTTGGTGGAGAGCAGTGGATTCTTCTAGGGGATGATTCAAAGCAGAAACTTCCATAGGGGCTCTTTGGCTGAGCCAACATGAAAGGAGTGACAGGTCCTACAGCGAAACCTTGCAGGCTCAGTTCACGCGGCACCGTGGCCTCATTCCAGCTCCATGAGGGGAGTAAACGGGTTTGTGTTTCATTCACTTGTGCGTCAGGATTTCCTTCCAAAGGAAATGCAGGTCCACAGGTAGAGAGAATATCACATATCATTCCACTTTATTCCCTGGTGGGAAAAATTGTGGGGAAAACAGCAGAGCATATCTTTCCTGCTGTGTGGATGCACCTGGGGAACACATCCTGGGATCAGGATGGCGAGGGGCACTGTGGAACGCCCTCATGGTATTGCAGAGTAGCCTCTTGCTCTCCAGGACCTCTAACTCCTTCAGTCAGCTACAGATGAAGTGTAGGGTGAATAACCACTTACTTCTGAAGTTATGATCTGGAATTTCTCTCCCTCCAAACTCTGAAATGCATAAGCTGTGAACCCAGTTATTGTTTCTTTATCATCTGGAATGAAATGCAAGTGCCATTGAGCAAAGTCTTCCTGAAAGTAAATTATGGAATTGTTTGCTAATGCTTTAATGATGACTATGTCAAAATAGACTTTCATTGGAGACTGCAGATATTTAAAACTGTGATAGTGCTGATCAAACTGTTTTTCTTGATCTGGAAATACTAGACCTCCCCCTTTGTAGCTATCTGTGAAATGCTTGTTTTTATACACACATTAGTAGAGTTTCTGGAGCATTACTTAAATAGTGTTATTATTCAGCTTAGTTTACCCCATCATAATTTTCACTGTATGGTCCTTTGCTGCTGTGCTGTAACAGCTAGAAGCAAATGACTTTGCAAAAACGAAGAGAGAATCTTGAGGCCATTATGCTTTCTTATTCCAAATGTTATTTTATATACCTATAGAAATTATATGTTAGCTAAACCATCTGCTAAAGTCATGCACAAGCTGTTATTTAACAGGGTCTGCAAATGATCAGATACAGCCTCACGAGCAGGTCACTCAGTCACAGCAAATTACAAATGCGTTTCAAATAGGATAATTTGACCAGCTGAAAGATATATAGAAATATTTTCTGAGGAGAAAAACACTAGAAACTTCTTGCCTGTTACTAGGTTTTAACTTAGAAAATATCTCTAGAAAGAGACTGGGGTCCAAGCCACAAAATAGAGAGCTGGATTTAAAAATCCTTGAATTTGGGGGATCTGGTCTGAAGCTTTAGTTCTGCTTATTGTTGAGGGGGATCTCATTTGTGAAATTCAGAGCTGCAACTGGGTTTGGGTTGGAAATTAATGTAAGAATGGGGTTATTTGCTTCCAAGAATGTTGGTTCAGACCCCACTTCTAATTATTGTCCCAGCTGAGGAAGCACTGATCGCTAATGCACATCATTCAGGAACTCTGTACAAGTATACTTGCACAAAAGTTTCACTTTACTCAGTTGGAAGCAAATGTAGTGGTTGCAGCCAGACCTGGTTTGGCCATGAGTAAAAACTGCTTACAGCTCTGCAGAATGCAAAATTGAATCTTTAAGGTTAGCAGATTATGGTTTCTGCAAGCAGTCTAAAGGACATCACTTGTCTTGGACTTACTCTGACTATGAGAAAATAGTCTGCTATGAGTCCATTTTCCACCAAACCTCGTTAAAAAGTGAACCAAAACTCAGGAAGTTCCTTGAAAAGTTATTATTTTGGGTGTGTTTGTTTGTTTGTGGGGTTTTTTGGATTGGTTTTCCATTTGTTTCCAGTAGAAGCAAACACTATGGGATGACATGTTTGTGTGTCTGAAAGCTTTTGAAAGCCTTGGCTAATTTCAGATAGACTTACTAAGGATACCAGGTTCCTACAGGTTTCAGGTAGGGGCTGTTTGAGAGTCCTCTCTGAGGAGAAGGCTGGAATGTGATTGTTAAAGGATTTGCCTTATGAGTAAAAACACGATGAATGAAAGAGAGTGTCAGTCATTGTTAACACTTTCCAAGGTACTGGAGAATCTATCCCTGAAATCCCAAGTCATAGGAAATTAGAATGAATTAACTTTGTTGCTTTGAGGACTATTACTTTTTTTCTTCAGGTTTATGTAACTATTATGTTCTGTTTTGAACCTTATTCTTTGCACCTCTCAAGCTTCACATGATATTTTCACCATGAAAAAAATCCTGTCTTACCTACTAGGAATATCATAGGAGAAAAAAATAAAGGCGGTGTGTTTCAATTAATTGTAAACATAGTTTATCTCTTCCTTTTCAGAGGAGACTTTTCCAGTTTGAAAACTCTGCTTAACATACTTTGGGAAGAAGGCTATAGGAACTGCCACAATGGATCAGATCCATTGTCAATATAGTCCAGCAGCCAGTACCCAACAGTGATCACTGACCAGGACATGCTTCAAGGAAAATTATGGTTCACCTCCTCTTTCCTCAAGATCTGCCAGCATAGATCTCTTTTAGCAAAATAATTAGAGACGGGTTTGTGCCCAGAATAATGAGGTTTAATGTCAGTTATACAAACTAATTCTGTGTAAAGGAAGAGAGGATGCAGGGATTTTTAAAAAGACTTAATGCTGACCTGATGATTAGCCAGCCTGAGTCAATGGGTTTTATTTTACCATTCAGCAATAGTAGAATCACAACAAGAATATTGAGGTTTTTTGAAGACTTCGCCCCAAACAGTCCAACACTTAACATGCCCACTCATTGCTTACTACAGAGATTTCATTAAGGTTCCAGCATTTGTTGTAAACACTGCAGAGTACGCAAACTCCAATTAACCGGAACTGTTTTTTTAATTAAAGCTGAAAAGTAGAGATGATCTGAACAAATTTTATGAATCCTACCTCTCTGTACTTTATTTTATATATCTATGTTTAGCATCAAAACAGCAGATGGATCCAATACTGGAAGGGGCCTATTCTCTGTTTCAGACATTCCTGAATCTCATGAAATCAGCCTCAGGATATTGCTATTAATATGTCTGAGCATTTGTCCAATTTGCCCTCAAACCTAAGTTACAACCCTACCCTAGCCCTGGACACTATCAGCCCATTCCTAATAAAAAAATGGACTTTCTTTATCACAGTGCATAGTTTTATCAGTCATGGTCCTTTGAGGCCAAATGTCCTAACATAATGTTAATTCTGTGGTCTTTTATGATGTCTCTTTTGTAATCATCTGAAAGCACTTTACAAAAATCACTTATGACATATCTGCAAAGTACGTGGTTGATATCATATTCTTTATGGACAGTTCAGTGCCCAAAGACATCTGGAACCCAAAACAGAAAGCTTGTCTGCTGCACCTAAGAAAAAACCCTGAAATCTAGCCACTTTATTTCTGTGACCAGAAGAGAGTTTTTTCACAATAGCTGAATTGCTAATATGTCTTTTTGCAGTTTTTCAAGCTCTTGTGATTTCCCTAATAGCCACTGGGGAAATGTAAGGCAGTGTGAATTTTAATCAATGAGCTTCTCAATACAGAATGCACAGTGTAGGAAATAAAGCTATGTGATGGTGGCACTAGATTAAAACACAGGACACAGAGATTCACCTCACTGATTAACCACAGCTTCCTGGGGTGACCTTAGAAGTCACATAAACTTTGTGGGTAGGTATGTCTGTTGGTTCAGAGGACTAGTGGCACTTCTGATTTTTCATTTTTTCTTTGTCTGATTTTAAAACCTTTGAGGACAAAGCTGCCATTCATTAAGAATCACTGTATCATCCCTGATCATCAGGCTTTGATCTCAGCTTAGGCTTGTTGATACTACTAGAATGTGAATTTGCAATAACATTGTAGGAATATTATATATTTCTCTTGTCTAGTAATTTTCCTGCTCACAGATAAATTGACTAATAGGATGACTTATATTAACGTTTTGAAGTCTTTCCTTTCACCTCATGGAAGCCAAAATACAGTCGCTAAAGTGTGAAGTGATTTTGCATCCTGCGCGGTTTCTGCAGGCGGACTCTTTCATAGCTGTAAGAACAGCCAGAATAATGAACTCCTTTGGGCTCCATGGAGCACTTGCTGTGTAACTTAGCGCGGAGTGACCACAGGGTGGCTACACTTCCCTTCGGCATCTCTCAGCCCTTGCTCCATTCTGTCATCCCAGTGTTACATACTTAGGAAGATGAACAATGGAAGGATACACCCAGAAATCTGGAAGTATTCAAAAACCAGGCTTCACTGGTCTCTTATTTGTACACTATGGCCCATTGGCCTGTACACTGAAAAGTTACAGAGCTATTGGAAAACACCATCAAACAGCAATAAACGTGCAGAGGAGAAAGGGAAATACAGAGATGATTTAGCAATAAAGTGAGCATATTCTGCACATTTATCTTGTTAGTCTCCATGTCCTGGCCACTTCCCAATTTGCGCACTTCTGCTGGATATCCTACCGGTTCACAACTGTTTTGGATTTTGATTCCCTTTCTTATGCTGGCATTCACCAAGAAGCCTCCTGCCATGTGCTGGGATGATCTCCTGGTTACTGATATGGAGAAGAAGGGATTCTGGCCTCTGCCACCTGACATCTCATCATCTCAGCCCTACCAGGAAGATGATCTGTTATATTATGGAGGCTACATGTGTGAAATCATTGGTGTAGCTTCACAGCATTTCCATTTTCAGGGATAAAACCTTCCAAACCAAACTCGTAACTGAAGGTCTATTTAAGCTATCTCCAAAGAGCTTTTGATACGGGGCAATTGCTGGCACTACAGCAAGACAAATAATATTAAAAGATAAACAGCACCAATGTGAGTAGCAGAGTCAGCAGCTCAGCTACAACATAGCCTGTGGTACTGTGAACTGGAATAGCATATGTTATTTTCTTAATAATGATTGCTGTAGACTGCCATGAACAGTCCCATTGGAAACAGTAGCAGGGAAGCTTTGGGAAGAGAGAAAATGTTCTGATTAAATCTCTTCCTGTGCTTATCCTGAAAAGTGATGGTCATGACTGGTTCTGCCTGATGCTCGCTAGTCTTCCCTATCTCTCGGAGGTTTTTTTCCTATTAACTGAAACAAAATAGGGAAAAGGCATGACATATATTTTTTAGTGAGAAAAAATAAATGAAAGTTGTATTTTCACAGCTACGGCATTGCTGTAAACAGAAGGTGTATTATCTTGGAACTGGCAGATGTTTAAAGTTTAAAAAGGAGAGAAGAAAAAATCTGCCAGTAAATGTGAATGTATCAATAACACTCCAGCATGAATGGATTGATGTGCCAATAAAATACCCACCCACCACCCTTCCATTTCAACTAGAGAAAATTTTTTTTTCTCATGGCTGACAAAAGTCAGGATATTAGAAAGGAAGGAGAAAGCAAGCAGTATGTTAGTGGAGCAAATGAAGTCAAGGAGCTAATTCTGGGGTTTGTATGCAATGCAGTTGCCAGTCTCTCAATGCAGCAGGAGTGAAAGAAGGCTTCTCAGTCTAAATATAACATTGGCTGATGGCTATGTGCTGTGCAGTCATGCTGAAAGGTTTCTGCCCTGATGGCGGTGTGAGTGGGAGGCAAGCTCATTGCAACCAGGTGCTACGCTGTTATGCATTGCTGCGTGATAAGCTTTCCTGTTGTATTGAGCAATTTGTGCCAAGAGCTTGCAACAGGTAAAGGCTTTGTTTCAGTCTCTGCAATGTCTGCTGGCTTGGCAATCTCTGCTCACAGTCTTTAAAAGAGAAAGTTTAGGTGAACATCTGACTTTGCGATTTAAAGCTTTCCTGCAGGCTAAGCGTTCAGCAGTTCTGCCTTTATTTATTAATGCCCCTGTTCATGGGCATTATTAGTCCACAGGGCCAGATGCAGCTGTGGTGTGAATGGCAGAAGGGTGCCCTGGACAGTCCTATGGTCTCTACCTCATCCTGTAACATGAAATGTGCTCAGTGGAGAAACGTGAGAGAATGAGTGAATGGAAGAACGGGATTCAGCTTATTGGGTTGCCATAAATCTGATCCTGTCCCTTTGGTGAAATTAAGAGTTATCTTTGGGCAGGTGAATTAACTCAATAGTATCTTCATTCTTCTGTCTTGTAAAATGGGGATAATACATCCTATCCAACCCTGTAAAGGCTTTAAGATATCCGAATGAAAAGTGCTACTTACACACTGGATGTTATTTTTAGAGCACTCTGCTGCCTGAATATGCCAGATGCAAATATTCACTCCTCTTTCATCAATAAAAATTGGAGAAGGTGGGATCAGAAACTTGGCCATTTCTTGAGCACCTTTGGACACAGATCTGGAGCAAATAGTGCCCTTTCCTTTGAAATAGCATCTTCTGAAGACAGGGAAAATACTATTCTTTGCTTAATTTCTGTTTTCTCATTGATCTTCTTTGCTTCTGCATTGATTAAAAGTAGCACTCTCTAAGAAGAGGTCAGAGTTTTTATATTGTTGTTTTAATTTTGAACTTCTGAGTCTCCCAGGTTTAAACTGTAAGAGTAGTGCCCGTATGATACAGCTGCTTGCCATATGTGTTGGAGGGAGGAACATGTGATTGTGAGGAATATGATGACATCCGAACCGATAAAACATTCATCCCAAGGTGAATGGGTGTATCTGTTATATATTTAGGCATTCTCCTTTACCAGCAGACTTAGAGCAATTTAAAAGCAGAAAACCATAAAAGGAGGAAAGATCATAAGGGTTTGTGAGGGAGACTGACAGAAATGGAGGAGAGGGCTTATCACAAGCTACAGTGATGAAAACAGTGGGAGGTATATAGATGAAGTGGAACCACTCCGAGGTTCTCCTTCTTACACATACGTTAGAGTAAGAATGGCTGGTTTCCAAAGACTTTTTTATCACCAGAAATATCTGTTTTGCTGTCGATTGCCTTTTACTCCCTTAAAAAAAAAAGCCTTTGCTATCAATTTGTTTTTCTATCCCTTATCCCGTGTCTTGCAATCAGAGTCCAAAGCATCTCTAAAATTGGCAGCAAGTTAACACGATACTGACGTAGATCAGCACAGCATATCCTAACAGCCCAGCCTAAGATAATCCTATGACTCTGACATGTCATAATAGACCATCGTTAGATAAACTTATATCTTTGCTATATGTAAAGAAAGAACTCAGCGTAAAACAAACCTATGCCTTTGGTGCTTCTTCCCTCAGGGTGAAGCTTCTCCCTGGATAGAAAGGAAGCAAGCCCTGTTTGGACCCTTCAAATAGAACATCAGTGGATGTGAGCAGTGTAGAAATGTTCTTCTGAGGCTCCATAGAGCATGCACATTTGGGCTTTGGAAGGAAGCACATCAAAATTTTCCATGAGAAGTGGTACTGATCAGCTTCCTTTCCCCTTTCCAGCTTTTCTCCTCTGGCAGCTGCATCTGCTGCTGCAGTAATGCTGAGCCCGTTCTGGTCAGCCTCTGCTGTGTACATCTTGCCTAGCTGAATCAGTAGGCGGGGGTTTTTATCCCCTTGAACTCCTAATCCTTTGGGGAATGTAATACATCCAGATATTTGAAATATGAGAGATCTTTTGAGATTCCAGTAGTATTTTTTCACTTGGCAGTGTTATTCAAGCATGGTGACCATCACATGACTGTAGATGTCTTTTCTTTTTTTTTAAGAAAAGAAAAAAATTAATTACCAAGCCAAGTACTACATGATTTAGAGGACCAGATATGAAGAATCTGTAGAAAATCCAGAAAAGCAAGTAAGTTATTGTCAGCATATCCAATAATGAATAGTTAAGGCACAGGTTTGAGCACAAATATGGTCCTTTAAAATCATTAATTTAAATGGGAAGCAAAGTCGTTGGTCTTCTTGCAGATCACTCGAACCACACCACATCCAATTAATTAAAAAACCCCAAAAACCAAAAAACAAAAAACCCCCTACAGTGGCTACCTAGGTGTGTTTAAGTACTTGAGAGAAAGCTGGAAAGTACTACACACAGAAATTTCAAGCACAATCTGACTGGGTAGAATTGTTCAATGTGTAGTATGAAGCTAATGTGTAATGTAAGGCATGACTGTATCTCTCTCCGTTCTGCAGTAGCCCCTAGCGATTGTTCACCTAAGAAACCAGAATTTGTGGTTGTGTCTGTTAATTGTAAAGAAGATTTTCAAGAGTGGCCAGAAACATGTGTTTTCTTTGATCAACACGTCTCCCATCTTTCTGGGGACCATCTGAGGTAGCCTGATGAAATGCCTGATAGTAGCTTTCTGGCTCTACAATGAAGTATACAAATGGACTGGCCCAGGCAGGTGAGATCTAAAGGGTGACCCACCACATACGGCTGGAGGTGGGCTGGAAGGTATTTAATGGCCAAGAAGTCCAGATCTGAGAGGAGAGTCAATACATTGTATAATTCCTATCAAAATGGAAATAGGTATTTGTATGCAACACCTAATACAATCAGAGTTTGTTGGTGGTGTTTTCTTCAAGGCAGTAGGTTTAATAGCTTCTTGATGATTGCCATATGTACAGTCTGATGTAGATCATCAGCTGGAGTTCTTCATGCTTACAAGGCATAGTGGAACACATATATTTGCAGTGCCACATTAAAACTCAATTGGCTGCTGCTTACCCTCAGAACTTCATTGTAAGCAAGACATAAGTTTTAAGAGAAAAATACATAAGGATATGTTTATGCTCCAAAGTGGAGGTTTAGATTGACTTCTAGTGAAAGACTGAAGCAATTTCAGAGTAATTAATGGGCTTCCTGTGGTTGTTGATGTGATCTCACCCATAACTAATGATGGTCACTTAGATGCACATGAGATAGATGAGGATCAGTCATCCAGCACAGCAGATACGGCATGTAGTTAAGATATGGAAGGAATGGCAAGTGAATCTGTATGGAAAGAGGAGTAATTAAGTAAGCCTAACTTCACTGGATAACAAAAAGAATGTGCCATAAAGTTCAGAGGTTTTATATTTTTCTTTCTTGTTTTAAAATAATAATTATTAAACCATCATAGTTTAATGGCATTATATTTATACTTTGCAATACCAATATACATGTGAATTTATGTATTATATATCTCACAAGGCTTAGAGCTAGATAGGATGATTGTACTGTTCAGTCTAACTCTCTGAGTATTTCAGTCCATTAATTTTCATGCAGAAGACCCAGCTGGCCAAGGCAATCCTCTCTATCCTCACAAAGTGCTGTACAGTCCTAAGGCTGCCACTTCTCCAGCAGCGGCCCATGTCTAATGTTGGAGAGGGAGGAGAAACGCACCAAACCAAACAACCCAAAATAACCCACTAGCTAAACAGAAAATGAGCAAATAAACAGAAGAGCTCTTAAAGTTGTTCATCGGGATGGAAGAAATATTTTTCTGATTTCTTCAGGCAACAAGCTGCAGCATGAGATTGAAACACAGCCACTGTCTGAGCCCAGAGCAGTTGATACTCTTCGACCGCTGCAGCAGCCCACACACCCCAAACTCGGTAAGAATGGAGATTTACTGAACCTATGCCCAGAAGAGAACCATAAACCCTTAATTTAATGCCTATAACCTTAATCCCAGCAGCTGCCTGGAAACACACTGTAAAAAGTTACTGAACCCTTCCAATTGATGAGGAGGTGATCATGTCCCCTTAGTATCCATACTGTTTAATTGTCCTCACACAGAGAATGTCTCCTCTTATTACAGGGCCGATTTGTCTAATTTGACCTTCCAGCTCTGGATAGATGTGAGCGTTTGACAGAAGGCTTATGTCAGCAGTTCTGCTCATCTCTCACCCATGTGCTTGCGTGGCACGATAGCTCTCCCAGCAGACAGAAAACCTTCATGAAGGCCATGTTTAATAGCGAGAGGAACAAAATACAGAAAGAATGGGAGCATTTGGTCGTAGTTGCCTGTGAGCTAAGCAAGTGAAAAGCAGAAATTGGCTTTAATTGCGAGCTTTTTAACCATCAGAATGATGTGGTTAGGGGAGTTGCGTAGATCTCTTCCTAAGTGACATTCCGTGGGTGTGAACAGATCCTGTGAATACATCACTAAGCCCTGCCAGGACTCCACCAAGAAACAGTACATCTCCCTGGAGCATGGCAGACCTTTCAAAAGCAGTAAATTGCAGATTTTGGTCCTTAAAGGACTTTGTTAGTCAAAGCTTTACATCTGCAGATTTAAGCATTTATATAAGTTGAGCTTTTAGCTAATATTATTTAAATAGGGCTTGGAATGTTGTAGGCAGCCAAAATTAGTCTTTCCTCTTAACATATGGTATGGTATGGTATAACAGAACATTTAAGCCTTTAATCTTGCTAAGTAGGAGAGAGAGAGAGAAATCAAACGTTTTTAAGTCACTAGGCAGCTGATACCAATATTATATGCATGTGAAGTACGGCAGCTAGTGTTGGAGAAGCTATGTTTTTCAACTGCAAGGGAGAACTGTTATATTATGGATTGCTTAACAAAATCCAGGTATTTAAAAAATCCCTTAGAATGAAAGCTAACTTACACATATAAGACCAATGACTGCTTTCAGTGCTCTGCAAAAAAGTACGTTTAACTATGCCAAGCCATAACTAAGTCACACAGATCCAGTGCGTGACAAACCATTATACGGTAAACCCACAGACATCAAAGGTTTTGTTCATAAAGTTAAGCATAGACATTCACCTTGCAGAGCCAGGACCAAAATTTCATTTTCTAGAAGTTGTTTATTCTTTGTCTTATACAGAAATTTCATGAAGGAGAATGGAACTGAAAGGTTTCATGTTCAGCTTCAGGCCTTTCTAATGTATTCATTTGAATTCAAGATGAAAATCTCTACAAAGTTTTCTCTAAGTTCTCTGGATTTTTATTTTGGGCACAGTAGATTACATTCCTGATCTTGCAAACACTTAATGCATGTTCTTAATTTTGTGCAACCCTTTGATCCATGTAACCATAAAAGTTTACTCTTGTGTGTTAACATTTGAAGGACCAGGCACGTCAGAGTAGCAATATGTGTTTACTCTGTGAAATAAAAAGGAACAATACCAGAAGCTGGAGTATTTCACAATCTAAAACCAGACAAATTATCCTTTGGGGCACATCTAGGAAACCTCAATTCCCACGCTTTTCTCCAAAATAGTACTTGAAGTTTAACTACTGAAGAAACTAGGTAGCTACTTTAAATGGGGATGTATGTTTTGAATGGCACAACTGAACCTCTACCCTTCTGCAGTGGAGAACCCCAGGACCCTTTTGCTTCCACAGTACAAAGGTGGTAAGAGACATGGGACTGCCCAGGTGTGCCTGGGGCAAACCTGCCAGTGAGGGGAAGGAAGGTGGGGGAGAAAAAGCAGGAAGAATTAAAAGGTAGTAACTCCTCATTAACGCAGCACATGTGGTTTGCGTCCTATGAGAAGGGACAATTCTGCAGCTGGTCCTCACTGTTGGGGCTGCATCCAGCCTTGCTCTACCTACCAGAAGGGGGAGAGAGTGGCATTGTGTAAGGAGGTTTCTGCTGGTGCCATACAATATCAAGTCACTACTGTGGAGGAGAGAACAAACAACACAAAACAAAACATGCAGTTCCCTTGCTACATCTGTGCAAGACCTATAGACATCAGTCAAGGTGTGAATGGACTCTAAACAAACCAAATGGATAGATATCGTCCCTCTTCTACAGCTAAAATCCCATTTGTTTAAATACCTGCCATTTGTTATTAAAGCTGTGCCAAATAGAAGATTGCATGTGGTAAAAGATAGAAGTCATGCTTTTAATTAAAACAGATTCTTAGAATGTTTCATTTGATAAAGAAGTCTCAAGATAACTTTGTTCCTTAGTGGGGCAGCCCTGTTGATTTTGTATTAATCCAGCAGATTTCTGTCACTTGGAAAAAAACCCCAAACTATAAAGTGCTTGATTACTCTTTTTATCTTTATTCCATTTTCCTCTGGCTTCATTTTAAAAAATAATTTCCTTATCTGCCGTGCAGCCTCAGCTCAGTCCTTGTCAGAGACGTGTTTCTTCTTTGACACTATCAGCATTAGTACATTTGCTGAAGTTAAACTATCTGTGTTGTCTAGAAAGCGGTTACTTTGCTGGCTCTAGACTTGAAAGAAAAGGGAAAAAAAAAAGTTGGCAAACTGCTTTTTAAACAATGCATGGTATTTAATGAAGCATTCCCAGCTATAAAGGATGTAACACCATGGGTGAATTGCAAAACTAACATTAAATCTGAGTTGCTCTCAGAAGTCTATTTTTGCCTTCCTGACATAACGGTCCCATCCTGACACCGCTATCTCCTCTCTGCCAAGCAGTAGCAGATGACAAGCCTTTTGTGCTGATTTCTCAGTGGAAGATCAATCAGTAATGGTGAAACTGGTTATAGTCCAAGAGTAACTGTATTTCATTTACTGTCTTGGGCCAGAGGTGGTCAATCAACAAGCGGAATAAAAATTTCTTTCTGTGTTTTCCAGAAAAAATTGACTCACAAGTGCTTTAAGTCAGGGACCAAACCAGAAAGTAAAGCCTGCAGCTTTTCACATAGTACCTTACCCTAATCTTTTGTTTCTACACAGAATTTGGCATAACCAAAAAACTAACTGTCTCATGCCTCATCTTTGATATTTGCTGGCATATAAAGACAAGTGCAGCCCTCCCACACACAGAGAGGAATTCAGGAGCCCATGTTTAACTGTCTTCCTGCATAATACCTTCTCTAAAATGTATTTCTTTACAAAAGGTGTGATGCTGCTTCAGCCTCAGATTCCATAGATCCCGCCCTAAAAGATGGTTAACAGCCTGAAGGGCAAAGCAAATTTTCAAAAATCAGCAGGATCTGCATCACAGCATGTTTGTGTGATTTTTGTGATAAGGAGGAATTTCAGCACCATGATAATTTTTCAGTATGTTTTTTATAAAAATTTCCCTTTATCCTCAGTGAAGCACACAGATGCTTTAAACTAGGAGGCATGGAGGTGTAAAAATTCTTTTAGGCCTGGAGTACTTTCTTCTGCAGGACACCTAGTACCATTTAAGCTTTGCAGGACACATATAGCAATTTCCTCATCCTTCCCTGAGTTGTTACCAGATATTTCTCCTCTCCTCTGTTTGTGCTTGTGGAGGGAGGGAGTGAAAGAAGGGAGAGGAACCACTTCTAGAGTGAGATAAATTTTTCCCACTGATTGGGAACAAAAGAAGTCTGGCCTGAGTTCTTTGAACCCTCCAACATATCAGGGGTGTCAAAAATAAGATGATGCTGGGACAAGTAAGCATGAGCTGCCTCTGTCAGAAGGAGGGAAATAAATGCAGCACAGGTTCAGAACACCATCCGGGAGAAAGGCACAGGAGTAACTCGATATTAAATTGCTTTTCATTTACGTCTGCCAAATGAAATGAAGTTCACTCCCAGAAGAAGACTTGAAAATAGTTTTTCTGAGGACAACTTTACTGTGTTGGTAATCAAAAGCATGAGAAAGATATTCAAAGAGCAGAGCTTTTTACGTGTGGGTATGTCCATATAAATGGGTGCAGACTGTGTGCTGAATGGCCCAGACATGAACCATCTGCAATTTGGAAATTACAGAGCTGTCCTAGCACCCAGTTCTAGTGTAAATATACGCTAAAACATACTAATGTGCTGTGTGGTGTCTGAAATGCAGATAGATTTTGTCTGTCTGCTCAGAAAATAGACAGAAAGAGGTCATCCCTTCCATATATGCATGTGCAGCATTATCATTAGCTCATAATGCACATTAGCCAACTAAAAGGATTCATTTCCAGGAAAGTAATGGATCTGTTAGTTCCTTTAGTTCAGTAGCCAACTTTTTCTTTTGTTCCCATGATGATTAGTTCTCATAACATATGAGAAAAGTAATTCCCTTTGTCTAGAAACATTAAATAACCGTATCATTAGAAGTTCAACACCTGGTAATTTGTAAGCTAGATATTAATACTCTGAAACAAAACTTCAATGACAACCAAACTGCATGGCCAGTTTTGACTTCAAGTACTGTGGAGCGAGAAAGGCATGGGTTTTTGTCAATTAAATATTTTTCTGGCAACATTTTCAGAAAATTCCTCCCATTTTTTTATGATAAATCCAGAACTTTTTTCACTAACTTTTTGTAGAACTAAGATGCTTCTGCCTCCCAAACAAGAGACTGAAGCCTTGGAGCTACAGGCAAATCAGTGTTAGGTGGTGTGTTCATAAAACCATCAAGGAACTTAGAGTCCATCCAGCAGCTGATGTCCATGAGCCAGTTCATTACACCTTTAATCAGAACCGTGCACAACTTCTTGATTTCCATTCGCCAGAGTCTGGCCCCAGAAATAGTGACAACAGCAAGGCAAGAGAAAAAAGATGAGTTTAGAGCTCTCCTGCTGAGATGGGGTTACATGAACCTGACTCCGCATTAGGTAGTGGGGACAGCAAGAGTATCTAATTTTCTGAGGAAGAAGAGAGAGCAGGCCAGCTGGCAGCTCCTGAGGACCACAGGGAGCAGGAAAAGAGCCAATTGGAGCAGATAGGCTAAAGGGTTGGGAGGTGCTTGGAGAGAGACCGTGGGAACGGGCAGAGGGAAGGCTTCGGAGGTAGGTGGGAACTGAATTCCAGAGCTTTGGTTGACATGAGTAGGGAGCTTGCTTCTGACATGATAAGACATGTCAGACATGCTGGTAAAGGGATTTAGGGGCAGAGAGGGACAGGAGGGGAAGGAGAATTTAGCTATGACTTTAATGAGTGGAAAAGCTAGAGATGAGAATATCACAGAGCCAGTGGAAAGAAATAGCCAAGATCTGAACCTGGCTTGTACTGGCAGGAATTGGTAGAATTTTGAATAACAAAAGGAATAATTTCCTCAATTTAATGACAGAGTTCACGTCAGACATAGATATGTCAATTTGTACATGGAGGCATATATTTTGCTATCTAGCTGCACACCAATGCGCCTAGAAGTGGTAATTTCACAAGTTCTGTTTTAAATCATACTCATCCAAGTTAATGATGTGCAAACAATTAATGAAAGTTTGGAGCAGCTTAGCTAAGGGAACATGGAGTTTTAAAGTGTATAATTAAAAGTGAATTGCTTAAAAATACAGTATATTATCATAAAATATATTATGAGAGAAAATGTCGGTAGTGTGTTACACAACAGATCAGGTGACCATAATGGTCTCTTCTGTCTTTAGTATGCAGAAAAATAATAGATAGAGATCTAAACTTGATAATCTGAAGGTTTTGCTGGGCTGTTCAGGATTGGCTTCTTAGCAGGTCTAAGGAGATGCATGGGCAAAGCCCAGTTAAAAAACAGATTTGATAGACTCATATGTGAAGTGGTACTCTCTGGTATCATAGAAAGGCCTTCCATAAAACTAGGTCAGCTTTCATTTGGTAATTGAAGGTGGGTCTCACCTGCCTGGGTAACCTGTGCCTGCCCTGGAGGGAGTCCCATTTGCCATTCTATTGTGAACTAAAATTAGGGAGCTTGAGTCTCTCAATAGAGACATTCAAAGGCACAAAGTTTCCCCCATTGACGATGCGGGAAATTTAGAAACCTCCTTTAGAGTGACTGCCCCATTAAGAATATAATGTTGTAGACTAGATGCCCACATAAGTTTCACTGGATCCTCGGCTGAAAGGGCTGCTCAGCCATCCCGTTAATGTCCTATCCACTGAGACAACTTGAAGTAGCACTTTTCTCTTAGGTCTGGTATTTGTGAAATACTTGTTAAATCACCTCAGATATCATTAGATGGATGCCAAGGAAATTTAGGATGAATTCCAGTTCAATGAAAGTAGCTTTCCAAAAATCTGTACATTTTGGACACTCGCAAGTATATCAATTAAGGAATCTCATGAGATGTTTACAGGGCCAGAAGATGTTGTTCTTTGCGATTCAGGCTGAAAATATTTTCTCAGGAGCCCAGTATGTTTGAAATATCATCTTTGGTGAGTGAGAGCAGAATCACATTTCCTAGCTGCTGAATTATTAATATTTGCAAAATGTATAGTATTATCTCATAACAAATCTGCTGTTTGCATTCCCTAGTCTATACTGAAAAACTCCCCTCTTTTTTTTAAATTTTGCACTATTTTTACAAAGTATGCTGATGACCTGAGCACAGTTTGATTGCCATATTTCTCCTCTAATAACAGCTAGCAGTTCTCTTCTCATGCTTTATGAAACACAAAATCAAGACAGAATAGAAATAGAGGGAGTAAAATGCAAGGTCAGACAAGCAATATGCAACAGGACTAGGAAGTGAAGCCAGACAACCTTGTGCTTTCATTGCAAGGTCTTTCTCCTCCTCCAGCCCTTTTTAGCAAAAATGCCTAACACCTTGGTGCTTTGGGCAGGTTTCCATACTCGGCACATCTCTGGAGGTCAGAGGAGGGTGGGAAAATCTCGCTTTGTCAGTGCGTGGGAGGGCTTTGACAGCTGCAGGGCGGAGCTGGGGCCCATCTAACCAATTTGGCAGCCCTTGCTCTGCTCTGGCCTCTGGAGATGGTGACCTGGAATGCAAAGCCTCCTCCTTTGTGTGGTCTCCTGCCTATACATGCTGCACGAGCCTAATGCTAGTCTTGCTAGAAGAGATAATTAAAGAAATTATTCAGTTATGTAGAAATCTTAATCAAAACCCATGAGCTCAGCACAATCCATAAATATCTCGGTGTTATTTCTGGGAGTAAAGTTGAAAAACAGGAGAAGAAACAATGAAATGAAGGAAAAAATTACCTTACTACAGCCAATTAGTGTGAAGAGAGTAAATATGTCTTTGTTGGAACTTTGAAAAAGGAAAGTTTTGGCCTCGTCTCTACTGTGGCATTATCTCAGACTAAGAAATAGGGTGATGAATTTGTTGGGATACTCGCTGGAGAAACTACTTGATTGCAATCTGGCCTGCTGCTTAAGGAAAATAAAATTGAGTTCTCATCAGGCAACAAGCCTGTATAAGTTAATAGGCTTTAATAATAGCACCTCATTACATTTTTATAAAACTGCCTGGGAAATGAATGCTGGAAATACAAAGGAAAGCTCTACGGGATCACAGTTATAAAGCAAAGATAACATAGTCAATATTACAGCATTTCAAAATAATGCATACACTATACTGGATACCACACAGAATTCAGTGACTGGGATTAAGGCCAAGTAAGCTTTTTTGAATGGATGTCCAAAGCAGATGGGAGACCTGACTCATGCTTTGGAGTAGAAAAATGATTTCTGGGACAAGGTGTTTGGGAAGCCTGATAGCAGTCAGAAAATTAGGGGGTACTAGCCTCAGTGAATGCTGATGTATAGTAACAATATTGTGGTCACTATTAAAAAAGTTGCATTTGCCAGCAAATAATAATAATCATTTTACTTCTGTATCCAAGACACACCACTTCTTTCCCATGGATTTTTAATACCTCTGTGCAGTAACTGTTGACAAACATTTATATTTTTAAAATATGATGAGCACTGTGTTTGTGAACTTGGAGGCATTTCTATTCCCAACAAGTGGTCATTAATCAATGCAGTGGTGAAGAAATTGTGACACTCAGTGGAGGTAAGAGCAACAGATAACACTTCTGAAAGGATCCATGAGCAAACAGCACACACTACAGAAGATTATGTTTGTATCAGGGAGGTCATCCACATTGCCTGTAGTAAGGGTCTAATTTAGGTGTTTCATGTGGGAGTCAGGGCTCCCAAGGCTGACTGATGGAGGCAAGCACCTTTAGAGGATGATGTAGAATATCTGAGTTGGACTGTAGTTAGGATATTAATTTAGACACCTTCTTCTTTCCATTTACTATACACAGAGCCTGGGCAGGTACCTAAATCAAGGGATTAAAATTAGTCAAGGCAAATTCCATTCCATCTGCTTCAGTTTATTCAATGCCATGAATAGCTGAGGTCTCTGGGAGCTGTGTATGCTCCGTACTTCGTAGAGGTGTTTAGTATATCAGGGGCAGATCTCCTCTGATCTTGTGTTCTCAGTGGTAATGCTGTATTTTAATTAGTAGATCAAATTTATCAGCTTGTCACTGTCAGTTGCAGACTAGAGATGAAGCTTTCGTGGGACACTCACTGACTGCTCTGGGATAGCGATATATCTTATCTTTATCTCATCTGAGGGATGTTCTTATGTGAGTTTTTGATGACAACTCTCAATATGTGTGGCTAATTCTTACCTGATGGAGATGGCTATTTTGACTCCGAGGAAGGGTGTCGTAAGAGATGGACTCAAACCAGTATGTGACACATTCCTTGAACATGGGGAGATGCTTCTCCTCTCCCACTGAGGAGACCCGAGGGCAAAACCAGAGCCTTGACATTGAAACATTTCAGAAGGCAAAGTTCACATCTCTGGCTTCAGCAAAGACCGAGTGCGAGTGTTCATTAAATATTAAATAATAGTACGGTTCAGATCTGAATCCAAACTTCTCATCTTGCACCATTCCAGCTAAGCTGGTTATGAGCGGGAACACTGCTCAGAAACCCCTTTGAACTTTGGAGGAATTTTGGTTCTGGATCTAAAACCTGAGTTCAGTAGTGTGTAACAAGGGCTTACAGTCAAAAGGGAAGCATGAAAGGAAATCATTCAGGATTATTTTTGTAACATATGGGAGTAAACAGCAGAGAAAAAGAGGTCAAGTCGTTTGTGACTTGTATTCTAATAGCCAAAAATTGTCTAAAAATACAAATTAAAAATATGAAACAGGCTTGTATGAGTACATTTGAACTACTATTTCACAAAAGTTTTAACTGCGGAAAAAAACTTTATAACACCACCTGCTGTTCTGCTGGTTTTGACCTGACCCCTTTCTCCTTTTCTTGTTATTATAAACAGTGAGCTCTTTAAGTGAGAGCTGTTTAAAGGATAGGGGGCTGTAAGTGTTCCTTCCTAGATCCCAGATGCAGTGGGAGACTGATGGGCTTTTTGATCTTTATTTTATGAGTGTCTGATAAATTGCCTCTGGCACCTGGCAACTGAAATTTCACTATCTGAAAACTAACCCTTATGTCAAACAATGTGGCCAGTCTCATACTCTGAGTTAAAGAGCTGCATGCATTTAAGTACAGGATGTTTTCCAACATTCAGTACAGTATGTGGTGAAGCCCTGCTTCACATATTATTATTAGACAGATCCTCAGCTGATGTAAATTGGCATAGCCCCATATGATTAAAGGAGCTGAACTGTTTTACATCAGCTGGCAACCTGGTCCAAAGTGCAACACACATACTTTTTGATTTAAAATAGTATTTTGTATGTGATTCTTCAAAGGTTGGTATGGTTCAACTTTTTCAATATATTGCTCCGTGGCCTCTGTTTTTTGTTTCTGAGGCAAGTAAAAAAACCCCAGTATTAAGATAAAGCATCATGGGTAATGTTTTCTGCTTTGCTTGTTTGTTGGCTGCTTCAGATGGAAACTAAGCTATCGTGTATTTAAAATCAAAGTCTCAAATGGTGCTCTGGCTAATGACTACCAAATTGTGTTACTATTTGTGCCCTGGGGGAAGACACCCTGGTCTCCACTTTGTTTCTCATGTGTTCTGGCAAATGATAGGAAAACTCATGCCTGTTTTTGTCCGAACTGGAAAGATCAGCAACAGATCTGCCTGAAATACTGAAATTTCTGGCTAGTAGGTAATCCCAACATTTCATATTTTTTTCATCCTGTTTTGCAACAAGGATTTGTGAGGGACAATTACAGAAGTGGAGGAGAGGGCTTATCATGAGGAACAGTGATGAAAACAGTGGAAGGGATACAGATGAAGTGGAACCACTGTAAGGAAATAAGAGCAGAGGCAGCAGCTCACATATTTAAATAAACCAGAACATGGTGCAGTCTTAAGTACAGAAGTTACGGGACCGCGCATGCTCCATGCATGGGCAGCCAAGGGTGGCTCAGAGGCCTCTGCTGGGCTTGGGAGCAGGAGGAAGGTTTTGAATGCTCCCTTGATCAAGGGAGTTTTGAAACACCAGCTGGGTAAGAAAGAGCATTAAATCTGAAATAAAGCAAGAAACACTGACTGAAGAGCCTAATCAGCATAATAAACAGTATAAGTCAGTAATAGTAAATGCAGGGTTTCCTTGCTGTGTCCTTGAAGAGATTGGAAATCTGAGGTAGCTCAATAGCAACATCAAGGTGAGAAGTCAGATTAAGTTTGTGTTTGCCTCCTTATGTAGGATCCATTTTCTGTGACAGGCATCCAAGTAGCACCAACATGACTGAATCTACAACCCAGCCACATTCACAGTGATAATTATTTTGTGTTGACTGAGACACATGCAAATTTCATTTTTGTCCAGAGGGGAAAATGCTGTCACCTACCACATGTGCCTCTGCTTTGCTTGCTACCAGTCCCCATCACCCCCATCTGCTCTGCTGAAGGGGCTGGGGCACTGACTTTAGGAGGACGGCTGCATCCAGCACCTAACGTTTAAGTGCAGGTTAGATGGCTCCATGGGAGACATCCTGTTGGAGGATGACATCCCACCCAGAGTGCTAATAAAATGGTTCCTTTTACAGGAAAGCTCATGCTGGCAAATTGTGTTTGAAAACAATGCTGTTTGCTTAGACCAGAGCATTCTGTATTTTCTCGCAGGAAAGGCAGTGGGGCTGGCGAGGCACTGGGTGAGGACTCCAGACATCCAAGCTCTGGTGCTGGCTTTGCCTCCAGGCTTGTGTGGGGGTACGGCCAAACGTCCCTGGAATTACTCTGCATCTCTTCTTCCCCCCAGCCTTGCCTATTAAAATGGGATCATCTAAAACCTAGCACAAACTGAGCCTGGATCTTAGAGGAGGCTGTTAGTTGCTACTGAAGTACAAATAAAAATAATCCATAATTCTTCCATAGAACATTTAAAGCAAACAGTCTGGGAACAGAAACAGCCACATTTTACTTCACTGAAAAATCACATAGGACAAAAGGAAATGCAGATGTTCTGACTGAACTGTCTTATGAGCTGTTGACTAGTTAATTAATCAAAGTTGTCTAGTGATTTATTGATTAACAGAGGTTCTGCAGTCATGAACACATCAGATTTCACAATGGAAAATTTAGCAATGGAAAATGTCTGGTTTTTTAGTTCCTTCCTCAATCAAGACAGAGAATGGTATGAGAACTGAGGACATTTCATGTATTAAGCTTATGCCAGGCAATCTAATTATGTGATAGTATTGCTTAGGCAATTTTGATTGGTTTTTTCCATGTAACTTTTTCCTAAGTGGAGTGATTTTTTTCATGTTTTACCAGTGCTAGCAAAACCCCCCATATAAGAACTCCTATAATGTCTTTATGTACATACAGTCAAAAATATGCAGTATTCCCTGTCATTGTAGTCACATTAGGTAGTCTAATAAATGATAAATACTGAAGAAGTTGCCTTTTGTGTAGTTGGGATATCACAGAAGTAAAATATATTTAAATTTTCTTGGAAGACTGAGAGCTACCTTAACTATCGTTGCCTTGCCACTATAGCCATCCCTATGATAAGGAGGACATGATAAGGGGTTTTTTTTGCAAACATCTGCCTATCTGTAAAGATATCCAAGTATTTAATTAATGAGTGCAAAAGGCTGTCAAATATAGTTATTCGAATTGTTATTCAGACGATGCTGAAGTCTGTCACTATGGTCATATGTCCTCGAAGATTAAGTTTCTCTGTCATAAGACAATTAGCAGGAGGCCCGTCTTGCATGGTCATAAATCTCACCTTCGTACTTGGTGGAGGTCAACTGTAAAGAGGTCTATTTCTCCAATGCACAGATATGTTATAAGCCTCTCTAAGGACAATTGTGCAAACAATCATACTGGATGAGACACATTGTTGTATTATGCAGGAATGTCCCCCAGCAAAGCAGGGGGGACAGAGTGAAATAAGGTTGTGCAAATAGTCCCCTAATAACAGAAACTAGTAGAAAGTTCAGTGTCTGGTTTCATAACTCATCAACAATGCTAGATTTAATTATTATGTTGTACTCTATTGTTTTATATTGTATTGTATTGTATTGTGTTATATCACACTGCGAGTTGTTATATTACATGTTATTATTTATACAAGTAAATCTGATTCCAGAAGAGGAAAGGTGATATGAGCATGATTCTTCATTACCTCTTTCTGGCTTCTGGAGCAGCCCATTGGAACAGCCCCCCAGCTTCAAAAGTTAGAGTGGCCTCGATGCTACTCTATTTGACACAAGTGCTGAACTAGTCTTTGGCTCAGTAGGTGCTGAGGGAATTCCATCAGATGCCTTAAACACACCTGCACTGACAGCTTAATGAACTTAAAGGATGAGGTAATACCATTTCAATGACAAGAAATCCTCAGATTCTTGTGCTGATAAATTAGTTCTGAGAATGCAGCTAATGTTTTCCCACTGGGAAGAAAGAAAATAGTTTTTCCCATTAATTGCGATATCTGGATATTCAATCTGGATATTTTTTTTAATATAACTTTGAATTACCTATGTTAAAAAAATCTTAAGAGCTATTTCTAATAAAAAAAGTGAAGCATGCATGAAAAATATGAAATTAAATATAAGCATTAGATCAGTCTACTGAAAATACAAGTCATCTGAAAGGATAGGCCTATTTTTAGAAGTGTATAGCGTATATAGTCTTATACATATATCTGTCGTATCTTGCAAAGATAAAACCTCCACATAAATCAGTAAAAAGGAATTACTCAAATAACTAAAGAAAATGTAACTTAATTAAGGAGTCTACTTTTTGTGTTCCAACAATGAACACATTGTGGTGTTCTTTTAAATGTTTGAACAGTAAAAATAATTTTAAAAGCAATTTTTTAAGAAGGTTTTACTTAATAACTAGCTTGCTTTCTTTGAACTTGCACTGCATCTTTCTTTGCACACAAGATTTCTTCTAATGTCCAAAGAAGCTCTATGAGAAGTACTGGTGTAGGATGCACAATAATTGCCTGAGGATTAAAAATCTGCAGTCAGAAGACAGAAAGTACTTCCCTCCCAAAATCATAGGGCAGACTTCTAATTAAGCATCAAGTCTGAAACATATAAAGAACTAGTCCTGCCTCTGTATCCAGCCGCTTTCTGCCATGTAAAGCACCCATAGGGTCATAGGCACTTTTCCCTGAGGACCACAAAGACCACAATGCTCTCATCGATCTATTAACAACCAACAGGAAAAGTATGTATCTGAATACTGAAACAATGCATGGTCTTCAAAATCATCTCCTCCTTTATTCCCTATTTCCCTGAAGTCATTTACTTTAGTGGTCAGTTTTTGTCTCTGCGTGCATTTTATTTGACTTATCCCAGCCTCACTAATCACTGTGGCAACTAAAGTCACTAATCTTCCCAAGTTGCAGCCCGCCTAAAGCCAGTGCTTGACACAGGCACCTCAGTTAAATCTGCAAGAGAGATGGGGTGAATTAGGGTCTTCCAATGCTACAATTAATAACAGTTTGGCTCTTCTCCTGTACAAACTTGACATAGTCTTTATTACACCTAAGGACTACAAGGTGTCTACTCCAGCAGTAAATATTACACCCAGAGTTCACAGGATTTGGCTCTGATGTTTCATACATTCTGTAATGCGTGCTACAAAAGGGGTGGGGTTTTGGCTCAGAAATGGGAAATTTCTTCACAGAAATAGGAAACAAATGCAGCAGCCTCCCTTCGACACCAGGCCGCAGAACCCCATTTTGAGGCACACGATATCAACATTTCGCAATGGTTGAGATGCATGAAGGGGAACGATCTTGAGTTCAGCTGAGATCCCAAGTCAGTTAGTCTTGCAGCCTGAGCCCTGTTCCCATTCCCAGCACACACTGGGGAACGGAGGAGAGATCCAGCTGTCGGAATATCTCCAGAGATACCTACCAGGGCATCTGACTGCTGCTGGGCAGAGCAGCACGCAGGGGCCATGGACCAGCTGAGACTTCCCGGTTGCACGGATGTCCTCTGGGAATTTTTGGTTCCTTGAGGACCTTTCCTCCTGGTTTTTCCTGGTTTTCTCAGCTTCCTTTGTTTTTTTTCCCTCTTTTCAGAAGCAGCTGAAGAAAATGCCATGAGACTGTGGACTTCCCCAGGTCTCCCCTTCCTCTCACCAGTTTTGTGCTGCAAGAGGACACGTCACTCTCTGGTCCTGAACTGACACTGGTTTGAGCAGTGGCTTTGTAAATCCAGGTCCGGCAAGAGCCCGAGGAAATCAAACCTTTGATCAGTCACACAGCACCACAGGTGATGTGGCATCACAGAGTCAGGGACTGCACTTTTTAGTCAGGGGTTACCTTTAATCTCTAATTTGGCAAAATAAAACAAAACAAAGCAGAAATCCCCCTGAAGCATTTCATTTTTGCCTTTAATGCCGGAGAGCTTAAGTGTGGCAGTTTGGTGATGTGCTATGCAAATTAAAGCTGTGAAAAAACAAGGCTAGTTAAACACAAGTTTTTCTTTAGCAGGTAATTATTCTTAGCTGTTTCCACATGCCTTCTTACAGCCATGAAACCCTGGTACATAACGATGAAAGACTAATTTCAGAACTCACACATGCACTATTTTGTTAGCAGTGGAAGCACAAGCAGAACATCTGGGTGCCAAGTTCAAGCAAAGTGCAAGGGTTTTTTCTGAATTCAATGTTGGTGCGTCCCATCATGTAACTATGATATATGATAAAAGGAAAAATCACAGCCAAACTCAACCTTGTTCAAAGCAAGGTGCTAGTGAAAGGATGGGATGGAAAATAAGTACTAATGGATTAATGTTCCATGATAAATGTTTTATTATAAAAGCTAGTGAGTGATTAGATAATTCTTGCTTCCAAAGCAGGATTTAAATATTTCTGCTTGGCTTGCAACCAAAATAAATACATCACTTAACTATCTGGTTTATAGGAACATCTATATGAATTAAAAAAGTAATAGAGGCTTTCTTTTGTACAGTAGGTGTAATAAATAGCCAGTTATGGCAATATGCTGCTTACTGTTTGGATACTGGTATTATGCATAAAAAGAAGCCATTACAAGTATTAAAGATATAGCCAGAATTCTCCTCTGTGCAAGCTTCACTGTCACTAATTGAAGCAGTTATTCAAAGGGTTGCACAATGACAGTTCACATAAGAAATCTTACATTTTAAGGAAAATGAAGATACAAATATGGAAAAAATCTGAATATTTAGATTTGTAAAATCTATACAGACACTTGAACCAGAATGATTTTGACTTCCACCAGTACAGCAGATTTTGAACACGAGTGGACTTACGAAAAGGATGTAAAGATATTAAATATAATCACTTATAAAACTTTCCTTCTATGGATATCTTTACTCATTAATGGATCTCAAAGGACTTACAGTAGAAATTCATGCTATCCTTGTTTTGCTGATGAAGAAATTGAGGTATTCAGAAGTAAAACAGCTTATTCAGTACCAGCCGACTAGTCAGACCCCAGATGTCTCAGGTCCAATTCAATACAATGTTTACGGGATAGTGATGGCACTGATTGCATTGGTTATACTTGATGCAAACGGTTGAATATACACTTGACACTTTCTGTTTAGAGAACTGTCTTTAGGGGGACAGTGTCCTCAAATCAGATTGCACTGGTGCCTTCTGTGCATTTTCTCAGAATAACCAACATCACTTCAAATAACATCTACAAGAATTCAAATAATCTGGGAGGCCTGGCTGGACCTTGCGGAGAGTTGTAGGAGAAAAGCCAGACCCTATCACATACACGAAAATACTCTCCTCCTGTGTACAATTATTTAAATGTGGATAAGAAGGACAGAAACAATGATGCGATCTCTAAGTCAAGACATTGAGTCACAGTCACAGGTCATTGACGTAACAGACAGTGAACAAACACAAGGATGTGTGAGTTATGGAGAGAAGGGCACAAAAGTTGTTTTACTAGAAGAGCAAATTAAAAGAAAGAGGAAAGCAATACGATGCAGAGAAGCATGATCATGCTCTTTCCTCCTGTCAGCTTAGCATCGAAGTCTGCTCTCTCAGCTTCTTGTTGAACACCCTTGATTTTGTTTGCTTCACTCTGACTGCCTGGCTTAATTGAGGGATGCGCCAGATGCCAAGGGAATAGAAAGGACATGCACAAAAGTCAAAGCAACCATAAGTTGATCAGTAGATATACATGCTGAGGTCTCGCATTTTTAAAGAATGACCTTATGATACTTTAACATTACAACACTCCCAAAGACTATACTTAAGGGCTCCGGCTGGTCTCATTGCTAAAGGCAAACAGACCATTGTCTTAGTCCAGGCAGACTAGGGAAAAGTGAGTGTTTATACATTTTTCTTCTAGCTGTCTAGGACATGGTATGTTTAATAAGTATATTTAGTACATGGTGTTTGCTGACAGCGGGATGCTGGATGTGCTGATCAGTCGTTGCTCCGGCTTCTGCAATCTCACCGTGTTGTGCTGTGCACAGGATCAAAGAACAAGAGCACAAGTGGACCTACAAAGTCTTCAAGTTCCCTGGACTTTGGGGAGATTGTTCTGGCCAGCAGTTTTGGGCGCAGGCAGGGCAGGTCTAAAACTAAGCAAATATGGGTGTACCCAGTCTGTGCTGAAGTCTGTGCTATCACAGCTGGGCTGCAAACAGTCCTCAGATATTCCTTAAAACGCTTGCTCAGGAATGTCTACTCACACTACACTCACTCCAGTGTAAACACACCCTTAAAGCAGATGTAGAACATGCCCCAGGGGGAGATAATGCAACACCCAGCGATGGCTGGTAAATAAAGCAGTCTGTGTACAGTCACTTTGCCCTGCGTATTCGTACTAAGCTGAAGGTCAGACTTCAGCTCAGACTTCAGCTCAGAGAAAAGCTAGTGGAGCATGACAGCCGTATAAAAAACGATATAATAAACATATGGGAGTGTTGCTTTCTTCTGCTGCTATCGGTCTCTTGAATGTCAGTGGAACGAAGATTTCGCCTGTGTTGTATTGCCCTACAGTAGTTTTACAAACAAGGTAGATTTATGTGACTTTGGAATTAAGCTACTGCTGCAAAAACAAGTCCCATAGAAATGCTTGGTGTGATATTATTTACAGAGAGGCTACACTGGTTCCTTTCTTATTAATGCTGAGACTCTTGAAGTTATGCTGAGCATAATTCTTTTCCATTTCTGCTTAGGGAGGGGTTGAAAAGTTATACTTTTATGGAAAGATCCACAATCCTAATATCCCCAGCTCAAACTAAGCCCCTTTAATGAAAGGACTTGAATTAAGCTGTGCACTGTAAGCCAGTAGAGGAAACTTTATATTGAATCATCCTGAGTATATAATGCAAGCTATTAGGAGATTCAGCTGGCAACGCTGTGTAGCACATCCCTGAGTAAAGATAAGTCACCACCATTGCAATTTAATGGAATATTTCCTCTGAAGTTCAACAAACATCAGAATATGAGTTCGATGGCTGCTGAAGCCTATTTCCCAAAGTTACCTGGGCCCCTAACTCCCATATAATTGAAACAGGAACTTTGATCGCTTTGAACAGCTTTGATCAGAGGGACCCAAATTTTGTATCTATCAAACTTCATCATATTTTCCAAACACACTTCTAATACTAGAATGTTGTGAAACACTGGAGAAAGAGCTGTTCACGTGGATGTTTAACAATTATTTCAGCATTTCCGTTGGAGCCTGAAAACAGTGTGCCCAGGAGCTACCTGAGGAAGATGCAGAAACACCTTTTCGATATGTGGTGCAGAAGTGGCACGAGGGCTCCCATGTATCACTGTTGCCCGTCATATTGCTGAACTTCTTAAAAAGTAAAATAGGACTATCATAAGTAAATGCGTGTGATGTGTGTGAAGGCAAGGAAGTTTCCTCCCTTCCCATTGCTCCGTGTGAAGAGAGCAGTAACAAATTGCTCTGAGTGCAAAGTCTGGGGTCAGAAGGAGGGTTTTGTCAGAAGAGGGCCTGGGATGGACTTGCAAGGATGCTTTTAAAAATGACTTTTCCACCAGAAAATACATATTTTCTAGTGCTTATAAAACTGGGAGCATTGGGGTGTATTCTGCAGTATTTTGAATCAAAACTGACAGACAACGGGGTGCATGTTACCATCTCTGTTTGTCTGAGGTTGAGGGGTTGATGCTGTCCCTGTGTCCGCAGACACAGGGAGGTTTGGGATTTTCCAGTCTTGGAGCAACACAGAGCAACAGATGGGTGCGTTTATCTGGGCTAACTGTGGGCTCTTATCTCAGGCAGGTGTAAAGTTTATACACCGCTGGGAAAGGCGAGTTTTCTTCAAAGCACAGATCACACCAAGAGCCTAACTAGGATTCTCCAAACCACTTTTTGAGGTGCCTAGCTGTCCTTAATGACTATAAAGAGAGCGTAGGATGACTATCCTCTGAACTTAGTTGCTTCCATTGGTATTGTGAGTATCTGCTGAGTGCCACCTGGAAAGGATTTGCTTCCTCCCAACCCTCTGAAGACTGACCCCATTCACTCAGGCTGTGCTCCCGGGAGAGCTTTTGCCCCTGCCTGAACTCAGATAGAGTGAAGGTTTGTTTATATCCAAACTGAATGAATATTTCCAAATAGTTGAGGGTATAGACCTGTGTGAAAACTGCAGCTCTGACTCCAGGGAGTCTTGGTTTATAGTGAACCTCTTCGGCAAAGAAATATGAATTTTCTGTTTTCCCCCTGCTTCTCTGATTCCACCACGATGAGCCAGAGGAATTGAGCCAGGGAGGGGGCTCTGCTCTCAGGGCTTTTCACTGGAAAGAAGATGCTGACTCCTCACAATGCTGCTAGTGGGCTGAGTGTAAATCCACTTTCCCACCTCAAGGATTTGCCTCTGACCATGCACAGAAATTTATAGTTTGTTTTTAAAAAAAATATTGCTCTCCATCATCCATAAAAGAGAGAGGCTTGTTGGAGCTGCACACCTCCCAGGCATGGTGCTATTGGTTGCCCTGCCAGCCCCGTGATGTAAATTACCTTTGCACTTTGTAATAGAGTCAGCACCATGACAGGAACTCACACATCACTCAGTTGGCTAAGGGTAATAAAGAGGAAAATCAAAAGGAGCATGAGTTCATGCTGGAGGTATGTGCAATCAAGGAGAGAGATTTATGACAAAAGCTGAGTTATAATATTAAAGGGTATAAACAGCTTCTTACTGTTATGCTTTCATACACCCTGTGTTCCTTCACTAAGTACAGTGCTAAGTTTGGGGGAGACTTAGCTGCGAATCATTGCTTTCTTAGAAAGGGCTCTGGAAAAACAAACTTGCATTTATGTGGCATAAAAATCATTGCTGAGGTTCAGCCTGCATCAACGTTGGCGAGTATGAGGTAGCAACCTGTGGCTAACAGGCATCAAAAGCATGTTTTGAAAGTGGTGTGACAATCCTCATTTGTTGACGGTGGCTTAGCATCTACAAAACCCACTTGCTCTACTCACCAAACTGCAACAGCCTCAGTCATCAGTAGCCGCTCATGTACTTACCAGAAACAGAGCCAAGTGCCTGACACTGAGGTGGCCTCCGTACAGAAGGTATCCAATGCGTTCTTCTGAGAATGCCATGACTATAACATTACCTGGGCATCCTCTGGTATAAAGTAGGGATGGCTGTACTGCCTTGGGCCAAAGCTTCACCCGTCCCAATTTCACGCCTCTCAAGCGAATCACCGCAGATGCTGAAGGAGGCTTGTACAAGCAGGGCACGACACAGGGAGCTCCTGGGGCCCGCGCTGGTGGCTCCCCACCCGGCTGCTCCATGGCCACCCCAGCCTTTGGGCACTGTCTCCTGTCCCCAGTGAGGTGGGCCAGCAGCCCTGCGTTCTCCTTCCCCTCCACGCACACCAGCCCCTGCCTCCAGTGAGATAAGGGGTGCTGGCTACACGCTGAATAAAAAAACCCTGTCACTCGGAAGGAGCTCAGAACAGAATAATAGAAGAACTGAAATGCCACAGAACAGTAAGTGTAACAAATATTGAGCCATTTCAATGTACTTTTTTGTCTCTGCCTCCAGTGTAAAGAGCAACAATTTGCACTTACTAGCAGTATCTGATCTGAGTTTTCCTGTAAGACTGCAAAAGGAACCTTTCTGATTTTTTCCAGTGGTGTTCATGCTCCTTTTATTCTCATCTGGGAAACTAACAACAAGTCCAGGCAATGAGATCTCTTGCCCACTGTTTGCTCACATCGTCTCCTTGTCAAGATGTAGCTAAGAGCTAGGTCAAAGTCCTACAGGACTGTGGTATATAGTATATGCGGTATGTGAGCCCTTCCCCTGGGATGCCCATTTTGTACCCCATTTCACCACACAACTCCACTAACTGTGTTGGGATAGAGGAGGAATCAGGTTTGGCCCTAGAGAAATTGTCTCATAGTTTGACACAAGGGTAAAGGGAAAGCATGGAAAACATCAGCCCACTTTTTATGTTACACTGAAAAGGATGAAGCAGATGTTTTTAAGTAAACATGGGCTCTTGTTATGCATTTCTGAGAAGTCAAGAGAAGCTTTTTCAGAAGCAGGAGTAGCCCATGAATTTAAAGGAGTTTTAAATACTGTACTTTCCCATAAAGCTATAAAACTCTGGCAGAAAGCTCAGCAGCCAATCAATGAGGAATGAACCTGAGCATGTTATAACTCAGATTACCAATAAAAATGTCAGGCTGAAATCAGAAGTGGGTAGTTTTATAATCTCGAACTGAAAGTATTTTTTTAATTGCTTTCAAATGGGGAACTTAACAATATAATTAAATATATGTATAAAAAGCCCCAAAGTGCTACAATCTGCTTTACTATCTGACTTTGTCAAGCTGATTATTATTACAATAGGGGAAATGGTGGATTTGAATGTCTTTTCCCTGGCACTGCAATTTCCCAGCTGTTTTATTGGGATTGTATTAAAACTAGACAAAATGGACTCTGCTGCTTCCATAAAAACCAGTTGAGCATTAAGAGTTAATACCAGCATTTTAAAATCATTAAAACCAGCCTATAGCTGTAGATTAGTGTGGGGTGAGATGTGTTATTTGAAGCAGGTGTGATCTGTCAGGAGCAGTGTTTTGGCATTTTACAACCAGTGGGGCTACGTGCACAGCTGTAGACTGAAGAAAAATGGACCAACGTGGGTACAATGGGCTGCTTTGTATATAAGCTGCTATTTTGCTAATGCACTTTTAGCATATCTATAGATAAACAGTTCAAATATTGATTGGTATTTTCTGGTATTAATAGGTTCACTTTAATCTGGTCTAGTCTCTAAAGTATATTACATTGATCAGTAACCACTGATACATTTTCTTAGTGAGACTAAATTATGCTCTTATCCAAAGGATATGTGTGTAAACAAAAGTGCCTGGAGGAATAGTTTGGATAGTGAAAGAGAGCTGAGCATGTGCCAGTCAGGTGTAAACTGCTGGAAATAACCTGTTACTGTTTATGGACCAGGCTGTACAGAGCACTTCAGAATAGACTTGGTTGGGAGCCAGTGATCAAACACTTCTTTTGTTGGAAAATGCCAGTGTGGGGAAACAGAAGTATTTCATAGGAATGTGTCAGCTCTGATGAAGTTTTGATGAAATACAAACAGGGTCCTGCTGGAAGTCTACCATGTTCCTGCCAACCCGCGCACAGGTTGTCGTTGGACCAGAAATTGCTTATTCTACTAAGGTTCATGTTGATAGGGCTGCCCCAGCCTCCCCAGGTCCTGACCCTCCCTGGTGCTGGTGGGGCTGGGTGGTGTGGAAACCTTGGCTGAGGTCTTGCAAGTGAGCTTCCAAGAATTATTTAATTATGAAAATTTCAAAACAACATCTCCGTTATGACAAAACAACTTTTTTACATGGATTTTCTTTTCCATGGGGTGTTTTGATATTTCTAGTTTTCCAAAAGGCATTGTTGTGGTTTATAAATATTTTAAGTAAAGGTATTTTCCCATGAAAGGAAAATCTCAACTTATTCTCATATAGTTGATGGTACAGAAATGTTATTGAGATGGTACACATGGGTTTTCCAAAATTTCACATAAGCTCCTCAGATTTTGACACCAACATGTTATTTGGGACAGGAACATGTAGTGGTACTCCACTGTTTAAAGTAGTGGAATACTTAATGTCATAATAGAAAGCTTACCTGATATTACTGTTTACAAGAGTGTTATTTATTATACTATACAACTAGTGGAAAATGTTTTTTATCATATGTGGTGAAAACAAAATATAATTGAAGCATGTAAACTCTGTACGTTTATGGAAACACTGAGTTAAACACCATAAAAAACGATAAGTAAATTGGATTTTAAGAGCAAATACAGTTCTGGGAGTCTGACAGGTTATAGATAACATATAGATAATGCTGTTTCATTTGCTGTAAATATGAGGGCCTGTTTTTCTTCCCACCTATACTCATTTTTTTACCACTGTAATTCCTTTTGTTGCAGTGGAGCTACTAGTGATTTATACTAGTGCAAATAAGAGTCAGAATTGGGAACATTACTTTCAACCCAGCAGTGTCCATTTAACTGTCACAGTGGGTAAAGACAAGAGCTCTCAGAGAAGGTTGTTTATCCTTATGGGAAGGGACAATAAAAACCACAGGGGATTTCCCTTCTGGCCTGGGTGGAATTTTAAGGGATGGAAAAGGGTAATTTTTATTCTCCACTTTAATTAGCCAAGTCCTTTGATGTTAGTGGTAGATATCAGTATAAATCTCAAGGGCATGAAGTTAATGGAATTACATTAAGGGCGAATTTTCCTCAAGGAGCAATTCACACACTCTGCTTTGCAGCTAAGAGTGCTATAGGTCAACAAGGCTTTGCTAATTATTAGAGATCATGTCAAACATGACTACCTAAACCACAGAAATATGCACTGTTCAATTACACATATATATCCAAAAAGACAGTATTATTCTGAATCTTTCCTGTTGAACAAAATACCAGAACTTTTTTACTACTAGACTCCAGCCAGGAGCACTGATACATTAGCTGGAGGATTCTGAGTATAAAACAGGCTCTTAAGAGTTTAATCCCCATTTTCGTACTTAAATCTTGGATTTTTTGCATTCTCTGTTACTGGGACATTCACACGATCCCTGGTGACTCCTGGGACGCAAAATCTGTATCCTGCGAAGCCAAAGCAGCAAAGCCAGCACTGTCACATAATAAATAAAACTGTGGAAGATCAAATGTTATAACATCCTGAAGGGTGAAGTAAGTGAAGTCAAGCTAAGGAGGAATGTATCCAGAAAGGCCTTTGAGGCAAGACCAAGGATTTTCGGTTCAGATTATCACACCATGGGAGTGTTAGGGCATTAGTTCCATCATCTCTGGTGGTAAAACAGAGGTGGGGAGGAACAAGGACACAAAGATCAAGGAGGAGAGCTACCACCAACACTTTCCATGTCTCCAGTGTATAACAGCGGCCACCGTTAAAAAGCCAGCAGTGGTCACATGAGGTTATATGATATTGTTATAACCTCTCTTTTGGGAAGAGAAGCTATTCTGTGGCAAGACTTGGAAATGACTTTTGCTAGAGACGGGTCTCTGTGTTTGGAAACGGTCCATGTCTGTTGGAGAGGCCTGCAGTTTGCTCTTATTGATGGTGAAGTTAAGGTAGAAATGAGTTAGAGGGAAAATTGCTTTCTAAAAAAGCAGTGGCCAGAAGAAAAAAGTCTCTATGTATACAGTGGCTCAGTCTGCAATAGCATTAGGTTAAAGACTTCCTATGCTTTACTATCATTAACACATTGTAAACACGTGAAGCTAACTATTCATAAAATAGCATCCATTTCATGGGCCAGACCACTCCCCTCTTGTGGGAAACCACGCAGGAAGAGAAGGGGGAGTCTCTGGGGAATGTGAAATTTTTCAAGATTATTCCTTAAGGGGAGATAATATTTCTCTGGTCCATAACCAAACAGCTCATTTGAACCTGAGAACTGGTATACCTGCAAGACTGCAGTAGGGTCCAAAATCCCCCCAAGCCCCCATGATTCTGCATCACAGCAGTGCAGTAGAAGGTAACTCTGGGGCTAGAGTGAATCTTGTGCTTCTTATCAGTCAACAACCTGATGCTTTTGCAAATCTTAATCTGGGAGAAGTTAAGCAGAAAGTCATACATAAGATGCGTTAGGTAATTTAGTTGGAAGTGATGAGGTCTCAGATAAAGTAATGTGACAAGGTCTGGGTTTCAAGGATGACGTAGATATGCTCGAGAGAGAGAAAGTTAAACACAGTGAGAGAAGATTTTAAAAACATGATTTCTGAAGAAAAGTTGAAAGAATTGAGTTTATTTTCTCTATCAGAGGAAAAAAACTGCTGCGTACAGCGGTATTCCTGCCTGTAATACATGTTTTGGAAAGGAAAGCAGTAAATTGTTTTCCACATTCAGAAGGAATAGAAGAAGCAGCTCTACAGCAATGATGAACAACTCAGTACAACTGTCCATGTTTTGTTCAGTAAGGATATCTAGGTGAGGCTCTTTTCACTGGAGGCTCCAGATCCAGTGTAAACACAACATCTGTCACTCCAGCGTGACCTGGGTTACACTTGATCCTTTTTCCAGGTTAGGGGATACATTAGGTCAGGAGTCTGTGGACAATGACAGATTTTGAGTAATGCCCAACAGCATGACGGCAATGTCAAGCTGAGGACAGATACCATCTCACCTCTCTGAAAGATAGCATCTTTTGGTCACCATTACATTTCCAGCCAGCACCGTCAGCTGCTAAGCAATGACTGCCTCATTTCTCATTCTATATTACACTGCAATTCTGGAAACCTGTGTCTAGTCACTGCTGTAACTCCTCCATGCTTTCTTGTTCCTAAGGCCCTGATCTCAGCCAAATGTTTGCTGAAAGCATGAGATAGGTGCCTTCACTTCTCTGCTGATTTCTGGGGCAGGAGGGTGGGAGGGAAGAGGGACCACCTCCACCCCTGTGTTCTTGCACTCACACGTCCCAAAAGCCATTGAGCCAGTCTGGAAGGTGCAGAGGCTGGTGTTGGTGTGAGCCTTTCATTTCCACTTAAAGAGGTAATAGGTGTGTCTGTTATAGAGGACAGTCTGGTCCTCTGTAATGAGATATAAGTTTACAGGACTACTAGACTAATTGTCCCAGCACAGTTCTGAAAAAAATCATGTGGTAGCGAACATAAATAAAAGATCTCACTGTCTCTTTCAATTAATATTACTTGTATTGCACATGAAATGTATACAGTGCCACATGAAGAAAAGCACATACAACCGGTGCGAGCAACAACTTCCAGCTCTCTAAGAAGCGGGAAACACATTTTCTGCTCAAATGGGGTTTGACTTAAACTAAAGGCACTTTGGGCAGCTGCTAAATTGTATTCTGAACTGACATTTGCAGACATCTTATCACATCCAGATTGAGGCAGAAATTGGACAAAGATGTGAATGTCCATAGTCCATCTGAAAGCTATTCCTGTATTCACAGTGGAACTGTTGATATTAGAATTAGAGAAACACCTCCTTTTTCCAGTATGTTGTTTCACTCCTCCACCAGCAGCAACTTTGTTTCCCTGTAGTGAGCCCCTCTTTTGGGCTGCCTGTGCTCTGGCAGCAAGGACTGAGGTGTGGGGGGACCCACTCGTTACCTGTCGCCTTCTCCACCGTGAGACTGACAAGCTGGGAAAGCCAGCATCATGCCCAGTGCAGCAGAAATGTAACCTGTAAAACTTGGTTAAATGATTACATGATATATATGTGTATACTTACGTATATGTATAATTTTCTCTTGGAAAAGAGCTGGCAAAGTACACCTGGGCAGAATAACCATCTCAGCCTTCCTTTAAATTTTGTCTCGCAGAAGTTTTAACAAGCAAGAGAGCCCACTGCTCTGCCAAGCAGTGGTGAGGCAGAAGCTCTAGGCTGTGTTTTTGCCTGTGACTGATGGACTCTCAGTCTTGAAACCAGGCATACAACTTCTCTGAGACCCAGTTGCTGTGCCAATAAAACAGACTAGTGAAAGATATCTCCCAAGGGCATAGTGAGGATTAATAAATAGTTGAAAGAGCTTTGAGATACTCAGCTGAAAGGTACTTGATACTGTCAAATAATTGTTATATTCGTTATTCATTGATAAATAGCTATTTGGACGTTCCTTGGGAAAATGTGGACATTTGAAAAGAGGCCAATAATATTCTTTACAGGAAAAGCAATGACCATAAATTTGAACATGCTTTATATAGGTTACATCTGAAGACTGAAAATATATCTGTAGATTAAATTACTACATTTGTAGAGTATAAAAATAGGATATAGTCATAATCCTCCTTTGAGTAAAGCAGGCAAAAGAAAAAAAAAAAACCAAAACAGCTGCTACGCAAAGTTTCTAGATGCAGAGTTCAATAAAACCTTGATGTATGTAGGATGTATAAGCAGAACTGAACTTGAATATATTAATCTCCAAAACCCTTTATTTTGCAGCCAAAATATGCCTACATGGAGTAGATTAAAAATATTTATACAAGGCAAAATTCCAAGGCTAGTGAACATCCTGTTGCCAAAGACATTTTGCGGACAACAATATATCATTTTACCACATACAGTAGTTACTGCTTTCACAGTGAAAGAATATGATAACATAGATATATACACATGCAATTCAGAAATTATATTTGTGCCCACAAGTCAACTGAAGTGTCTCGTATGGCCATGCAGGAGACCAGATCCTACAAGTGACTGCAGATGCCCTCTTTTCTGGTTGTGAATAATTGTTTGAACTCCAGGGAAAAGCTGTGTGAGTCAAAAAAATGTTGTTTAGACACGATGGATGTCTTTGGTCGCTAGCTGTAAACTTGGATTGAGTTGCCCTGCTGCACCACAGATTTCCTGAATGAGGCTAGGCAATGCTTTAAGACCTTCACACCACCTCTAGAAACACTACTGGCATGACCGGCCAGAGTTCAAGCTTCCTATGCCCCACAGCGATGGCTCACAGAGACCCATTCAGAAGAACAAAACAAGGAGCATAAGAATGGGTCAGACCAAACCCACAGTCTCCAGAGTCCCGTATCTGATAGCAGGCTTTGAATTATTTTTATGCCATGAATGTGCCTGATCTCCTTGAACCCATTCCTGCATCTCAGGGCAATGAGTTCTGCCATTTAATTTCTCACTATTAGGTACCGCCCACTTCGATTTCTTTTGAATCTGCCATGGGTTTATCCATTTGGTGAAACCCACTCTTGAAAAAAAAAAGACAGTGACCGTCTGTTTCCAGTTCATCTTCTTGTAGGGACGTAATTGTACATACCTCCACAAGATCTTCCCCAGGCTGAAGACTCTAAACCAAATTACTTGTTTCTTCGGTGGAAGTAGTTCCACATCAGTAACCATCTTTATCTTCCTTCTGTCTCTTTTGCTGTGCTGCTATAACCTTTTAGAGATGAGGGGATCAGAATGCAATGTTCAGGCTGCACGTGCACCAAAGATTTATATCATGGCATAATGACAGTTTCTGTATTTTTTTCTTTTTTCTTTCCTTTTTCTTTTTTTTCTTTCTCCTCTATTCCTTTCCAGAAATGCCTTCTGTTTTATGTGCTACTTTGGTACAGGCCTTCTATGGGCTCAACCTCCCTCTGGTGGCTCCTGTCTGTCTTCTTTGGCTATAGAGGGAGCTCAGGGAAACTGTGATCCTAAAGCATACACACCATAAGCACTCTGAGTTAAATTTCTAAAGTAAGGAGGAATTAATCCAGACTTCTGTTTCTCAGTTTGTTGTGCACAAAAACTCCAAAGGATACTATGAAAATTACCCTGAGAGACACACAAACAGTATTGTAATAGGACCATATCAAATATGATTACTTAGATTAAGTAGCCATACTTGAACTTAGCTAAATTTAAGACAGTGTGGTTATCTCCAGTTTTGGCACAATTATTCTATTTTTCTACCATTTTTATGGAGAAATAGAGAGGCAAGGCACATGGAAAATACTAGCATTAGATGGAGATGTTAAACATGCCTCCAGAACCAGATATCTTAACTTCCTTCTTAACAAAAATAAATCTGAAAAAAAAAATAATAAACAAAAGACAATAAAATCTATCTTTTCTGGATAACCTTAGGGGAAAAAACCAAACTACTGTGCATTAAATGTCATAGTTTTCATCCTGGCACAGTGTCATTAATGAAAAAGTTAACATCTTTGGGTTTTCTCATGGCACATTTTGGAAAACAATCTCTTGGTCTTGCTTTTGATGTTTATTCTGAGTTTCATAAAGTTATTAGAAGTTTATGAAAAGAATGTAAGGAAACTCTATTGCTTGGAAATTTTTCCTTCTGAAAAGAGACTATTTCTTAGATTAAAAAAAATTTCAATAAAATTAATCCTTCTCTCATATTTCATTTTGAACATTTTGGTTGGATAAAATTGAGAAATTATTCCAATCTTGAATTTTGAATTATTTGAAAAATAGTTTAAGAAGTCATTTCAATACAAAGAAATGTAAAATGTAAAAAATTTCATTTCAAAGTGTGTACTCTCTTCATATTGTTTAGAATTTTCAACATAAAATTGCAAAAATCAATTTGTTTTCCAAACATTTGCACTTTGTCAGGATTTATTTGTTGGCTTTTGTTTGTTTGTTTGTTTGTCTTAAAACTCTTGGGCAAGTAACTATAATCTGCTCTAATTATAATGCCCCATTGTACAATAATTAGTCCCATTTTTTTGGCTCCACATACTCTGAACACAAACCTTATCTTAAGGAAACCAAAGCTACAAAATTGACCTTATAAAATAAATAAGTATCAGGGACTGTGCTGTTTTGCCACACAGAATAATAAACAGCTTCTGTCCATCAATAGACCCAAGTATCCAAAACTATTTAAACTGTTCCATGGTACCCATCACTGTCAAATTTTTTAGATGATTACACATTCCAAAAACACTTAATTTACAGTGAAGGAAGACTGAACTCTGCTTTCTATCTTCACCAAGCTTTCAAGCAGAAACAAATACACAGGCCTCTCAAAACCTAAAACAGAAGTAATAAAGTACCAAAGAAAAGATGATAACTTCTCTGTTCCAAAATAAAATCTTGCAGCTACTTTCCAGGACATCCTGTTTTGATTTTTCCATTTAATCTATTCTTCATCTCTTTTCTAGCCTGATCTGAAGCATCTTCATCCTTCCTTGCCTTGCTTAAGTCACATCTCTCTCACCATTTTCTGTTCTGTTTGAAATGAAATTGTTCTGCCACTGTTTTTCAAACATTTTCAGTAAAGAATTTAACTCAGAAACAACACGGAAGTGTTTTTTCTTAATTTCTAAAAAAAAAGAGGGATATTTCAGTCAGCGAAGAAGCCCTTTGGATGGTTCAGAGCATTTTGAAACCAATGCCACTGAGGTACCTCCCTCTTGTAGGCATCCAAATACCATACTTTTGTTAAAGTTATGTCCTGTTCTGTGCTTTAGGCATACGCTTAAGTATTGCACTGGTTCAGGACTCCAGACATAGTGGAGTGACACTCAAACATTACTATTTGCTGCACAGGCAAGACCTGATCCTGCAAACACTTAACACACGCTAATTGGTAGTTCTGATAGTCATAGATTAACATGAAGTTGCTCAAAAGCATGAAGTCCAGAAGAATGGAAACGTAATGCAGAATTAAACATAACCCCTCTTTTCTTTTCCATCCAACTCTTTTTTCCTGAGCTACAAATTGTAGCAAATAATTGCTTACTTCAGCATTTCCCAAGACTTTTTCTTCCTCGCTATTGTTTGGTAATGACACTTTTCTATAGTAATAGTAAAAATATTTTAAATGCAGTATACATTAAGGCTGTTGATTGAAAACTACTTCAAGATACTTATGAATTGCCCTTGCTTTTGTTTTACCTCTCTTTGCACTCTATATTCTAGAAGAAAAACGCTTGGCCTGCCTTTTCTTTTTTTTTAAATAAAGAAAACCCATTCTTTTCCAATCTGGCAAATAAAACTTAATAAAATTATATTCTTTGATCTCTACCTAACAAAGAACTGTATATTGTTAAATGAAGTGGAACTGCAGCTACACAGTTTGCTGTGGACACACACTCCTGGAATCAATTATCTATAGATTTTAGAGGAGCACAAAATTTACAGACTTTTCAAATGGGAACTGATGGTGAGCTGAGGAAAAACACAGATGTTTCATAGTGGTGCAATGACAAGAAAGAGATCAATAAAACACTATGAAGGAAAATTTTAAAGGAAATAATGCTTCCAGATTTATGTGTAATATTTCATTGGGCACCACTGGAGGAAATAACTTGATCATTTGCAGAGATAAATCTGTACATCTTTTAAAATAGTTTCTGTGATAAGTTACTAAATAGTGTGGAAATTTAATTATACTTTTAATACACCTAAGTATTAAGTAACTTTTGTATGTATCACATATTGTTAATAAAGTGGTGATATAATGTCCAGTCACCACACAACAGGAATAGTGCACCATCCTGCTAGAAAATGTACGGTAACCACCAAGGGTGATAGAAACTGCCGCTTTGCTGTTGCAGCTGCAGCAAGAGCCATGTCATTTTGCTTTGCTGTACATTTAAAATTTACTAGTTATCATGGTGAACAAAATCCTTGTAAGTTATTCTAGTACACCATCAGCAGATAACTTCTCTGAGAAAATGGTTTATAAATGAAGATCCAGCTGTGTAACCATTTGATACCAGACATATTCATACCCACATTCAGGAAACTGTTACTGGAACCTGGAAAACTGGACATAGGTTTGCCCAGGCTTCCTATGCATTCAGTCAGGAAAGAAAGGATCTCCAAAAAGAGATTCATATTCAAACTGAGTTCAGGCTATGAATCTACATATTAATTTGCAGGCAGATAACTCAGACATCTGCATCTGAGTTAAATTACCATAAGATCATTTTGTAGTTAATGGAGACAAATAAGCATGCATAAGGCTTAACTATGCAAAATAAGTCTGACTTTTAAGGCAGCAACTTCAGGATGAGCTGAACTGCACCCTAGAAGCAGCTCAATCTCTCCACTGATTATAAAGACAGCCTAGATGACTGGCTCAGATGCTGACATTTATGCTGTAGATACCTGGTCGTACAGGGTGCCTCCGCCTGTGATTCAAGCCAGCTGAACAGTAGTCAGGTCCAAATCAGCAGCATTAGCTGTGATTGCACACTGAATCTGGACCTGATTCACTTTGAGTGGGTATAGGTCTCAGGCAGAGTGAATTCAAAGGCCTCCTAGGCACATCCCTGGGATGTATGGGCAGAGCGTTGAAACTACGGCTTAGAGCTTTGATAAATATAACATATGTAAATCACATGCTTTGAAAAAATTAGTAAAGATCTATTTGCTTTTCAGTCTAGTCTCTAATTTGGTCGTTGTGGATAAATTGCCTTCAGAAGTTTGACTTAAAACAGAATTGCTCTTTGGTAAGGCATTCAGAGTGATAGACGGAGACAAAAAGAAGACATGGAAAATAGCAGTGAAGGCTTGTACAACTGGCAGAAAGGTAGAATCGGGAGCTGAGATGGAGCAGCAGCATTGCTGGTCGCAGAGTTTAGTGTGGAGAAAAGTAAAACAAATACAAGGTTTTTCAACGAAAGGAGAGCGGGTGTGGATTTAGGGCAACGAGTGGGGAGGATGATCCTAGCTGTTTCACTTTGAAGGTTCCATAGAGAAGTCAAGTGTCTTTGGGGTGTCATAGAGAAAGAGCTTGACACAGATGAAATGGAAAATTATGAAGATCTGGCAAAGATATTTTGGGAGCACATTATAAGGAGAAAGTAATAGATTTTCAACTGGAAAAAAGATATGGTGCTACGGCAACAGCCAAGGTGCAGATGAACTTCCCGTAACAGAGTGGTTTGCCTGAAAAATGCCATAGCACTGCAGTCCTCTAACCCACAGGCAACAGGCTGGTGAACCTTCATAAATATAGGAGGTTTCGTCTTCCTATCCTTTTCTTCTTGTCCTTTTTGAAACCTATTAATCTTTACATTTTGAGATAGATAGGTGAAAGTGAAGACCATTCTATTGATGGATTTGCTGGCCACAGTGCTCTGACCATCATACCATCCTAGATAATCAGCATATTCACTCCCTCGCTTGAGCGTAGGTTGCTGCAAAAGTTACACGTTACTGTGGAGAACATGAAGAAGAGTCTAGCTCTGTCTGTGGTTATCTACCAATAAAAGCAACTTCTAAGTAACTTGTCTAAGTGTAATTAAAATTAAGTACTTGTAATTCTTTCATCTGGTACAGATGAATTAATTAATTCAGGTGCCCACAAGGCTGGGCAGCTCTAGGAACTAATTTGTTCTCTGGGTTTGAATAGATTTCAGGACATGGCCTCAGTGCCACTCCTGATGAAATGGAAGCAGCAATTAGAAGGAGTGGAAAAATCAGGATGATGTTTAAAGCCATGGCTCCTGTTTACAGCACAAGCATGTGCCAAGCACAGCTGCACTCAACATTTATCAGCAAAAAAAGAGACCTCCAGCTGTCTTGTTGACAGGTACTAACCTTGTATTGCTCTGCCTCAGTAATAGATTGTACTTATGATCAAAAATAAAGTATCCTCTTATAGTGCTGTAGTCACCCGCCCTTTCTGCCCTTTAGTCATCAGTATTTACATACACATTCAGTAATTTAGTGCTCATGCAACTGTGCAACCAATAACACTAGATAGCACTGTTTCTTTTAAGATCTTCCTTACAGATCTCTGGTTGAAACTTAATCCTGACCTAACATTGCCCTCCTCTTCTAGATGTGGGATGGTATTTGGAAATATGATGGTACTATGAAAGCCTGTAGAGCTGAGAATGGGGACATTTAAGCTGAAGTGTTTGATCTTTGCACCCGGAGTTAAGCATCATTTAGACAGCAAAGTGGCTTAATTTTCTGAAGGGCAAACTGACCACAAATGTGCTGGGTAATTAACATTGCAACAGTCCATTTAAGTAACTTAATAATGTTAACCCTGATTTACTGAGTAGGCCTCTGGCTCGCAAATCAATGGCACAGCCAGAAGGAGATCCCAGAGCATGTGACTCCCCCTCCAGTGCTCTCATCGTTAAACAATGAGTCAAGTTTAAACTTCTACAGATATTTTGTGGATAGAACCGGTAACCTCCAGCAGCAGGTGGGGTCAAAACCCAGGCATGCCCTCACCAGGGACCTCCTAAGCAATATCAGATCTGCCCGCACCTTCGTTCCCTGTGCAACTTCCCAGGTTTTGACTGTCTCACAGAGAGAGTCAAATCCAGCCTCAACCCAGTAGTGGCAGTAACATGAGCTCCCCCCAGGGCCAAAATTTCTGATCACACACTCAGAAATATCTATGTGAACAATCCCCTTTTAATGTTATTTCTGTATAAATTATGCACTGCTCCCTTCCAGCCAACTTTTTTTTTGTCAGCAAAAGTTATTTGGTAACGTTTTTGTTTTCATACTGAGTTTTGATTAAAGAGGAGGAAAAAAAAAGCCTCATTTCATTTTCACAGTATCTCTCGGCAGAGCAAGCACTCCTGTTTCTACTGTGGGATTTTGTTTTTCTCTACAGTATGTCTTGACAAATAGCCCTCTCTGATTACTGTGCTTGCACAAGATTTCATTATGGTTTTGATAACATGCCACAATCTTTAAGTTTCTGTTTGATATAAAGAGTCTGTCCCTGAACAGTAATCACGAGAGAGTGGGGAATATTGAGTGTTAGAGTTTCCATATTTTATGAGCTGCCAAAATAAATGATTTAGAGCAGAGAAGCCTGTATTAGTAGCAGATCTCCAGCTTCACTAAGGCAAGACACAGTGCTGATGGGTAGGCCGGTTTGTGGGAACTTATTTTTGGGGCTATTCTTATGATTTCAATTTTTAGGGCCCAGATTCCCAGGTGGTATGAGTTGACCTAGTTGCATTGTCTTCTGTGCAGCTGAGAGTTCTCCACTAGTTGATGATTCTCTCCCTAACCCATGTCTGTCTAAGCATCTGGTGCTGATGAGACAAGCCTCTTCCGGACATCTCCAAGGTTTTCATCTTACCACTGCCCAACATGAGCAGCATTTTGATAATCTGCTGTGCTTCTTGGGTTCTCTGATCCCTGCTACATTAATTCTGTATCTGACTGTAGAAGTTGTATCAGTCAAAGGGGAGTCAAGTTAGTTTTAAACTTTGGCTGGCTGCAAAAGAGGAGTAATACACCAGAGATCAAAGGGAAATATTTTCCAAGGATCTCATCCAAGGGAACTCCTCTTCGATGAAAATATTCCAAGGGCCACACAGACTGAAAAAAGTCTCTCCAGAGGCCAGAACTGCCCATTTTCAGAATCTCTGTGTTAACAACTTCCAATTCCCTGTTTGAGCAAACTTCTCTGGTGGTTCCTATTTCAGTGTGTTGTTTATTATCTGTCTACTTGGGAAATTATATGTAGGTAGTGTTTCCCACTACATTAATTTTATCTTACATGTATCTTAGAAAGTAACACTGAACTGGTCCCTGAGTCTGAGATACAAGGTTGTGTGAAGTTGTGTTGCTGGGAAGTTACTCATTGCTGGGTAAATGTCTTGGTCACGTTTGTCCAGTCAGTGGAGTTTCACTAGAAGTGAATTGAATTGAGATGATAGGATGTTATCTCAGCAGGATTGTCATCACTTTTTTTTTTCTTTTTTTCTTAATGGAAAATTTAAACTCATCTATAATCAGAGAAAAGGACAGTGTGGTTCATCTGTAGCCATGCCCAAATTCTGTATAAAATGGGATTGAGTTAGGATATTGGCACCTAAATTCCAGATTGTGGCCAGACTGTGCACTCCACTACCTTCTCTCACAAGCCAGAGAGTGCCTGAAGGACTTCAGTTTGCTGAAATCATTCCCAATTAGTCATGGTGATTCCCATTCTTTGCATACTGCACTGATGAGTAAAGACCTTGCCCAGGAAACAGCATCCCACAGGCAGCGTCCTTTTCATTATTTTACTGAATCTACATCAGAGGAAGGAAGGAAGGAAGGAAGGAAGGAAGGAAAGAAAGAAGGAAAGAGGGAGGGAGGGAGGGAGGGATTTAGATGCTCATTGTCATTGCTGTAAAGGATGTAGGATATAACAATCAAGTTAAATCAATTGTCTGCTACATATTGTCTTAAGCAATACAAGTTTTGCAAGTCACATTAACTTGGTGATTAACTACACACTCCTGTGTAATCCTCCTATTTTCAAATTACACTTTCAAAGATTCTTGCCTATTTTAAGGAGTATACTAAAGTCATTTTTATGTAGCTTCATATTCTGACAGGAATTCTTCTGAACTTTAATTTGACCTTTATATGATGTTGAAGGGGAGGAGAGGGGAGGGGAGGGAAAATAATAAATCACAGAATCAAGGAAACAAGGAAACTAGAAGGGATCTCTGGAGGTCATCTAGTAGAATACCATGATTAAAGGAGGACTATAACAAGAGTAGATCAGACCAGTTGAGGTGAAGTCTAGCTGAATATTGAAACTTTCCGAGGACTGACCTTCCACCTGGGTATGGGTTCCAGTGTTGCACTACTCTTCTATTGAAGAAGTCCTAATGTCCAAGGTGAACTTCCCAAGCTACAAGTCTTTGCTCTTGATCTTTGCTAAATCTTCTGCTACTCCTGAGAGCAGTTTGGCCCCACTGCCTTTATAACTATCCTTCAAAGAGTTGTAGGCTGGTGTCAAAACACCCCTTTGCCTCCACATCACTGCTGAATGGAGGGGTAACTTCCCTCCTTCGTCTGGCTGCACTCCTCCTAACACAACCCGTTATGAGGTTTCTCGCACTTGTGATAAGAGCACCCTGGTGGCTGTTAGTCTGACTGGTGTTCCCTAGAAGCCCAAGGTCCTTTTCAACAAGGCTCCTGTTCAGACAATTGACTCTCTGACTTGTGTTTACTCTGTTCCAGGTACAAACCTTTGCATTTATCCTTGCTGAACTTTGTGAGACTTCTATTAGCCTAATCCTCAAGTTTCTCAGGGTCCCTTTGGCTTGAAACTCTACTGTTGTAGAGTGTATGAAATGCTGCCTTCTCTGTCTAATTAAGTATTGTCCACACATTTGACAAGGCTGGATTCTGTCTCATTACCCAGGTCATTGATAAAGATACTGAACAGTGACAGGCCTAGTAGCAGCTCCTGGGCTGCTTTGCTTGTTGCTGGCTGCCAATCTGATGTTGAGCCACTAATTAGAATGAGGTGCTTTGGCCAATTTTCAACCCATCTTGAAGACAGTTTGTCTAGCCCAGATTTCCTCAGCCTACACATGAAAATACTGGTCTATACACATTAAAATCCCAATGGTGTCAACAGTTTTACAGAAGTCAGAGTGTATTACATGCTATCTGCACAGACACTCATTTCTTCATCAAAAGCAGTTGGGCTGGTGGCGTGTGATCTGCTGATTTTGACTGTTCCTGATTACCTTCCTGTCCTTCATGCTCATGGAAGTAGTGGTAATGTGGTGGTGGTGGAGGGGATGGAAAGTTCCTCTGATGGAATACGTATCAGTCAAATGATACACCAAAATGTTCTACCACTCCGTGCAATTGCTTAAGTATGACTGCGCATTCAGCCAGTGCTGGTTTTGGTGATTCCAAATAATTCAGCTCCTGCGACTTTACTTCTCCTTCGCTGAGCTTCACTGCTGCTGAAAGTTTGATTTGTCTTGACTCAGAAAGAATATAAGGGTGTAAGGATATAAGAACATTTATAATTATGTAAAAATATATTTTTAGCAAATTAGTTTGTTCTTGGCACCAAACGAAGCTGTCTCTTACAATACCTGGTCTTCCCTGTATCATAGCCTTTTTCCCTATTCTTTTTCTCATGCTCTTTGATAAACTATTTTAAATATTATTGTTATTAAATATCACTCTTGGACACAAGTCAGGATGAATAGCTCATTTCACGTCTCCCACAGTTGTTGTTTTAGGGTTTCCATAAACTCAGCTAGACATCAATGTATCAGTTACATTTGGGCCATATGTTCAAGACTTGCTTTAAAGCATTAGGACTCACATCTCATATTTTATGCTGTTCAGTATATTATATTGTAATGCAAAAAAATAAATATGAAAGTCAAAATTAAAAGGATTTTGGTTTTGGTCAAACTGAAACTTTTCAATTGACCCCAAATTAATTTCATCTTGCAATTTCCCTTTAGAGAATTTTTGAAATTTTCAAGTGGGGAAGAAAGCCAAGGTTTTAAATCCTTTGTGAAAAAGATTTTCATTCCCTGCAGAGCTGTAAAATTCAAGTAACAAACATGTACATGTTTTATCCCCTCCTAAATCACATGTCAGCTTCCTGCAGGCGAATGCCAGCAGTTCCTGTCAAAGGTATAAGGTATAAAACTGTTCTGGTAGGAGCTGAGCTTCAGAGATTTCCTGGCTAACATGGGGATTGTAAAAAAATCCAAAATAGTTTGGGAGGGAAGGCTGTACTCATGTGAAACATGGAAGCTCTGCTCCAAGATCAGAGGTGATTTTTAAAGGGTCAGGTTCCTCTGGTTTGTTAGAATGGCCTTAGGCTTTTCTTCGGAGAGATACAGCTTGAAGAAGAGAGTGTTAAGGTAATAAAAATGACTCCAGTTACAGGATTCTTCAGCTGGAGCTTTCTGAAAACTTTGAGAAGAAATATGTGTCCTCACTGGAGCTCACACAAGAGTGAGTGGATAATGGATAAGGTGAGAAATGATCATTTTTCAGGAAAAAAATCCAAACCATTTCAGAGAAGAAACTGAAGCCACAGTGATAAAAAAATAACTAAATAATAATTGGTTATCTGTGCCAAGCTGTCTGAGAATGTCCCTGGTTTAGATGAGCGTAAATCAGCAGATGTGCAGAATGAGGAAGGTTTGCTTTAGAAGTAGCCCTTAAAAAAGACAGAGATAGTCTTAAATTAAGTAAATGAGGGATATATTCAGTGTTTCACTCATGGTCACAGCAGACAGATACAAATAATAGTAAAATACTACTCTATCTAGTGTATCTTCTGGCCTGTGCTGGATTTTTCTCCACATATTAGCCTTTTACTATTTTGATTTTTATGAAGTTAAAGGTTCCAAAGAAGTGTACACAATGATGGATATTATTTTGGAGACTATTCCATAAATAAGTCTATAGAATGTTTTTATCAATGAGGGAGCTTTTCTGATCTTAATACTAAGGGCTTTTTTACCCTAAAATGTAGCATCTGCAGTAAATATAAACTGATTTAATCTAATAATTTCAAATCCTATGTAACTGCTTTTTTTAGCTGTAGACCTGGATTTTCATTCATTTCAGCTGGCATATACAAACGTTCAGCCTAGGTACCAAAGGTCAGGTAAGTTACCTACGTTAGCTGTGGAGCAAGGGCATCCATGGGTGCAGTGGTTGGTCTGCCAGAAATCCACACCCTGGCTCACCTCACTGCAGCTTACACCAGTGACTTGAGCCCATTTCTGTGAGGAATGAATGGAAGCCACTGAAATCAAAGGAAGCAATCAAATGTTTGTTTATACTCCTGATTAACTCATAGTCTTTAAAAACTATTTTAATTAAATTCATATAACTTTCCTTCTAGCCATAGCTTATTTTTTCCTTTAACTTAATAACAATATGTAATAATTAATATTTAACACTAATTAAGTAATTGTTATTTTATATGTACCCCACTATAGACACTTTTTCTCTAGGTGGATATTCCCTTTCTTCACCTAGATTCTTGAGAAATCTCGTAGACTCGCTTTGTGTCCCCAGCACAGGGGACTGTGAGGCAGATTAACCTCTGGCTCTTGCTAGTTTGCTGCTGCTTGGCAGTGCAATCCTGATATTAATGTCCATTCACTTTAAATCAGTTACATGCAGTTGAGGAGGCAGAGACAAGTAGTTCCTGAAGTTGCGTTAGTGAAACAATCTTTTCCAGCATTACTAATTATTGAGAGCAGCAAAAATGAATACTCTCTGCAAAGAGTTGCAGAAAGATGGCTCTCACACTGCTAAATCAATAATAATAGTAATAGTTTAATAGTACTAAAATGGCAGATACAATTAATTGTTGATAAATGCACCATCATACATCTATGGAAAGCAATGTTCAAAACACCTATAATATCTAATAATATCTACCCATCTCATACCACCTTGCGATATAAGTTTAGGTCTTTCTGTCTTTCTCTTATGGCTAGTAACTTGTAATTTGGAAATTTTCAAATAAAGACAAGATTACACGCAATCTAGTTTGAATAGGAGCTATGGCCTGTAGGTGGTCAGGGCTATCAGATGGTCAGGCTGTTTAGGAAAATGTTTAACAGTCAGCAAATGTAAAGAGTTTGAAAATTAAGATCATCACGGCCAATTAAAATACACAACTGTCACATTTAATTCCAACATAATCAAGGAAAAAGATTATTATCTTCCCAAATGAGGTGTTTTTAACATATTTTAGACACAGTGTTTCTAATACATTTCAGACTCATGTTTTATCTGATGTGCATTATCTTTCCCAGGTTTCTGTCAGAGTTATTGAATTCTTGGTTAATTATCCACATTTGTATGATTTTTTTTCCCCTGCGTTATGATTTTTTTTTCTTTTTCAATTTTCTTCTCTTTTAATCTATCAGGCCTCTCTAAGTATTCTGTGTCCTTAATAAAATTGCAAATCTTCCCAGTCAGCCTCTGGAGTGCATACCCATTTTAACAACGTGAGAAATCCCGTTGATGTTTACAGAGTGCCTTACATGTTCAGAGAGGGGCATTCACTTAAATATGGTGCTGAACCGGGGTTTTAGTACTAAGCTCTAGACAAATCCCTTCTTTTTGGAGCCTGCTGCGCTGGTGAAAGACATTCCTGCCGTCAGGTGCTCCTCACCCCTCCTTCCTTGGCTCCAGCCAGGAGGCTTCCATTTCTGCAGCTTCGCTGGCAGAGCGGCTGCTCCTGGGGGGAGAGTTCAGCCCAACACCACAAAGTGCCGAAGCCGATGGTGGCAGCCACCTCCACCAGCCCCACTGCCTCGGGAAGGGGCTGCCTACCATGGCCTGGCTCCCTTTCCTCAGGCACTAAGGCAGAGGTGAAACTGGGGAAAGAGCTAACGCTTATGGAGCTCAGTATAAAAGTGATTTAAGGTACAGCGTGCCGCACGCCAGGAAACACTTCATTATGGTTGTAGGTGTTACCCAAAGAGCGCTAGTGTGTTTAGCATTTTAGATTTTCTACCCTATAACACATGACACAAGGTTTATGCTGCACATGCTTATGTCAGAAAAGGTGTTATAAGTAGAAAAATGGGGAAGGAATTAAAGAGAACAAACAGAGTGCTTGGTGTACTCAGATTCGTAAGTAGCTTCTCCAAAGTAATATCTTTTTAGAAGACGAATCAGAAAAAGACTATTTACTTCTCTGTGAGCCAATGGAGCAAAAGTGATTCATTCGACATGACTGAAACATCAGATATCTGTAGGATGGTCAGTGAACAGCCTGCTCCTATATATTCAGTATGACACAGCCATTGGAAGAAACAAAATTGAAAAGTAAAGTTTGTTTATTTTGGGGACGACTCATTGTATTTTTTCCATCAGTTCTTCCTACTGTAAGCTAACCTGCATTCATTTAGGGCCAGGCACATCACTGTAAATTATGTCCCACCAAGCAAGAGATGGAACAAATTAATATGGACAGGTTTTATTTTTAAAGCAACAACAAATGGCCACAATCAACAACAAAAAGATCTCATTATAAACTGGAATGATGAATAAGTTACACACACATAGGATCCCCTTCCAAGAAAGGAAGGTCAAATAGTTAAAGGAATTTTGAAACTTTGACTGAGATCTATGCGATTACTCAATATTTCTCTCATCAGTTGTTATAAACCTATATATAAGGATGAAAAACTCATTTAAGGCAGGAAGGATAGCCTGCTGGAAATGGCACAGCATTTGAATTTAGGAGTAGTGCTGTCTAAATAACTAATCTTTCCACTCTTTGGCTAAACTTAGAAAAAAATTGTTTCAGGTCAACCCAAACTGACTTTTTTGTTGTTTTTGCCAAAATGAAAATGAAAGAAATGATATTTCAGTTCTGATCAAATTAAACACACTGCTTGACTTAAATTACTTCATTTATCTCATAGTTATTTTTTTCTTCATTTCAATTTTACATTAGTTTTAGGTAGTCTTACTCTCAAAATGTGTTAAAGTGAAAAATCTGAACTTTGTTTTTCTAAAAAGGGGTGAAAATAATTCTTATTTCAACAACAGGTTTTATTTGTGATTCGCATCAATTGTTAGCCTTATACTGCAGCTTCCCAACATCAGGAAAGTCTTTTAGAACTTTTTGATGTCCTAGGGACGTAACAAAAATTAAATCTAATGAGCAGGGTGAATTGTCTAATATTTGTAAGAGACAAGGAATTAGGCAGATACACGTAATTGGTGGTTAATAAGGAGGCCCAACAATATCTTTCAGTTAAGAAGATTTTTTTAACAACTTGTCAATTTAAATTGTGAATCCTCAAAGAAGACACCAACCTCAGGATGTCTGGAGTGTACTGCAGGCAGGAGGAATAGACTACATTTATAACTGTGGAGGATGAATCCTCACTTCTTTTTAGATCTACCTCTATTGAAGGAGCTCCTTGAATGCATATGATTTCACCTCTGCCTTTCTGCCATTTCCATGATGAAAAGAATTAGCAAATACAAGGAATGTGTCTGGGAAACAGGCAGACTTGCCCTGCCAACATGGTACTAATTTGTTTCCAATCCAGTGGCAAATTATTCTCTTCTAAGAAAGAGGGAGGAGGGAACATTTCTCTCAGAGAGAGAGAGAAAAAAAAATTAATAAGTATTTTGCAGAAGGTGAACTTAGAGGTCCTGACGCAAATCCTGAACAAATTACAGGGAAGCAGAACCAGCTGGTGGGAGAATACCGCTGCAGTAAGCACACCGCCTTGACCCGGCCTGCCAGCGCTCTTCAGTTCCCAGCTTTACCGTTTCTAAACACCTTGGCAAAAAACTAGGCAGAATGTGTTGCATTTATTCAAGAAAAACAAGAGGAGATCCAAGTTCTTTTATGAGCGAACCTGAAGAGGACCCTGGGGTTTCTATGCCAGGTCACTCTGCGTGCTCTGAAAAGCTCAGCAAAGGCAGCTTATTAAAGGGAAGCTTAGGAGAGAGTGGGGAAGGCAGAGTGGTCTCGTAAGAAATGGAGGTCACGATACAAAGTTCATGAGTACAGGAACACCAGTGGTATAGGCAGAGCTCACACGTCTTATTATCTGCTAGACCGTTAACGTACAGTGACTCTGTGCATGCTGTAACGTGGTATGGGGAGAATTTGTCTTTGTTTTTTGTCATTTTAGCTTAGTTTTGTTTTTAATTCGCTATCTCAAATTGCCCATAAGAGGCAGCCTGGCCACCATCTCCCTCTGAGAGAAGGAGACCTTTTCCAGAGGGGTCTCCAAAGGCATATACCCCTGCAGGTGCAGCTCTGGAGAGATATCTCATCATGGCATGTAAGTGGCTAAGAGCTGCGTGTATCCCATTACTTCTTTACTCCGTCCTCTGTGGCCAGCCTCTGAGCCATTACATTTTTTATCCATCTGTTAGGTGTTGCCTATGTAATTTTTGGAAGGATGGGTTAGCATTTGCTCATATAACATCAGCATGGCTGATCCCTAGCTTGGATGGAGCTCAGATCCTACCAAACCCTAAATATTAAGTAATAATTTTTACTTTATATAGAACATAGAATGTAAATGAAGTGAAAGAAAGAGAGTGAGAGAGAAGGGGGAAGGTTGCAATAGTGGAAGGATCTTTAATGTAGCAGGCTATTCAATAACTGAAATCTGGAACCACATGAGTACTGTTTTTTACAAGCTGAAGTATTGAGTAATTAAGGATTCTCGAGAACTTCAGGTTCAAAATGGATGGTTTTCTAGGAAAGATGCAGTAGTTCATCCAGGAACTGCTGGCTCACTGCAGGACTCCTCTGGCAAGATGCTGTGACCTGCAATCTGTGGGAAGCCAGATTAAATCCTCAAAATGGTCCCTCAAGTTCTTCAAACCTCTGTGTCTGAATACTCCAGCTCCATTTACAAACAGTTAATGGGTAGTTAGTAAATTTTTCACAGGGTGTCAATAAAAGGCTAATCAGTCCTTGTAGTAACAGTATGATTCTCTAACAGCTTCTATTGATGGACTCTCTCTAAGGCGGCTTGTAAATCCTTTGTTAAAGGAGTCTTAATATAAAGTGTTACAATGACAATAATAATCTGAATGTGCAACCAATTCTCCCTCCTGTGCTGCCAGCAATGCTGATAATGAGCTAACAGAAGCGCTGCTGATTACTGCAATGAAGCCTGCAGGGAGCGAAACCCTAAAGGCTTTTATTAGCAACACCAAGACACACTGCTGTTTCTTTCCAAACCAAAATGAATCACCTTTTCTATTTCTGGACTGGAACAACTGTTGTTTGCATTGCAATACATTGCACAGTATGGTACAAAAGTGCTACCCGTGCTATTACTCGGCTCCAAGTATTCTTCTGAGTTTTATCCAGGTAGTTCACTTACTTTTTTTCTTTGTTTTTTTTTTTTCTAAAATGGGAACTATAAGCTTGGGGACTTCAAATAGGGCAACCAGGCATACTCTTGTCTTTTCTGAACAGGTAAAATGCTTTGGAAGACTTTTATATTAACAGCACTGGAAAATAAAGTCCTGTGTGTCAGGTAAAACAATGGTGTTGCAACGGTCTCACTGACAGCCTGACCCCTACTTCGGAGTAACTATTTCATGAGAAAAGGAGAGTCTTATCCAGCGTTTGACCTATATGTTGAGGCAGTGAGCAAGAAACTCACGTAGGAGAGTAGGGTTGAGAAGTCCTGGATTTTCTTTGTGTTATATATTAATGACATAAAATACCTGTTTGGATCCTTTACTCCTTTCATAAAGGCTGTAAATGACACAGAAGTAATTCAAGTCCCTATTTGCTATAAATTTAGACTCAGAATGAAGACACGAGGTAAACACTTTTGAAATGGCTTCTCATGCATGCTCCCTTCAGAAAACCAGAAGCCACATCCAGCACAGTACTGCACGGTCACAGCTCCCCTTGGCTCACTTGGAAGCTGTTAATTGCCCAACACCTCCAAAAATCAGGTCTGAACTGTCTCTGGCTGGGACCCAACAGATGAATAAATAGATACAGTTCCAAATGTGAGGGAGTCATGAAAACCTAGGGCTTTGAAAGTGAAAATCACAGTAGCTTATCCTTGTGCCTCTGTTGCACACCTTAAAAACAAAACACGTAAAGTTTAAAGACAAGATGGGGGCAGAGGGAGCCCTTGCTGCTGGCTTTTTAGGTGCTGTTGAAATAGAGCCAACAGAGCAGCACAAGGGATCTTCAAGAAGCCAAAGTGTTATTAATTACTATTATATTTATGTGCTAATGCTGGTAATCTTAAGTAACTGTTTGTGAGAATGTTTCAGCCTGGCTGAATCCAGAAGTATTGTGTAGATGCAGTAACTGTCAAGAATATGAGCTGTGGGGCAACAAAAGCCACCTGCATTGCTCATGAAGGTCTGGAACCAAAGTACCGGAAAGACGGGGTTACATGCCAAGAAAAGAAAAATCCATTCTGTATGTTCTACATATGGACCGAGGCATGAGGCCCATAAAGATGAAAAGCTGCCGCTAATTTTAGTGGGATGTTTCTATGACTAATAGGCCGTGTCAGTTATAGGTCCTCTGGATATGCCACAGTGCCTGCTAGGAACTGAAGAAGAAATGTTTGATACCCAGATGGACACCCTGGAAAACTGACATTCCCACGAGCAATCGTGTACCTTTAAAACGATGCTGTAGCAATGGTGATGAAAATAAAATATAGTCAGGTCCTGCACTTTCATGGCTGGAGGCAGTAATCAGTGAATCGTCACATTGCCAGAGCTGACTTCATCTGTACTTTGGCAAATCTGTGCAGCAAATCTGAAATCCAGGTATTATTATTTTCAGTCAAAATTCCAGCAGCTGACATCTCTTGCTACTTTTCAAGTAGCCCCTAGTGACTCGCCAATACTAAAGGACTTTGCCATATTTGCGGGAGCACAGCCACTAAAAATAGTCAAGCATGTGCCTACAAGATGGCTTAGTCTGCTCAGGGTTATAAAACACACACTGGACATGTGATTTGCTTTGCTGTCGTATTTTCTGAGTTGTGAGCAGCAGGCTGCCAAAATAGAACTCGTTTGGTGATTTCTTCAGAGCCATAAGCTTAAAACTGGTTTTTCTGTTCTTAATTTATGTCATGGAGTCTCAACAGCAATTTAATTTGAAGCCTCAGAGTGGGGGAAAGCCAGCTACTGATGTCTGCAGGCTGGTTAAATGCGTGCTGGCAGAGGACTGGAGTCAGAAGCTACACTGGTAACTGCTTCAGAGAAGTGGCTGCTCAATCCTCAGACAGTCTGATCGTTTTCTTTCAGCAGGTGACATAAGAACTGGAGCAGAAGTCTAGAAATGCAGATGGGAGCATCTGGATACTGTACCTGAGAGTTACGTGGCTGACTTGGTATAAATAAACAACAGAATGCATACTACTGCAGTGATTGAAAATGTCGCAAAAACATTTTCACTTCCAGAGAAACAGTTCATTTCTTTCCAGATTTATATTTGAAAATGTAGAAAGGGGCTCAAACACTTTGAACTTCAGAAAATTTAAAGGAAACCTTTAGTCTGAAATAATTTCATTGTTAAGAAATGATTTAGTTTTCTTCTTTCTTTCTTTCCTCTGCACTCCTTATTCTGGTTAAGATCGTATGCAGCAGTGTTTTCTTCAACATACCAAACCATGCCTAGAAGGAGAAAATACCCAAAGATATCCTAACAAAAGATGCTGTCACAAGATACATGTTCTAATGTCACAGATTCACCCATAAGCTTCTAAGATCTGAGATGTCTCTCCAAACAGTATTAAGCCTTGTAATCTTCTGACTGTTCTCCAATCTTCATCCACTTAAAAAGAAGCCACTTTTCCCCCAAATATATATATACATATATATATATATATATATATATATAGCTTGGAAATGGCTGTTTCCAAATCCACAGAAGTTCATAAATCTATTGACAAGAGAGCACTGTGATAATGTGGCCTGTCTGTTGAAAGGCAGCAGATTTCAGGCCTTAACACATCATTTCTTACATAGAAGAAATTAGCAAGGCACATCAGGGTTTATTTTTAGTGTTGTTTGTTGAATTTTACCATATAAATCAGTCTTGACAGGAGCTTGTCACAAATAGCACTGCCACAAATCTTTGCCATGGAGAATTTCAACCCAAACATCAATGTGGGACTCCTAGGACCAAAAAAGAGAAAAAAACCCAAACAAAATAAGTTAGATATATCCTAAGTCTGAAATCAATCTTTCTGCTACTTGCAACAGCTCCTCATGAAAGACCATGACCGCTCCTGAGCTGCAGCTCTAACAGTACCCCCTGGTGATGGGGGCTGCGCCTCTGCCACAGCCGTCGTGGGAAGAAGAGCCCTGAGAAACAGCGCGACGACTAGTGCTCAGCTGGGGCAAATCCTTTTGTTACTGTGGAAGTCAAGACACTCTACCAATAAGTGATAGCTGATGATCTAGCTTACATTGCTGGGTATCTAAGAGTTTCCTGGTTAGGGTTATTTGTGAATCAGTTTACTTTTCCTCTATATTTTTACTTTGGTTCTTTTCTTTCCTTCCATTTCATGAAACTTCCTAGCCGTCCAGAAATTCCTCAAAATGGCTCTTCCACATCAAAAACAGAACCTTGTTCTTTCTGGAAACGCATCAGCGCACCACAGTGTATTCTATCTGCATTGTTAATGCCTGTGGCTTTGAACAAAAAAGTAAGTAGAAAGAGGTATTATTGGGACTTTGTAGAAAAAAACCAAGCTTGTTTCCTAGTTTGCATTTCCTAGTTTGGATGGAACCAATCTCTCCTAATTTTCTGTTTATAGTGCAGGCACCTAGTTCAGAGGTAGTCATTCTGGGTCTCCTTTATAGCCAACGGAGATAAAATAGGTGCAGTTACGACGGGAACAATCCGACCCATTTTTGTGTCTACTTGTCAAATGAGCCCCATAGTACCCTAGAAGTACCTACCTCCACCCATTGAGCATGAAGGGTGCCTAGGGCCACCTCCAGACCCCAGGTGGCTGCCTGGAGCCTGATGGCTGCTGTCACCTTGCACCACTCTGAACTGTGCTGGCGTGGGCCTGAGAGATGGCTCTGGGAACCCCTGCTGTCGTCTCTACTTGCAAGACTTTGCTCCTGCCGCTGTTTCCTACTCTGTGAATTATTTTTGCCCACCGTATCGTGGGCACGAAGTGCAGGCAATCCTTTACTTTGAGGACAGACACAGGGAAATCTAAGGAGCTACTGTCTAAGTCCTAAAGGCTGCCCATACCTATTGATTCAATTTTCATTTGTAGCATCTACATATGTAAGCAGCTACAGGGTACAGGTGATTCAGCCAACCCCCTTTTCCACATGCTGTGAGAGGACAGGAATGATACCATGGCTACCACTTGTTTCTATTTCTTAGTTACTCATATGCCTGTCCCAAGGGCTCTCTTCCTCCCACCATACCCAATATATGTGCATACGACATATTCATGAAAACCCAAAGTGTATCATTTGCTGCCAGCCAGCTTACATTGAATAAATACAAAAATGAGACTATATTACAATGTGGGAAGTGTGATATCAAAAATATGTGCGTAAGTAAGGGCTCACCTCGTAATTCATGTGTGAGGGAATGAATATGACATAGCTAAGAGTTTTCATGTTAATTTTTTTCAAGCCGATTTTAATTGTTAACAGGCAGGAGCTGTGGCTATGTGTGGTCCCTCTCCCATCTTCCACTTCTGGCAGTTGGAGGGTGTTGGTGAGGAATGCTGAGTTTGAGCGGACCTTGATGCTCTCGCATCACTCCCACAAGCAATTACAGAGATGGAGCTGTTAAATGAGTTAAAATTACCTGCCCCCCCAACCCCAGCTGCAACCACCAAACTGATGTCTCTCAAGGCAGCATCCCTGCCTCCTCAGAGCCAACACTTAATGTCTAATTAGACCACAGCCCACTCCTCTGGTGTGTTATGGCAAATCTTGTAGCCTATCGGCTACAAACCTGGTCCCACTGCTGTCGGCCAGGGAGTTGCCCACGTTGTCTTTGATGAAGAGGATGGGAATAGATGTCGTTGATTAAAGAAGCCTGTTATGATTCTGTTTTAAGTGTCTTGTACAGTGAGTTTTCCAATTAAACTTGGGCATTGTAATGCACTATAGGCATTGTAATTGTAGTTACAGATGTTTCTGACTCTCAGAAAAGATTTCCTTATGTGTTGTAATGTTGCATACTCAATGTGGAAAACAAACCCTTTACTAATTTTTTTTTTTTTCGTGCATGGGGAGCAGAAATGTCCTTCAGTTTCAGCTTAAGACTTTCTTTTTGTTGTTTTGCTTTGAGTTAAAAATATTTTAAGATTTTTTTTTTTTAGGAAAGAAAGATATTTTTCCAGCCACTTTGACAAGGCATCATAAGCCAGTGGTGATGGCTGGATATTTTAACAGTATTTTCCTATCTGTAGATAAAGTTATAATGAGGTTTTCTCTTCAGTAGCTACCTCTGATTTTTGGAGAGTCCCATTAGCTCTTACCTGACCAATAAGCACATGAATAGCTTTGAGAAAGCTAGCAGAGCAGTGACTGTCACATTGAGACACATTCATGAACACATTCCTGGTTCTTGTGGTTTTATGGTTTTCAGCAATGCGCCTGCTGAATTCTGTTATATTTTTGTAAATTATACTTTAAAAAATTAGCAAAATACTTTTCCTTCTTAATGTCGAAAAGATATAATAATCAAAACGTAATCTAATGTGACATGGCACTATGAAACCAGTCTTGCAGAAAATCGATTCCAGGAAGCAGTAGTCCTGGGAATGGTTTCCACCCACCCTCCCATTCTCCAGCTCATGTCAAAGGCTTTTGAAGATTTAAATGGAGATATTATCAAACACAGTGATTCTTTTCACCTTCACTTCTTTACTCTCATCTTTTTTCCTTTAATAAAATTAAATGCATCATTGAAAAAAAAAAGGTGAAGAAATGCAAGAGTAAATAAGAATTGGTCTGCCTGTTGTACAGATAATACAATATACCTGCACATGCAACAATTTTATTTTTTTTTAACAATATAGCTTATGAACAAAAAGAAACAGGGCACTTCTGAGATTTTAATGAAAACTCAAAAAAATCTTCCCCTTTTCGATTTTTGGGCATGTGAGTGGCAAGCACATTAAACATCCTAAACAGTGGCAGTCTGCCTGTAGCCCACGCACATTCTTTTGCAGCATGGGACTTTCCTGAATGAAAAGAAAGAAAGGAAAAAAGTAGTAACAAGGAGGGATGAATGTTATGTGGAATGCATATGCCTATGCACAAGCTGACTGCACACCTGGATAATGCTCACAGACAGCCCCTGGGAAATCCAGAAATAGGATGTGGCAAATGCTCGGCATGCGTTATGGTGACTTAGAGACATCATTGTGGCAGGAGCTTGATGTTCCTAGCATGAGAGATGGGTTATAGAGACATCATTGTTGGGAATCAGGTGAATACCTTTTTCCACCTTGATAGGAAAGCCTCCATTTAGATAATATTTAGCCCATGGTCTGTGTTTTTTTAGGACCTAAAAGAAGAGCCTGAGGGAGAACAACTGTCTCTTGAAAGGCTGCAGATGTGTAGTCACCAAAGATACAACTGCATTAAGCTGAGATTCTTCCTTTACTAAAGAGAGAAAGGCAAAGGTGTGTGAAGGGAGAGTTTATACATTCTTCCTTGAATTAGTTGTGTTTATAAGAGAAAGGCAGTGCTTTGCAGAATGTGAGTCTTGGAGATACTCTGAGAACAGTTATTTTATATGCTGATCCAACTGCCTGCAATTATGGTATGTGCTACACATTTCGATTTCATCAGCATTCATAGACCAGCTAGATATCATCCACAGGACCGAAAAACATAGCTGAGCAGAACCAGGACTGTTTCTTGACATAGTTCAGAGATGTTTTGAAAAGGCTGAAGTACTGTCATCTTCTTCACGGCTGAAATGTCCAGGTGGTGCACTCCTATTACAGGCAGAAAGCTCAGGGGGAGTACATTTAGATGTGAGCACTAAAATATGTCCTTTTCAATGTTACTGGAATAGATTTCCATATCCACTCGAACGTATTACCGGGTATGTGAGAAATGACGTGAGGAAATTTGGGTGAGCAACTTAGGCCTTATGTTTAAAATAATCTATAGAAGTCTGAATTACGTTTGCCATATTTATACTTCATGGGTGTATTAGACATTTACTTGACAAAGAAAACATCTGACAATGTCAAAATCAGAAATTTACATAGTTAACTATGGCAGACCAAAGTTTGGAGGCTTAATATTGTCTGTCCTCTTTGTCCTGAGTTTTGGTTGATCCACATTGATACATAGGGAAAAAAACCAAGGTCATTGTAGTTATACATGAAGGCAGATTCCCTTACACGTATTAGCAAATAACTTGTATTTGCATATATTCTAGGGAAGTCTGGCTACCCTATTACCCTCTGACAACCCGCTTGTTCTAAATTAATTTAAACAGCACTGAACCTGCGTGCAAGAGAATCAGAGCAGGCATGAACGGCACCAGCGTTGCCCGGGTTTCCCTTTCTACTTCTGCAGTCGATATCCACGCAAAATGCTGCCTTGCCCCAGCGTGAGGGCTTCTCCATGCACCACAGCAGCAAACAGTGCTGTGGCTCAAAATTTGCCAGGTGTTAGTCAAGGACAGTGACCTAGGTGTCTGACCGCCGTTAGGTGCGCCCGGGGTTTTCCTTGGTTTGGGGGCAGGAGGCAGAAGAAACTGATAATCCAAGAGCAGGCAAAGCCCTCGCAGATGGCATCTGCCGTCGCCGGGGTCTGCAAACAGCGTTCTGCTCGTCTTGCAGCTCAGTTAGACTTGGGACCCCTGCAACGTTCCCGAGCTACTTAGTGGGGAAAACAGGCGCTGGTGGGGTGCCATTTCTGCGGTCTGTCGGGTGTCTGCTGCAGAGTGAGCTCTGCTGGGTTCCGACGAGCCTGTCTGTCCCACCCACGGCCTGGAGCGGGTCTCTGAGGGGCACCCCTGCTGCGGGGCTGGGACACCTCGGCCTGTGCTGGGGCCCCCAGCGTGGTGTGGGCGGGGGGGGGCGGCCCTGGACCACCCTGGCCACCCCGCTGTCCCCTTCCAGGGCGAGGGGCCGCTGCCCACCCGGGCAACCCCGGCAGCAGCCCCGCAGCCTCCGCAAAGGCTCGGCGGGGGAATGGGCAAACCCGCAGCGGAGTCGCGGGGGAAAAAACCTCGGCGGCGAAGCTGCGGAAGGCCGTTTTCTCCCGCTGGTAGGCAGGAGGCGCCATTTAACAGCTTGTGAGGGGGAAGGAGCGGAGCGGCGAGCGGAGGCCGCCAGGCTGCTGCCGGGACCCCCCAGCCCGGCGCGGCGCTGCGGCCGGAGCCCGCCCGCTGCTCGCACCAGCTCCGAGCAGCAAACGGTTCCCAGCTCCAAAAGCTGCCGCTTCGAGGCTGAGGCCACGGAGGAGCCTGCAGCAGCGCAGCCCCTTCGGCTCCTGCCCTGTCGTCGTCGTGTCCCGTCCCCCCTCCCGGGTGCGGCACCCCTCAGCCCCCCGAAACCGCCCGCTCGGCTGGGCAGGGAGAGGGCGGGGGGCATCTGCTGGTGTCCCCAGCTCGGCAGAAGGTGAAAAAAAAAATAAAAAAATCAGCAAGCTGTTGACCATGAACATGGGAAACTCATCCGAAACCACAGCATACGCTCCCTAACTTACGGTTTTAGTATTCGAGGTCCTTGAGCGCAGGGGATAATTTTGCAGAATAAATATTAAGGGAAGATGTTAACACAGATCTTACCACCTGGCAAAATGCAACCGAATATGCCATAGATGAATTAGGGTGGGATTGTGTCTGCCACACGCTCCAGGGCTCCATCTGCTCTTCTGCCTCCCAAAAACTTGTCTCTGCTTTTGTAGGTAAATTAGTCAAATGGGAAACATTCCTTTTCCTTCTCATTACAACAACAACAACAACAACAAAAAAAAAAAAAAAAAAAAAAAGGTCGAGTTTTCACTAAAAAGTCAAAACCCGTCATCTGGTTAGAAAATTTTGAAAAATACATTTGAGGACTATTTCCATTCATATGGTCCATACGTATGTGTCAGGGAGCAGAACGGAAGGAGAGAGGAGAGGAGATGAAAAAGAAAAAGGAAAGAGAAGATGGAGGAAAAGAGAAAAAAGAATAAAAGAAAAGAAGAAAGAAAAAGAGGGGAGGAGAGGAGAGACAGGTATTTCCTGCAAAACTTTCCTTTAAAAAGAATAGTCATTTTCAGCTGAAAATGCTTCAGCAGCAGAAAAAAAAAACAAACCTGTAGCAAGTAATCAAACCACACAAATAAATTTACTTACCTGCATAGCATGATTTCCTTGTTTGTGTAAAGTTTATGGACTGCTCATATGTCAGTCGGATGGATTCCTGGTCAAGAACTGATTTATTTCTTGGAGTAATCCTAGCGCAAATTGGGTATAAGATCAGGATAGGTGTCTGGCTTCAGTGATTCCCAATTTTCATCATGAGCCAGCAGAACTGAACTCTGACATTTCTTCTTAAACATGCTTAGTATTAAATGAAACCAGCTCGTTTGACCTAATGTTGTTCGCCGTTCCACGGAGATAATATTAAACTCTGCCCTGACACGTATGTACGTTAACTCAGATGATCCAAAAGGAAAGCTGAACTTGTGTATGCATCAGAGGGTAGAATTTACCCCCGTGCTTATAATAACCAGAAATTTCAATTACACGACTGGCACATGGAGAATTTTGAATCCAAATGATTGCTGAATAAAAGCAATGCTGGCTTTATCACTCAGCCAAGCCAGCTGGAAAGAATGTGTAAACTTTACCTTTTGCCTACTCCATCTGCCTGCGCCTCGAGAGCTGCCTTTGCATAAACCTGACCAGATTTGCCATCGACTCCACACAGCTACCCTGTGATTTTTCTTTTCTTTTTTTTTTTTTTAACCACAGCAGCCACCGATTCTGATCAGAACTGGCATTCTCTTGAGATATTGGGGGATAATACCGGGGTTTAAGGCTTACGGTTTGGGGACGGTCGTACAAACCAGCAGAAGCCGCGCTCTGAAGCGGCAGCCGGGGAAGGCGCACGGCGCCGCCCGCCTCCGGCGCCCAAACCGCTCGCCGGGACGCGAGGGGGTCCGGGGGGGTGCGAGGTGCGGGGGGGGGGGGGGGCAGGATTCGGTCCCCCGCCAGGCTGCCTGGTAGCAAAGCTCTTCGGTGCCGGGGCGGGCGATTTTTTGCCGGGTGAAGCTTCTCGCCTCCTCCGAGGTTTCCGCGGGGCTTTGCCGCTGACCCCCGGGGGGAGCTGTAGGCTGCCGCCAGCCTCCCCCCGCGCCGGGGGACACGGGGGGGGTCAGCTCCTCACCGGGTGAATCACCGTCTCGGCTAAATAGGCTACGGTGGGAAACCAGTAATCCAAGCACCGATGGGGAGTTGAAGCGCTTTTTTTCCACCTACAGCTGAGAATGCGTTTGATAAGCAACACCTAAAACATGTTAGGAAGGAGACAGTTTGTTTGCCCGAGTGTGACTTTCTTGGCAGCAGGATTTCTCCCTAATTTATAACCATTATGTAAACTTCTGACTTCCAGATTCACACTGTGAAAATATTCAAGATGAACTAATCAGGGTGGAAATCTGAAATTGTTTCTGCATGGTTTATATCCCCCATCTGGCAGCGCAGAACAAACAATACGACCCTGATGGTGTTTACACGAGTTACCTTGTTGGAGGAAATGATTGTACTTAGAAAATTGTCCTTGCTCGAGAAATTTAACAACTTGTTGGCCTAAACAGGGCTTTATATCTTTTTAATCTCTTCTTCCCCCCCACCCTTGTATACGTTTGAAGAGGGGGAAGTTATTAACCATGAATTAGAGCTTTCACACCACATCTGTCTTTTAACCATGAGCTGAACTTAGGTTAAATGTTCAAAAGTTACAGTTGGTCCCTCTGCTTACTTTCTCTCGAGAGCTGTACTGGTGATCGTCCTCAGAAATCCCTATTATTATTCTTATTACCTATTAAGACATTCAGGATGGCTGTCTTGCCTGCCCCCCCCCCAAACCTTGACTGTCAGCAGTTTCAAGTGGCTCTGTAAATGTAACGTGCACATTCAAAAAGCATAAACGTGCTTCGTGATTTTCATTTTGCTGCACCCTAAGTGGAGTTTCACTATAGCAAAGTTTATTACAGCCAGTTTTCATGGTATTTGGTTGGATTTGCAGCTCTGTCACTCACCGAGGTTTTCTTTTAGGAAGAGTTAGAGAATAGAAGGAATTGCTTGACAAATACTAATAATGATAATAAGACAAATTTGTCTTTGTGAACTCTGAAGTTTTCAGCAACTTTAGAAGAGAAATTTTGTTTCAGTCATTACCTCGCAGTGCAGAATATTTCACATGTTTGTAGCAGAGCCTGAATCTGCATCCAGAAGTGTTCCAGAAAAAACATAAACACATAACGTTATACTGTGAGAATTCATAACCCTAAAATGTAATTGTTTTCATAAAATACCATCATTTAAATTAGAGTTATTGCACAAAGTTAACAAGGGGAAGACAATATGTCTTTTTTTTTTTTCCAAACCTAAAATAAGTGAGGTCTTGTGTAGTGAACCGTTTACATTTTTTGGCTCTAGCTTGTATTATTCTGTAGTTTTCAGTTGGCCTTCTAGTGATCACTGTGAATTAATGAGATATGACTCTGTCATGTGAGCTTTCCAATAAAATGATGGAATTATATTAAATTTATTTTACTATGAATTCCATCTATGTTCTCCCAGAAAAATTCCTGGACACAAATAATTTTAAAAACAACAAAACTGGCTTGTCTTTCAGGCTGAAGTTTAAAATTATTTTCCAAACACTTAAAATCGTAATTAAAAAGTGGGTTTTTCTTTCATCCTAATATAAGAAGCCAAGATAATGCATACTTGGCATTAAAATTTTGGATGTTTTCATACAGTTATTTTTTAGTCAAAATCAAATCTATATCCTAAATTATTTACATTAAAGTTGTTTCTTAGGTTGAAGGTTCAACATAATTTGAAGCAAAACAACATATACAATATCCCACAGTGACTCCGCATTAAGACCTGGCTTGTAAAGAGTATATATTTAATTTGGATTTTTTTTTTACTTTTTTTTTTTTTTTTTAAATGAAATAAGTGTTCTCTGTTGGAAGGACCTGCAGCTATATAAAGCAGTAAAAGGAGTGAATCCTACGCAAAGCAAACGTACCATTGACTCTTAAGGAAACAGAATTAGGGTCAAATTATAGGAATAAAAAATGGGAGATTTTAGACATATGAGAGAAAAGCTTATATCCTGAATACAGTGTAGTGTTAGAGAGATCCTAAGGATGTTTGAACATGACAAAGCTTTAGGAATTGGGAGACATGCACGAACATTGTGAAATTTCAAAAAACATATCCAGTTAATTTAAAAGACTGAGTTACATATTACTCAATAGAATGCAAGGAAATAAAAAGAAAGGATTTTTTTGGAAGCAATTTTTGCCTTGTTTATAGGTCTAATGTGAAGAATGCAGATTTTTCTTTTTAATCACAAAATTACTTTTTTTCTGACAGCTGAGCAGCAATTAATTGTGAAAGTTTCAAGAGCTATTTTGAAGTACACTGTTACCAAATAGATTATAAATTTGTTGACATGAATGCTCTTATCATTACTTACAGGAAACATAAATTCTAGGGGAAAAGAAAACCTGGGGAATGTTGAGTAATAACTAAAATAATACGGTAGAATGAATGTTAATTTCAAATCCTTTACATGATAAAAAAAAAGAAAAAAGTGAAGGTAAACTGCTGTTTAACAGCTTCCCACTGTTATATAAACTTTCAAACAACCATGAAATGTAGGTCTCTGGACATCACTTAAAAGAACCACAAATAAACAGAGGGTCGTACCACACTTCTGTTCCCTGATGTGTAACTAAAAGGTTTAGCTAAGACCAGAAAGTGTCTAAAACTCCCTTTTGTTTATCTACCGCCTTGTGTACCATAAACACAAATAAGCAAAGCGGGGCTGGAGTGGGGAGGTAGGATGCTGGCTGCCTGTGAATAAGGCACAGAGGAGGCAAAAAGCCCGTTAATGTCTCCAGAGGGTCATCTTACCTTTGTGCATGCAGCAGGCTGGGACATTTATGTAGCAAAGAATCACCTACTTAAAAAATAAGGATGCTGCACTTAACACTCCTGTGCCAGAATATCTCTGGGGACTTGTATATCTTTCATGGAAATTTGCTGAAGTGTAACACTTTAGCAATTACTAGGGATTTAGTATAATGGTGTCCTTTTAACCAAGTGAAACACAAGCGGGGCTATTATACCTAATGTGCCTTCAGGCTGCAAGGCTGCAGCCTCTTCAGACTTACTATGATCACGACCAGAAATTTGTAGTGGTCCTAAATCATACAAAATTCCTCAAAATTGATGGTGGCCCTGTGTAAGCTGGAATTTCCTCCTGGGAGGAAGCGTTAGTACCTGTGCTGCTATAGGTGCTGCGTGGGCCGACCCGGGGAGGAGGCTCCACTCCTGGGGAGAAACCCAGCTCTTGGTGATGGCACAAACCCACTACCAGAAAAAAAACTTCACCAGCTCTTAGTTACACTGGTCTAAACTAAGAGTTATGCAAGTTATCCAGAAGTATACCTGGGCAGAAAGATTTTTTGCTCCAGAGATACTACTTGCAATGCTTTTATCGCTTGACGTCGAAAAAATATAAATAACACATTATAAACAAAACCTGCAAAGGTGATTTTCTTTGGGTCTTACTCTGAAACTATTCTACCTTTCCCACCTCCTGCCAAAAAAAAAAAATAAAATCCTTTTTTGGGGGATTTCATTCTTGCTTTTTATTTAGCAAAGAAAGTGTTTAGGCACTACGGTGATGAGCCACAGTATAAATCCAATAGCCCACTGAATGTAGCATGTTCAGGAGAAAAGTGGGGCCTCTGGTTCAGACACAGTAATTAATATCTATGGGGGTATAGGCTTTGTTGAAGTATTCTTTATGTGAAATCAGGTACTTACATGTGCAGCAATTAAGTTGATATATATGTGTGTATTATTTATTTATTTGCATAACGTGCATGTGATAAATTACCATTACATGGACATCTTTTAAAACCTGTTACTAATCTCAGTGTTGGTCATGTAACCTAAGAAGGAATGAAGACATAAGCTGTAGCGATGATGGTTATACAATTCCGCGACGAGAGCACAACATAATACAAATGTCATTACAGCACAGGGCCGCACGCAAGCATTTTGACTGCTTGCAGATTTCATTCGGATGATAAAACAAGGTATGGGGGGGGTGTAGCAAGGATTAATCAAAGGATCCATTTACTTGCTCGGTTCCTGTTTACAGGAACATTTCATGGCAGGAATTCACTGGTGGCATTTCTAGAGCGATGTGGTAGGCGGGAGACTATGTAAAGGGTTACAAGCTGTAGAATGAAGTCAATAATAGCATGCGAGCTACCCAATAATAATGCAAATTGCAGGACTATGTACAGGAACAGAAAGGAAAAAAAATATTCCCCATCTGGGCAGTTATTGAACATTTTGGACCATGGAACACGCAAAATGGGGTGGAGCAGAGATTTTCCTGGCTTTCCTTCCACATCAATCAGTTTGTTGGGGATTGTGCACAGCAAACACAGTTGTGCCACTCAGAAAAAGACAATGGATCAGAGAAACAGCAACAACATTTTTCCAAAATGACTGGTGGTTCTGGGGTCTCATTGGACATACTTTGAAGCTGTCACACTTTCAGGAAGCGTTGAAGCCCTATTCTCTGAAACTCAGGCCCTCTCAGTCAACTGAGGGCAAAACACATTGTGTTAGGAAGGCTCCAAGTGAGGGACATGAAAATCCTCATCCAAGATAATTGCGTTTGGGGGATTTCTGCCACTGGAGTAAACAACTCTGGGAATTCAAATTTACTGTTCTTATTCTTGATGTGAGTGATTTTCAACCAAAATGAAGAAATAGCACATTATTGTGAAATAGCAAAAAAAAAATTAAATTATAGATATCGTCTACAATGAAAAGCATTTCAGGGAGTGTGCTGAGCCCACACCTTTGCTGTAAGAATTAATAACACACAAAGTCACTTTTTCAAGTCATGCACATATTTTTTCATATAACATATACAGGTTAGATACTATTGGGGTTTTGTCACTGAAATGTCTTTGTGTTGACTGTTGAATGGGATGTGAAAGGCTTAGGGCCCAAAATGGTGCTTTTCACTTCTCAAATGCCCTACAAAGGTTTTTGTGGGTTCTCAAGACTATAATGGGCTTTCACTTTCTTGAAATTCAAGCTATTTTTCTGATTTTTTTTAAAAATAAACTAGTGTAAGAAAGTTCATATGTCATTTAGAAGAAGACCCTATTAGCCCAGGATTAGCACTAGAGGTTGCTGAATTTTTTAGCTGAAGATTTTTCCAAGGAAAAATCACTTTCATCAACATTTTTTAATTGTTCAGAAAGAAGCCAGGAAATAAAAAATGTTTCTAGGTATCAAAGTTTCTTTTCAAAAAGAAAAACCTAAATTGTCTGCTTTTGTTTTTTCTTCCTTTTTTTTTGAAACTGAAAGCAGTCAAACCCCAGTTTTATGTTCAGTTGGAAAACTGAGAAAAAGGGAGAAATAGTTTCTCTTTCAAGAATGTCATCAATACATTTAATTATTACTAGAAGCTAAAGGCTTTGCATACTGGAATATTTTTCTTTTTCTTTTCCTTTCTTTCTTTTTATATACTTTTTTTTTTTTCTGTATCTGCCTTTACAAGGCTGTAAATTGTGATTAATCTACCAACCTATCACCAGGGTTGAATTACATTTTGTACTGTGCTGCAAGACTAATTAATTTAATAGCCTTCTGTAAGTGCAGCCTAGCTGTGGCATTTTTAGCCTCCTCACACATGGTGGTTTTGAGACTCTGAACCGAATCCCAAACTTTTCAGGTTCATGTTGTGGGCAGGCCCAACAAAGTGCCAGCTCTGGCTGCTATGGACTGTACATGCTTAGCTCTGCCAGACATTGTTCAGATTAGTCGAGCACAAGATGGACAAGCACAAATGTTCTTTCCACACCCATCCTCTCAACCCCGTGTGTGCAAGAATGCCCCATTCCTAAGAAATTCCCTTCTCAAATATCTTCCTGTATGACTACCCTAAGTAGACTTTCCAGTTTACCTTCTTCTCCTCATAGTCCAGACACCTTCAATTCTCCTTTGAGCTTTGAGAACGGTTGGACCAGAAGCAACAACAGCTCCTGTGGTCTATAATATCCCTGCAGTTGTTTGATGCCCCAGAATTCAATGGAGCTTAAAATAATAGATTAATTTGGGAAAGGTTCTTCCCCATCAACTCAGAGGACTCATTAGGAAGGAATTGAGCCCCGAGTATACTTTAATCTTCCTATTCCTATGCAAGCAATGAAAAAATCATGATATTGGAAGTAAAAGAATAAAGTTCTTTACTCAGGGAAGGAATAAAATTCCTCTTTCCATGCACCAACATGCACGTGCACATCTGACCTTATTTTTTGTAACGAACACAGACAAGGATTTTCTCCATGTTCTGATATGCGTTTCCACAATGACAGAGCTGGTTTTGTACATATTCTGCTCTGTATTTTATAACATTACTGTTGGCTTCCTGCCCATGGCGGATGTATTCTTGAACTGCTGGTTTGGGCTGAGTCTTTTTTTTTTTTTTTTTTTTTTTCTGATTTGCATAGCATGAGCTTTTATTCAGCTAGAAATCCTGGCCTTGTTTTTTTTCCACAACCATGGAACTCATGAAGCAAAGAGCAAGTTCATGAAGTGAAGACAAAGGCAGAGCTTCCAGACCAGGCCAGTAGATTTCTTCACCCTCTGTGCATACTCTCTTCTTGAAGCTCATGAACTACCCAAGACATGAGTTGGATAATGAAGGTATCCTAATCCAACTTGGAAGGAATACTAATTTCCCCTAAAGCTAAGTTAGCTCCCTACGACTGTCATGGGGAGACCACTGTCACCTAAAGCAGTGGGATTTCATTGCCCAGGTTATCTCAGCTCCATCAGTCAACAGCTTTACAATTTTGACATTTGGGAGAAACAGTTGTAAGATTTTAATGAGAGCAGACACTTACCACCCCCAAGTAGCTAAATAGGCTAAAAATATCCCTTGTTTTGGTATTCCTAGGTTCCCTGAGGTTAGTGATATGTTTAATTTGCTGTCCGTTTGAATACAGGAACTCCCTTGACAGGTTTTTGACAGTGGAGAGTTTTGTTAACAGGGAGGTTCGAGTCAAGTAACATACCCACTCAGTCCCCTTCTTTAGCTATCCTCAACAGTATATTGCTCCCATTTTGTTCATAAAATGAAGGCCAACAAAGATTCCAGAGATCTGACAGGTTCTCTATTGTTCTTTATTTTCAAAATAGAACCATTCCCCAACAATTATTTTTTTTCTACTTATTTATTCTGCCTCAAAAAAAGAAGAAAAAAGAAAACATGAATTGAAGAACACTCTAGAGTGCTTGCTGTTGTGAAGTTTTCTTTTTGCAGTTCTCCACTTGAATTCTCTTACATTCCTTTCTTACTGATTATGGCCTTGTGTCCTTTGCTTAAATGAAGTGTTCAGAAGCCCATGAAGAACTCCAATGGGCTGAGTGTGGTTGAGTTTATGGCGGAGTACAGGCTTTCCTTGCTTGTTCCATGTTCGGAGTTGTAGTGGCAGTAGCCACCCTGCTGAGGATGTAATCAGTCCTGAGACCAGCAGCTTCTGGGAGGTAAGTGCAGGCAATTTGCATATCAACTTTGTTTTAGTAGGTTACATGTTGAGCAGTCTAGAGGAAGGGTTACATGGCGAAAGAAAACTGCTATTCAGATATTAAACTTGCTTCCCTTGCATGAGGTGCATCTTACCTTTTATATGGAAAATGCATACCCCAAACATTCTTTTCTCATTCCTGCCTGAGGTGCTCCAGACCCACATTTAGTACAAACGTTCCATTGAATAAATTTGTGGGTTAGTTAAAACATCCCTGTTTTCTTTCGCAAAAACAAAGCTTACTTTTTCGGTGGAATAAGGTTCCAAGTGAGTGCCCTCAGCATTGGTCTACAGCTACAGTTTCTCTTGGGGAGGTTGAACAACAGAGAAGGTGGGTGTAGACCAGCCCTCAAAGACACACTAACATGAGAGGAAATACGGAGAACTGCTCTTACTGTTTGGGAAATGGCTAGAGGGAGGATCACTTTTTTTTAGTCCTTATTGTGGTCTTAGGGATGCTCTAGGAATATCTGCTGCCCTCAGCATTGCTGGTGAAATAGGCAGAGGAGCCCAGCACGGGCATATGGCATCTGTACCCAGAGGAGAATTAGCAGAAAGCAGGGAAGACCTGGAAAGCAAAGGCATCAGTAGTCCCTGAACTGAAAGCAAGGTTTAACAATCTGAAAAATGTCATCTCGGCTTTACTGCTTGCTTTCCCCAGCACTGCCCTACGCAGTGTGCAGGCACCTGGCAGGGGTTTCTGCACTCCGCTCCACTGCTCAGCTAATGTGTGCCCCAGAGAGAGGGTCTGCGCATGGTTTGGAAACTCTTGGAGGTATCCTGAGTTGGGCTGAGTTACCTAAAATAATTATGCAGCACTGTCAGGAACATATGCACAAGGTCTTGGTATTCCCAGTGTTACCATTATCCCCCCGCTAGCGACAAAATATGAAGCTTTAAGTGGGGCGAAAAACCCTTCTGGACATTTCTGTTGCTCTTTTCTTTCACAGATTTCCTTTCACTTGGTAGGGTCTCTGGGATGAGGCATCCAGAAATACAGCGTTCCTGTGCTGAGGTGTCTTAGTCATACAGGCTAGGTTTATGCTAACAAAGCAAACGGTGCCAGTGCCTGTTCTCTGACCATGAGGCCAGCTGGCATTGTCTTGACATTTACGTATTATTAAGCTGTCTTTATTTCCAAAACTGGGTCTATTTCAAACTGCCTGTTCTGAGTGGTCATTCTCCTATACTAACTTCTGCACTGTGCCAGGAAATTGTTTGGGAAATGCTAGGTGATTTTAACACAACCATGCCAGGGGCCATTCTTACAATTTAACCATGAAAGTGATCAAGTTGCAGTGCCCAGAATATTCCCTGGCACTGGTTAATTTATTAACATAGGTATAGTCATAGAAAGGGACTATTGTGTCCATAACTGGCAATATGATGCCTTCTCGCTTGCGAGCCAGAATTTATTTTTGGCAGCCAAATTACTCCACAAACTCATGTCTGTTCTGTTCCTGTGTATTAGAATCACATTTGAGATAAAGATTAAAACAAGAGGGCAAATTAACAGGCTGTTTATCCATCTTCAGTGTTCACATATTCCGGGTAAGAAATTGGAGGCTGCCTATTCCATTATTCAAGGTTTGATTTATGTTCTGAAGTTTAGTTGATCTGCACTACTTCATTTTTCATTTTAGAATAGACCCAAGGACCCTGACCCTCTTAAAAAGAAAGAGCATTAGCTTTGTGGTATTGCTGTACAAAAAGTAAACAGCCAGTTTTATGAGGAAAATGTCTTCGGGATGCATAACTCTCGCATGCCAAAGCCTGAATGTGGGATGCAGTGTGTGACAAAGACGCAAAATGAGGGACATACAAAAACTATTCATCCAGTAAATTTAAAATGTGGTGGGACCCAGTCCTGCAGTATAAATAAGTTTTGCTGTAACCTCAAAATTAGGATTCTTTATTTCTGCTGTAAATGGTTGTCAACAATAAAAGTGTGGTACAGCCGCATTTGTGTGGAATGCAGGAATCTGAGTCTAAAGCTGGATGTTGGAAAGGAATGTCTGAATATATGTTATATACCTATTTAGTTCTTGTTATTGTTCATGAAAGTCTTAGTTTAGAAATCGCAACCGATTCTTTTACTTATTATATCACATATTTTGGACTGACTCCTCATTAATATAAACTGGATATCAACCTGAAATCAACCTGCCAAAGTGCAAATGAGGGACGTGTGGGGCTGTTCTGATTTCCACCAGCTGAGAGTTTGGACATTTTTTTTTTTCTTTTTTCTTTCTTTTTTTCTTTTTTTCTTTTTTTTGCTTTTCTTTTTTTTTTTTTCCCCTTCATCTCTTTTTCATACAAGAAAGTGGTTTTAATTCTCCGCAGCAAAATGCAAATGAAAACTGGTAAACAAAATATTAGTTTATGCAAAGCTTGTTTAACAGTGTTATCCAATGTCAGGAATACTACTGCACTTAGTTGCTTGGCTAAAGCAAGCCAATCAACTGGAATACTAATTTATGTGTCTGAAACCTTGCTGTAAATTGGAACTTGTAAGGAAGTGCTAATGCAGCCTCTGCTGTGAGATAAGAGTGAAAGTGTGGTTAGTCATGTAGCTAACAAGCAATTTATGCTGCTTTCTTTACTAAGTATATGGATTAAAATCCATTAGATGTGATAGTAATGACCTGTTTCTAATCCAGATGGATTTTATAGTTGAGTAATACCTTTGACTTCAGTGAAATAATTCCTGGATTAATCTGATGCAAATGAGAAGAGAATCAGGCCCCAAATGCTGCAGTTCTAATGAAACCCTTCTCCCTGATCCTGTCTCTGACCTCCCATACTTTATCTTCCAAAGATCAGCTTTGTGGTGTTAATTATGGGGTAAGTAAGCAGTTACTTCCTAGAGCAAATCAGCAAAAGTCCAGGTTTGCTCTAGAGGTCCCAAAGATCAGAGCTCTGTGTTTCTTCAGGTTTCAATTTACCAGGCTCAAAACACTTAAAAGCACAAGGAGGAGAGGCTGGGGAGTGATCGGTTTACAAGTGACCTGGGAGTTCACAGTCTCCATCCCGTGAAATTACAGCCCATATAATAGGTCTTGTGCAGACAAAACCGCAACAAATTAACTCTAGCATCTTTGTTTGGAGGAGAAAAACACCTCTGCTTTATCAGCAATTCCCAGGTTGTCCTTCACTGTAGTGCCAGACTCTTTTTTTCCAGAAGGAATATTTTGGACATGACACACACTTCACTATTCTGCCAAGCAGGCGTACAGCATTTAACAGTAGTACAACTAGGTTTGAGTCAAAACTAATACCCCAGCCCTTCAAACGCTAACGTGCACCAAGGACTTCTCTCACATGTGTAGTTACACGGAACCACATCGCTCCCTGGCTGAGTACCACTCAGCTGAGTTCCTACCAAGTTTTCATGGTCACAAAATTCTTCTGTGATTGGTATAAATTTAATGGCATATAGAAGTGTTTGAAAGACTTAGTATATAGTGAGTAGTGTGTTTTGTCATCACATGTCATCCAATGTGCTTATAGATGGATCTGGGAATGTATATGTGTCTATATTCTGTTGACCTCCACCAAAACCACGAGCATACTGAGTGACTCTATCTAGTGGAATTAACAAAGACAGATCAGAAGCATTGGCCTGTAGCAAGAAGAAGGTGCTTAAAAAGGACTGTCATCTGCAAAAGTGCCAAAATTTTTGTTAAGATGTTTTGAGAAAGTATTTTCTCAAGTCATGTTCATATTTTCTACTCCTCTGTCAAAGGTAATTTTTTTTTTTGCAGATTTCAAGACTGAAAAAGATTCGCAGACTTCAAGACTGAAAAGGATTCACAGATTTCACTGTGAAATCTGCCAACTTTGCAAAACCAGGCAATTTTAATTCTGGGATTTGAAAATTTACTGTTAGTTCCAGCACTGAATCCCATCACTGCTTTTCAAAAAACTTGTATTTGCAGCTAGGGTGTACTGCAGCAATCCTGAAGTTAGACTGCAAGCCCAGTTTCAAGGTGGTTAAATTCATCTGTCCAGGAAGAATACATTCAGTGGTGTATATAATCTGCAGCAAAGAATTTAAACAAAGACCCTGGAGATGGAAGCACATTGCCTTCTCTGAGAGTAGAAGTTGTTTCTAGGCCCTCACCTACTTGTGCAATTTCCTTGGCAAGGTTCCAGGAGATAACTTCTCTCCATATAAAAATACCACATAAATAGCATTAGGAATATGTTTGTGTGGGGCTCTGTGCTTAAGATGAAATGTTGCCTGATCCTTCTGTGTATTTGGGGAATAAAAAAGAAACTAGCTTCTATTTAGAAAATCATTAGGGCCCAAAAGGACCCAGAGGGGTGTAAGTGTTGCTGCATTTATGTTCTCCAGAAGTATACCAGTCTGTAAAAGCAGGGAGGCGAGCAGGAGGCGGAGATGCACAAAGGAGAAACAAGCACCTTTATGTGCAGGTGCTGAGAATAAGAAATATCTAGGAAATACTGACCACTACTGTGTAGGTGCTTAGCTCAAACCAATCAATTATCACAATTGTAGGATATTTTGCACTCCAGACATTTGAGCAGAATAATTGGACAATCACTTACGTGGGTTTTGTGACTTCTCAGTATCTGCATGTATGGAGACTGAAGAATATGCATGTTAACAAAAGTTCCAAAGCCACTGGAGGAGTGCTTAAGGTTGTGCTTGGACATACTCAACAGCCGTCTGCAAAGCTGTGCAGAGGGCTTCTGTAAAGGTGGCCTTTGCCTGCCTATTGAAGGTGTTTAGAGCCACGGTAGGGGAGAGGAACTTTGGTGATGAAACCAGAACAGGATATCTCTGATAGGACAGTCATGCAGTGCCTGAGCTAATTAGGGATAGGGCATGGATGGCAGAGTTCACTTTTGGGCAGAGAGGAAGAATGGAGCAAGGTTGCTTGGGAAATTGAAGAGCGATCAGTCCTGCAGATGACACATCACTATGCTGGGGACAAGTGGAACAAAGTCAGAAAACTTTACATGTAATGGGATTAGAGTGACTGTAGGCTCCATGGTGGAACAAGACAAGGAGAAGATTATATTCTCACTCTGCAACACTTGCAACATACACTTAATCCTATCGACTAGTTGCTACTGTGTGAGGTTTAGCTAGCAGGCAATAGCGAATAGCCCTCTCGCCAGCTGAGCACAGCACTGCAGAGCTCCCTCATGCTCCTTGGTGCCTCAAGAGGCCGTTTTTGCAAACAACTTACTGGTGCCCAGATCCTGGGAGATGGTTAGAAGCAGTTTCTCAAACTGCCCTTATTCATTTCAGCCTGCAAAACAGACCTGAGCATCACATGCTGTCTCACCTTGGACCTTAGCAGCCCCAAGGACTTAAAAACCTGCCAGCAAGGGAATTGCAACCTTGTTTTAGGGCTGTAAATTTTTGCACTGTCGGTAAGTTAGAGTTCAGATCCAGAATGCTGACCTGAGCTTGACATGCAATATAAATGTATCCTATGATGGGTTTATTACATCCTGAAGTCTGTTGTTGTTGTGGATCCAGACTGCAGACTTTTTAGCTGTATCCTAAGGTTTCATTTTTACCAGCAAGTTAAACAGGGCACAGGCACAGACACTAAAACTCCATTATCTGTAATGTTAAATGGTGCCTTGCCTGATTTTGACTCAAGATAACTAGCACTCTCCCTGATGATTCCCAGGTGTGGTTTGGGGATAATGTATGGGATGAAGATATTCCCAATGTTGAGTCTGAATGTGGCCACCTTATTTTGGAGGTGAAGAGAGTTTAATACTATGGAGATAACCATATCATGCTATGCTAGCTTTAGGGGCACAACATCATTTATTTTACTAGCTGCAGGCTCTGAGGGGAACCCAGGAGCTACCATTCTTACCTGGCCTAGACCCCCAGCTCATGGAGAGGCTGTCTTGTCACTTGAGAGAAGATAGAAAGCTTTTCTGTGGAAAGGGTGCAAGGAGTGTTTCCGTACATACATGCTCTAAGCCAAACCCTATGCTGAAAATGTACAGAATAGCAATATGGTGAGGATGATTGCATGGAAAAGTCTAGACTGAGTTACTGCCTAGTAGCTGCTCAAGACAAATTCTCTGAGGCTTCCCAACAGCTGATTGCAAGGGTGGGTGTGTATTAAATGCTATTTCCTAATAAGTTGTACAGCACATGGTCTTGATGTAACACTTTTCTTGTAAAATCCTGAAAAGGCTGAGCTGTGGTCTGTGCTTCAGCAACAAAATACTCCAAGGAGTGTGAAGAGGAGTGAAGGAAGGTGAATAAGTACATTATAATCCATTATAAAATATCATATTTCTGCCTAATATGGCCAGCAGTTATTACCACAGCTTTGGATCCTCCGGCTGTTATTACTGGAGTCTCACCTCTTTCAAATCCTCTTAGCATCTCACTCCAGTCACAGCAATATAGAGAGCTGGAAGAGACATCCTGGATCATTGAGTCCAGTCCTGGGAAAGTGCATTGTAGAATCCCCATTACAAAACTGCAAGACCCTTCTTAACAGTAAGCATCTTTCAGTCTTCATCCCTGCCAGTACAGAAGTGTATCAAATCTTTTTTCCTTTGTTGATTCCAAAATTCCCACTTCCAAACTGCATTTATTCCTAGGGAGTTTCCACCCATTCATTCCATCATCCTTAGCTCTTCTGTTTTCTGCTAATCTCCCTAAATTGTTTGCAATCCACAGACATATCCCTTCACAACAGCATCATTTCCACATGCTCTTTGAAGTCTTTCAGCTGCCTCCCCTTCTCTTCTGAATCCAAAACAAAGTTCTGGTGCATACATTCAAGACCCTTTCTCGATTACCTCCTCTTTGCTTATCCACAGTATTTGGTTTCTTATAGTTACCCAGTACAATCAATGAATACCACTCGCCCTTTTCTCAAATGAGTGTTATAACTTTATGCACCACTGGCCCTAGTAAGAAGCAAGAACAGACACCTGAAGCCACAAGCTGGCTTCTCAGTCAAATAACCAACATCTCTCAGAAGAGACAGGCATCTTTATGGGTTAGAAACTTAATAATCTGTACCAGTCCAGAAAGACGTCACCCATGAGAATGCAGTGAAGCCTGTCCTTTCAAAAATGTTGGCAACAAAACATCAAAACTAATCTCTGCCTTCTTCAGATAAGTGATTATAATCAGAAAACAAGACAGAGAATAAAGTCTTCTGCTACTAATGTAGCTCCTTCTCTAATACCTCTATTTCTGTGCAAGAACTTGACTCATAACCAGCACAGAAAATCTACTCAAATCTGAATAAGTACTTAGGCTGCAAAAAAGAAAATGAATGTATTGACACTTCAAAGACAAACCCACTTTTTTTCCAAATACTACCGTGGCTTCAACTTTCATAATTTTTAACAGATCACTGCTACAATTGTTTGTGCAATAAATTTTGACAGTTTTCTAGCTGCTTTGCAGCTCTTCTCAACCTGTCCTTGCTTGCAGTGTAATCATGACATTCTTTGTCCTAAACATGCAGAAAATAAAGCAAAAGCATCCTTTGTAAAATGTTCTTACATCAATTTAGCAGTTTTAGTTTTTCTTAAAATGTATGAACGTTCTCATTTTGCTGCAGAAAAAACGTTAGATACCTTTATTCTGACATGTAAATATATGAAATAAAAATGTTTCAGTGCAGCTGTCAGATACTTACTAAAAATATTAGTTCAGGTTACACATATTTAGAGCACTGAAAACATGGGATATAAGAACTGAGTCGAGAAAGAACATTTTAATTGTAAACTAGTGGTATAGAAATTTTTAAACAATAGTAATGAGACCCAGGATATAGACATCTTGAATTCTGCAACCCCTATTAAACAAAGTACAGCCAGACGCAACAGTTAAAAATACGTAACCACACAAGTTCCCCATTTGCCCTCTTTTATTTGCTCTGTGTTTTCAATTTGTAATGACAATTTTGTATCAGAACAATAAACCAAGAGGATCATCTTTCTTTTGCCAGCTGTGACCCAAATGACTAGATTTGACTGTCCCATGAATGGAAACTGACAAATGAGACTTCAAAAGACTTCCCATTGCCAAGTTTAACAAAATTCTGCTATCTTTTAACCAAATATTTATGTATTACATGACTGTGTTTTATTATATTTATGTATTACATGGCTGTGTCCTATTAAATTTAAGTCTCCTCTGATCAGCGATACTCTCTTTCAGTGTCATTTGTAATATTTGGTTTCAATTAATATACATGGAACTGAAAGAAATGCACAAAACCTTGTTTATTTTCTAGCAGTTGATGGTAACTGATTAAATCATTGCACATGGCATGCTCTCCATCCCCTGTTTACTGTACAAAGCAGCTGGCAGTCCGCACCTGTCAGCCTAGGAGAGAATCTCATAAAGCTGCCAGTAAAACAGTGTAGCTGAATACACATCTGCTAATAAATTCTTTTCATCATATCCTAATCAAACAGCATATGTAGTTTATGGCCTTGCTAATAAAGGGTTTGAAATATCTGCTTGTGAACTTGATTTTATCAATGCCAACCCGTATGACCAGTTTTTATTTACTCCTCTGCCCAGTGGAAAGGTGTGTGGTGAAACGGGGGAAGCACAGGAAAAGGGGAATGAAAAGTGGTCATTAACATAGACAAAAAGTAACCCTGTTCTTTTATTAATCTTCTTTGCCCGTTAATTGACTGGTTCACTGCTCTGCTTGCCAGTCAGTCTGTTCCTGACTCCAGCCACCATGTGCAAATACTTTCCAAGTGGTTCATATGGGCAGTTTCCTAATAGTGTCTACTGTAACACACAGAGCATGATTCAGAATTTGAGTTTCAAGGTGGTCATGTCCAACTGACTGGTTGGATGACTGGAGTTTAAAATATCGGGCAAATAATGATGAAGGATGCTTTTTATCAAGGGTATAACAACAAGGATGCTAACATGGTACTGGCTTGAAGGCTTGATGTTGAATAACATAATGACTTTTCACAGGACTATCCACTGATAGTAATCAAGAGTGGCTATAACTAAAATAATGACATTTAATGTTGAAATGGGCATTTGTGAGACATATTTTGCTGTTCAGATTGGAAAAGATCTTGTCCAGGATGACTGTTCTGACTGATCTTCTTTCTGGACCAATGGTCTTTCTTCTACGTAAGCCAGTGTTGGTTTAATGTGTCAGCATGGTTTGTCACCTAACATACTCTTCCTCCTTGATGTTTTGGTGAGGTATATAGCACAAATATATTGCACAGGCAGAACAGCTCTCTGTGGAGTTGCTGACCCCACTGCATTAATTTCTGGAGTGCTGTAGTCCTCAGTAGCTGTACAAAAACTAGTGGTTTCTTTTCCTTTCCAGTCCCAAAGATCTCTAGCAAGTGTCCAGCACAGTTTGTCCTTTGCCCTGGTTACTTATGCTATCCTACATCTCAGCAAGGTATTTCACCATAAGATAATATCTTTCACACTGACCTGGCAAAATATCACCCTTAACATAGCTCCATGCCTTTTTAGGATTTCTAAAGATGTAGAGTACCATTCCGTAGCCAACTCTTGCATATCTGTATCGTTAGCTACAGACACACATTAGTTTTAGCCTTACTCTTTACCTCTTGAGCTACTATTCCATTGCTTTGTATGGGAACAATGCTACATTTATGTTTTCAAATTAAAGTTCCTCTTCAGTGTCTTCCTAATCTTTCTCTCTCAAAAGCCTCCTAAAAAGTGATGTGAGTTTTGGGATCAGGAGCTGGATGCAAGTGCAACCTCTGCATCACTTTTCACAGCACTTTGCTGCCTCAGGAGCCCCTGCCCACAGCTCCTTTTCACTATAGCCCACTCACACCTGATGTCTAATTTCTGTGTTACCTTTTCTTTGGTACCATTGAGTTGTACAACAAGACAGTGTCAAACCTCGCTTACTTTCTTTTATAAGGTATCTAACACTGTTCTAGCCTGCACATCTCCCTTCACTTGTGTGGAGTTGGTATCCATGTGAACTACAATAAGTGGAAATTCCTCGGTATTCTTCAGGATATCCTTTGCTCTTTTAGTCACACAAATCTTTTGAAAATTGTTATATATGAAAGACAATCACACAGATGATTCAATTATGACTGTAATTTTTTTGTGTCATCTTCATTCAATGTCTTTTTTTTTTCCCCTTCTTTTTTTGTTTCTTTCACATTATGCTACATTGTCATCAGCAGGAAGTTTCACTCACCTTGTCTCATTGTTTTTGTGTCTCTGGACTACAGATAAACCATAGGACTGTTATCTTCTCTGTATCTAGCTCCAAAGAGCCTAAAGAGGAAGGAAAGAAAAACAAAGTTAAGACACTGGCAATGTCACATCACTTCCTCTCTGAATTAGAAAACACTATTTTCCTGCCTTTGGAAAAAACTTTGTGTGAAGAAAAAAATCTTGAAATTTGAAGTTCATAAATGTTATTGCTACTTCAAAGGAAAAGATGCCACCCTACTCCCACCTGGTATAACATCTTGAGTGTGCATATTTTAAATACAATTTCCACATGAAGGATTTAGAAATATTTTAAAAATAAATGTATTTAATACCTTCAATATCTTGTCATTCCTTCAAAATGTGGAGTGCTTTACATGTCTGGATGATTAACAACCCCCTTTACCATTACATCAAGACTGACAGAGGATGTCAGTGAAGAGTTACTTAGTGTTTTCTGCAGTCTCAGCAAACTTCCCCAGAGAATCAACCTTTATCAACAAGAATAATTCAGTTCCTCATACTTGTGTTTCGTAGATCCTAAGAAATATTTTTACTTTATCCATGATGCTTGTAACACTGACAATTTTTATTTTCACCTTTCTTTGAGCAAGGAAAACATTGTTTCCTGAGGTGATTGACAGTACTGTGGGAGGACGCATGGCTGAGGCACCTGATAGAAGAGAGCTGCCACGAAGAGAAAGAGAATGGATTTTGGTGCAGAAGCAGCTGACTGAGCCAGAGACACCTAGAAATACCCTTGAAGAACTGTAACTGCCCCATAGCTATCTCTTTTCCCCATCACCTTTCTCCTGATACTGTTTATTAAGCTCAGACAGATGTTTAACATATGATTTCTCTGCTATGTTTGGAAAACCGAAGCTGCAGAAAAAGTGTCCAGCTGACAGGTTAGAATTTAAGACTAAGTCTAGGATGTAAGAGGTGTCCCGCATCCTGGCTCTAAGAAAGAGAATTGTATCACAGTTTCTCAGATGAGCGTCCTGTTCAGGCAAGTGTCTATCCCATAACCACCTCTCACATTCAAAGCAAGCTGTCCTTTCACCTTTTGGTAGCCGATATTAGATATACTTTGTACATATGTAGAGGATTAAGCTTGACTAGTGAGATAGAGTTTCCTAGCAAAGCTTGAAAATAAACTGTGAAGCCTTTGGCTGTAGCCTGACCACGACCCCTGACCACGACCTCTAAGCAGTTTGTGACTTGCAGAGCAAGCTCATGGCTGAGGAGAGCTTGAGCATATTGACTGCCAAAGACCTAGGTATTTATAGAGAAGGTGACACCTGGGAAACAATTCTGGGAATGATTCTACCTACATGCTACAGGAGGTGTCTAAAGAGACAGACAGATTCTTAACCAGTCTTCAACGCGTGGCTTCTCTGAAAGCCAGAAATGAAGCCTGTGAAATCAGGCATTGTAACGTTGGCGATTTCCAATCAGCAGCCTAGGGATTTCCACATAGGTTATAAACAGTCAACAAAGAATTGAGGAAAATATTGAGTAGGGATTTTTTGGACAGAAGGATAAGGAACAAGATTCAGCAATAATCTCTCTGAATGGGGAAAGGTTCTACTGGATAGCTATAGTTTATTTTTTTTATAGATCCTCGTAGAATCATAAAACAGATCCCAGATGCCTAGCTGATACAGGATAAATTCTCATTTTAGTGCTACATTTTGGTGCAGAGACCATTTCTGGGCAGCAAAACATTGTAAAAAAAGTACTCAATGGATATGGGATTGAAGCAGACCTTTTTAATTATTTAGGCTGTCACGTAAAACGGCCAGTGGCCACTATTTAGAATGTTTTTAAATTTCATGACCAGGGGCTGTACAATGCATTAATCTCAAAACTGGGAATATAATCCCTCCTGGGCCTGTATTTGGCTGCAATACTTTAAACAGATATCTGTAATTTTGTAATCAAAGCCAAACCAAGATGAACTCTGACCAGAGGTATTCTGAGGTGGTTTCTATTTGCAACTTCTGAAAAGAGGCTTTCTGCCATAACACTCATTTTACTTTTCAGCTTGTGAAAGAGTCAACAGATAAAAGGTAAAGACTGCCAAAGAAATGGGGTAAATATATTTACTGAGTAAATATTGTATTATTAAACGAAATGTGTCATACTTAGTTTCAGCACATGAAGCAAAACTGGCAGAACTGGACAGAGATCCTTCGATTTAACTGTGGGATTTTTGACTTTTACAAGCACAGAATGTGGTTTTGTGTCTGTCAGAATTTTTAGACAGATATAACAAGCTATTTTTCGCAGTAGTGGAAAACATGGAAAAAGAATCCATTTTTATCTTTAGCAATCTGGGATGAAATATGATAATATTCTAGCAGGTGAGTCTGGGAAGAACAGAAGAAGTGATCTTATCTCTCCATTTGACCCAAGAAAAGATCAAGTAGACCAAAACCATTCCTGGCATGTTTGTCTAACCTGTTCTTAGAACCTGTCAGCGAGAAAAACTCCACCAGTTGCCAGGCGAGCTATTGCAGGGCTTAACTCTCCTCAGTGTCAGAAAGTTCTTTCCACTGTCTAACCTAATTCTCCCTTCCTGCAATTTAAACATACTGTTTTTCTTCCTGTTGTCAGGGGACCTGGAAAACAGACTATTCTGTTCCTCTTTACAGCAAATTTTTAATTGCTTCACGCCACAGTCCTGCTTCCCAGGCTGTCCACACTGTGTATTGGGTCACCTCCAGGATCTGTTCTAGAGCTGAGCAATTAGGTGTCTCCTCAAACAACCTGTGGTTCTTTTTTTAGGTGGTCCAAGGACTGATCCAGTGAATCAGTCAAGCACCCAACACCTCTTCCTATCCACTAAACCTGGTTCTTCAACTTATACTCACCCCATTAGACCTCGCGCCCCTCTTTGTCCTCACACCACGTCCTTCTACCCGTAATCTGTACCCATATTGTCACCGTGTAGAAAAGTATAAATGCGACAGATGGTAAAGCAGCCACTTTTCATATCGAAGGCAAGCTGAAAAAGTATTTCCTCTTAAAAAAATACTGAAAGTTTCAGGCCTAAAGATAGGCCACATGGGGGCAGGAGGAGATCTAGGCCTTGTGGTAGGGTACCTCGGGCTATCCTAGGCTGAGGTGAGAAAGGGCATGTGAGGAGAGAAAAGGACTATGAGAACATCCCTGGCTGCTGACAGAGATGTGGCAGGGCAGCCACGGCTGTGAGCCTCGTGTGGGAAGAGCGCGATAGACAAACTTCGTGCAGATCATGGGAGGCCAGTGAATTAGTTTGTGCAGCAGTCCACGGGGTAAGTACCAAGCCAGGCTTTACTCCAAGTGCTGCAGTGTGTGGACACAATCAGTTCACATTACAGGGAGAAAATAAAAACATAAGCCAATTGTTAGAAATTAGGAATGGAATAGAGAATTTAAAAAAAGAGAGCATGATGTGCTACTGTGTAAATTCACAAAAGCTAGAAAAGCTGTGCACAGTGCTGCAATCACCCAAATGCAACAGCAGGACCAAAAAAGATTCAGGCAAAGGGAGGGCTATAGAAGGGCTTCTTTGCAAAGAATGGCTAAAGAAATGGGGACTTTCAGGTCTGGGAAAGCAATGACTGGGGGGGATATGGAAAAGAACTCTACAGCCTAGAGTGATGCTGAGGGGGCCATAAGGATTGATTGTCTAGCTGGAGCTAGAAGAAGGGAAGCACAAAACCAAGTAAGAAGCTCATTCACTTGGGGTGCAGTTAAGCAGTCGAGTTCCTTGGCATAGGATGCTGTATGTGCCAAAATTCAAAAGGAGAAAGGCAAATTCAAGAAAGAGAAATCCACTGAATTCTGGAAATAGTTGCAGGTAGGTGCAGTTTTACTAGCTGCTTACCCTGTTCTTATGCTCTTACCTTGGCATCTGCTTTTTGGACCTGCCTTTGAGGCTAGGTGGGCTTTTTGCTGGATACCATACAACCACTCCAGTGTAGGAACACTATGGATGTGAGCCATTCTGAGCCAGCTGACCTTTCCAAGAAAGAGATCAGAAAGGCCATAGGGACACTGCCACGAGGTTCTTGCTCCAAACTTTGTCTCTTCCTACCACCCACCCAACCCTTCCATCCTGCTGCCCTCAACCTCACCAGCTGTGCCATCAGCAGCACACACTGCTGCCAGCAGGTGACATATCATGCTGCTATTTCTTCTTGCTCAGCAAAAGCATTATTCATCTGTATGTTCCCCCATTCTTTTGACTGGCAAGTTTTTGTGGTCCCTCATAATTTCAGAGATAATCTTAGGATTTCCTATGCCTGAAAAGAGATGCTTTCCCACATCCTCCAAAGGACAGAGAACAGGATTTCCATATCAGTATATTATTTCTTGTACACAAAGACTAAACCTATGCTGTTAGTAGAATGGTGCAGGGCCTGCTTTCTGGACCTGAGGGCGGATGGCACAGCATGGCATGCATCTGTACCTCTAACCTCTTTCCCTGCGAAGCAGGTTACCCACATCTAAACTGTCTATTGGGAATTATTCCTGACCTATATAGTCACCTTGAACTGTGCTCAGCTACCGCCTAGGGGAATGTTAGTTGGCATAGACCATAGGTGCGTTAACGATTTAACCATATGGACAATTGCATGCCAGAGCTTGGGCCTTCTCTGTGGCACTACCGCAACAGTATTTTAAAGTTGGAGCTGGAGTTGAGAAAAGAAAAGTATTCTTAAGTCTGACAATGATTCACTAGGGAGTGCCAGATACTTATGAGAAATGTGCAGAGGTGTCCCATTAATGACAATTTGGTAGAAATAGTCACTCCAGAGGAGAATTTTCTCCTTGACCATGGGTAGTCAACAGTTCACATCTGCTCTGTATAGGATCTTAGGTCATGTTCAATCTTGTACTGTAAGGCCATCTTCTAGTAATGTAATGATTTAGCTAATGCTTGGTCCATTCTCCACCTCATCCTTCTTTCAGCGGAAAAAATATGAGAAAAATTGTGTCTGCTCAGTAAGGCTTCAATTATGGATTTTGATGTAGGTTTTTTATATCTTTGCTGATCTCTATAAATAATAGAAATGGCAGCACAGAGAACTGTATTTTGAACTTCAAGAAGATGGTAAATTGTGTGCTAACTCATTAATTACCTAGTTAACCAATGAATTTCCAAGTTTCCATGTGTGTTATTTTACAATTGTACACTAAGCAATCTTAAAAATATGATCTAAAAAAAGACATGCTGAGATTTTTTTTCCAATTGCCTTGTAGCAAGGAGTTCCACAACTGAAGTGATTTTTAAGGAGAAAAGATTTCTGTTATTATTTTAAGCGTATTAATATTTTTGCTATTTTCAGTAAGGATAAATGGAAGTTCCAAGTTACATATATCTATAACATTAATTATGGCACACAGTTAATGCATGATGTCTGAGCTACACCCTACCCTTTTTAGATGCTCCACAAGTGCATTTTTTAAGTCCTTAATAATTTTCATTGTTTGTATAATGTTTTTATTTATGTACTTAGTCTATCTAGGAGAAGCATTATACACTTTAAAATATATATAGGTGAAATGTGCTTTGGTATTAAAACGTTTCTTAACAACAACAACAAAAATTCAGTAATAACTATTTAATGAGAAAGTTTGGTCCAAGCATCGTACATGTTAGCTGTTCTTAAATCACTACAGAAATGGGTTTGGACTGCAGCTTTTCCTTTCAATTTAAGTTGGTGAGCAACCAAATTATAATCAACATCAATAAAGCATACAGGCTAGAACAGTAAAAAATAATGTTGAAACAAAATAGTTCATGTCAGTTGAAACAGGGAGATAGATTCCCAGGTGGCTCGTAAAGAAAAGGAAAATAGCCATAATGAACAGTACATTGAATCCAACCCTCTAGTCCTTCCTGAGGCAAATCTTCGCTTGACTTCAAGCCATGTTGTTTGTGTAAAAAGTTGACCAGGACTCTGGTGTGGGACATCTTGCTTATTTCCAAACACAAAACCCCTCAATCTTCACAAACCCTTTAACTCTGTGTGTGTTCGTGTGCCTGCTCTCAGTGACTGAGGCTTGTTGTCCATTAAGAGCTGTGACTTATTTCATTCTCAAGTTTTCTTCTGTTGTTGGGAATATTTATTCTGCCTTGTTTTAATATGGAGTTCAAAGCAAACAGGAAAACATCCCAAAATTCAGAATCACAGCGAGATCTTATTTTGCACTGGATATCATTTTGTTCTGTGCCCTCCCGCTGGGCTGGATTACTGGGTGGCGATGAAAAGTTGGGCCCTTAGCAAATAAAGACATTCAACTCCTCATCTTTAAGTCCCTTTTGAAAATCTCTTTTTAAAACATAGGGAAAGCATAAATTTTTATTATTAGGTTTTAAAATATGTTTGAGCCTGAAACAGATGGAAGACAAAATCTAAATAAGTGTGTGTAAACAGCTACACATTAGGCACAGAAGAAATATCGCAAACCTCTACCTCACCTAAACCTAGCAGAAATCCAGGTACTGCCTTTCCTGCTGAACTAGATTTACTGCTCAGGAATATTTGTCAAACTGCCTTCCTGACACTCAGACACAAAACCTAGGTAGGATTCACCTGACTGAATGCATGCATTTTCAGTGGAAATCTCAAAATCAGAGCTAGTTGTTTAAATTCCCTTTATAGCCTCTTTTTGTTCCCTTTATAACATCTCCTTTATAGTAAAGAGAAGCAGGCGCTTTTCAGGATTAATCTCATCCTAATGCAGGTTTCTAAAATGGGTGAGATGAATCCAGCCCACAAAGCGTCTGTTGACTCTAAAGCAATCTTAGGCAGGCTACCTGAGGTTCAGAGGTCTACACTGTAGACAACTAAAGTTAAATGAGTTGCATCCTACATAAAGTGTTTAAGTTCAGAAGGAATAATTGGGCAACTTAATATATTAAATTGAGCAAAAATCTCTGACTAAAGAATAGCTTTTGTTTGGCTAAAGCACATCTTTCTGAAATGCAGCCAATATTAGTATGAAGAGAAGGAGAATTCACTACTTTCCTTTGTAGCTGCTTTTTCTGACTAATCTCCCTCACTGCTGAAAAATGTGTCTTATTTCCAAACTAAACTTGTCTGGTTTTAGCTTGTACCCATTGATTTTCTTTAGACCTTTTTTCTTTGGTTTAAAGGTCCTTTCAGTGTTCAGTGTTTTTCCTAATGAATGTACATGCATATATAATCAAGCTACCCTTAAATCTACTATAATCTAAACAGATTGAGCATTTCCAGTGCCCCACTGCAAGGCATTTTCTCCATCCTGAAATGATTTTTAAGGTCCTTTCTGCATCCTTTCCAATTTTTCAACTTTTTTTTCCCCTGAATATGGACACCAGATGTGTATGCAATATTCTAGTATCAATCTCATCAATATTACATACAGAAGTAAAATCATCACCCTGCTTGTATTTGTTACTTAGTTTATACAATAAAAGGTTCATATATGGGGTTTTTTTTCAAAATTACATTAGGAACTTCTGCTCTGTTGCTTGTCTCTTAAGATCTATTTTAGAACAGCTGCAGAAGTTTGGCTGTATTAAACTGGCTAGTTGAAATTGTCTCACCTGGGTAAATAAGTCAGCTAATTTTGTGTATCATTATATGCCCTTCCACCAGTTTTTGTGTCTTTCACAACCATCTTCTGCCAATATTTTAGGAATATTTTACATTGGATGTGGTCACCCTTGAGGCAATTCTTGAGAGGTGACACTAGAGGCAGAAGTGGGCCCCGTGACTAGTTACCTTTGGAAATTGTCAGACAGTTCTTAATCATATCAGTTTGTTCTTTATCAGTTTTTCAATTATTTTTACTGGGATTGATGTCCAGTAACCTGCCTAATTTAACCTTTTTGGATATTGGCACAGCATTTGTACTCTTCTAGTCTTTTGGAATTTCTACAGTATTTCAAGATTTATTCAAAAGTAACATTAGTGATTCAGCTGCCTTATTGGGAAGCTGCTGAGGACTTTTGGATTCAAGCTATTTGGCCTACTGATATAAAAATGTTTAACAGCTTTTGTCTCAAATCCTTCTTGGTATATGAAGGACTGGAAAGATCTTAATCATCCTTATGTGAAGCAATTAAATGATCCTGTTTTTCCTCCCAGTATTAGAAGGCAATATTTACTGAACATTTATTCTTTTTCTCTATCATTATTACCAGATTTAACATCCTTATCTAATGACAAGATTATATCACTTCTTGCATATTTTTCTCTTTTTAATAAAAATTTTAAAAGATATTTCTCTTTTTCTTAAAGACAGCAATTATTTCCCCATGCTGTTAGCTTCTCATATTAATTCTTTTGTTCAGAATTTCTCTTTCATACTGCTGATTAAATCTGCCATTTATGTCTATTTTCATGTGTTATACATTGCTTTTATATTCCCAATTTCTATAAAATGAGGTCGGGCTTTTAGCCAAAGTTTGTTCTTTCTTGATTGCGAAATCATGGGGGTCTAGCCATCTAATAAACCATCTAAATAAACCATCTAATAAAGCCATCTAAAAGAATGCCTAAGTTTCATTCAAAGTTCTCTGCTTACATTTCACTTTCCAGGAATTTTGCTCATAACATTCCTCACCTTTTGGAAATTATGTCTTTTTAAAGTACGAACTATGTGACTAATCAGGAATTTTCTTTGTTTATCTTCTTAGAAGAGGGCAGATCATGGTTGCTTGTATCCAGGCTGCCACCATCCTTCGGTCTAGAGAAACCATCTTTGGTCTAGAGAGTAATTCACTTGTATCTAACATTAAAAGGCTGTATTTACCATAACAAAGAAAAAAGTTGTCATAGACAACTTCTTTAGATGAATGATTATGCTTTTAATTTTTAAGATTCTGGTGTTTTATTGCTGTTTGAATTGAACATCCAACCTTCTTCTTCCAAGCTGAAACTTCCACATACCAACATAAAGAATTTATTTTGTTGGAATGTGTAAGATATTTTAGAAACAACAACTAAAATGATTGGGTTTTTTGTCACCTGAATTTTAACAGACCCTGTCCTGAATAGATATTGTACAAACCAAACTGTTTTGTTCACTTAACCTCAAATATTTAGGCATACAGAATTATAACAATCCTTTATGCCTGATAAAGTGATAAGCTCTCTTAAAAACAACTAGAGCTGCAGTGAACTTTGGAAAACAAGCCCCCTAAAGCTTGTAAGTTTTATTGCCATTTTCCAGGTGGGCTTATAAGGAAAAGGGAGGCCTTAAAATGATGGAAATAGCCAAAGCACACTCAAGGGTAATTCAGAAATTTGAAGGCACAGCAGCCAATACAAATGTCATGCTATGGTGAAGATACAAGCCAGAACAACAGTCTTGCATCTCTTTGAAATATGTACTGTTACCTTTCACTAGGTGCATCTTGGAGGACACATGTCAAGCAGTACAAGCATCTAAGAGACAGAGCTAGAGAGAATGCTAAAGAAGGAAAGTGTATTATTATTCCAAATTCAGGCCATCAGTTCTGCTATCAGTTGTGTAAGACAAGATGTGTTAATAAAAGGCGCTGTCTTCATTTATATAATGAAACAATGATTTTCCCTTCGTCCTCTCCATCTGAGAAGGAAAATGGCTACGAGAAATTGCAAAGAGGTTATTACAGCAAGACATTCAGACATCCTCTGGCAGCTGCTAGATGACTTGCTGGGTCCTGACTCATGTTTCCACCTCTTCCTGAGCATGAATTGCTGTGGATAACGAGAATCGAGCCAGTGCTTAAATCCCAAACCCCAAGTGTAGGTGTCCCACATAGAAACTGAAGTGCTGGTGTGCCTTATCGTTCTACATACACTATATCCACTGGTAGTCCAGAAAACACACTGGAGAGTGTGCCATCTTCTTTCTGCTGAACTGCTTGTGCAATCACCATTTTCATAACATCTGACTGCTACCCTGACATTAATGTCAGGTACTTATTTCCCTTTAGAGATCCCAAAGTTATGGGCAAACACCCAAGGTGTGGAGGGGTGGGGCAATTTATTCAGGGCTACATAGGAAATCTGTGGTTGAAGAGAAATTGAGTCTCCCGAGTCCTGATTTCTTATGTACAAGCGGTAGTGCACAGGGCAAGTTTTAGCAAACACGGCAAGTTGTCCTGCTGTGATCCAATTTTGTGGCTAAACATACAGTTAGATCCAGTGCTTCCTGGCTGTGACAGGTCCCATATGCAGATCATCCTAGGACATTTCTGAAGGACTGCACCTACTGTAGGTGCTTGGTAGTTCTGCAAACAGCCTTGCTCCCTGCTCAGGAGAGGAGCAAACTGGAAAGATGGTGGTTTAGATATTAGTTTATTGCTTCCAAAGTGTGAGGCCCACAAAGCACAGGGTCTGATACGATCACCGTGTTCATATATGTGTACATCTCCTAAGGGAGCCCCTTACAGAGCAAGAAGAGAGAGGGCTGAAAGATTCATAAAAATATGTAAAAAACTCAGCAGAGAAGAATCAGTTTCTAAAAGAAAATATTTAACAACATTTTTCCTGAAAAGTTTCAGTTTTCATGTACTCTGTTTTATTACAAGATCTGGAAGAGACTGACCAGGAAGAGAAGATAAACTGCAAAACCTGTTGTAGAGCTTGGGAGGGAGGGGCACAAGAAAGTCACTGCACTTTGATGTGTTTTTATGGTTCCCTTTAAGAGATTTTTGTGTGTAAATAATGTAGCTGAGATCACCCAGAGTAAAGTAAACCTTTTCCTTCAGATGCTCTGATTTCCTTCAAGAGCTGTTTGTGTATGCATGTGTGTGTGTGTTCCTGTATAGCTGAGAACAGTCAGTGAATTCAAACACTTTCAAACACATTGAAACAATGCTTGAGAATTATTTCTGAGCCCCCCAGAGTGTTTGGTGCTTTACAAAACAGAGGAAATCCTAACTACTACTTCTAGAGCATTTTGTCATATTGTCTAAATTACAAAAATGGAGAAATCCAGCTGCTTCAGGGCCTAGAGTAAAGAGATACAACTTTGTTATAATCATAGGGATATTCCCCATCTATGTCAGATGAGGGTCAGATACAAAGATGCCACTTTTTAAATTGATGAGTTTTACATTTGCTCCAGTGTCTTACCCTGACTCAGTCAACTATAATGAAAGAGGAAAACCACAAATATGATATTCGGAAGAGACGCTATTGCTGTTCCACTGATCTCATTGGGCAGGGCTGTTTCAGCACACAGCCTCAGTTACATCAACGACTGCAAAATTCAGAAGGTATTTCACATCTCTCAATGAGTGGCAAAGAGACATTGCTTCTTTGTGATTGCTTCAGTCAACAAGCCGCACTCTAATGAGCCAGCACAAACTTTTAGGAGCACTGACAGTTCTACATAGCTCTTCCCTGACCTCTATGGAGTATTTGACACCACTAAGGGTTTGGCAATAAATAATCAAGGGGTGATTCTTATGAAATTGTTATATTCCCCAACCCAGCCTATTTTTAATCTGAGAGTAAACTGCCATTTCCATTAACGTCAGTCACAAACTTTGAGGGTAGACCTGCATTTTGTATTTCCACAACTGACTTTCCTGAGTCAGCTTCCAAACTAATGCAGTGTACACTTGTTTGCAATGGGGCTAAGCACTTGCTTGGGTTAGTGTTGATTAGGTCTGTTGATCTGAGGTTAGACCACAATTCTTTCACAAATGGAAATATTCTTGGTCATCTTTCCCCACCCACAGAGGGCACTTGTTTAAAGAAGGATTTGCTGGGTGGGTAGAGAACCTGCCATTCACTACTCTCAGACAGAACTGTCTCTGTTTGCCATCATCCCTTCTTCAAGTCAGTGCTGTCAGTTGCATTAGTTATTTCCTGAGCACTACTTTTATCCAATAAAGAAAAACAAATAAACAAATGAGAAGCATGTTAAGCAATCTCTCTCTGTTCCCTTCAGCAAGCATAATGGAACAACTGTGTAAATAAAACTGTCATTTTTATAGACCTCAAGCCAACATAGCTCTCAAGTGCACCAGATTCTGTGGGATGTGGTTCCACATTGTAGTGGCTGCAGCCTGTCCTATTGCATGACCAACACAATGTGTGATTTCTTGACCACAGAGAGACTTACCCAAGGGCATTAGTACCTGCTCTGGGAACCAAACATCATGAGTTTCTAGTCTCTGTCAGTTGTGGTGAACTGCTGCTTGTATTTCCATGCACTTCAAAGCCCTGTTCTTGAGTGAGGTCTTATGCCTTAGAACAACATTTTTCCATTTCCCCCAGAATTATAGGTTTCATAAGCTCATTTGCAGTGAGCAGGGAACTTCCTCACCCAGCAGTAAGGTAAATTGTAGCCACTGAGTACCTTTGATATCAAGGAAAAATGTGGCATAGTTTTGGCTTTGGCTCATCATCTTTCTAACCTGGTTACTAAAGGGCAGTTTCCTTCATGTACCACACATAAGACTGAAAAGTTTGAACCTGATGCATAAGCAAACATTCATATGGAACAAGTAATGGATAAATTGTCATCTCCTCTAATGACTGACTAGTCTAACACAAGTGTCTTTGAAATATAATGAAAGATACATGTATGGAATATTTTTGGTTGCACATGACAGAGCCTTTTGAAAATGTTTTTCCTCTCAGACTCAGACAGTATCCTTTGAATAAGTTTTATAAGTAAAAGCTATATTGACTTCATTATGGAAGCACTGATAGTCTGCAGCTGGATGATTTTGGTGAAAAAAGCACTAACTTCTTTGGCATCTATTAGCTGGATTGGGAGCTGTGAGATATGTTATCCAATCAGCCACTTGCATCTGGTCAACTGACATCTTATCCAACAGTGCTATCGGTGAGCTAAGAAACAAAGTATTATCTTTATACTTGTCATTCTCTGCTATTAACAGTAATGAATTAATTAACTGATCCCTGATTAGCCAACTTGTGATCACTTCATGGTAGGCAACAAAGGTAAAAGTCAGAACTTAAATGGTTACCATGTCATTTCATGCTTATTTTTGTATTATCATTTGGCAGAATATTATGTACCAATTTAAAACAGCTGGTCCAAGTGAGTTAAACCAGTTTAATATCCGGGATATATCACCAAGGGGATTACTTATTAAATTATAGGAAGTGATCTTCGATTTCAATAGTGGTTTATTATACAAAATTGTTTTGCCTTACAACAAATTGTAGTTTTTGACCTCAGAGTTTGTATCTTTCATTTTAATATTGTGGTAGTTTATTAGAATCATAAATATTAAGATATAAAAGTTTATTATCCCAAAATTTCAACAGAGACTCATTGGAAACTATTATTCCCAAATGTTTTTTTGATGACAGTAAAATGTACTGTAAGTTAAGTGAAAACTTTTATTCAACAGTTCAGCTACAATGCTATTTCTCTCTGTTACATAAAAAAGACCACACCATTTCATTAGACCCAAGTTTCATGCTTCTATCATTCATGTAATATAAGCTTTGCTGCTATTTTTAAAACAGATTCTCACTTCCTAGTAGGTTATGTCCATTAGTTTTGATGTAATTACTCCTGATTTACACTGGTTTGAATGAGATCACTAACAAATTCCAATCTTGTTCAGTCACAAGATGATAATATGGTTTCGGGTTTCCTCACAAACCATGCATAACTTTTTTCTGAGTATGTCTTTGGATGGATGGAAAGGTAAGGCATAATGCAGACCTGAATGAGTAGACTATGACAAGGCAAGCTAGATGGAAAGGCTTTGTCTAAACCTGGGATATGAGTAACCTTTTGTGGACCTCGTCATTCCTGTAGCCAGTCCCATATTTTAGTGTTCAGTCCTGGAGAGCAGCTGTACCGTATTCATTTGCTTTGTGCTGAGTGGACTGCAGAACAATTTCTCAGTGGATCAGGGCAGAAAATATTGAATAGATTTGGCTTAAAACTTGCCTGCCTGCTCTGTGACTTGTTAGTCTCCTTGCACAGGATTCATCTGACTGGCTGGAGATATTTGTAACATAGGGGTTTTTTTTTCTTTCTCAAGTAGTCACCCTAAGCTGATGATGAGAAGTCACCCTTTTCATCAATGAGAAAAACAGGCATTTCTGGGATATGAGTCAGCCTATAGACGTTTAAAATAGGCCAGATTAATTGTGTTCCAAAATTCTTAACTTATTTTCATGGGTGATGAAGGCAATCTATGGTGACTAACTCACTTATAGTTATCTACAATGTTGACATTAAAACTATGTAAGCTCTATCCCACTGCAAGACCATAGTCTATCCAATTGGGTGAGAAAATTGCAAACTAACTCTTTTCTCAACTGTCAGGATATGATCTCAAGACTGAAAGCGATTTAGCACTTTAGCACAGAACTTAATCAAGTGCGATAAGTTCAGCCAAGCTGTTCTCTTCCCAGAACGTAGGACAGTCTCTCTGTATGGTGCTGCTCTACACTGTGTAGATGCATGGGCTGCTCAGCAGTAACATATGACTCCTGACACTGTGGGCCACTGCTCAGTGGGCTCACACTGGTAATATTTATCCAGCAGCAGTCCTATTGTAAATGTCAATCTATAGCATTTGGTGGTTGGAGATGCCATATTCCAGAAAGAAAATAACACAACTAAGCTGAGATTGTATAGACAGTAAGGTTGAATTGTGACTTCCTCTGCAATGAATAAACAGGCAGTATTAAGATGTCCAGTTCCTGGAGACAATTCCAGTCCCTAACTGTAAAAAACCCTACAGTGATTCATAGTGCATGTTTTGGCACAAAGTGTGATGAGTGATGCAGCTGGACACAAAGTTTTCATTTCTTCTTTAGCTTCCCTCTACCTCCTTGCTGAGGAGATGCAGAGAACTAGACATGTCTCCATACTTACTCTTTTGCAAGTGGAATTTCTCTTCCTTTGAGTAGGCATAGCAAAACAACACATTTCCACTGAGCACTGTTTTATATATGTTGAAACTATGATTTTGATGCCTTTCTGGTAAGGGCAGACTGAAGGTTTGTCTTGCCTTTTTAGCCAAGTATCACAGCAATAACTGTGATATTAATAAGGGCAAGAAGTTGGGAGTGACTGTGCTTTTTATCTGTGAAGCTGCATAGAGCAGAGCAAGTGGAACAACTCCTTTGCTTATATTTTTAAAAGGTCAGATTCCAGGCCTCTTATTCATGGTTTATACTACTGAATAAAATCATCTTCTGTATGAAATCTGAGTGATATTTGCATATAACATTGCATGCTAGCTGTGGCCCAAACCCCCTTCTGTCCATAGCCTTTTGCATTTGAAATCGTTTGTGCTTTAGACTTGGGCTAACTGGCTGGAACTATGGGGCTAATATTGGGATTTCTTTTCCATGTGGAAAAGAGCTAAGTGCTCAATCCCAAAGAAGGTTAAGGACAAGCATTAAAAGGCTGGATGTCTTCTAGTACCCATGTGTAAGTCCCCTAACTGGCTTGGTACAGACAAATTCTCTAGTCATTCACCAGGAAAGCATCAGAGAGTAGCCCAGTCCACTGCAGAAAGGAGAACTATGGGAAGTATGACCTTAGGTGTCTGTAATAACACTTAAGTAACTACAACACTTGGGAGGACACTGTCATTTTCCTTACAGCTTTATGGCTAAAGAATGATGACCTGTATACACCAATACTGGTGTCAATCTTCTATAATTCTGTCATGAAAACATATCATCTGTGTGAATTTAGCTAAGAGTTCTTTTTCTAACAAATAAGAAACTTCTGACTTTTTTTACTTGCTTTGGTGAATTGTTTTAAGCATGATTTCCTTTCTTTTATCCTCATGGTAACCCTCATAAAATATTTCTATTTCTGCCTGTCCATATCTTCCGATTCCTCAACCTGTGATTCATTGTCTGGGAGATCTGCTGGGAATACTGAGTCAGGTTTTCTTCTCCTTTAAGCCAGGATGACTTGCACTGCTACTGGATGTACTACTAGCACATATGGTAATAACACCTGCTCCAAATTCTGAAGTTCCCTGAAACAGCTCTGGCTTGCACTTTGAACTGCTTCTCAACTAATCCCTTCTTTTAAAGAGGTAGGGAAGAAGATGACAGTGGTTCTTTGATGTTTTTAAACAGTACCACTGCTAGTTTTTTTCTGGCGATTACAGAAGCAGGGTTTTTTTGTAGTGGATACATAGCTTTAAAATATTTTGAGCATGGCTCTGTAGTGAATTTGAGCTCTGAATGTGTATTTCCATCATCAAACTATTAAAAGTAATTGATCTTTATTGTTACATTTTTCTTTTTTTTCCTGATTTTCATAACGTTTTAATTAAAAACCTGATGTATATTATTACCAAAATATGAGTAAAGATGAGGATATTAGAAGAAACAGCAGAACAGAACATACAATGAATGTGAGGCAATGTGGAAAATTATCAGAATACGTTTTCCATTAGTTAAATGACAATTATACTTTTATGCATGAATGTGTATAGATGGCAGTAAGGACTTCAAAAGATGATATTTCTGACAGCCAGCACTGCAAACTCAAGCTGAAACAAGAGAGACAAGCTTTGTTCTTTCTTCTCACCCTTTCATCATAAGAATTAATAGATAAATTGAGTAATCAGAATATAGCTGGTATCTTTGATGACATATGAAGCAGAATGGAATCCATCTTGCTCCACCATAGATTCACTGTCTTTCTGCTGCTGACAACAAAAAATAGTTTATCTTGGTGAAACAAGCAGATGTGATCTGAAGATACAGCTGAGGCAAAATATCCTGCATATCAGATTCACATTGCTATTTCTCTGATGGCAAAGGTACTTTGAAAAGTAAGGTTTTCCCCCTAAAACCAAGAAATTAAATCACCAGAATTTTGGTCTAGCCATTCATTTCAGAATAGTCCAAGTGTTCAGGTCTGTATGTAAAACAAGTCAAAGAAGATTTCAGTATAATTTGTCAATCCTCTCTCACTTTTAAGAGCTGTTAAATTTGCAAAAAAGCACCCATCTTTTCTTATGCATTGTATTTGGAAATTTACAACATGGGAGTCTCATGCTATACATACTGCAAATGACTGAAAAAAAAATAATGCTACAGAATCTAATAAGCAGAAGAGAACCATGCATCTAGGTGTTCCCAGAACAGTCTCATTGGCTGTGGATGGCTTTCACAGGGAATAGTATGGCAGAAACCTCATTAAAAAAAGAATGATGTAGAATCTGGCAGTTTTCCCCAAGTAAGAAATTGTCAAAGCATCAGGCAGAGGGTTTGACCAAATCGCTATGGAAACAGATGATGTATGATATCTTCATGTAAAAAGTGAGAGTGACATCTGCTTCTCTGCTATATACCTTCTGCAAAGAGGAATGCAATTGGATGGGCACATTAGCTGCAAACTGTGTGAAAAATGCCATTTTGTCCATCACCAGATTGTGAAGAAGGGCAAAAAGTAGGAGCCCTTGCTCCTACTAGGCCCTTGCTCCTCAGAACCAGCTGAGATCTGAAACAGATTCACAGCCATTGAAGAGCAGCCACAGATGGAATCACATCTCACATGCTTACCAGTGAGAGGAGCCTGATAATTTTATGCAGGCTTTCCCATCCTCCCCACTACTTGGCTTGCAAGATGCAATGAACTCTCTTCTTGTCAAGTATGAAATTGCCTCCTTTGCAAAGGACATGAAATAAAGCATTGCTATGTAGTTTGAACTTCTTAAAGTAGTAAAAAGATAGCAAACTTCACAATAACTGAGGTTGGGCATTCTGGCCTTGATTCAACAGTGCACTTAAATATGTGCTCAAAATCATCCCCATTAAGCAAAGCACTTAAGCACATTCTTAATTTTTAACATATGTATAAGTGCTTTTCCGAGTAACGATAGATTTAAGCACATGCTTGTGTGTCATACTGGATTGGGGCTAAAATCAGCACATATTAGCTCTTTCCAACAAATCAAAGCATCTGTTTCAAAAATAACAATGGGTTCTTCATAACAAACAGCTGTCCTCATCTACAGGGTGTTTCAACCCAAGGCATAACTTGATGACTTGATGTGCATAATAAGAGAGATACTGTTTAGGATGGACTCAAGTTTGCAGGAAAGATATCGGTCCTTTCTGAAGACGAAAGCTGAAAAAAAGGGCCATTACATCTTTTGTGTCTGTAAATCTTTCTTTGTAATAAGAATAGAAATATATGGATCTAAGCGCATGCTTCGGGAGAAACAGAGGAAAATGTCACAGTTTGGATTTCATGTCTTTTCAGTGCTGTATTTAGAACAGCTAGAATTTCAGTTTGCTAAAACATTTCCAAAGCTATGGCTATTTTCATTTTTCCATGGGCAAAGGTTTACATATTTTTAGTGTTAATTCACTTTAATAAATAGCCACCCTTTAAGAAGCTGTACAATAGAGAGAATAATAGTTGTAAGGCAAATCGTCTAGGGATTAAGGACTAATAGTATAACACTACTCATCCCAAAGGATCCCTAAACACTGGAATGACTTTATAAAAAGATATCAGTCCTCAATCACTCACTCTTTCCCTTTTGGGGTAAACCACAGTAATGATTTGTCAAGGCATAGCATTACATTTAAGAACAGAAGGAGAAGGATATTATCTTTGACTACAACAAAAGAGAGAATTTTACGTACTGTAGACAGAATAATTACCCAAATTGGAATTGGCCAAGGCAGAGGAAAAAAATGGAGGAGGTGAACAGAAGGTCAAAATGAAGAGATGGGTGACTTCTAGAGAGCCATTTGTCACCTAAAGGGGAGGGGAGGAGGGGAGAGAGCAGCAGAGAAGAATTATGATTCTCTGTGGAAATCAAAGCAAAAGTATGCATTCCTGCCTTCAACACTGTTGTTTGGTAATATAAGGTTGTGGGGAGCTTGACAGAGAGCCAGAAATAAGTTTCTTTTACCCAGAGAGACAAGACAGATATATCTGGGAAAGAGGCTTGGGAGCCCTGTAACATGCTGAACTTGAGCCAAATATTATTGGAAAGGACCTGGGAGAAAAGAGAAACTCCAGGCACTGCACTGGCTTTCTTTGTTGGAAAGATCAGATCTTTTCGTATGCAATTTGAGATGTTATATATATTTGAGTGTGCATGTGTCTGTGTGTGTGTGTGTGAGTTATTTCACTTTTACAGGAGCAGCACTTTACCAGAAGCGAAGTTCATCTAGGTCTTTGGCTATCTATCTCCAGACTTTGGGGTCAGCATAAATTTCTCTGTAAGCGGTTCAGACCATGTATTTGTTTGGCATCTCAGAGCACAATGGCATGGTGATGTTGATTGAAGACTATTGGTGCTACTGAATGATTATTTACTATCCATAATCATGTATGTTTTTTAAATCTCTTGCATTCTACCCAACAGGATTTTTCAGAGCAAAGACAATTCTGTTGAAATATAAAGGTCACAGCTATACTTTTAGAAGATTAAGCAGAAGGATTTCTCTGGACAGAAAGATGTGAGTTAAGGTCCCTAGGTATGATTCAGAAAGTAAAAGACCTATAACAATTATTCTGTGGCTTCATTGTTACTGCACAAATCAAAAAGGGAGAGATGGAAAATCTGAATGTTATGTAAATTGCGTATCTTGCAATTATGGCTATGTAGACTATCTATGAGTCCCTATTTACTGAAGATAGATCATTTATCACTTTTAGTAGAGTAGGAATTTGGAAATCTAAGTTTTGCAAATTCTTCCATTCCAAAATATGCTTTCATTTCAATCCTTTTGAAAGCAGCCATAACAAAAATGGTTTGAGTCAGTTGAAATGTTGTTTTGGTAACACAGAGATATTTTCCTTTAACTTTTTTATTACATCAGATAATACTCATTTTGAAATGAAAAATCGTTTAAAATGAAACATTCCTTTCTCTTTGTTTTCCAAATTCTTCTGAACCATTTTTTTCTGTAAACATAAATGAGCCAACTAGATATAGGCAAATATGAAGTCAGATTTTAATGAAACTTCACATTCTGACACAAAAATGGGGCTTTGGTACAAGAAAAAGAACATCCCTTTTACTTAGCATGAGGAAACCTTGTTTTCTTTGTGTCCTTGGAAGGACAGAAGCAAGTAAAGCCTACTATGACTCTGGGGCATCTGTACAAGTTTGTGGACTTGAGTACTGAAGAAGCTTGAAATTAAATTCTCTACCCTTAGAAGAATTATTTTACTTACTTAGCTGACAATGTCATTTAAAAAACCCCACACATTTTTCTTGACAGTTTTAGCCTTAAGCATATGTACATGCAAACATATAATAGATGCTCTGGTTATTGTCACCTACTTCTAATTTTCATCGCAGGACTGTGTATCTATGCTTCTTTGGCTTCTTTGCTCCTTTGCTTCTTGTTTTTTGTACCATCTCTGTTTATGCACAGCAGCAATCTGTTCTTCTAATCACTGTCCTTATGCATACTAGTAATACAAAGTGAATGCCTTTTACTTCCAGTATGCCTTTGCGTGTACTTATAATTTGGGTGATTATTGTTTCAGCTGTTTGGCTCCATTGATATGTCACTGAATAAAAGGCTGTTCTTACACCTACCAGCTTTGATGAAGTTTCTCCTGAACTCCAGCATAGCTTTTTAAATAGCTATACCTATCTATCTTTCACTTAAAATGCAGGAAAAGAGTGTTGCATTAAAGAAACAAAGAGGCCACTGTGTCGGACAGGTTGGTTGTAAAAATATTTTTAAATTATTTCAGTGAAGATACCTCCTTAATCTGATTTTCTTCAAGCTAAATAAATATTTTTTAAGGTTACATCTACTCTGACTAAACCATTTTGCACGTCTCCTATAGACACATGTATTAAGAAGCTTGACATGCTTATTCTGCATGATTGTGCAGTGTGGCACGACGTATCCTGGGCACTTATGTGACTTTCATTCCCTACCTGTCTCTGGCATTCTTTTCTACCTGGGAAAAAGAATGTAAACAAGCTAGCCTCTGTGGACTCATTTTTTTCAGAGACTGAAAGGTATTTCTCTTGCCAAGTGGTTTCTCCGCCACTCCTGTTGTTGTCTGCAGGAAGCCCTATAAAGGAACACTTTGCTTATGGCAATCAAATGCACAGTGCCAAACTTTCCTTAGCAAAATGACAACTAAGAGTATGCATCCCATACGGTAATTCATACTTGGTTACTATCCTGACTCTTGGCAGGTTTATCCGCTACGCATTGTAGAAAAAAAATACATCAGCTAGAACTTAGTTTTTGTTGTGATAACGTTAATCTGGAGGTTTAGAACCATGCCTGCATTGCACGTACAGCAATGATGTGGTGACAGGGAGAAAGCCAGGTATGTTGAATTTTTACCAAGACTAGTACAACCCGGCTTTGCAGTTCCCTGAAACTACATTAACTCTAACACAAATTCACTGGACTGTAGTTACATTTTGCTAGTTATGGCTGTACTAGTAATTTAACAGTCCTAGAATTTGTTCTCTGGTGTGGAGGCCAACTTGCACAGTCTAGCTAATCCGTGCTCTTATCATTCAAAATGAAATGGTTATACTAAAACTGACTGTTGTGAATGGTTTGATTCCCAAACTGGGCAATTTTTTTTTGGATAGTGCTAGGTAGACTGACAAAATGTGTGTTGAAACTTGCCCTAGCAATCAAGAAAATCCATTTCTGGCACCTGGGTCTGGGTCCTAGCAGTGTTTAATTTGTCACTATAGACATAATCTCAGAGTCTACCTGAGCTCTTTGCTCTTCAATCTATACTGACACATTAGAACAATTGCAGCCTGGCAATTAGCATTCCCAAGTCAGCCAGGTGTCTTTCTGCATCACAAATTTAGTGATACAACTGTTTCAGCAGAGTTCTGCCTGTAGTGTGTTAGTTGCTGTATATGTGTGACAATTAATAGTCTCTGTATTAACACAAAATTGAAATGGAATTCAAAACAAGAAGTAGGGAAGAGAGAAATGGAAGGACTAATAAGGCAAGAGAGGAAAACAGTACTGTAAGAAACATGCCATGTTTTAGCTGAGATTTCTTGTAGAATAATTTTCAGACAATCAGTATTAACAAGGTGCTACCTGCCTAGCTGCTATTAGATAGCAATTTTTGTCATGGCAATAATAAACAGCTTCAGATCAGTGGGCTGTTTTTTTTTTCTATGAGGTTCTACAGAAGCATTTTCTCATGCACAAGATGCAGAAATTAGGTTTGGGCATAAATATAAGGCAATGTTGGAGGGAGCAGCTGTTGACAGAGGAAGGCAAAAACTCACCTTCTAAGCCAATGGCAGGTAGGTTGCATAAGATTACAGTGAGAAAGACTTCAACACAGTTCTGGTAGAATATTAGGGAAAAAAGAAAGAGGATATACTACTTTACTGATAGATGCTGACCTTTTTACAGGTGTCTTTATATATAATGATAACTTTCTCATAAATCAGCAAAGACTGGGATGCACAGTTAATGTAAACTGGCACTCCATTGAACTGATCCAAAGCTGGTGCACAGAGTTAGCCCTTCCCCTCTTAGCTAGACTTCTGATATATTTTAGGAACCTTGCCAAGCTCATGACAGGCTCAGTACAGGAGTAGCTCTTACAGGTGTCCCTGTGATCCTTTAGCCCATGAATTTTTGAGCACACTTTCTGAAACTAAGAAAAAAGACTCACATATAAGATGTCCCACAAATTTTATATGGGGAAAATGAGACTTGCCAAGCTTCTTTCTTCTTTCCTCTCAGCAGCAATGAACACCAACGTTCAGCGAGTTCCTAATGCACCTGCCTCAGTGACATGTCCTTCCTTTCTTGGGTTTCTTTGTGCCTCTGTATCTTGCCTTTTTTGCTCCATATGGCAGGTCAAACTTCCTTGGCTAACCCATGGGCTTCCAGTCAGTCTTATCCAAGGCACTAGGCTTATTAGGAGACACATTTCAAGCAAGAATTAGATCAACTGTATATAATTAGAGAAACTACTGAACCTCTCCTTAGCAAGTCAAACAATTGAAAGGAAGATTCACTGGTATTTTAGTGAGATGCACAGCAGACTTTCATAAGAGGCTGCAAACTCCTGACTTATTAAGACAAAGCCTGAAAGAGGCTGGGAAGTGGAATTCCCAGGTATTTTCCCAGTAAATTCTTCAGCAGATGTACAGATTATATTTTGACACAATCTGAACCATAAGACTTGGAAGTAAACTTAGCATTGCTGTGTAAAAAATGAAATCCTTTTATGTTCATCTAATATTTCATTGTGATATATGGATAATGAGTGTTATGGATAAAAATAGTTTTACAAATTATTATTACAGCTCTAGAGGTTTTTGTGCCTACACTTCTTTGGCATTGACATTGATGGCAAAGCAGAGGGAAGAAAACCGATAAGAAATTACATGAATGATATGAGATAAAGGTATATAAAGAAATATTCAGAGAGACATAAAAGATCTGATTCTGGTCTAAAAGCTTGGGTTTTAACCATTCAGTTAATGATCCAGGTAACAGTTTTAGTTATTTACTCCATAAACTGTCATTCATTGCAGACAGGATTTATCCTCTAGACATTCAAAATGAGTCTTCTATGCCTAAATCATCTGACAAGTCTTGGATACCTTTATTAGGAAAGATGAATTCCACCATTAAGTTTCTTTTCTACACTAACACCACAATTTTTTATGTTATACTATTAATATAATTAATATCATGATTATATTTTAAAAGTTTCAGATTTTTTGAACTCTCATTGATTGAAGCTTCTCAACATGTTCACAAACATAAGATCAAGAAATTTTAGAGCATTAGTTCTATTTTAATAAGTAATTTAGGTATTTGAGAGTGCCAAGTGGCAATTGGACTTCTTTATCTGTGTGCATATGTTGTGAAGTCTGTACTGTTATCATGACTTTTTAAAAATCTTATTAATTTAGCAAATCCAAAGAATTTAAAAAAGGAAAAAGAAAAGCATAAGAAAGTTGTAGAAAAAGTCTTCCTACTTTAAAAAAATCAAGTCTTTAAACAAAACAAAATGAAATAAATTATAGAAAGAACTTGTCATTTTCCCTGATGGATAACAACAGCAACATTTTTTAGCAGTCAGTATCTCAGGGTTCTATGCACCAGTTCCTACAAATGCAGACTCTGAGGTATCTAAGATAGCTAAGTAATGTAAGTAGCTGAGTGAGAGTAGAAGAAAAAAAAACAACAACAAGCAAATCTATTTGGCTTTGTTTCAGAAGGAATGAATTTTTCTTGGATGGCTCATTCCAGAAGCTGAAATAGTTGAACTACAACATGTTAGCAATGATCGTAGTTCTAGTGTCTTTTCTGCATTTTATTATAAATTCTTTTTGGGAAAGGAAAAGTTTTGTGTATTTTTAAAAGTCAAAACATGGCTTTAAATATTCATATTTTCTGAAAGAAAGCATATTGCTTTTCTATTGAGTCATGCTATGGGAATAGAACCCAGACCATGCTGCTGGGATTCCTGCAAGAACTTTCAGTTGCTTGTGCATATTGTATAATCTGAGAATCAAGGGACTCAGCTGCAGTTAATTTTCATTTGCTGTTTGTATATAAATGCTTTTAGTACTTAAACTAAATTCAGATCAATTAAACTAATGTTGTTTGACATAATATTCCGTGTTCCAAAATCAATATCCCTTCATTTGACAGACTTATTCTTGAATTCAGGATGTTTATTATTCTTAAAGCTTACCTATAGACCTGGTTTTTGTCTTTGATGATGTAAAACAGTTCTTCCTTATGTACCATGAGCCAGAGTATAATGGGGTTCAAATTTCTCTGGTAAATATCTTTAATTGTAAGATGATGTCTGTTAACCTCTTACCATAGTGCTAACTTCCTATCTTTTCCCTTTGTCTTTGCTATTTTGTCTTTGAGACCATATTCTCCCAAAGAAGATACATTTTTTAATAGTACTTTGCTACTGAAGACATCTTTTTCTGAGATTAAGGTATTTGATGATGAAAGGTCCTCCACCAGATTTTGGAGGGTGAAGTCTTCCAATTTCATTTCAATCAACAGATTCCATAAAGGTCTGTGGCCCAAAAATCTTTCTCCAAACTGGGTTTGATAATGTTTATGCAACTGTCTAGAGAGGAAGAAGAAAGGGGAACTATAGGTAAGGGTTAACTCTTTCAGTGTTTGTTGACTATACTTCAGGGGGATGCACAATGCTGGCCCCCTGCATTTCATGGTGATCCAGAGTTGAAGTGAGTCACGGAGTCATGGCAATACTTGCTTCCTACTCCTTGTTTCATAAGCCCATTCATACCTAAGGAAAGCTGTTGTGGGGAAATACTGTACTGCCAATGCTGGGACTTTCTTGTCCTCCCACAACAAAAAGCATGACTCACAATTTGACCCTCAATTGTATATTTCTTCAGCTATACCCATACTAATGGCCGCAAGAACTTGCCTGAGCGATGGCTGGTTAAGGATTGAATGGAGTCCTTAGGATTTGGTCCATCAGGAGTATTTTTCTTGAGCTTTTGTTCTGGGAAGACAGAGCAGGGCTCATGCCCTTCAGATCCTCTTTACCCTCCCACTGCGGTACTTATAAATCTTGTGATTTTGTTTTGTCTGGCCCTTGTCCAAAACCAGACCTGTTGAATGAAAGGCAGCTTTGGGATCATTTATCAATGTAACAGTGGGAATAGTGGGTTGAACAGTAGTTTTGTGCTGTTACCAAGTGAAACCACCATGAACAGTTACCTAATTGGAATAATACGGCACATGTTCCCATAATTGCTCTCCTTTGATAACTTTACTTAGGTCATGTTTTCTCAGTTAATTATCATTAGAAAAATACCTAATGAAGGTAACAAGGACTAAGAGTTGCAAAAAAATGGGTATAGGCTGCAGCGTGGCTTATTTTCAGACACAAATATTTTCTTTACATTAATGGTAATAGAAATGATATAACTTGGCATCAACTGCAAATATAATCAACAGCTATGGTTCCCAGGTATTTATTATGACTGAAGGTCAGAGTGGAAGAGGGGTTATTAATGAAACTTAAGCCAAACTGTCTCAGTTATGCTGCTGGAGGGCAGAGTCCTGACCTCGTCCTCCTCTGCAGCTGCCCAGACCTCCAGACACAGACGAGAAATGAAATCCTACAGCTTCAGGTAGATCCTCCCAGCCACTCAAGCCTTGCTCCCATTTGAGAACAAAATGAATGAAATGGGTATTACTCCATCCTTAGAACAAGAATGAAGGCAGCACGGCTGCTGATAAATTACATCATACTTCTGGGAGAGATGTGACAGAATATTACAGTTCTAGACAACTGCTCCAGAAAAAAAACTTCTCACCCTTCCACACTCTGTTCTGTTCTGCAGAGAACAGTTTAGGTCTTCTGACAGGGAAATTTCTCAGTAAGTATTTCCACTGTTTTTCTTGAGTAAAACCCTATAATTTAATCTACATGTTCTTTAAATATGTATCTTAACCTGAGAGATACGCTGATAAACTTATTAGGGTGTATTAGCCTGGTATCTATCTCACCTTATCTCAGGTGCCTAATAGTTAGAGGTCTAAGTCTGACCTCGTGACCTCAGACTCACTTTATAGTTAGAAGAAAAAATGGGCATTCCCAGATTGCAATCCATCTTATTTGAGCTAAGTACACAAGACAGGTCAGATGAATTGTGGCCTGGATTTGCTTCCACGGAGTATAACAGGAAGCCAGGGTAACTAGCAGAGGTTTAAATGCTGAACTTTCAGATGTCTACATTAAGGTAGATGAATTGCACCCTGAAGTTATGCGCACTAATAAATTAAACAGTAGAAGGGAACATGCCCTTCCACTTTGCTGCCTACAATGCAAACAAGTTCGGATGGTACCTGGCTGGTTTTGACCCAGGCGAGCTAAACGAGTTCTGGAGTGAGCTGCGGCAGACACTGTTGTTAACAGGCAGTTCGGATGTGGCTGCTCAGTGTCTGAGGGCACAAGCACTCAATAAAATGGATTCAGGCCGTAGCTGGTTAGCCGCAGTGCCAGAGAGCGGCTGTGAGCGCATTTAATTTTCTAGTATGGACATAGTCTTAGCAGCTACAGGAAACATTTCATATCAAACCCATTTTAAAGCTACAGAAGTCAAGTCATGCTTTCCTACAGATTTCAGTGGAAGCAGTCTCTAGACAGGTATACGGATAGAAATCCATTCCTCCAACCTCCAAGGGCCTCCAGAAACCAACAGCAATCTCTTTCCAGAAAGTATGAAACACTAATCTTACTGATAGAAACTAACAAAGATGTGAGCAACTGTGTGACAACATGTAGCCAAAACATTGTGTTTTAAGACTATGATTCTGTTCCCACTGACTTCAAAGCTACAGGATCAGGCCTGAAAAGTTTCTGAGACTTTTTGCTGGAATGATAATGGCCAGAAGTAGAGTTATTTTTATTCTTTATGAGAAACACTGAATAAGAGACCATGCTTACTTTTCACTGGAAATTCTGAAACAACCAGTTCACTTCAGGGGAAAAAAAAAGAAGCCCTCTGCACTGAATTATTTTTTTTCCACTATGGTCATGAACACTTTCAAAGAAGCCTGAGTCAGGACAGCCAATGTAGGGTAAAGCCAAGCTACTAAAACATCTTTCCTTTCCTTAGACATTTGGGGCCTGTATTCTCTTTGTATATTTTGTCACTGGGAAATAAACCAGCTGTGTTCTTGAAATCCCTTTTTCTCTTTCTTGTTAGGTCAATTTGCTTTTATGTATTGTGTTTGGCTCTGCTAATATCTGTGAGGGAACCTGTGCTTTGATTAATAGCATTTTGCCTTTTTTTGTTGTTGTTTTAAAATTGCTTATTGTCAGGTTGGTTTTCATTAACCAAGCTAGTAACTAGAATCAATTACACTAACTAAATAAAGCAGAGTGTAAAACTGTGGAAAGGTGAAGATAACAATAAGAACTAAAGCCTATCACACACAAAGTTCTCCAGCAGAAATAGCTAAAACCAACCTATGCCACCATTAGGTTTTGCTTGTAAATTATATGAAAAGCCAATATACAATTCTGAGTTGCAACACTCCTCATAGAATCCTGGAATTATTTGTGTGGGAAGGGACTTCTAGAGGCTTCTAGTACAACCTCCTGATAAAAGCAGGGTCAGCTATGGGGTCAGACCACGTCTTTATCCAGTCGGGTCTTGACAGCTTCCAAGGACAGAGATTGCACTACCTCTATTAGCAGCCTGGTCCACTGCTTCACTGTCTTCATGGGGAAAAGGTATTTCATTATATCCCGTCTGAGCTGCTCCTGCTCCAATTTATCTTTGTTGTTCATCCTCCTACCATGTGCTACTGTGAAAAGCTTGGCTCTGTCATCTCTCAATGCCCTTGATTCAGAGTATCAGCCAGTCTCCCTATTTTGGTGTCATCCACACACTTAATGAGACTGCACTGCAACACCTCCTCCAGGTCACCAGTAAAAATACTAAACAAGACAGGCACTGTGACGGATCCCTGCAGTATTCTACTAGTTACCGGCCTCCAGATGGAGTATGACCCATTAACCACTATCCTCTGAGCCCAACCATCAAATCAGGTTTTACCCATCTAGTTGTTCACTGGTCTAGAACATAGCGTCCTAGCTTGAATGCTAGGCAGACAGTGCTAAAAACCCAGCTAAAATGCAGGTAAATTATATCCACTGCTCTCATCTCATCCACAAATCTAATTACTTTACACAGAAGACAGTCAGGTTGTCAGGCATGAATTATTCTTGGTAAACCTGTGTTGATTGTTCCTAATTACCTTCTCCTTTATATGCCCAGAAATGTCTCCCAAGAGGACTTGCTTGACGATTTTCCTAGGGACCAAAATGAGGGTCACCAGTTTGTAGTTCCTTGGATCATCCTTCTGGGCTTTTCTTAAAAAATATGCACAAAATTTACTTTTCTCTAGTCCTTGGGGTCCTCCCCTTGCCTCCATGTCCTTTCAGAGATGGTAGAGAGTAGTCTTGCTATGACATTGGCTGGTACAGACATTGGTGGTATAGACAGACCCTATATGGTCCCAAGGACTCACATGGGTTGAGTTCTCTCACGCAGTCCCTGACTTGATCCTCATCCACTGCTTGTACCTCTCTGAGAACTTTCTGTAATCACAGAAGCCTGGGACACCCTCTTGGTGAAGACTGAGGTAAAGAAGGTATTGAGTACCTCAGACTTATCCATGTCTGCTGTCACTAAGCCACCTGCCCCATTCAGCAACAGTTCCTTATTTTCTTCATTCAGGCTTTTACTACTAAAATAACATTAGATGTTCTGCTGATTTTGATGTCCCTTGCAAGGTTCAACTCTAAGTAAGCTTTGGCTTACCTGACACCATCACTGCATATCTGGGCAACACTTTGAAATTTTTCCTTGTAGCATGTCCCTGCTTCCATGTTACCTAACCAGAAGACGTCAGGCAGATTAATGTTTCCCATTAGAACTGGGGTTTGTGATTTAGAGACTTGATTTACTTAGAAATTATGGAATTTCAAACAACAAGCTCTGATGGAAAGGTTTTGCCAAGAAATTTCATTTCTGAAGCCACAACTAACAGGGATATTTAACTATGGTGCTAATAGCTATGAAGATTACTTATTTATCCTGACATTTTTTGATGGAGCTGAAACCACATCAGGTACAGGAATTTTTCAAGATAATTATGAGTCATTTTTATTGCAGAGGACTCAGGAATGTTTTATATTTTATTGATGGTCCATAAAACAGTTCTTAAATGTCCACAGTTTTTGTTGGAACAAATGATAGGATTTTGTTCAGATCCATTGCTGAGGACCAGACTGCAGTACTCACTATCACAGTGAATAGTACCTTCTCAAATAGTCTTGTTTCATCTAAGTCAACATGACTCTCCAAAAAATAGCGTATAACTCAATATGAGTAAAATTGTCAAAATAGTTAAAAACAAGGCATATATTTCCCCTTCTTTCAATAGAAGGAAGAAAATTATGACAGACACAAGTGGGACATGTTTTGCAGAGAAATCTGGCTCAGCAGCATGATGGTCCTTTTCTCCACACACCAACACAAATGCTCTGCATTTAATCAACATGTGAATCCTGACATACTTTTTAAGAATGTGAAAACACTGTATCCCATCTGAGTCCAAACTTGGGTTATTGAAGGTCTATCTAAAAATTAGAAATTATTTGAAACAAACTGTTCTGGTTTCTAAGATAACATCCTTTCCCTGCTTGCCAGAAACAGATAATAATATGACATTTAAAATTTAATCAAATGTACTTATGCTACCTTTTTTTTTCCTTTGGGAAATCTCACAACAGAAATATGGATACAGCCTCTCTGCAAATTCAGGCTACTATCATTGTACCTGTTATAACAGGGACTTATTTAGATGCTTCTACTATAATCAAAGTAGCAAGAGATTTATAACAAAATTCATGAAAGCTCTAAAGTGCCATTTAAATGTTGCCTATCCCCAGTGTTATCCATGTTCTAAGCTTCCAGCATTAAATTCCCTGGTTATCTTATTACTTTTAGGTATGCTTGTAAGCATGCCCAGATGGGTTTAAGTCCTAATAAACACTTAATTGTTGCTTATGCTATTTGGAGATTTATAGTTCAAGTATTCTCTTGCACAAAAGAAGAATTTTTTGCCTGCTTTTTACCAGTTAGTCCTATGATTCCCTGCAGGATTAAATCTGATTTTGATCTGGGTGCTTTCTAGCACTTTCTTTGATGAAGCCACAGTACTGTACAAGTATATTACCCAGTAGGCAGTATGGATCCAACCATTCTGCTCCTGAAGTAAGAGAGTTTAGTTGTGTGGACACAAGTCATGCCATGTCATGCCTCAAGGCCAAAGCAGAGTTTGTGGCAGAACTTATTCACTAGTATGAACATAGTTTCTTTCTTTGGCCAAGCAAATATTCATTTATTCCTTGACAGATGGAACTGCCTTAACTGCCACACCTCATAGTTATCTGTAGGTAATAACAGAGCAATATTTTAGGAGACAAGAGACCTGAATCCAGAGTTTTTATACAAAATGAAAGCGTCAAAACAAGAAAAGAAAAATTCCCTCCCCACATAGCCTCTAATCTGGTTCATACAGTGCTGGGAGGAGGCAAATATACATTAAGTCTGCCCAGGCAAAAATAAATGTGGACATCATTCTTTGACAGCTAGGTGAAATCTAGGCACCACTACTCCCAGAATTGTTTTGTGAGACAGAGCTTGCTAAACTGTCAGACCCCAAGACATATTTTGTGTCTCTGAATTCCAGATGACAGTCATGTCCTTCTCTCCCACTTCCTGAGCTAGATGACCTCCTGCCCAGTAGGCTGAATTTTATGACTGCTGTTCTTATGTGTTTAACACTCCCATTTTGTCATGTAGTGGAGTCCTTGTGCCCAGTGCAGGGTTGTGCTGTCTACAGCTGATCATGGGTAGTATGACACATAGTTAGCAGCAGGGAAGCATTCCCAAAGAATTATTTTAGCGCCCAGGGAGGCAGTAGAAAAAAGGGGAATAATCAGACCAGCAAAATTAGTAAGTGGTCTAGTAAGACGCTAAGCCTTTCTGTTTAATTCAGTCTTTGTGAATCCCTCCTGCTTCTTTTGTGAATCTAGTCATTCAAACAGGAAAAACTAAACTTGGAACAAACACATCAAAATTTCTAGAGATTGATAGATTGTCTCTTTTCTTACATAACCTTTCATCTCACAACCTTTTGGCCAAGCCAGACTTGTGCACATTTTGGAAAACTCCCTCTCCAGTCCTTTTCTACTGTCCATAAAGGGAGAGTTTATGGCAATACTATTTTCTGGCTCATCCACTCTGTTATTGAGACACTGGACAGGCCAAATTCCTGATCCAAAGGGAGACAAAATGACACATTCTGAAACAGTCATTCCCCACCTGTGTATCAACAAAAATGACTCTGGCTTGTAGTGTATAGAAAATACACTTAAGTATACTCTGTCAGTCCATCTTTGTTCAGGAAACCAGTTAACAATATGCTTAAATGACTGGGGATTCTTTTCTAAAAAGAGACTTTTTGGTATTTTGTCTTTAATGGTTTTTTAAAAATAATTTCAGTCTTATCATAAAGTACAGCTGTTATATCAATAGAACACACTTTTCACAAGGAACAACATCCAAGCTGAACCCATCTATATCTATTTTGAGAAAATATATAGCTTTTTTTTAAGTCAGCAAGGACCTTTCTTGTTTTCATCCTTTCTAAATTTGCTTGTAAGTATATTAACATTAAACTTCTCATGTACACTAGAAAAATATCTGCCTTGTTTGCAGTACTTAGCATTAACACCAAGGTGAAGGACATACAAAAGATTGACACCATAGTTCTAAATATGATGTCAAAATTGGTTACCGTACGTAATTTCCAGGCACTAAAGGGACTCCATCAGGTCAAATTAGGTCCCATATTTTGTTTTGATAAAGAAAAGCCTTTAAAACTCTTAAAAATGAAACATTTTCATGATTATTTGGTTCAACGTTCCAATGGGAACTTTTTCCTTTTTTTTTCTTTTTTTTTTTTTTAAACAAGCATCGACCTACAGTATTCATAATGCAAACATTACACTGTTGGGCTAATTACTTCTGGCCTGTGAGAACCAAAAAGCTCTGAACTGAGTTTAAAGAGATTGTAAAGCTTTACACAAGACTGGTTTTGCTGTCAGAGTTAAAAAAAAAAAAGGTAAATAAAAAATATAAAAGGTAAGGCAAGGATATTCTTACATATAAAAGAAAAATGAAAAGAAATTTGTTAAAGCCTGTTTAGAGAAAGATGGATATATTCTTTTGTTTTTGTAATGGCAAGTGATCTGTATTGAAGAATAGTCAATCCAATAAAGAAAATGCAAACACTATGTTTATGTTACAATAATAATCTGCTTAAATATAGTATTTTTTTTCCTAGAGAACAAAGCTAAAGGAAATGATCTCAGGGTTATAATAGATTCCAAACTAAATGTAAGTCAACATATTACAGTTGCAAAGTGTAAAATATCACACATGCAAACAGGTTGTGAAATCTTCACACATGGAGCTTTTTAGTAAGCATTTAATAACATTTGTTCTGCTTTATTCTTGAGGATTTTATGGAAATATGTTCTCTTTAAAGTGATTACAAAAAAAAAAAGATTTGAAGCTGCTATACATCTGCCTGAAAGCCTGAATGTTCTCAGAAAAAGATTAACCTTTACGTCCATTTTTTTTGCATGGAAACTTAAAGAACAAAGAAAACTATGTAGTTGAAACATGAAACTTATGAACTTAGATAAGAGTGGGTTATTTTTACTTGAGACAGCGACATATAGGGCATTGCAAATGGTGGTAAGTATCCATGGTGATCAGATAATTAGTATCCCTGTTCTTGAACTGACTACCACTGTTTGTTTCTGGTCTCATCTCTGTTTTAGATCTGCTGGGTGACCTTAGATTTGGTCATCTTTACCTTTCTAATCTTAATTGTAAAATGGGAATGATATTAAGTTTGTTCATACAATTCTTTATGTCAACTGATGGAATTAAGGAGATATTATTACATAACATTTATTAGTATTTATTAGTATTCATTAGTATTTTACAGGGGCCCAAGACTCAGAAATCCTAGGATCATTTACTAAATGTAGCAGATTATTTCCTTTGTGACTGGAAAAACCATAAAAACCTTGGTGCTTCTTGTTTTATCTAAAATATTGAGACAATCTTCCTTTACCCTCTTCATTTTATTGATTTAGATTATAAGCTCTTTTATGAAAGTATTTTTCCTAACTACATGTTTATACATTACTTAAGAGCCACTGTAAATATATACATACAGAAATTTTTTATGTGGACTAGATGAGGTCAGATTCCTCACAGATGTTCTTTCCAAACTTTTGTGCTTTTTCCTCATGTGGCCCTCACCCTTGGGCTAGCATTAATCTTCCCCTCATCTCCTTCAGTTGAACAACATTTCAGTTCCCAAACTAACTTCTCTAAAACTGCCTATGCATTTTTGGGCCTCTTGCTGTCTTCAAATAACCTGTAAATATAACTGCTTTACCTCTAGCATTTGTCCATCTCAACTCTCTTCTACTTTGCCTTTTTTATGACTTGTGATTGCTTTGCTCTAGCAAGACTGAGAGATTTCCAGGCATGCTCTGAGATAGAAAAGTCTCTCCAAGGTAAGAAGTACAAGCTGATTGTAGTATCAGTATAAGTGTGTTTATAACAGAGGCAAAATAATTCAAATTCCACTACACTGGAAAAGCATCCTAGTCTGTAGTTCATAGAAGCAGGCTCTTTTTTGTTTGCTGTCTTCTAACCAGATCATTTTAGACTTGTGTCACCAAGACGTCCAACTTCAATGAGAAGACTAAAGGGGATTCCTCTCTTTCTGTCTATCCCATTTGTATTGTCTATAGTTTGATGATCAGGGTAGGAGTATCCTTGAAGAGATGCTATAATTTTTTATATATATTCTTCAAAAAGAAAGGCAGCAAGATCACAGTTATCATCCTTTGTTTTGCTTTAGCAAACTAGAATAATGGAAAAGCAATTATTTTATAAAACAAAATACATTTTCATTTCAATAAGTGGAGGCATCTACCACTTTGAACTACTCTGGTAGCAAAGCAACTAATATGGTTACTCTGGCAGTAAACCAGAAAGAAAAGGTCAGATTGTACCTCAGAGGTCTGAAGAAAAATGCACTGATACCTTGATTGCTTTTAATAAGAGACAAGGAGGAGCAAATTCTCTTTTATTAATCTTTTAACAATGCTGTCTTTGAATTCTCAGATATTTGGGCTTCATGGGCTTACACCAGTCTGACTTTAAGTCCCCAGTTTAAAAATGAAAAACAAAATCCCCTTAAACAGGCCTAGAATTTATCCAGGGATCCAGGGGCTGTTTATTTCTTTTAGATGACATAAACCCACATTTTTTACTTATAGCATATTTACTGGTTCCAATCAGTCCAAAAATGGAGGGAAATGATTGCCAAGAAGACACTGAATTCCCCAAATTATTTAGTGAAAGGGTCATTTATATTTTTGCCCCTACCTCCATGTATAGGACAGTGCATAGCATCTCTCAGGAGCAGACTAGAAAACAGTAAGTCTTTGCCTTTGGGTTCCCACCTCTCCAGAGAATCAGTGATTTACCCGATATTAACCTCTCAATTCTCCCATGTCCCACTGCATGAGTTACTCCCTGGCAGCCAGTCGTATGGCTGTGCCACACACATTTTTCAGGTTGTACAACCCAGCCAAGTGTTGCACTCAGGAAAGGAGTATCCCCAGACAAGTGTGGTGGAATTGAGAACCAGGAATTTGAATGCCTAAATTTAAATTAGAAAGAGTTTCATCTTAAATTAGACACCTATACTTGATCAGGGCTGTACCGTGGAATGTTATGATGAGCTAGACTGTTTTGACCAGAGATTCTCACTAGGTGGTATGAAGAGCTGCAGCTTCTGTTCTCCAGAGCCCTGTGCTTCATTTGCTACCAAGTCTACTGATGAAAGACTGGCCAATTAGCTCAGTCTGGTACACAGCATCCCCTGAGGGGCTGGCCGACTGTCTTTTGTGCTTGGAAGTGGACAAGCTATGGATATCATGTGAGGACTACACTGAACAAGTCCAGCTTGAAACTTGTGGCTACATAAATACCAATAAATTAAACAAAGCCAAGACATGGCTTTGAATACTGGTACTTCATTACATGCGCCTCCACATGGCCTTTGCCTACTAACATGCTCATTTAGTACAAGAAAGACATGGACCTGTTGGAGCAGATCCAGAGGAGGGCCACAGGCCATGGAGTTGATCAGGGGGCTGGAGCACCTCTCCTATGAGGAAAGGCTGAGAGAGTTGGGGTTGTTCAGCCTAGAGAAGAGAAGGGTCCAGGGAGACCTTATTGCTGCCTTTCAATACTTAACGGGAGCTTGTAAGAAAGATGGAGACAAACTTATTAGTAGAGCCTGTTGTGATAGGACATGGGGTAATGGCTTCAAACCAAAAGAGGGTCCATTCAGACTAGATATAAGGCAGAAATTTTTTATGATGAGGGTGGTGAAACACTGAAACGGGTTGCCCAGAGAGGTGATCGATGCCCCATCCCTGGAAACATTCAAGATCAGATTGGACAGGGCTCTGAACAACCTGGTCTAGTTGAAGATGTCCCTGCTCATCGCAGGGGGGTTGGACTAGATGACCTTTAAAGGCCTTTCCAACCCAAACCATTCTATGGTTCTATGATTCCAGGAACTCGTTCCCAATACAGTGTCTAGGCTCAGTCACCTATGGTAGCTAAAAAGAGAATTTAGGTAGATGGACACAACAGAGACTTTCAGTATCATGTCCAGAGGATGGACCATATACATTGCCAGCATATATGTAACTTGTGAGACCTGCCAGCAGCTGTGATGTACAAAGTTTAGGTTTGTTTGAGCCCTGTTCCTAAGCAGCTTCATTAAACCTGAATTCCTCTTTCTCATGCTGTCCATGGTATCAGTAGCCAATATGAAGCAATAAAAATACACTCTAACCCTCCCTAGTCCCCTGTGTGTATACAGGTCAGGCTACAATCTGCTTTTGGTTAAGTTAAATGCAATCTAAACCTTAAGTAGAAGGGAAAGAAACACCTTGACCTTTTTTTGTTTTGGGGTTTTTTTTTGGTATAAAGCAGACACCAATATTGGTTTAAAACCAATGGGGATACAGGTTTTTTATAGACTAGCAATACTTCAGGAACCTGTCCTAAAAACCACAAAATCTGTTGTCCTGACCGTGCTGGAACCCTTGAGTTCCTATGTGTATACTATGTATTTTACTCACTGTTAAACTGCACGGGACATCACGTTACTCAGGTAACAGTTCAGACTTAAACCGGCCTTATTTGCTATCCTTAAGTCATTAAACACTCTCACTCTCTTTGTTCCTTCTCTACCTATTTTTCCAGAGCTTTGTGGTAAATTTCTGGAAGAGCTCAATGGGATTTCTAGAAGACCAGGGGTTTTGAGCTTTGAATCAGGGTTTTAGTGGAACTGATTTTGCCGTTTCAGACTCTCAAATAAAAGAATGCTGATACAGACTCAATCCAAAGTATTACAGGTGCATGTTCAAAGCGTTATGGGATCACTTACAATAGCAGCAGCATTTTAGCCTTTGTGATGTATTTAAAGCAAGATTTATATGTAGGGGTAAAACTTTTAAAACTTGCCGTTAATAAAAGTCACTACCTCTAACAGAAACCCTGATGTTTAATAGACAATAGTTACTCTCACAAGTGACAGGACCCCTCTCCAGATATCAAGCTCCTACTGCAGCCCCACATTGACTTGATTTTAAGGAGCGTTTGCATGTGTAGTAAAATCAGAACTTTAAAAGGAGAAATCCTCTGTAAACATAATCTTTTCTGTATTTAATTTAGATCAATATATGTATTAACATTGCAGCAATGTCTGTTTGAAGAAAGACAAACAGAAACTTTAGTTTCACATAGGTCACAGCAGTCATACTTCAGGGAAAAATAAAAAGGTTCCTGACATTTGCAAAGTGTTTTTCTATATATTTATTTGTTTGTTTAGGCTGCTTAGTTAGTGGGAATATGACACTTTTGCTGCAGCTCCCTGCCTTGGTGGGTTTCTGTTATCATCTGAAGCGCTTATATTCACACAAAGCATTCTGTAAATGGCAATTTGTCATCAATTGAGGAGGATTAAAGAGGGATCAGTTACAAGACAGTCTGCTGCTTACATTTACTCTATCTACATCAACACTTCTTCCTACCTTAGTGAAATCACAGCCTAGTGCATGAGTAATTTGTGTATCTGTAACAAGTTTACCTGATAGTAAGAGCTGATTGAATACAAACCACAGGCTGGAACCTTTTGTCTTGGTATTTGCCCTTTTCTTGTTGTCACGAATCACCCATTGATTTCAAGAGCACAAACATTTCTCAATGGTGAGAGCTAATCTCTCTTTCATGCTTGTTTACACACTCTGTTCAGTCCAAGAAGCCAGTTGCACTTTTCACCTGGGTCTACAAGTAGTCATGCAAACAAATGTCCCAAACCTGAGCAACGGCCTTTTGTGTCCACCCTTGTTTGTTTAACTCACGCTTCTGTTCACTGTTCCTAACTTTGTTACGTATTCATTTTAGAGCTAAGACCCTGAGATCAAAGGGTCTGAAGGTACACAGTGAAAACACTAGTGAGCAAAGGGCTGGACTGACCTTTGTGCACATCCTTTAGTTTCAGATCTGGGTCTGCTGATACTCAAATCTTGTGTGTGCATATATGTATGTGTGTATATGTATGTGTGTATACCTGTGTACTCATATGTACACATAGAGTAAACAGTGAGTATAGTATAGTAGAATATTTACAGAGACATTACACATCGCTATAAAGAAAAAGATGCAGAAACATTACTTACCATGAAGAAGAATTAAGCACGTTCTTACTTTAAATCCAAGATTTCTTCAATGGGACAGGGGTTGTATGTTTTCTTCAAATACTTAAGATAGCAAGGATAGCTGGAAAAAATAACCTTGTTTTGATGTATCTGTTAATTGAGCTGCTCGAATACATATTATTTTCTTCTTGTTCTGGTTAAAAGTTCATAAATCCTTTGTTCCATGATGTGCACATAAGTAATGTTCTTGGAAGGGCCAAGATAATGTGAAAATAGTGATGGACAGTAGTAAGACCCAAATGACCATGGGTGACTTTTACGGAGTGATAAGCACTCTGGCCCAGGTTGAGCAAAGCATTTAAGTGAGGCACATATCTGTTGAAGTCATTATCTGCAGAGCAATTGGTAACAACACAATTTCACACAGCAAAACAGTTTTTATTCAACTGAGTCACTGTTCTGGTTTCTTGTGCTTTATCCTTTGATGAACAGTATGGAAGGAAAATTAGCTACAATGTATAACCCTAATACTGTTTAACTCCAATTTACATCTGCAGTTAAATTTCCAAATAATCCACTTATTCCAAGAAATAGTAATGTTTCTAGCGTTTTTAAAGACTATTTCTTAAAGACTGCTAAATATAATACACTTAGAAGCCACAATGTTGATTCAGGCAAGAGGTCTGTTCATAGCTACGCTGCTCTTTTACTTCAGAAGAATGAACCCATAATGGGGCCTCAATGCAGAGTCCATGTGAACATCAGTTTGCACCAAACTCCCCAGTTACGCTGACATCGGCTCTCTGATAGACATTGGAGTTACACATCTTCATAGCCCACCCTTCCAGGGCCCAACACAACTGTTTGTCTGCTCCATCTGGTACCACAGAATTCCCCAGTGTATCTAAATATGAGACTACCTAGTTCACAGTATTATCTACCTGTACTTCATAGCAAAAGAAAGAGGGAGAGGGACAAGAAAAGTTCTACCAGGGCCTGAATCAACTAAAGACTATTTTCTATGTGTACCTGGCAGATCACATAGGACAAGGTGATCTTAACTACTGTCCCAGGAACTCAGACTCCTTAGTTCCTACAAGGAAAGACGGCCTTTTTGGCTTGACTTCTAAGCCAGCATGCATCATTGCCCTGACAATTGCCTTCATCTCACTTGCATGTGGCTGAAGGCTTTGATATTTTTTTTTTTTGGAAGGAGCTCATAGGCCTGGTCCAACATTAAGAGAGTTCACAGGTTCTAGGAGCACAGAACGAACTATTGGTAATAGTTGTTAATATGTTGGTAATACAAGCATGTCTATGTTTGTATGACAGTTTTTGGAAATTTTGCATATAAAGCCTTTTTCCCCAGGCACAAAGTCAGCAGATGACATGTAGTTCACCTCCACATTTTATCCCCAGAGAGAACAAAACTATGTTAATGCTGCCACAACACTTTTTCTCTCCTCTGGTGAGAGGTAAACCATAGCACGATCCCAAGGAAGGGCATTACCAAGACTCAGTAACTATCAGCTCTCCAGAAGGCATGTAAGACACATGAGTCTCTGTCACCTTAGAGAAAGGGCATTTATCAAGAGGTCAGCTTCAACTCTGAGTTTAAGACTCCATAAAGCCAGGCAATATGAGGAGACTTGAAAGGGTCTCTTGAGCAGCCATAGCTGGAGGGAAATGGGACTTAGCAGTGACATACTATGCAAGGAGCTAAAAAGCACTTATGCTTGCATAGCCCATTCTGTGTGAGGTGGTTTTCCATCACCACAGCAGATGCTTGGAAGATCACCCCAAGGTGTCCACAGCTTTTCAGTCTTTCTCACAATTTCAAATGTAAAGATACCAGTAAAAATGCAGGTAGCTACTGATGGGCTAAATCTTTGACAGTGGTATGATGTGTGGTTTCTTCCTGACTCAAACCCATTTCCACTAGGCTAATTTCTACCTTTGTGCTTTTGTTTTCTTGCATAATGAATCCATTGTGTGTTCAGAATTAACATGTCTGCCTGGGCTGGGATCAGGGGCCTAGTATGTCTGAACACACACTGGACATAGCTAGTTACAGGAGCTGGTAAGAGAGTCAATGGCTTAGGTTACATGCACGTGTTTGGGGTTGGCATCAAACTGGATTGCTGTTACCCTGAACTTTGGTATGCCTTGCTGCTAGACAGATTTGGCTTGTCTGACAAGTTGGTCTTGGCACTCATCCTCCAATACGAGAAAAGAGACCCCTAGTCAGGGCAGCTCAACGTTTGAGAAAGCCTGAGAAGTGCTGGGAAGAAAGGGAAAGATGTGCTTGGCTTCATGGGCCTTTTCCCACTTGTCAGTGAGGGACTGACATCTTCTAAGGGGCCAAATTTGATACTTAGTCCTTAATAGTAAGAGATTGATATGGGATTTCTGTGCAGTATGGAGAAGCCCTCCTCTTCAGGGCATTTTCTTGCTAGTGTATTAACATGGAGACACTAACAAACGGGAGAGCATTGTGTGCTGCCTCTGCCACACAGCTTTTGAAGAGATGTCCGGCACTGGAACATGCTCACAGCTGTGTTGCATTTCAGGTTGCTCCATGTTGTAAGGCACCGGGGTTTAAGTTTTCCTGGTGGCTTCAAAGGGTGCGCTGAAAGTCTTCGTGACACCTGGGGCTTGTTAGGGTTTTCCTTCGGGCGTTCCAGATGGAGCACTTCAGGGGTACTTTGGTGTATGCTCTGAGGCCAAGACTAGTGTGTCTACAACAGCAATTTACTTCAGGTCAGGAACACGCTTCTGAAGCTAATCATCCAGTTAACCCCTCCAGCTGCTTCTTGGATTACATCATGGAGTGGTCTTGTATCACAGGAAATCAATACTTTTTGGGTCAACATAAACCAAAGGGTGCTCTTTGGCATTGCACCTAACATGCAGCAAGTGATAATGAGCTAAAATTTACAGGACAAAAACAGAGCTCATTCAAAACCAAGTTCCTGAGAAGTGTATAATGGCCTTATTGCATCCTCAACACTAATGGCTTAATAGATGTGGTCCCATCAATCCTTCCTAGTGTAAACATAGCTTGTGTAGACAGTTGGGAAATTGAACTTGAGGGTGCTGCTGGAGGCATTTTGTAATGGCCAATATTTCAGAAGACAGTGTAAGAAATCATCATTTGAGCCTCCCCACATATAGGGAAATGTTTCTTTATACTCTCACTAAAAATAACTATTGTTGCAATTATCAAACTTTTTTTTTGTGGTGCTTGTTACTACAGCACCATAGTACTTCAGTAGGAACTTGGTGATCCCATTGTGCTAGGCAATGCACATGCAGTGAATAACAAGATTTAATCCTTTTAACTTCTAGTCTGAGTGTAAAGCTTTTGTTGATCTATGCCCTGAAGCATAAGAGTTTATTTTGTTTCCATACTTTATTTATACCAGTGACATTTGTGCTGTGTTATTGCGATGTATTGTTCAGAGTCCTTTCAGAGCATGTACTTTATGTTATGGCTTATTCATAATGCTCCTGCTTGAGTGATAACTTGTTTGAGTGTTAACATGACAAAGCATGCTCTGTCAATCTTGAGATCTCTACACCAGCTTTTGATGGCATGTCTAATTAAAAAAAACTAAAATACAAATGAATGTGATGCATGAGTTCACACCCTCTCTGTTGTTGTACCAAAGGCTGAAGGCCAAGAACCATCAATGCAAATAGGTGTAAATTTATACAACACAATCTTCATGCTGCAATGTCTTTTTGAGATGATAAATAATTATGAAATGCTAGTTTAAATGAAGAAAATCTCTGTGACACTCCAAGTTCCAAACCCACTGAGTTTTGCATGATTACTATCACAGATCTTGGAATCCAGGCTAACTTTCACGATCTTTCAATTATACATAAGTAGGGAGTCTCATAAATCCTGAGCCTTTCTGAAATCCTCCTATGTTCCAGCAACTGCTATCCGAATCCCACCTACTAAGTGATGATAGAACCGGGCTTCAAGTTCCTAGCAGCTACTTAGGTGTCTTGATTTCTATTACACATTTGTGTAGTTGACTCCTCCTTTTTACTCTTTAATCTGGCTATAAATTAGGTGATGTCTCTGCATGGTATCAACTAAAAAATTAGTGAAAGAGGAAGACCTGAGAAATACTGAGGTCTTTTACACAGAACAATCATGTGGGACCCAGGAGAATACTTCTATAATGTACTGACTGACTTTAGACAAGCCCCTTGACCACATGATCTCCTTTACTTATTTTACCCTCTTTCCTCTCATTCGCCCTCTTCCTTTTTCCTTTCTATCCATTATCGCTTTCCTCACTGTCAGCAGCGCATAGAATTCCACTGTTCACTGATTGATAATCTTTGCACCAAAGAAAGGTAATGCAAACTACAAATGGTAGCTCTTCCCATGTTTTAACCCTCACTGATTTTTTTCTCAATGAAAATCTCAGGTGTCTCAAGCACCAGATTTCTACCTCCCCCATGACAGATCCAAACAATTCCCCAAGCTTTTATGCAGGCCTGGCTTTGTGCTTTAGTCTTTTGGACTAATTGGGATTACTTCAGAGTATTTGATTAGGTTTAAAATGTAATCCACTTCCTACTGGTAGCTATGACCCATGGGTAATAATCTGATGTCTATAAAGATTCAAAGCATTTCAGAAGGAAAAAAGTAAGCCGTAACAAGGCTATCTGCATGCTTAGCTTATCAAGTATCTATTACTCCTCATATCAGGTTTTCTGGTACATCTGGTATTCTAGTACCTCTAAAAACTTCTGTCATTATCTGCTAAACAAATGCTGGGATCCTTTATCATAGGAATTGTGTTTTCTTAATGTTATAACCAGAAAGGAAGCCAGCTGAAGATGCTGATAACAGAAATGGATGCTTCTAGTTCTCTTGACCAGGAATGTTCTTCAGGAATGATGGCAACCTGGAAATTATTATTTTTATGCTCATGTCATTAACTTAATAAAAACATATGTACTTCTTCCTTCTTGAACTTGTGACCAGCATTTGCTGCTATGCTGTAGCCATGGATTCTTGCAGTTAGGGGACCCCTGTTTTTATAACCTGGCTGAAGATCCTTCCCTTAGAGCTTGGGAAATAATGTGAATACACCAATAAACGTTTTGGTTTTTAAAAGAAGGAACAAAACTTGAAATGCAAAGTATGATAATGATATGGTGTAATGGGAGTGCTCTTGTTGAATAATAACTTATCCCAAAGAAAGTAGCACTGAACTGAATGAGTCCTTATTATGGGTAACATTTTAGTCAGTGTGAGTTAAATCATTAGAACTAAGCCCAGAAAAAGCAAGAGAAGATTTTGATATATGCCCCAAACTACCTCATCTATTATTAAAAGTATAATGAGGAGACAGAAGAGAGACACAATAGAAATGTCTTTTATTATTATTATGTTTTGCTTATGTTATTCCATCTTAAATATTTTTCAGTGACATTGTTGGAGTTTTCTTTGGGAACTTTTAGACATGCTTGACCTATAATGTGCACACTATAAAATTAATTTAATGTTTTACTACATTTGCCTTTGAACATGGGTCCTCTTCATTTTTTATGGTTAAGTGAAATGTGGAATGTTAAATTCCAGAGTTGGCAGCCATGTGCTCTAGTAGTTATTCATTTCTACACCACAGATTTTGTTTCAAAGGCATCATTCCTGAGCTGGATTATATCCATTTTTCTGGGTGTTGCTCTACAAACTACCCCCCAAACATGAACAGACAGTCTTATCCTTCCTAATTTCTTAAGGGTACCAGAATCTGTAACTTAATACATGGAAAACTAATTTTGAGAATTTTATAAACCATCTATCTATAGATATGTATAAAGTCTTCCATTGTTCTTCTGAATATATGGATTTCCAATATTTTTCCCACAAAAAAAAAAATCCGAAACTTTTGTTTATGTTAATCCTGTAAAATTGTCCTGGAATTTTACCTGTCACTGAAGATAGAAAGAAGAAGGTTTTATTGACAGCAGAAAAAAAATAATCTAAACTAATTCTAAACTATAAGAATATTCAAAATCCTGTGTAGCAGTACAGACAGTAGTAGAGATGGAAGTTGTAGTAACCTGTGAGTAAAGCCTACCCTCAAAATCTAAAAGAAACATTTTTGTAAGAAAACTAGTCAATAAGCATCACATTGAGTCATGTATCACTGATTCCTATACAGTTAATAGGTGAAGTGGGGATTCCTGTTAAACAGTTTTCCCATAGTGGAAACCCCAACTAAGTTTCATGAGTGAAACAAAACCAGTCAATAAAGAACATCTAAAACCATAATTATTTTCTGTGGTACAATGGAAAATTACACGGGTTTCTAATGACTGACTGTAGAATCTTTATTAGTGCAGATTTTCATTCCAGTGAACTAATTCCAACCCATCTTTTTCCAGTGATTTCACTTAGCCATAATTAACTCACCTATTTCACACATGGAGGAGAAATTGAATAAGACAGAAGTCTTCAACATGCTAAGTAATGGATGCTGATGTCAAAGATTACATCATGCAATATAATAATTATAAAAAATTGTCTCATATAATGCAAGTAAATCATGGAGTGCAAGATGCTAAACATGTTGAAATTAATTTTGAGTAAGATCACCACACAAAACTTCAATCATTTAGGTCTGAACACCACCCCCCACCCCATAATGTCTCTTTGTAGACAACCAATTATGTAAAATGTTTAAGGTAAAAAATCATCTCAGTTATCTCTGCTTGCTACTAAACTGGCCTCTGGTGAGTGGTTTTGCTTCTCTCAAGTTTGCTCTGCATGGAAACCGGAGTAGGGAAGGAGATACGTGAGCACCCAGATCTTTCACAATGGAGTTGGGGCACAGCTGAGACACACACAGGCTTTTTTCTCGGATAACCTAGTTTGGGCAGAAATTTAGATGTCTATCAAAGGTTGAAATGATTGTGCTCCTAGAAGTTATCTATTTCTTTCTTTTGGCTATTATGAGCAAAGGATGACTAGCTTAGATTTAGACAGAAAACTCTTAGATGTCTAAGTTAGGTAAAATGGCATCACCCTTATGGATTTGTCTCTAGGAAAAAAAGAAGTCAGACTATGGCACAACTAAATTTTCCCCCCAAGGTGAGGAGAAGCTTAAAGCAAGCAAGACACACTGGCCTTTCAGTCCTGCATTCTAGAATGCCACAGGATGGAGGCAGTTTCAGTTTTGACCTTGAAAAATGAGTCTATTTTAAAGAGTTCTTTTACACCCACTAGGTTTTAAAGGAAGCCTGTTAATGCAACATTCTGCAGAGGGAAGTTAGTGCTAGTCTCTCACATGTTGCAAAGGCAAAGAGCTGCTGTCCTGCAGTAAATATTTTGGGGTTTGAGACGTGTTTATATGTTTCTGATGTTACTGTTGGTTTAGCTGGTCAATATTTCAATTGCTGGGTTTTGGGGTTTTTTTCTTCTTGTTTCTAATTCCTGGAGAAATGGCTCATTCTTCTGTATTCTCAACCCTTCAGCCCTCACTGAAGGAATAACTCCTCTTCAGCTGGGGTCTATTTAAACAAGAACTATTTTAAAAAATAAATTTAGCAGAGTAGTGTCTGACATTCTGCACAGAGAGATACTTTATAGATGGTCTTGTTTACATTAAACTTTTGAAATAGCAGCTCTTTTCCTTTAGCAAATAAAATTGAAGTCCTCAGTTGTTCCAAGACAAAGAAATGGCATCTTCTCTATCTCCTTCTGCTTGTGAACTTCCATCTCTAGTAACAATTTTTTCAGAAGAAAGAAAAATGATTGCCATTTCAGAACCCTTGTTTATCCTTCTATCTTTTCTCTGAAAAGCAACACTGTTTATCTTAGCTGTATTGTGTTTTCAGAGAAGAACAACAGCTAGACATTTCAGAGATTAGTATCATGCTGATAAATTGCTACAAACTGAGAAAAAGCTGCAGTAGAGCCATCATTTCTGTTTCACTGTGCAAGAAGTCTACATAGAAACCACTCTGGCACTAGAACAGAATTCATGGCGAACACTAAGAAAACTTAACATTTCCACCTCGTTCAGGAGCATTCTTTTGGCCTCTGTTCTGCTATCATTTGCTCACAGCATAACACCAATTTTCATGCACTTTAAATAAGAGCTGAGTGTAACAGCTGTCTTTTTCAAAAGTATCAGTGTTGGTATTCTGCCATCACACTACCTGCGTGCGTATCAGGTTTTATTAGACTGGAGTAAGAAGTAGATAGCTAATATGTGTCATGTTGACAGATCTTTAGTAGAAATGGTTAACGTTTTGAAATGGACAAGTTTTGCTCCTAATAGTCTGGTCCTGACACACTGAATCCATTTTGGCTGCTTAGTATGCTTCTATTATTGCAAACCTCAGGATGTATGCTAGTGTAAATTGTATTTTTTCCTATTTACTTTACCTTGCTACATCAATATAACAGATCAGAATCTACTTCACTTTGTATACATTATTCTTCTAGATTCAAAATGATTTCTACTTTTTTAGTAGACACTGCGGTTTAGTCAGAGACTGAAACATAAAATGGCTAGTCTCTGCTACCAGCTTGATAGATTGCCTATGAAAATAACTTATTGCATTTTGCATTTTTTCAGCTTTTTGACTTTCTTGTCTGTTTGGTTTGTAAATTTTTCTGAGCTGAACTGTCTCCTAGGGTATCAATGCACAGAATTTAGCATAGCAGGATCCTAAACTCAGTTATCATGTCTATGACTTAGAAAAAAAAAACTAACGTAACTCCACCACTCAGAAGATCTGAAGAGCAGCTCCTTAATTAAAGTAGCTTTACCTGTAAAGAGAGGTTTGTTGCACATTGTGGGAAGCACTCATAAAATTTTAAGCATAATCACAAAATCTTTTATAAAAAGTTATCTATCTGCTTATCATGTTAATAGATCATGTTCTTTCTCTCAGAGTTTTACCAATTCCTCTCTATAACATCAAATCGCTCAGTTTATTCACAATAATCTAAATCTAATTCACAATGAAAGCCCACCCCCAAAACCCCTGCACAGTCCAGGAACAGTTGCACTGATTAAAAGAAAATGAGGCAATGCCCTGGGAGAAATATCCTTTGGTGACCTCGTAACAAGTGTGTATATGAAATGACATTGGAATTACGGGTTTGACATAAATTGTATAAGCTATATATGCCTTTATCCCAAAAGACATCCATAAGGCTAGGAGCGTACATGTGCTAGTGCACATAAAAGACTGGCTTTTGCTGTAATTACACAGCAATATAAGCATCACAATCTGTCTGCATGGGAATGAGCTGAGTAGGAAGGATGAAGCCCATACAGGAGGGAGTCAGGAGACTTGGACATTGTTCTCAGCACTCTTTCTGTCTGACTGTCCCACCTCATATCACCTTTCTGATGCCCTTATTTCTCCATTAGCTGCTGCCTGCTTTGCTCTTGGTGGTGGCAAACTCTGTGATGATGGCATCCTCCCATTGATTTAAGAACATTATGGGAATCTAGGAATTTAATGTAAAATAGAAAGAAAAAAAAGTACAAATAGTCACGGCGACACCTTGGGCAACAGAAATGCCTTTTCTGCAGTTGGTTTTCTTCTTATATCCACTGGAGTGAAAAGCCAAGGCTCCAGGGCACAAGTGTATAAATATTGTGCAGGAAACTGTGTCATCATTCCCTCCTCCATAATAACAATGTGTAAGTCTAGGGCCAGTTCGTTGCCAGACATTTGTCTGGGGTTTTCCAGTAGCAGCAGCTAGGCCTAAGGCTTTTTCTTTGGCAGACTGTTCTGATGATCTTTGGCACTACCCTGTTGCTGGTTTGGTTGGCTTCTGTGCAATAGAAATAAGCTTAGAGTTAAGCAACTGCTCAGGATCTGGTTTGTTTTTATTTCTTTCTGACATTTTTTCTGGTTTGAACATAAAATGCAACACTAAATTGAGGTTGGATTTAGAACATGGGCCTTGCATTGCAAGAAAAAAAGTTGTACAGTAAAAAAAGCAGTTACTGTCCTTAATAAAACTGGTTTTTATGATTTATTTAAGAAGGTTGGAGTCTTTACTGCAAATAAACACACAACACCCTGATTACCAGAGATTCAGTTTGAACTTGTAGATCACAGGATCACAGAATAATTTGGGACTGAAGGCACCTTGGAAGGCTCAGAGCAGGGTCTACTACAAGGTCAGACCAGGTTCCTGAGGGCTTTTTCCTGTTGGGTACTGGAAACCTCCAAGGATGGAGCCTGCACCACCTCTTCTCTAAGTACATCCCAGCAGAACCCCTTTTGTTTCAACCTGTGCCTCTTGTCTCCCGTCCTCTCGCCAAGCGCCGCAGTAAGCAATCCTCCTTCTCGCTGCTCTCCTGAGGCACAGGCTGGCTGCCGTTGGGTCCCCCAAAGCTGCCCCTTACCCAGGCTGAACAGGACCAGCTCCCTCCTCCCCTCCTCAGAGGGCAAGCGCTCCAGAGACGATGCCGACCCTGGAGCTCCTGGCCCGCAGCCTGCCGGTGGCCCTGGCTGCTGCCCTGGCATGCTGTTGGCTCCTGCGGTTTCCCCTGCCCAGACCCCCAAGGCATTTCTGCAGAGCTGCTCCCTAACCACAGGCTTTCTACCTTTACTTCCACCTTCTATCCAAACCCGGAGAAACTCATACGGAGCTTCAAACTTCAGCTGCCTCATAGGATTAGGTCAGGACAACCCTTTTGGTTCTGTAGAGCTTCAAGCACCTCAGATTTTCATATGCTTGTATTTTTGTAATGTCACTCGTGGCTCATATCTGCTTTTTTTCCTAACTCCCATTTCCTTTTCTGTGGTCTGAGTCAAGGCTCTGTAAACTGGCTTAGCCTTGTTCACAAAGGTGAATGATCTTTAAGCTTCATATCTGATTTAGCCCAAGTTTCTTGTTCCTACTCTTTATTTTAACAGCTCTCAGGTACTGGTACATGTTGTACTCATACAGTTGCTCAGTGACAAATATTCTTATGACGTTTCCCAGGAGGAAACTGAGGCAAAAATCAGAAGCAGCATCGCCGAGTGTAACCAGTGTGACAAGAAGGGACGGCCAGGGGCCTAAGCCCTGTTGAATGTGGTAGAAAACAAACTGCGGGAGGAAACTCAGCCCCCTGTCCTGCGTGGTCCTTGGCTCCGGGCTGGCTGGAGCTGCGGGCACTCGCTCCGACTGCCCTGGGCACAGCCTGGGAGCTGGCATGGGGCATGGTCCGTTGCCCATGGGTGGCTTGAATGCACTGCTCTGCTTCGGAGGAGAGAAAGTTTGAGTTGGAGGGACAAGGTCAACGTGTGACATTGTTTCAGGGCTAGAGAAAGGGACAGGAGTTATTCAAGTTGCTAAAGCAATCTGATCCGAGCCCATACTTAGGCTGAGACTTTCAGTTCAGTTTGTTAAAGACACGTCAAGTTACAAACAGTGATGTTATTCTTTACCTGTCAGGGGCGCTCAGTGGATGCATCCATCTAATCCTGGCTGTGGAGTCGGGGTTCCTGTTATCCTCCTTCCTTTTCATAGTCTTCCTCTACGCGATGAGGCTTTGTAAGGCAAACCCAAGGCATATTGTGGGCAAGTGTGAGGCTTGAAATGACTCCCGGGGGTTTACAGAGTTCCTGCTCCCACTTAGCCTGCAGCTTGGGGTCTTTCAACATGGAGAGGGAAAAGCTTTAGTTGCTCAGTGCCTCGGTTCAATCTCTAACACTCATGGAAGTGGCATTCCACTAATACTTCTATCTATTTTAATCCCCCTTCTTACAGAAGAAGAAATTAAGCCACAGAAGAACGGCTTTGCCTATGGTAAAGCGGGAAGTCTATAAAGCCGCATGGAATTCCCAGCTGAATGCAGCTCCGCTGAAGAGAGACAGGAGATTTGGGTTGGCTTTTTTTTTTTTTTTCCCTTCTTCTTCTTTTTAATTTTTATCCATAACAGCAAGGCAATCTTCTGAAACATGGTTTAAAGCTGACAGACAAAAACAATACTTGCTGCATAACAGCAGCAAGATTGCTTTTGTAAAATACATCCAATAAAACCGAGATCTACTACTGTTTAAAAATGAGCAGGTCAAAGAATTTGACCTAACCCTGACGAATTCTGCTTAAAGTGTCTGTAGTTCAAAAGACTTCATGCCAGACTGTTTAACTATTGCTTTTCTGCATGTGTGGATACCTGTATTTTCTGTGTATACACAGAAAATATGTATGTGTCTGGGCACATAGAAATAGGTATAGGCATACACACTCATGCATGCACAAGCACATTAGAATTAGAAACAAAACATGGTGTAGGCCTTTCTTTTGAGGAAAAAAACTAAAGGTTTTTATAAAAACATTCTCTTTCAAAGCAAAGAATTTTATTCCTCTGCATATATGAGGGACAAGTGCAAGAGGAATTATTTTGAAATAATGCATATTAATTTTTTTGTTTTAGCATGGAAAATTTACCAGAGAGATCTCATTTAAAATCACATAATTCATCTGCCCACAATTGCAGGAGACTGGTGTCAGGACAATTTTCTTCAGTTGATAACCCTTTCACCTTTAAATTCTTTTTTTACTTCAGGCTGTCATGTCTTCTAGAACTGAATGCGTTTAACCTACTAATACAAGATCAGTTTAAAACCCCTTGAGAAAAAAAAAAGAAACAATCCATGCTTTGCTGTATGCTGTATGTAATTTTCCAGTTAGAAAGGTTCTTATAGGCGACATAATGAAAACTGAAGACTCCTTAAGAAATAGTAATAATTTATATTCATCTTGAAAAGAAGTATACATTTTTCTTGCTGTTCAAAACAAAATCCTTCTCAAGTCTTGTAGCCAATAGTTACAAATCTTATTAGTTGTTATAACAGCCAAAGGAAAGTCAGGTCTCCCAATCAAAATCCCCACAGCTCTTTGATATGAGTTTATCAACACTACATACCAGGTTCAGGCAAATCAGTTCTCAAATCAGTTCTCTTTGTGTGTCAGTGTTTGATATGGATGTTCCAAAGATTTTGCATTTGAGATGATTCTTTGAAAGCCAATAGCAAAACTGGTTTTCGCTTTACACCTAAAATATGTTTACAGATGTAGTTTGTGGAATATGTCCGCTGATACTGAACTTATGTGTAAGGTGGTGATCTGGGACCAGACTGCTCACTATTCACTTGCTTTGTGATGCTTTCAGCTTTAAGAAGCCTGTCTTCCACTGCTTATAGCATACTTACATTGCTGTGGAATATGCAAGTATATACTCTAGATAACAATTGTGTTTTCTTCCCTTCACTTTTGCCAAAGAAACTAGTGCACACTACAGTCAGTGTGCATTCTTGGAGCACAGCTTTTATATTTATGCACCTGTAAAATGAGCTCATCTGGTATTTAATCTAGTTCCATGTTATAAATCAGGAAATAATATATATGGGAAAACCATAAGGTCTGATTGTGCAATTGCTGGCCAGTTAGCAGGCATCCAGCATCCACCTGGATGGGAGCATCACTAAAATATAGGAGCATCGCTTAAATCTCTGACCCTAGGAATATACACAAATGAGTTCAACGTCTACTGGACTTAAAAAAAACCCCAAATATGCAAATGTGTCCAGTAATATGAGATGCATCCCCTAGTGCTTTACAGTAGAAGTTCTGAACCTCAATATTTCCATTCCAGCAACCACTTCTTATTTACCAATATAAAAAAACTGAAATATCCCCCCCTTTGGAGGCAGAGGCCTGTCCTTTTCAGAGCCAAATGCAGAAATACAGTGAAGAGCATGTTCTTTCTTCCAGTAAAGAAAAGAGAAACAAACCCAAAACAACAAAAATCCTCAGTAGAAACATTTGGTGAGAGTTAAGCTCCTGCAATCAACAGACAAATCCTATCTGATTTTATCTGAAAGGCCAACATCAGATGCACACCCTTCTTTTGAAGAAACTAAATTCTTTCAAACTTCATCAAACAATTTTAAAGAAAAATGGCCTTTGGAAGGTAATGAACTCTTTTCAGAAAAACATGGACTGGAAAAGGGGAAAAAATAAGAGTACAGTGCCAGCAAAGGTGAATCACATTCAAAAGAAAAAATCAAGCTATTAAATTTGCTTTTACACCAGTTTGTAACTTAATAAGAAATTTGATATTAGATGCCCACTTCTACAGATGTGTGAACCCATCATCTATGAACTCCACTGAACACCTTTTCTTCCAGAAAGCTGTGAAATGCATGTGTCGTGGAAACAGTGAGCCCTGGAGACTAGGCTAAATCCAGTCTGAAGAAGCGTCCTCAGCCTCATATAACAGACCTATGCATCAGCAGCTTTAATATTCTTATCTGCTCCCATTAAACTTAATTAGTCACTAATATGAATATACACAGTTAGATTCAGACAAAACCAGTATTCTTCCTCCAAGTTTTTTGAAGAATAATATCTGTCCAAACCGAAACTCTCTCTTAAGTCAGGACAATTGGGGTAAATAATTTTGGCTGGTGACACTTGCACTGTAATTTGTGGCCCCTTGGTAACCCATGGAGAACTGCTAATGATCCACACAGAGCATGGCTGTGTTCATATAGTTCTTCTTCCTTGTATCCAGGTGTCTCTACAAGGGTCAATAGCACTTTTGTTTTTTCCTACACTCTGTTATTTTTCTCATGGAGAAGTTAGAAATAAATCCGCTACAGAATGTGGATTTGTATGCAAATTTTCTTCTAAGAGGTTGTCAGAAAAAACAGGCTGTTGAAAAGAAAGTAAATGAAAAAATGGTGTCAGATGAGGAGCTGTGCTAGGAAAAAAGTCCTAATCTGAAGTGACAGTGTGGACAACACAGTTGGAAATGAAAGTGGAAGCAGTGCAGACTGGTACTGTAGAGTGAGAATATATGGAAATGAAGTGATATGAGATTTTTGGCAGGGGCAAAGTTGTGAAGGGCTGTGAAGCTGAGTTCCTAGAGCCAACATTTTCATGAATGGCTTTTAATTTCAGGTATCTGAGCTGAAAAAAAACCCCAAACAACCAAAAGCCCAACTTGGAAGGAGGCCCAGTTATTCAGAAAGTGTTGAGAATCAACCCCTCTTCAAGTTTGGAGATGGTTGTGTAATAACTGAGAAATCTCAAATTATCTTGTCCTCTAAGTGTAACTGGATGAATACTGCCTCTTGAAGCAATTTCACTGTTTCTGAATTGGCAGTGAAAGATCTGGAAATTTTAGACCACTGAAAACTATTATCATTTAGGTCCTGGAATTTATTATCTTCAAAACATACTATTTCACTAGAGAAATAAGAAGACTTTATAAGCCTAAAAGAGTGTAATATTTGCTTTCTGGTGCACATGTTTGACAGTGAGAGTCTTATCCTTAGATAAGAGTTAGAGTAGCTACCATCCCACATTTTCCAAACATAGCCAGATGGTTTGAGGACTAAGTGGTGAAAAAGCTGTCTTCGATCAAAGCAGTTTGCATCCTTATTGTACCATTTGTTTAGTAGGCTGACATGGGATGCCTAACATCCTTAAATATCAGTATTTAGGCAGCTGCTTAATTAAATTCTCAAGGCTTCATTTTGATGAGGGTAATTAATTTTAAATGAACAACAAAACATAAGCCCTTTCTTGCCCTGCTTTTCTCTTAGCAGATAATACTCTGTTATCAGTTGCTTCTGGCTGACCACAAATAACAGTGACAGCTTGAAATGAGTCACTGATCTCTGCCACACCCCCCGTTCCCTACAAATCTGTCTCCAAATCTGACGGAAATTAATGTAGGTGTTTTATAATAGCTTCAAAAGAAAAAATACATTTCTGGGTCCTTTGTGTGACCCTTAGGTGTCCAAATCTGCTCAGGAGAATACCCTTGTTTAGCAGTGGGAACAGTTTTGCTGAACAGATTTTATCTGTTTAATTTTTACATATTAAACCAATTATTATTACTTTACAAAATGTTATTTATTCTAAAAATTTAGAATAATTGAAAACTAACAGTTTGGGTTTCTTTTACCTTCTTAAAATTCCTCTTAATTCCTTTGTGTATCTAAATGGCCACTCATTTTTCAGGGGTGTCTCAGTTAAAATTGTCAGTCAGAAAAAAGCCATGTGCTGTGTGCATTGTTTGCTGGCCACAGGTAATACAGCAGCAAGGAGATGCTCTGGCCCAAACCTGAACTGTGGTTCAGATCAGAAAAGACTTTCTCAGGCAGAGATGTTCTAGTGCTTCTCATTCAGATATCCCCTGTTTCTCTAAATGCTCATTTCCATAAGTGATCTAAAATAAGAACCAGTATGTCTGGTTTTGCCTCCCAGCCTGACAGTTCTGGAGATCCATTCTATCCCATTTCCACTGAGGCAAAGAAATGAAAAGGGAGAGGAAATTGATATAAATTATCAGGTTATTTATTATTCATTATATACAGATGTAAATCTGTGTAATATCCATGTCTACCAAATGGAAGAAGTACACTGAAGTCAAATATGGCTCTAGCGCAAATAAGGCAGTTTAACAAACTTCAGAGGAGTTGTCATAAGAAATAAATATGTCCTCTTTTTTTATCATCTGAGCTACTTAGAGATGGGACTGCCTTTCCTTTAAATTTCAAACAGCTTAAAGCACATTGTCAAATAATGGTAATAATGATGATGATATTGATGAGATAGGATTGTTAATCATGAGAATGATTACAAATCTTTAATGCTGATTTACATTTTCTAATAGAAGGTGCTCTACTGTGTAAAATATTCACCAAGATTATTCTTCATTTCTGATTGTGATATCTCCTGTGGTCATATCCCAGACAAACTTAGCTCCTACTGACTGCAGTGGCTTATCCAAGGAGCAACTAATCTTATCTGAATTTCACAAATACCTCAAATGGTAGCTTGTGACTTTGATTACTAGGAGAGTAGACCTAATCAGATTCCTTTCCTTAAAACAGCGGTTCATTCAGATCCTTCACTCTGAGAGATCAAAGCTGTTTCTTCTCCCTATCTGCAGGGAAGCTCATTAGGAGGAGGTTGTCAGGGTTATAATCACGCAACAGTTTTACTTCTGGGTTATAACGTTTTTCTTTGCTTATCAGTCTGTGAGGTCCCAAGTGAGAGGAGCAAAGTAGGTATCACTGACATATGATACTTTTAATACTTTCAGAAATTACTATGGTTTACTATCTATTTGATTCATTTCTTTATTCTGAAATCTCAAGTATATAACCAGTTTGAAAGAGGTTTTTTTTCTGGCTTCTGACATTTGAAAATCAGGAACTATGCAAACAAGTTGCTTTCAAATTAAAACTTCATTAGTTTGACTGCATCATGTATTTCATGTACTAGCTGCTTGAACAAATTGATCTTAAGGACTATGCGTCATTTACTAATGTCCTCATCATCGTTTCTGTGTATATTTTAAAATAGAAAAGCATATTAAAATCTATTCCTATTTTAGACCACAAAGGTGCCTGTACAGTGATTAGACTGTATGTCTTTCAGCTAGGAACTATTCTACTTTAATTCTGATTTTGTCACTGAAATATTCAGTAACTTCAAAAACATTGCATTTACTAGCAAATGCCATATCCTGATTCCAGTGTCATTTTCTGTCCCCCGCAGCATTAAATCCTCAAGGTGTTCGACTGTGGAGTTTTGATTAGGGGACCACATTTAATGGTAATACATTAGTGATGATACCTGATGACTACTAGGTAATTAATGATTGAACAGGATACTTGACAGGTAAAACAATATGTATGACTTCAAACCTCCAAATACATCCTTCACCCTATTGTATTGAGAGACCCAGTAAATGCAGATGAAGTATTCATCCAGGTGGTCAAAATGTAAGACCAAGACTTAAATTACAAATAATACAAACCATGGTGGCATGAAATACAAACACATTTTTTAGGCTCTTCTAATGAACAATTATTAAAAAGTAACCACTTTCCTATAACTAGGAATGATCTTTGGCCAAATTTTCCTGCTGAATCCAAAACACCAAAACTTACTAATGTGTCTTATATCTGTGAGAAGTGCATTTAAAAAATATATATAAAATTATTAGGATCTGCCTCCATTGAGTAACTGATTGTGAAATGATGGGACTGGAACAGTCACTGAATGAACTACTCATAGAGCCGAAAGCCTAATTATCACATCTGTACATGCAAGCCAAATAAATGGAGAGCAATGTCATCCCAACACAGTTATGCAACTTCCAAGAACTGAGCCCGTGAGCCAGTGCCTACACCCCACTGTGTTGTGCATCTATAGCCTTCCCGTGTACGGGTCTAAGTCTTCAGTTCACTTAGAGCTAGCTCAGTAGTGCTGTAGTTTAATGTAGTGTCTTGTACAGCAGCACCATTACAGGCTCCTCCACGCTCAGGTGTTGCATATTGCACTGGGTTTTCAACTTGCCATCAGGTAAGCTCCACTGTTTCCTCCTTCAATTCTTTCATGAACTGATCCATGCAAAATACTGTTACTGCCTCTCATCCCTGCCTCTGGGGTCCTCCTGCCATTTCATCTTCTGCTGCTGCCCCTTCAGATCCCCTCTCCCAGGGCTCTGTTATTGCCTACCAGCAGCAGCTCTTTCTCACCACCATTTCAGCTGCGTGACAGAGAGCAAGTTAGTGGGCTGCAGAGCTCCGTTCTGCATCACAGTTAACTTTTAAGGGTGACATGCCTCACAGGCAACATGTGTTTTCATCTCATGATCTGTTTTCTCCACAGTCAGCTCTCTGGAATCTAGTGCCAAAGATATCCTCTGGACCAATGCAATTGAAATCATGCTTCAGCTTTAAAAAAACCCAACCAAACAACAAAAAAAACCCAAACAAAAAACTCCCCATAGAACAAAATGGAAAAAAAAAAAGATGAAGTAAAGGGAAATTTAGGGACAATATATACTTGAAAGGCACATTGAAAGGTGCCTTACAGATAAGAAAATTTTGGTTTTAAAGAACAAGCCTTAGACCATTCTCCAGTCTCAGATCTTGGCTCTCCTCTATGATTTCAGAGATTGAAGTTAGTAGGTAGTTAATAGTGATCTGACTATCAGGGAAGCTGAACACTGCATAAAACCAGCTGGAATCAATTAAAGCTGTGGGTGCTCAGAATCGCTCAGGCATATATGTTGTCCATTCTAATAGCTTATTTTAGAATTGAATATGAAGCTACTAAGCTACATTTACTGAGTCATCCGGTTCCCAACACCACATTACACAACTCAAAAGTATTTTGTATCTAATTAAATAAAATAATTAAGAATTACTTTTAAAATATTCTAGGGATTGAGGGTTTCCTGAATTGAGCAGAGGATAGTGGAGAGGGCTCTTCTTCACCTAGCTGTGCTGAAGGGCAACTGAACAGGTTGCGTTTTCTGTATTCATCTTCTACATGTAATTTACCTGGTCTGCTCAGAGGATCAGAATGATGGAAGAAAATGATCCTGATGCCCTTTCCGAAAACACACTTTCCCAGAGCATAGAGAGGGCAATGATTTTATGCATTTGAAAATCCAAGAAAAAATAGCTTTGAACCCTTACATACAAATAAATTGAAAAGGGAGTATTTCCTGAAAATTTACCTCAGTTCAAACCTGTGGATGCTAGGATCAAAAACCACCTTGACGTACAAATGACATAAGAAGCGAATAGTGTTGTTTTAGGAAATTCCAGATGGTGTTTTGTTGTACTGGTCAGTGATATTTTCTAAGCTGAATTTCTCAAAAGTGCCCAGCACTGAACACATGTCCATACTCCTGTACAAAGCAATAGAGAATATTTGGCCAACTGGACTGTGTGATTGGCAGAACATTCAGACATTTCATTTTGGAAAAGAAATGTCACTTCATGGAATGGAACTTCCAGCAGACTATTCCACTGCCACTGCTGAAGGGGAAAGATTCTCTGATTTTTCCTTTATTTAAAAGTAGAATACGATATTATTAAAACATGGGCATGTGAATATAGGCTTCTGATTTCTCAAATATTATCTTGTTGTCAGATTATAGGAAAAAAACCTAACTGAATACTTTCTATGTGTCTGTAGACTTCTCCAGCTTGTTCCAATGACATCATTATGGTATTTAGAATAATTAATTTTATATCAACATTTGCTGGTTAATACACTAAATATTCTTATTGTTTTACCACCTGTAGATTGAAAAATACTTTTACAAAAACTGCTAAGGAAAATTGCCTTCATTTTATCCAAGGCAACTTTGAAGCACTTTAACTCATTTAGATGGCCACCAATATAAATCTGAACAAAGCTATGATATAAAACAAAAGTAGGCTTTTCTACTTGTGTCAATAATATGAAGCATAATAATGTTTCAAAGTAAAAACTATTATTAGGTTGAGATGTGAAAAGGAAGCAGCAAGAGGTACCTCTTCCCTTCATTTTGTACTGGATGTTGCAAAAATTAATAGGAACAGAGGAAGAAAGAGCATGCAGGCGCTAACTTTCTTTTTCAAAAGAGAAGAACCAGGAATGAGTAGGCTGTCCAGAGCTGTGGACAGTTGTCCAGAGCAGTGGTCCTTACTCATTGGTGTGAGACTCCTCTCAGGTTGCTTAGAGAATTTGTCTTGCTTGATGAATACCCTTAATAAGATGTTTGACTAAAGGAACCAGGTATTGGGACAGACAGCAAAATGGAGGAGGGTTACTCCAAGCAGACCAGCAGGCCTGGAATTTTTTGTATAACCATAAGACTAGCTGCAGTTCTAACCAAAATCCTACCATTTTCTGAAAGGCTGACAAGATCATTTTTGCTAGCCTGGGACATTTTAGTTGAAAGTCTATAATATTTTACATTTGTCAGATTAAAGCAAATCAGAACAACCAAAAAAAAATAATTACTTCCTGGGAAAAGTAAAGACTTAGTTGCCCTAGTCCTGGTCTTCCCCTGGTGAGGCACAAGTAGGAGAGGAGAGAAAAGCTGGAGGTATGTGCTTCTCTTCTGGAAAGACCGCGATCCAATTAGTGAGACATCCACCTTGGATCTCAGCTGGATATTGTTTTCTCTCTGACAATTCTGTCCTGAGCGGGGATTTCTTGAGCCACAGTCAGGGAGGAATGTATGAGCTGGTTTAGGGGCAGTTCTTGGACAAGCACCAGCATACCTCCTACTGAAGTCATCAGGCACGGGAGCACAACTGAAAAACTCTTGCAAGAAGCCTCTTTTCAGCTTATGTCTGGTGCAAGGATGGAGTGCTTTTGGACTTAAGCAAACAGACGTGTTTTTTTAGTTGATTAATAAATCAGTTAAAAATAAAGCAGTATGTTACATCAGAGGTTTTTACTCATCAAAATCCTGACCATTTTAAATATAAGCCCAGGCTGAGCATTTCTAGCTGAACTTTTAATTTCCCTGAAGTTTTCAAAATTTTTTAATGAACTTGGAGAAATGAGTGATGATTAACCTATGCATCTATTCCCAAACCTACCCTCAGATTAAGTTCACCCTTTTCTTCACAGGATGTCTCAGCAATTTCTGTAAGCTCCATTTTCTTCTAATAATGTAGACATTCAGTAAGACAAGATAAGATGTTCCTCCCATTTCCCCATTAAAATTTCTCATCGTTAGCTTTCTGGAATGAGAAAACACACACCTTAAAGAGACCTTAATGCAGACCTACAGCTTCTTTGGTCTGTTTTATGTTCTTTACCACTGACCCATCAAACCCCCCTGTGGCTTTATTGGATGCATACCATCTGTACATGTCCTTCAGGCAACAGCTTCTAGAATGGCAAAAAAAAATAATTTGTGATTCTTTACAGGTCTCCATTCCAGACCTTTTTGCCCTCAACATCACCTTCAGAACTGGTTTGGTCTCTTCTGCTGATACTGCTTCATTCTCTTCAGATTTTCTCTCTTGTGCATGTGCAGGAGCTTGTGTTTATGAACCCAGTGAGGTGTTCCAAGGAAGCGTGACTTGACACATTAACACGTCTTGCTGTACATTCGAAGGCATAGCATGACGCACTGTCAGTGGCAAAGGAGAATGGTTCATCACTCAGCATGACACAATGTTCTTCACTTATGTGAAGTAGGAAACACTTCATTCTTTGCAAACAAACTAGCTGTGTATGGAAATCTCCCGACTCACCTCTGAAATGATGAAGCTTTTTGAATTGTGATGAAGATATGGAAAGAAGGGAAAGTAAGTCTTTGTCTCTATGTTATTTCAGCTATATCTCATTTTTATTTCTTTTTATTGCACTGGGATACGTGATTCATTTACCTCCCAATGATACAGCTGGTATGAATATTGTTTATAACTTGTTTTCAACATTAAAAGTCTGAAAATATCCATTAGAGGTATCATATGGCTAAAAGTTGAATTAAAGGATGGCAGGAACCTGGCAGTAACAGAATACATACCGTTGTTGTAATTTTAGAATGTATAGAGTTACCTTATTTTTCCAAATATTTATTCGCTTTAACTAGCACATATATTGTCTTAAGCAGCATAACAAATATGTAACATTCCACATACATTCATATTAGAACCTCCTGAGAAATTGTGACCCATATAAATACATAAATATCGTAATTTTCCTTTCCAAGATAAAACTGAACTCTGTTCAATTAAAAAAAGAACAACAAAAAGACCACCACCACCAAACCAATTTGAAGCACAATATATTTGGACATTTTTAAAAAATTATTTTTTAACTGGAATTTTATAAAGCAGATTACTTATTGAAGGAGTATGGTGTAATATTATTTAAGTTTTATGGACATTCATGTCATGGTTTAACCCCAGCTGGCAACTAAGCACCACACAGACACTCACTCACTCCCCCCAGCTGGAATGGGGGAGAGAATTGGAAGAGTAAAAGTGAGAAAACTCATGGGTTGAGATAAAGACAGTTTAACAGGTAAAGCAAAAGCCACAGATGCAAGCAAAGCAAAACGAAGAATTCATTCCCCACTTCCCATGGGCAGGCAGGTGTTCAGCCATCTCCAGGAAAGCAGGGCTCCAGCACGCCTAACGGTGACTTGGGAAGACAAACGCCATCACTGTGAACATCCCCCTCTTCCTTCTTCTTCCCCCATAATAAAACAAAATAATTAAGTTACCAAAGATCTTTTACTCATCTCACTATTTTTTTTTTTTAGTTAATTTCAATGATCTTTATGCAGAACCTTTAGTTATTGACTAGTGGCAGATAGTGAAACATTAAGCAATCTTATAAGATAGAAGTTGGAGGGCAAAGGAGTTCCATTTCTGTGATTTGTGGATGGAGAATGCGTTCTGTTTCACAACAAAGAAGAGCACAGACATAGGCATAACAATATTTGCTGCTTTCCTGGAAGAGTATTAGATGTGTTCAGGGCTCTGCCAATGGTGGATAGATAAGACATACTAGGTGGAAGAAAAATGAGTGTCAGGATAGACAGTTGCACTCTATCATCATTTTAGGCTTGAAGAAATTCCCCTAAAGGGGATAACAACTTTAATATACTGCATCAGGATGAGAGCAACAAAGCTGGTGAAAGGACTGGAAGGAATGTCCTATAAGGAGCAGCTAAGGAATTTTGGCTTGTCTAGTTTGGAGAAAAGGAGGCTGAGAGGCAACCTCATTGCTATCTACAGCTTCCCAAGGCAGGGAAGTGGAGAGGGAGGTGCTGAGCTCTTTGCCCTGGGATCCGGTGACAGGACATGTGGGAATCAGGGGAGATTCAGACTGGACATTAGGAAGCATTTCTTTACTGAGAGGGTGGTCAAACACTGGAACAGGCTTCCTAGAGAGGTGGCAGATGCCCCAAACCTGTCAGTGTCTAAGAGGCATTTGGACAACGCCCTTAATAACATGCTTTAACTTTTGGTCAGCCCTGAAGTGGTCAGGCAGTTGGACTAGATGATCGTTGTAGGTCCTTTCCAACTGAAATTTCTATTCTTTCTATTCTATTCTATTCTATTCTATTCTATTCTATTTACCGTTTCTTCTGTGAAGAATTTTTCAGTGGGAGATTATGGGAGAGAAGGGTGTCCTTGGTAAGAAGTTGTGCTGCTATTAAGAGACAACTGATTGGGCATGGCAATAGAAGTGAGCATGTCACACTTTCCTGTCTGCAGTAGTTCACATTTCCCTCAGGTAGTGCTTTCTGGTCACAGCTCATGTTGTTGGCCCTGTCTAAGAATTCCCCTGGCAAAGGAGGCAAAGGCATGCAGGGATCTCTGGAAATAGAAAAAAGGCTTCTGATTAAGATGGGGACAATGTTGGGCAGGGAGACAAAATAACTTCTGTCTACAGGTGCATTTACACTCTGAGCCTACTGTGGAAAAAGCTTTTCTTTTGTTACCCGAAAGGGAGGTGTTTTTATTGTTACTGTGATATCGCTGAAAGAGTTGAACCCATAGTGCCTAAGCATTGCTCAACCCCACTCTCACTGTTCTGGTCATAGACAATTAGTTTCGATTCACCAGTATTGGACTGATATGTTGCAAAGGATCAATTTTGTGTCATATACATTTGTAGCAGTAAGCTTCAACTAAAGAACAGGCTCTGGTGGTAGCATTTTTGGTTTTGCTTGGTTTCTTTAGGCTAAGAATTTGTGACATGATAGTATGGTACCCACACTGGACACTCGAAGTTTTAGGGCAGTATTTCAGAGTTACTGAGCAATCTCCAGAGATCTACCTCAAAATCAAAAGACTACGTGTGATCTCCATTGATTTTGCAGAAGGAGCACCTTTCCTATGAGGACAAGATGAGAGAGTTGGGGTTGTTCAGCCTGCAGAAGAGAAGGCTCTGGGGACACCTTATAGCAGCCTTCCAGTACCTAAAGGAGACCTACAGGAAAGAAGGGGAGGGACTCTTAAACAGGGGCTGTAGTGGTAGGACGAGGAGTAACAGTTTGAAACTGAAGGCAGGTAGATTTAGATCAGATATTAGGAAGAAATTCTTTACTATGAGTGTGGTGAGGCACTGGAAAATGTTGCCCAGAGAAGCTGTGGATGCCCCATCCCTGGCAGTGTCCAAGGCCAGGTTGGATGGGGCTTTGAGCAACCTGGTCTAGTGGAAGGTGTCCCTGCCCATGGCAGGGGGGTTGGAACTAGATGATCTCTAAGGTCCCTTCCAACCCAAAGCGTTCTATGATTCTAAGTTTAGTGTCATGTCCTCACTCAACCACCCCTCAGAAGACATTTTAACAGAGATGCAAGGTACCTTATTCAACAGTAAGACTCTCTCTTAATCCATGAAATTACCTCAGGGACAGAGCTGGAGCTTGTATGCTGTCTGTATGTATGAAAGGTGGGAGAAGTATTCAAGCAAAGATTTTGGGGCCAAGTATCTGAACTCGCTACCTGGTTTTAACTACCACAGCTGGAGAGGACAAAATCATGTACTCTTTTCTCACTTCTTTCATTGGTCCGTCATCTATTGTTGTTGAAAACACATAAAGAATTTTGTATTATGATGTAATTTATGTAACTTGTCCAAAACAATATTAGATTTATTCCATTTGCTATATGAAAGATATCGTTAGAATGCAGCCCATTTGGCAAAACTTCTCTCATAGTTCCAGGCAAGGATTCAATCACCTGTTGCTAAGATACTTAAAAAATATTGTCTGTTTTTAAATGTTCCTTTTTAATTGAATAAACTGTTAGTTTGAAATATTGCTGCCGAGGTTAAAAAGGTTTAGAAAATCATATAACTTTTTTACTGGAAAGCAAGTTTTAGAATGGCTTACATGCAACAGCTGCAGCTTTTATTTATTCTATAGTAAGACATTAAAAGATGTATTGAAATAATGGCTGCTTGAATATTTGGGAACTGAGTTATTAGAACATTGTCACAGACCAACTTAAAATTTTGATTACCAATACATTTGATCTGCACTTTCCACGTCAGCTCTATAGCAATAATTTCCAGGAAATAAAACTGCTCTTAGGGGTTCTGAAAATGCACAGGAATGTTACACTGACACTAGTACATGTTGCCTCCATGTAATGGGGCTGAAAACATAGGGGGAAAATTCCCATCACTGTACATTTAGAATTATGTAGCATAGTAATCTAAGACGTTATTTTTTTATTATTATTATTTTTTTAATATTCTAATTAATATGTCCCTCTTTTATCAGAGGGATATTGCCAGGAACTGGAATTACACTGACCTAATATTTGATTGCTAAAGTATGAAGCTGTTGTGTGTGAAATTCAGGCAACACAGAACAGTAGAGTTCACCTACTGACCTGATTAATTTTTATCTCATTGCAGTAGAATTTACAGGCCAAGGGAGTGTTTTGCTTGCCTAATAAAATTGCACTTAGTATATTAACACTTCTCAGCCCTGACACTCACAGGTAAATACTGAACAGGATTTTGGAGTCTGAAAAGAATTAAAGATCTGTCCATTGAATTTATCTTTTGGAGTCTGAAAAGAATTAAAGATCTGTCCTTTGAATTTATCTTTTGTAGTCTGTAAAGAGGAGGGAGTGTTTTATACCACCACTATCACTGCTCAGCTGGAGAACTGAGTGATACGCCACAATTTAAGTATCTAATTTTTATCTTTTACTGAAGAAGGTTGCCACAGAACAGTTTTGATGCATGCAGGAGATGATAAATCCATGCTTTTGGATAGGGGAAGAGAGGGCAAATTATATTGCCAATACTTGACAGTTCTGAGACAAAAAAAAAAAAATTGCATAGATCTGGACTATTTGTTGCTATCAAGATTTGATTTACCCCTCTATAGGGAAAAGATCTGGTGTAAAACTTAGATCTGAATCTAAGCTAAGCTACCTCTCAAAGCTAATGTTTTAAAAACATAATTTCAAACAAAAAAGAGTAGATGCAATGCTTTTGATATTTTTTTTCTTTTTCTTTTATCTGGTATTTAAAGTAAGTCTGGTAAAGAAAAGGAACAAACCAAACATTTTAAGTGCTGGGTTTTTTCATTTTTTTTCCCCAGAAGTCTTCCCCTTTGACTTTTTATTAGCCCCATGAATAATGGGCTCATTTAGCCTGGAAGATACTGCTGGTAGGTCATGAAGTCCATCTCCCTGCCTCACAGTAGGATTGATTGTTTTACTCCTGAGCCATTCCCAAAGAGATGGGTGGCCCAGTCCTGAATACTCAAGTAGTGGTGATTCCATGACCCCTGTTGGCAGTGTGCACCACTTCGCTCAGAGTTTATCTAGTTTTTCCTAACATTTAACCTAGGTTTTCTCAACTGGATTTCTATTCCATCGCATTGTGTTCTCTCTTTGAGGATGAATGTGAGCAATTGATCATCTGCTTTTATCAAACATCTCTGCAGAAAATACTTCATTATGAACTTAGGAATTCAGGTCAGGGGGACTGAAAAGTTTACTAAGGTCTGCAAGACTTACAGACATTGATAGTGCATATGACTGTAGAAGTGATTAGTTTTATTATAAAAATTTTAAAAGAGATATTTAATTCACTGAAAACTTACAGTTTACAAATTATTGAATTACCAAAGAATTGTAAGTTTTTTACAGGTGCCAAATTCTGGAATTTTGCAAGCACATGAAAAATGGGTAGTGCAGAAAATTTTAGCAAAATAATAGAAAGACTTTCCTAGTAAAAGACAACTAAATATAGGTACTTAAAAATCTGAGCAGCCTCTTCTGAAAACCTCATCTGGACAAAATTATCTACACAGTAAGTCTGCACCCTAACAATCATCTGTCTGAAGTGTCCAGAGAAAGAAGTTATTGTGACTAAATCTTGATGTCTGAGCTGCTTGCCTACACTTCCTTTACAATGAATGAAGATTATAGTCTCTTCTCCACTGTGATTCATGCGATCTTAATGTAGCTTTCTAATATGGATCACATGAATCATGCCTCAAAAGTGCTTCTTTCCTTCCCTTGCTGTTAAGCAGTCTGGAGCAATCATCTTATCTGTGGACAGCTGCAGCTGGAGACAACTTGGGTTAGATGAGATGAACATCTTGCTGTCACTTTAACTAGCAAGTACCTGCAAATGCTCTTTTTTAGCTTAAAGCATGTCTAATACACAATCTGATGAAGCTAGTTTCTTTGTCTTATCATTGTGCAGAAGGGTGTTTCAGACTTTAGCTGGAAGTTGTCATAAAACTTAATGCTTCCACTCATTGAGAAATTTACTACGTTTTAAATTGAAATCTCTCTTTTTCTGTCCTTAAATGAAGACTGTAAATTTGCTCTTATCAGCTAAGGAGATGAGACCACTCAAAGAGCCAGGAAGTTATTTCCAAGCACTATCCCTAATCCATGAAGCAGTTAAGTTTCTCTTGATTCCTGGGGATGAGAAGGCTTTAAATACATTAGTTAAGTTTATTCAGAGGGGTTGGCTCTGACAAATTTGTGGAATGGAGGCTGTACAGGCTGTAGATGGATATAAATGTGTTCTCCACCTGCACACATGCACAGCAGCATTGTCCAACTCTGATGTATTTCAAATTGATTGAAACTATAAATAGTGCTGCTGGCAAAACTGCAAACAGTAACTTCTGGACTAAACTTCAGCCTTTGCACAGTAAAGTCAGTCAGATCAGTGAATAGTACAGTTTGTTGGGTTTAAGGTACGTTGTTGAGTCCTCTACTTCTCATAACACTGTCAGACTTACTTCTGTTTAATCTCACGCAGTAACAAGCTAACAGAGTTTAAACAAAAAATTCCCAGTATTAAAAAAAAAAGTGATTATCTTGCAATCCCCAGAGGTCCAGCTATTGCCAACAGTTAACCATTGATGTGTGAGAGTGACCTGGAGGTCAAAAGAGATGCCTTTTGCTAACAAGCTTGGTTTGTGCATGGGTCAGAGCTGTGACTCAACAATTTCTACCTCTAGCAGGTGAGGGGATGTAACACTGGCAAAGCTTTAAGATCAAAAAGAAGGAGAAAGGAAGACAACAAAAATTTTTGCTGCACAGCTTTTGCCATGTGCCTAAAATCAGCTCTGTAGGCCTTGTCTGCATTACGATTGTAAGAAAATCATAGAAACTAGTCCTCACAAGAGAGGTCCCTGAGTTTTACAGCTACAGCTTAAATTTTCATCCCAAATATGATTTTTCAATCAGAAAAACATGACTAAGGCTCATGTTTTCCAACCAGCTGTCCCAAAATTTCTAATCTTACATCAGCCACTGCCCTGCTGTGTGACTGCAGGCAATTTCTCAACTCATTTATTTTCATTTATGATTATTTGTATTGCTGTATATCTAGGAGCCAGATCCCTTTGTGCCAGGTGCTGTAAAAAAGAACAGAGGACAACTACTGCTGGAGAAAGCTGAGAGTCTAGGGCTAGGGAACGGGGATGGACACAGACTGACAGCTGAGGACAGTAAGAAATGAGTGACATCGTATCTCTGAGCATGATAAGCAATGGCCTTAACATGCCAGCAGCATGTCAGTGTGTTTTGTATCCATCATACTAGAAAAATGGCTTAAAGAGATGATAAAAAAAACTAGTAATCTGATGTCTACAGGGATCTCCTTCAAATGATGAGATGTGAAAGAGCAAAGGTGCTTAGGAAGCCCACAGGAGGAGGACACGTGCAGACCAGCTGGGAACTGCCTTGCTGGTGAAGGTCCATCCATGGCTGGCCTGTGATATGAGGGAGGAGGAGGAGGGCTGCAACAAGACAGCAGTGTGGGTAGGGTGACGGCCTACAGGAACAAGCTGTTTCGCAGGACTGCATTTGTCAAGACTGTGGAAGAAGGACACAGCAGTATTCAACATGCAATGATGCAGTGAGAGCTTCTTTGAGTAGCAGTCATGGCATTGGTGGGAAAGGTTGCATTTTAGAAACATTATGGTGAAAGAAGACATTTGAGATAGAGCTTGGGTAGGAATACCCACAGAGATATGGCTCAGTGACTGCATGTAAATTGTGAACCTAAATGACAGGACTGATGGCAGTGTGGTGACACTCCTATTCTTTGACTTGTCAGTATTGTAATCTCTTTAGGGAAGGCTCTGCATTTTCTAAAACACTTAGCAGGATGTGTCCCCTCCTGCATCGTGGCAAATAGCTAATAGAAAATACAGTATATAAATAGGTCCCTCAGCTCTGTTTAAATTCATTTTATGGATCTAGGTGTTGAAAAGCTCAATTTGAAGACTTAATTAAGAAAATAACAAACAAGGAAAAGGACCAAATATACCCATGACACCTGCATATACTATGAATTCATCTTCCTTGGCAAAATGCAAAAATATTCATCTTCACATTTAAACTAACACAACTGTTAAGCTGACCACCAGATTTCATGTGATTAATATTTATCACTGCCACGTCCATAGTCCTCCAGGATTTAATTCAAAATGTGAATCTTTCCTAAATCACAGCACTTAAACTTCTAATCTTGTTTGTTTGTTTTGATTAAACAAAGATGTTCTGCTTTTTTTGTAGAAGTGATGTCACCTAATTGACTACATGTTGGTTTAGCCTCTAAAGACATAAAATGTGATTCTGTTCTTCGTAGCTTTTAAGCTTGATTAAAGCAAGCTCCTCAAGTTGTTCTCTAATAGCAGGCTCCCCAGAAATGGAGAGAGATTCTCAAGTGGTTTAATGTTTAGAAAATGAAGAAACATCTCCACCCCCTCATGTAACCACAGGAAACAAAGTATTAAAGTTGGGGAGGGGGAAGGAACAGGGGAAAAGAGAAGTTCGTTCTCTGTCTTCCCCCCAAAATGTGAACCACAAAGGATTGTTTTCCTTTCATGTGAAGAGATTTTCAGCATTTCATTTCCTTAGTTTTCTATATGGTACGAGCAAAACTCTTAAATCACTAGTTAGCGGTTTCGATCTAAATCTCATCATCTAATTATTTTTACAACGCATTCTTGGAAGGGTAGGAATGGTTCTGCCAGGAGATGTTTCACAATAATTAGAAGCCCCAATGGGTCTCTTAAGAATGTTTAAAGGGTTCCATATGCAGGCTGCTACAGGGAACCATGCTGTACACAGCTCTTCGTTTGAAGCAATAAGTCTTGACAGCCCTTGTTGTATTTTATTATAGCAAACAAAATCCATGCCAACCAATCAGGTTCCTGGATGTCTTGCCATTCTTTACTGGGAAAAATAACAGCGGAGATCGGTTAGCTACAAAGACACTGTCATATTCATGCAAATATGGGCTGCTTGGAAGGCGTTTCTCTCAAGGACAGTTCTTTGTGGCACAGAGACAGCATTAGAAGGTGATTTTTGGCAAATAAAAGTGCCTTAAAACCAGTGCATAACATTTTTGTTTCCCCATTCATGCAATGAACATGCAGAATTGGCTTTTGAAGTTAAAATGTACATATTGAAATATGACTTGCTAACACACGTAAATGGCCAATTCGAGTAGCTTAACCCTCCTCCTATTGTGTGTGTTAGCCAATGAATAACTGCTGTACACTTTTTAGCTGAGTACATCTTGCTTGCACAATCTTTTTGCATATAGTAAGAGATGCGTGAAGAAAGTGTCCCAGAACAGGAGAGCTACACCATATACTTTATGAATTTCTTTGTACATGATACATACATGTTAAGCAATGGATAGTTACTTGACTAACAACAAAGGAGACAGAAAGCTAGTGCTCTTCCACAGTGAAGGACTCATAAGACAATGTACATAACAAAGACACAAGCAAAAATAGGTAATGGAAGCAGAGAAGGAAATAGAAAACTCTCCATTCAAACATTATTACTACAAGGGCCTGGCAAAAGAGCACAACTTTCCAAGAGCATCCTCTTCCTTCTGAGTCTCACATATTGCTCTGACTTCTCAACTAGCTGTTGGGAAAACTTTGCTGAAGCTAAGTCTTGGTCCCTGAGGGTAACAGAGCATTCTTCTAGATAACTAGCGATGTATGTTTTCAGAAATGTGATTTGCCTGCATATGTGAAATATTTGTGGCCATATTAGGCATGCTCAAATGTGTGCACGCAATTGCATATGCCTACACTTTCAAATCTAGTCCATAATGTCTTCGTGTTAGGATACAGACACGTCTCCCGTGTCAACTGTAAAGTCATTGGATTCATCTCTGCTTTTATTTTAAGTGAATGCTTTGGCAAGGACTCAGTTCGAGACATCATAGTATTGTAAAGATATCTGTGCATAATTTTATACTGAGCACTTTATATGGGGTTGCCCAGTATTTAAATATCACAAGAATTGAATTACTTCACTGACATACTCATTAAGAAGATTAATTTTAAATATATATTTTTTCAAGATATTTATAAGTTTCTTTTGAGAATGTGTTTTGCAGTTTTATAGCCATCATTTTAAACTTGAGTTGTTCTGATAATTTCAGACAAAATCTATAATTTGTATGAGTTTTTTAATTCACCATTTCTCTTACAGTTTTTAAAAGAGTAACTTCGATATCTGGTCTTTTTGTGATCTTGGAAGAGTATCTTTACTGACCATTCAATAAGAGTTGTCATTGCCGTTCCCCCACTGCATATAGGAGAGATTAATATAAATCTGAAAGAGACCATGTGGATCTTTGTGTTCAGCCCCATACAAGTGCAAGGCATCATGCAGCAGGTGTAGTAGCTCTAATTTCTCCATGTCCACTTTTCATGGATGCAACCTTAAGTGTTGCGTGAAAACTCATTCTTTTTCTACTTTTTTATGTCTTGTGTTTCTGTGTCTTTCATAGTTCAAGGAGAGAAATAGGCTTACTCAGAAGGAAAAAAATTACACTCATAAATTGAAAGTCCCCCTGTAAATGTCAATCTCACTTCAGTGCATGAGGGAGAAATCTAGAGCAAATAGCCCCCAAAGTTAGATAGCTCATGACGGTGTCTACAATTAGGCTTGAAGAGTGTAATACTAAGTTTATGAATCTCTAAAGAGCATCGAAGCCATTCCACCCGCCCTTCCTACTGCCCATTGCAAGCTGCAAAATATTCCCTAGCTTGCCACAAAACACTGAGGTACCAGGTGAGAAAGGCAGTACTAAGCATCGCCAAAAGATCAATGAAACCAAAAGCTGTTGTCAAGAGTAATAGAGTGATATTTTAGAGGTGAATGTGCCCAAGTGATCCTGAAGAATGAACTGTGTCCTGTGCTACAGAAGACTGCAGGCACTCCTCGCTGATCTTGGCCAGTGTGACTTGGGAGAAGGTTCCTTCCTGACTCCAAACCTGGCAACTGCAAGGCTGAGCTGCACTAGTCTGACATGTGAGAGATTTTTGCAGTACCTCTGCACATTCTTCCCGATGCTGCAGATCCATTTTAAGTCTATGTCCGAAGGGCTGGTGGAAGCAAAACATTCTTCCACTTCCTAATGCAGTCAAATTATGACTCAAGGAGTAAAAAGAAAATATATTTCTTCCTAGCCTCACCAGGGATCAGAAGAAACTTCAAAGCACAGGTTTAACATAAAACAAATACAGTGGAAAACCAAGCCTCAGCAAGTGGTGACCAAGATACCATTAGGGTATTCTTTAGGGACATAAAAAAAAAAGGAGTATCTTTTTTTTATAAAAAAAAAAAAATCCTTATTGCATCTCTTTTGATTCCTAGTTATAACATCACACTAGTCAGTTATGCAATGCTTTCTTTATCCGAGGTTTCATCTTGAAACAATTTAGGTTCTTCATCCCTATCTATGTTCTTTACAAGGCTGTCCTTGAAAATCACAATGTGGATGATTAGAAATCTTCAAATTTCTACTCAAAGTTCTTTCACAAACATTTTATCCATCCTATACAAATATCAACTTTTAAATGAAATAACAATTCTTCGTCTTTCACATTTATGATCCAGATACCTTTATTACAAACAGTGATATACCCTACTTGTTTTATGAGTCAAAACAAACTAAGATTTTTTAAAATCTGTTTTCATAAAGTAAATACTTCATTAATCACCTGGTAACCCTTACCTGTGTCTGTTACCATTTAGATTATTTTTAAATGAGTAATCAGAATTATATTCTTTAAATGTGACATTACCATCCTGTAGTGATGTAACTCTTCCCATCCCTGTAACTCTTTTTGTTAGTGTCCCCTCTTACCTGGAAAGCAATTTCAGATAAAGCTTTTTATTATGTTAAAATCCTTAATCTTTTCAGTGTAGTAATCATTGTTGACTTGATCCCTTAGTTTCTTAATTTGTCTTTTAAAAATCAAAAACATTACTTTGATTCAGTTTTGTAGTTCCAAAATCAGTTTAATCAGCTCATGATCACTTATTCCAAGAATAGTTTCTATATCCACCTCTTCTATGAAAGCCTTGCTCTTCCATCTTACTCCCATCTTTTCTTTTAGGTTCCTTGGCTCAGGGATTCTTTGGGAGAGGAGTAGGTTAGTCATCCCAGGCCCAAAGCATTCCAGCTGGGTCTGGTGCAATCACTGAAGAAATTGTATTGCCTGACTTCTATTATTAGTGCATATAGTAATTTTTTTCCTTCCCAAATGAAGATGGTCTTCCCCACACATATATGCCATTCTATATTATCACTTAATTATTTTCTATTTCATTCTATATTTATACCCAGCCTATTCCAGGTGCTCCTTAGACAGTGTCTCTACTTTGAGAAAGTCTAATCCATAAAAGTCTCCTTGAAAACAAACATCCTAAAATTCCCTGAGAACTGCCATTCTCAAGCTATTTGTTGACCTTCATTATTTTGCCACGTATTCACTCTTCTTGTTTAAGGACTGGAGGAAAGAGAGGTCCAAGAAAGCTGGATAATATTTAAGGATAACCTCCTCCAAGCTTAGGAACGATGCATCTCAACAAAGAGGAAGGCAGGCAAAAACACCAGGAGGCCTGCGTGGATGAACAAAGAGCTCCTGGAGACACTCAAACACAAAAAGGAAGTTTACTGAGGGTGGAAGCAAGGACAGGTAGCCTGGGAGGAATACGGAGAAGTTGTCCAAGCAGCCAGGGATCAGGTTAGGAAACTAAAGCCGTGATAGAATTAAATCTAGCCAGGGACATCAAGGGCAACAAGAAAAGCTTCTATAGGTACGTCGGTGATAAAAGGGAGACTAGGGAAAATGTGGGTCCTCTCCAGAAGGAAACAGGAGACTTGGTTACCCGGGACCTGGAGAAGGCTGAGGTGCTCAATGACTTTTTTGCCTCAGTCTTCACCTGCAAGTGCTCCAGCCATACTGCACAAGTCACAGAAGGCAAAGGCAGGGACTGGGAGAATGAAGAACCACCCACTGTAGGAGACGATCAGGTTTGAGACCATCTAAGGAACCTGACGGTGCACAAGTCCATGGGACCTGATCAGATGCATCCACAGGTCCCGAGGGAACTGGCAGATGAAGTGACTACGCCACTATCCATCATATTTGAGAAGCTGTGGCAGTCTGGGGAAGTTCCCACTGACTGAAAAAGAGGAAAAATAACCCCCATTTTTAAAAAAGGGAAAAAAGAAAGCCCAGGGAACTACAGGCCAGTCAGTCTCACCTCTGTGCCTGGCAAGATCATGGGTCAGATCCTCTTGGAAACTATGCTAGGGAACATGAAAAATAAGGAGGTGATTGGTGACAGCCAACATGGCTTTACTTAGGGAAAATCATGCCTGACAAATTTGGAAGCCTTCTGTGATGGGGTTGCAGCACTGGTGGATAAGGGAAAAGCAACTGATGTCACCTACCTGGACTTGTGCAAAGTATTTGACGCTGTCCCGCACAACATCATTGTCTCTAAACTGGAGAGACGTGGATTTGACAGATGGACCACTCGGTAGATAAGGAATTGGCTGAATGGTCGCACTCAAAGAATTGCAGTCAATGACTCGATGCCTGAGTAGAGACCAGTGACGAGTGGCACTCCTCAGGGGTCGGTATTGGGACCAGCGCTGTTCAACACCTTTGTCAGTGACAAGGACAGTGGGGTTGAGTGCACCCTCAGCAAGTTTGCCGACAACACCAAGCTGTGTGGTGCGGTCAACATGCTGGAGGGAAAGGATGCCATCCAGAGGGACCTTGACAGGCTGGAGAGGTGGGCCTGTGTGAACCCTATGAAGTTCAACAAGGCCAAATGCAAGGTCCTGCACATGGGTCAGGGCAATCCCAAGCACAAATACAGGCTGGGCAGAGAATGGTTTGAGAGCAGCCCTGAGGAGAAAGACTTGGGGGTATTAGTGGATGAAAAGCTAAGCATGAGCGAGCAATGTGTGCTCACAGCTCAGAAAGCCAATTGCATCCCGGGCTGCATCAAAAGAAACGTGACCAGCAGGTCAAGGGAGGTGATTCTCCCTCTCCAATCTGCTCTCATGAGACCCACCTGGAGTCCTGCGTTCAGCTCTGGGGCCCCCAGTGTAAGAAGGACATGGACCTGTTGGAGCAGCTCCAGAGGAGGATGATGAAGATGATCAGAGGGCTGGAGCACCTCTCCTATGAAGACAAGGTGAGAGAGTTGGGGTTGTTCAGCCTGCAGAAGAGAAGGCTCTGGGGACACCTTATAGCAGCCTTCCAGTACCTAAAGGGGACCTACAGGAAAGAAGGGGAGGGACTCTTTAACAGGGAGTGTAGTGATAGGACGAGGGGTAACAGTTTTAAACCGAAGGAGGGTAGATTTAGATTAGATATTAGGAAGAAATTCTTTACTGTGAGGGTGGTGAGGCACTGGAACAGGTTGCCCAGAAAGGTTGTGGATGTCCCATCCCTGGCAGTGTCCAAGGCCAGGTTGGATGGGGCTTTGAGCAACCTGGTCTAGTGGAAGGTGTCCCTGCCCATGACAGGGGGGTTGGAACGAGATGATCTCTAAGGTCCCTTCCAACCCAAACCATTCTCTTCTATGATTCTATGACTTGGAAGGTCTTGCTCTTTTCACTGTCTTCCATAAGTTATAGTAATTTTTGATCTGTAGCATTTAAAGACTACTCAAGACACTTATTCCAGAATAATCAACTAGTTCCCACCTCCAACCAGATCCTCTTGAAACTCAGAAATATTTTGAATCCCAAAAGAATTTTGTATTCTTTCTCAATCCTCACCCTAGGAGACCTGTCAGGTAATGAATCCCAACTATGTAGAACAGTTTCCTATTAGCAGTGATCCAAAATATTGTCATGACTTTTCCATTCTTCTATGTCTCAGGCAAGGCTTTACAAGAAAGTAAGTTTTATTGGGAACCCTCCCCATAATCTTCCACAACTCCCTACATTCAATCAGCTTCACGAAGGGATGATCAATGGGCTGTGTGCAAACCGTAACTTTGAAGCTGAAACATGAAGCAATGAACTATATTTCCTTAAAGTGTACAACTCTGGAAGTAAAATGCATCTCTTGAACTGTAGTAATGTAGAATAATTTAGGTTGGACAGAACTTTGGAAGTCTGAACCCCTGCTCAAGCAGGGCTGGAGTCCAAACTAGGTCTGGTTGTTCAAAGTATAGGACTTTGTCTTCTCCAGTTTTGAGTATCTCCAAGGATGGTCATTCCACAGTAACTTTATGAAATCTGTTCCTATGTTTAATTGGCATAGTCATGATTTTTTTTTCTTTTATATCAAGCCAGATTCTCCATTTTTGCAACTTAGTGTCCACTGTCTGCTTTCCTTTCAATGTGCACCTGCCAAAAGTGTCTAGACCCATCTTCTCTACATCTGCCTGATATTTAGAGAACAATTAGATTCCTTTTTAGCCTTCTCTTCTCCAGGTTAAGCAAACCCAGCTCCGTCAGCCTTTCCTAATGTGTCATGTGCTGTGGAACCCTACCCATCCTGGAGGTTCTCCACTGAGGTTTCTCCTGTGTGCCAGTGCCTTTTTTGTTTTGGGGACCCAAACTGGACACAGTGTTCCAGCTGTAGCTTTATGAATACGGAATCAAAGGAAATTATTATTTCCTTTGATCTACTAGGCATGCTCTTGCTGGTGTAGACCAGTATGTGGTTAGCCTTTATTGCTGGAAGGGTGAAAAGTTCAGTCCTCTGCAGCTGAGAAGGTGAAGAGATTTTCATGTAACAGAGCAGGAGTTTTACAGCACACTGACCACTGCCATGATGTTTTGCACCTGGGAGGTCTCGCAAGCAGCTGACTTGCACAGCTAACCGAGGTGTCACACAGAGATCCTGTGAAGCTGTCATTTGTGGAGTGGATTCCTTTCCCTAGAGCTAGGGATAACGTTGATTTGTTTGGTGGCTATTTAAAAAACAGTATTAAAAAACCAGAGGGATGAGCAGAATTAAAATTCAGACTAAACAGAATGTTTCAAAATGTACAGTGGTGTTCTTGAGAGTTTATTATTATTCTTATTGACCCCAAAGTATTTTAAAATTAAGCACAATTTTGAATTGAAATATTGGATAGTTTATTTTAGAAAGCATCAAAATAAAAGGTAAATTTTTGTTGTTAGGTTGTTTTTTTCTTTACTAAAACAGTTGACAAAATTGATGCTGGTATGCGTAATATTCAGATCTTCCTGTCCTGGGTGAAAAAAGCTTAAAGTTGAGATCCATCAGTCATTCCACTATAGGTTTTCTTCTTAATCTCTCTTTTAAAAGATGATTCGTTCAGTAGAAAAAACACCACTTTTGGACAATCAGCATTTCATTGACACTCCTCAAAGCAGCTGGAAAAGCAAATAGGAGGAAAGATTACTTTTATTTTTCCACACGGAAAAAACCTGGTTTATGGTGGGGTAGGATTCGCAGTCTTGACCAAGCTCAGGTTCAGTCAAAGTTGTAATTCTGCCATTGCTATGAAAAATGGTCAATGCTAATTTTTTTTTTAATCCACACATGTACATTAGCATGTATGTAATACTAACAGGGAATGTCAGCAGTGGATGTGTTGAAGTGATCTTCTGCAGCCAAAGAGTTATTTCTACTGACACCTGAGCAGATGTGAATGAGCTCTGCCTGTTCGCTGTGTTGATGGGGAGTGGTATGGCTGTGATAATGCAGCACATACATGGACTCATACAGCCTTCTAAGTCATCTGGCTTTGTGGTTGACTATACCTGGGTGGGATGTGGCTTTGTGGCAGAGTTCACTTGTGTTTTTCAGAGCAAAGTCGATAGACCCATTGCCCCATTACTCTTGAAATCAGTCTGTAACCTGTAATTGCTTTCTTCCCCTCTGCTTGGTTCAGTACTGTGTTCTCAAAGACCAGTTTAGGACTTCTGTGATCACTTACTTGGAAAGATATAGCCTGTAGTATGATAAATCTTTGTGCAGTGTGTTCAAGGTCTGACTTAATCCTTCACAGAGCACTTCTGTTCTGATTGATAGTTCATATTCACATTAAAAAGAAAACATAAATAAAAGACCCCAGGTCTTGCCACAGAGAACATAAGTAATACTTAAGTTTGATTGAATTGCTAGAAACCAGTAATACGGATCAGAAGAAACAAGATTTTGTTTTCTTTAATTCTTTTGTAAAGGGTTTTGTTACCCGAGAATAGTTCCTGCTCTTTATATAGAGATCTCTCATTGCAGTGTTCAGCAACTGACCTCAGCTCCTCTGTGGAAAAATTCATCTCATTTTTAGGGGCAGCGTAGAAAGAATAGTATATTAAAAGGTAAAGAGAATATATGATAATCTCATACAATAGTGAAAACATCTAAAAGCAGGGAATGAGAGGTCCATTTCCATGACTTTTGTCTGGGAGCTAATCTAAGAAATATATGGGCTGGTGGATGAATGGTCCTAAACAGAGTAGTCGAGATGTTGTTAACCATCACACTAGTGTAAAAACACAGTAGCTTCATTGAAACACAGATTACTTGCTGTAAGTCTAAGTCATAATTAAGTCTAAAACCTTGACATCAAATGGAATCTTTTTTTCAACGATGTGTAATCTTTCCAGCAAAGATACTGAAAGAAACATGCTGCTTGATGTAAACAAAATAGCAGAATTTGGCCCTAGCTGAAAGAATATACTCCAGACTGCTGTAACTGGAGATAGTCTGAGCTGCTGAAAAATCCCAAAACAGTGACAGCAAGTTCTAGATAACTATTTAACTCATTATCAACTAAATAGGAATTTGTGGCCTGAAATGGCAGACAACAGTGCCTGCCATATTCCTGCACATATTATGGCTGATATTTTCAGCTTTCAGTAAAGGCAAAAGCATCATTTGATGAAGGTTACCTGTATTTATGTAACACAATACAGACTTCTATAACTAGTAAAATGTCACTTGAAGCAGCTTTTGTAACCAAGTACTTGGCTTCCTGCCCAAAACTATTGGGTAACTATTTGCAGATTAGAAGAGGGGACTGAAGACAAATGGTGTCTTGAAAGTAAAAACGTGACCTTTCCCAAACAACATGATGTTAAAATGCTAAGCGGGAGATAGCCCTGCAGTGTGACTTAAAAGAAAACCACAAGTTGTGTTTGCTTTTCAGCATCCACAAGCTATTATTCTGTAATAACAGAGGGAAGAGTTTTCTTCAGGCAACCCTTCCAGTGGTTGCAAACTGGAAATAACTTCCAACCACTAAATGATGTTTAATTTTTTTTCTTTCCCCCCCTTTTTTTTATTCTATTTCATGCATGTCCATATTTGCACAGCAGAGCAAATGCACTTCTAAGGATGTGTCACTCCGAATGCAAAGCAAGCTGCTGTGATGAACAGAAACATGCCGTGAGTTGCACACACACTCCAAAGGAAGCAATCTCTAACAGCAGTTCCTGGTAGACCAGAGGTCAGTCAGAGCCTTTACACGATTTTCTGGTACTTCTTGTGTTACCATGGACAAGTCACTTGTAGCATCTCTGCACCCCAGTGCTTTAAAATGTAATCCAGCAAGGATGGCGAAAGATGGTGCACTGATTAGGCATGAGTTAGGTTTTACTTTTCGGTTTCCCCCCGTGTTGGAATTTATTGCTGCAGGTACACTAATGGGACAGCACGAAGAAGGGCAAAATTGGTAGAATATTAAAGTCTTTTTTAAAAGGACATTTCAATGTCAATGTTTGTATTTTTATTTTATGAACACAATCCTATGGTTTTGCCTTTTTTTTTCCTTGATACTAATGTTTATCAGGAGTTGGCTATTTTGGGTGTTAGTTACTTAGTCTTTCCTTCCACTATATTTAGAAAAAGGAGGTAACTAAGAATAAATATGAGTATTTATTTTAGATGTACTGATTTGCAGTGCCAGTGCAAAATCATCTTTGAATAAAGAGGGATCAATTCTTTCTATTAGTAAGATATCAGACCTGCTAAATCAAAGGTATTAAGGGCAGAAAGAATACTACTATTATCTAGCTTGAACTTCCATACAATATAAGCAATTACATTCCACAGGCTATAAGCCTGCTTTTTAAAAGAATATTTTCGGTTTTACTTAAGTATCCAGTCTTGTTTTGAAGGTATCATGACTCGAAGAAAGCACCATATTCCTTACACAGAAGTATCTCATTTTATCCTTCTTCTCTCCACCTTGTCATGCGGTGTCTGTGTCCCTTGCCCTGTCCCCCTTCCACTTTTTTTTTTAAATTTATTTCAAGGATTGTATTAGATGCATGGCTGGCTGTCCACTCCAAATCCCATGTTATAGTAACAGCTGCTATCAGCCAAGAAGAACCCAGAAAAAGAAATTTTAAAATATCAATAATATCTAATTAGGGTTCAGACAGACTAACTGTACTTCTGTCAATAATCTCTGTAGATGGAAGATTTTGGAATAGGTAAGGAAATTACTGCTACTTAGTTTTCACAGGGGCAGTTTCCTCCATATCTTGTCCCTGGCAACACGATCCCTACAAGTGGAATTCCATCCTAGGAGGTTACTTTATTTTTTTCCTGTGCAGAAGTTGAAGTCTCAGTTGAAATTTATTTCCCATTCCACTCATGTGTTTCTTAGCCTCTGCTTTTATTCACGTGTGTTAAAATCTTTTCTGTTGTCCCTTGCTGAAGTTGTTTCCATAGCTGTAACTTGGACTGTATGTAAAGTACAACTGCAAGTAATATCATATTACTTAGTTCATTTTATGCTGCACTTTGAAGGTGTAGAACAGTCTAAAATATTTAGGATTATTGGCATTATCCAAGCTAAAATGTAACTGCATTTGGAAATAATTTGAAAATACAGCTGCAAGTTTATTTATAATCCAGTTCTCTATAGGAAACCTTCAAAGAGTTAAATTTATTCCTTTTATTAATGTATTTCTTTGCAAACTGCATTGGTCATAATGCATAGATGATCCTTACAGCAATAGCGAAGAATGTTACCAGCACCTCTTTCAGGTGGGATGTTCCTTTTGTATGTCACCTGCCAAAATGGCCTTCTAAAAGTGACATTCAATTGAGTTTTAATGAAAATCACATGCCTTTGAGCTATCTTTGAAAAGGCCAACTGAAATGTGTGTATCCCCTCCTCTCTTCTTCTGTTTTCTTTCTCATGTATGTCTTTTGGGCCACAGCCCCGTAATGAACTGCATATGCAGAGACCAGTGTATATAAAGGAGTCCACTGGCTGCTGTAGATCTCCATATGGAGGTGGGGGTCCATCCAACAGAGTAATGTTCAGGTTGGAGATGTTGGACAGTAAACCATTGGCAGCAGAGACCATCTTCATTTGTGTCCTGTGCAATATCGGGCATGTTATGGGTTGCTTTGTCTTTTTCTCTCATTATACAACCAAATTATATATAGAAACCACATGGGTGCAGTGGGGTTCCAAACAAGCTTCTCTACTAAATATAGAGAGCATAGGAGAACAAGTTACTTATACATGGTATTACTCAGAGAAGTTTCTAAAACATTGAATGCCACAGCGTAGAAAAGTGCTAACAGACTACTTAGAGAAATATTACTTTGTCCACTATTCATTCCAACAGACTACATCATTGCTTAAAAAAAAGAAAAAAAAAAAAGAAATTGTTAGAAAATAAAAATGGGACTTGCTTCTGACTAAATATAATTAAAAGAAATTGTCACGAAATGGGTAAGTGAAGATTGTTATAGTCTGAAATCACATAGTTTTTCAATAATGCCAAACCACCAGCTTTAAATAGAACCTGATTTTCATTAATAATTCTGCTTTCCATTTTTTTTATGATTTTTTTAGCAGACCTTATGGATCATATGTAACAATAATATGAGACATGCCACAAAAGGTCCATTTTTAGATGAGATTCCAGGATTTTGCTTAGTTTTATGTGCACTGGATCCAAACTTCAGTGGGACTTGCCAAAATTCTAACCACTCATTAACTCAAGCTATCAACAAACTTGAATAAACCAGCTATTTGTAAAGTTATTTATATATATATTCATACATACTTATGCCCATACATAAGCACATACATATGTATGCATATGTATACATATATGTTTCTGTGACCATATATATATGTGTGTGTGTTAGTGTATGGGCATATATATGTACGAATATATATAATTTCACCACTGGAATAAAATTATATAAAAATCAGCATCATGCATAACACCGTAACCCTCTGACAGAGATAAAGGTCTCTTTAAAGTCCCCAAAATGAAAGACAAAGTGTCTGTGGATCATTTAACTTTCTAAAAATGTAAAAATTCACACTACCACAACCACAACCTCTGTTTCTAACTATATGGCCTGTTTGAGACATTCAGAGACATAATACAATTTAACTAAGCTAGCTACTTTGAGTTATATTTTGGAGTCCTGATTAATTTCTTCCTAGACTTATGGCCAATTTGAGACAACTTGGAGGCTGTTGACTATAGGAAATAATAAGCCTCCCTATCCACTGAACAATAGATCCACTGAATTTTAAGCCAACATCTTTGGAAAGTTAAGTGTTATGGATAAAACCCAGGCAGTCTAAGTCAGATATATTTCCTTCATGTATCTGAATCAGTAATTCCAAAAGTGTTTAAGTCATCTAAATTTGTTCTAAATAAAGGAAAGCAGGTAAGGGTGAAAGCATGAAGGAATTCCAAGTGCCTAAAGTCAGGCTAAGAACTCCTTTACAACTTCAGACAGCTCCCTTCATCCATTCACTTTATAGGAAATTTAGGCATTAACTTGAGGAAAAATGCTTCAGGAGACACCTAGTATTTATCTGTAAGTTAGTTGCCAAAGTTAGATCAAGTTCCTCCACAAGTTTCAAGTACCTGATGTCTGAATACCCCCTACATCCCACTGGCAGCAGTTCATCACTTGCACTCTTGAATTTTCTACCTATCATAAAAAAGTGCAGAAGTTGCTCACATTGATTTGTACCTCAGTTTCTGACATGTAATAGGACAGGATGATGATATCAAGTTGTTGGCAACTTAAGTTAGTTTTTGTCATTCTTTTAGGGTTTTTTTGTTGGGTTTTTTTCATTGTGGAAGTAGTAGGTGAGCATTTAATTCAAGACCTTACAGTAATGCACACATGCATGCAGGCTGAATTTATGTTGCCTGAGGAAAACTAGACTTTCACCATTTTTTATATTTTGTATACTTGACTTCAAACTTTACCTTATCTTTTAACACTGTTCTTGGGTTTGATTCATTTTACTGTGCCCAGTTCTGGGCTCCCCCATACAAGAGAGAAGTGGATATGCTGGAGAAACTCCAACAAAGGACCACTAACATGACTAAGAGACTGGAGCATCTCTCATATCAGGAAAAGCTGAGAGAGCTGGGACTGTTCAGCCTAGAGAAGAGAAGGCTTAGAGAGGGGGAAGATCTTATCACTGTATATAAATACCTGAAGGGAGGGTGTAAAGAAGAGGGAGCCAGGCTTTTTTCAGTGGCACAGATTGAAACACAGGAGGTTCTTCCTGAGCATCAGGAAATACTTTTTCACTGTGAGAGTGACCAAACACCGACCAAGGTTGTCCAGAGTGGTTGTGGGGTCTCCCTCCTTGGCGTACTCCAAAGGTGTCTGGACATCCTTGGGCAGGGGTGTTGGACTAGATGACCTCCAGACATCCCTTCCAACCTCAACCATTCTCTGATTCTCTGATTCTCTGATTCTGTAATTCTATGTCTAAGGGCAGGCATATTCCATTTTATTTATTTTTTTTTTTTTAAATGGAGGATGTCATAAGTCTGTTCTGGTCCTGTTGGCTGTTATGATGCTAAATAGTAGCTCACAGTACTGTATACCTGCTTTACTTTTTGCACTGGATATCTTGATTGTTCAGATCCATATTGCAGACGTCATGGACTGAAGAGGACCCACGTTCCATACATGGTCCACACTGCTTTCACTTAAAAATAGCCAAAACACTTCAGTCATTTGAATTCCAGTATTGATCTTGATCAGCCTGCAGCTTAACTAGGTACCCTAGCCCCACAGACTCATTATAAGGAGCTGGAAAGAGCATGAGTAGTGTTACAGACATTCCCCAGCTCCTATGAGAATGTTAGTTGACAAAAGTTAGGCAGAAGACAGACTGAAAAACCATCTTCAGGGTAACCAGCAGGAGCAAGACAGACCTGGACTACTTGCTCTGCTCTTGTTATTCAGTCTGGTTATACTGGTACCCATAACTAGAGTACAAGGACCATTCTCTGGCTTTGAGGCCAACTGGAATGATGAGGCCACATCCACACTATGGTCTCCCCAGAATAGGGTGGGCACGTGGTAAATCCTGAACTGTGTTTGGGAAACATTTTGGAAAATGCTAACTGGGCCCAAGCCAAAACTCTGTCAGTATCCATGCTATCTATCAGTTTAGCAGCTTGGGTGATCAAATTTCAGTGCTCACAACAGATCCCCAATTCCACCTCAATTTATTAAAATAGACATGTCATTTATATCTTAGAATACAGAATACAAAAAATTCATGACCATGGGAAACATACACCATGCTTCCTCCTGCCCACGGGCTGCACATTGTCGTAGCTCCTACTGGAAGAGGGAAGCTTGTGCTCCTCAGTTTGTCCTGTAAATCTCACAGTTAGGGAACTAAGGAAGCAGAAGATTCTGGTTCAAGTTTTTATCTAAAATCAAATTATCCATGTTACATTAAGTATGTAGAGTTCCCATTGTATTTGGGATCTCAGATGAATAGATCTGTGTCATACACAAATCTTTCCATGGAAAGGGAGACCTCAGACAAATAATTTGCCCAAACTTTCCTACTGGCTAGATTTAGCCTCCTTGTTCTATTTTGATGGTTGTTCATGTTTAACTCAAAAACTTGTCTTTGGCGACAATTAACACTCTCTGGTTTATCTTCTGGAGCCTCAGTGACTATTCTGGCCATTTAGGTTAGGTAGTAGTGAACTTGTCCTACGCGTTCATTCACTAATGATCCTTGTTATTGAAGTTACTTACTCCAACCTAAAATGGTCTCCTAGATGTGTCTTAGATTTCAGCATTCTCAGAGCAGAAATCTGAGACCAAATTCTGCTTTGTATTCCACTAGTAAAAATTTGGAGCATTTCCACCAGTGGATTTCATGGCTCTGTTCATGGGATGTATTCTGAACAATCTGTTCATTCCCTCAGTGCAGTGTATTCGCAATCATGATAGATCCTCTTTACATCCACTCTAGCATCAACAGAATCAAACAGCCTCTGTAAAGCATTTGTATTTTAACAAATCGGCAAATTTCCATAAAATATTTTTCCTTGGAATTTTTATGACCAGCTTACCCATCGTCTTTTTCACTCACGCATGAAAAATGCCAAAAAGCTATATAAATATTCAGTTTGATTTATGATTGTTTTCTGGGCTTGAGAAGGGCTGTGAAACAGCTAAGAAGAGCAAAGAAATCACAGTCCAGAGAGCATGTGGCAAGGCATCAATTGCTGTTCCTTATTAATCCCTAAAGTACGTCCCAGTGAAATTAAATAAATTAGTTAAGCCTGTTCACCAGGCCTTACCATTGTCCCAAAAAGGAATAGCTCCTACTGCCTAAGAATCAACTGAAATGCAGATCGTCAAATTACTGAAATTGGAAAGATATGATTAACCTCTGCAATTGTTCCATGCTCTTTCATTTCTGCAGAGATCTATATTAATTACATGCAAAAGGTATGAAAATGTGAAAGGTTTTCTTACAGAATTTCCATCCCATTTTTACAACCCAAAGTATTTAGAATTCTTTGAACATGGTTCAGAAAAGCATCCAAACTTTCTGATGTTCCTCCCTAAATTACATGGGATACTGGGGACACATTAAAGGATTTAAAAGGGTAGGAAATGTACTATATCATTTTTTGAGTCCATAAGTAATTTTTATTCTTGCCAACTGTACTCGTGAGACTCAAGGGCACAAACAGACAGCCAAAGAGCATTTTTAATGGATTCTTTTGCATAAAAATTTCATCTAGTTCTGCTGCCCTTGCTTATGCTTTTTTTCCCCAAAAAATATGCTGTAGCGATCACTTCTTAAGGAAAAGAGAGAAAATGTTTAAGCACCAAGATGTGAGTTTATTTTTAATAATCCCTCATGTTCATTGTGTTATGTATCCAATGGCCTTTTACAAGATTGGCAGGCAGCCTACGAGTATAACACTAATACTGTGGGATTTTTGTGTTACTGGTAAAACTTTATTTTCAGGAATTTAAAAAAATATTAGTGCCGCAAGCCATTTCAACAATAAGCAGGTAGCTAATATGCTACAGGGAACAGTGAGTTTGCTATTTATTTGCTCACTCAGCAGCACATTATAGAGTGAATTTTCAGCCTTGTGTGGAGGAAATTAGGTATCCCTTTATTTCTTTTATTTTGGGGAATTTAATTTCAAATACTACAAGTTTCACAGCAAGTTTCTCAGTACAAAACTGAGCAATCTGATTTTTTTTTTGGAGCAGTGTCTCTGCTGGTTTCAGAGGGCTCATTTCTTCAGTTTCATTTTTTGCAAACAAGTGTAAAAAGTTAATAACAAATGTTTCAACTTTTAACTTTTTTTAACAATTCACAAAATAAAAGAAGAGGCAAAGTCAGAATATTTTCAGTAAGACTAATGTATTTCAAATGTTTCATATGAAAGATGTTTTACAAATAGTGACGCACCATTTTTAGTCCATACAGCAAAACAACAAATATATTATGCCACAAAATGTTGCTGTTACAGACAAGCCCACGTATCTGCCTCTTTAATCTATCTACCTGATTAATCTATCTACCTGATTAATCTAACTACGGTTAATCATGTTGGTTTGGTGGGAACATAATACAGGAGAGGGGGACACAGCTGAACTATTTCAGACGGTTCTGGGTCTCCCAGCTCACAGCTGTCTTCTAGCTGAATTAGTTGTGAAAAACATTTAGTGGGAATCTGGATCTTTTTCATGCTTTGACCAGATGCTATTACTAAAAATCTTTAAACACCTCTTACGATCATTTGCTATTCAAAATAAACCAACATAAGCAGGTTAAATTATAAGAATGAAGAAAATTCTAAACATAAAACAGTTAAGTATTTTAAAATGAGGTAAAAATCTAAGGCATTGTCTTATCTATGTTCTCAGGTCAATTTTATGGAGCATTTTCTCCAGAAAAGAACATGATTTTATAAATGCAAACCATAATCTCCTCTTTAATATTGGCGATGCTCATAATGTAATTAGCTAAAAAGGATTGTATGGTACAAAGCAGAAGGCTGGAGGGAGCTGCAGCGTGAGAGGTCTGCCTGCAGAGGTGGGGACAGATAGACCCAAGTTCAGTTCAGCTGCTCTTTGCCAGTCACCTGTAGACAGAGGAGTTCATGTGGGACCACAGATGGACCTACTTTAGGGGTTTCTTCTAGCAAGGATCTGTTTATCCAGGACAAGATGTAAAATTAAGACATTAATGGGCCAGTGATGAAATGTGCAGTCACGTTTGTAAGCTGAAACACAGCATTGGCATGGTTAAGTGCTGTTAACTACTGGGATTAATGGGCATAGTTGCCTGGCATAGCTGTCTAGTTTCACACAAGCTACTGAATGCATACCAAATGATAGTTTCTGTCAGTGTAGTTCTTTATTTGATTTAAAATCATGGCTATGAGGTAAGAAGTCCTGGGTCTTAATACTAGTCCTCTGAGTTAGATAGAATCCTGCAAAATTCCAATCCAAATGGTTTTTTAAAATGTATTTATTTTAAAAATTCTTATATTGAATATAAATAGCTCAAGACTTGCTGAATCTGAAGAAAACCAGATCCCGCCATTTAATGGCCTTCTTTCTTTTTTGTTTTTAGGGAAGTTGGGAGAAGCTGTGCACGCTCAGCATTTTGAAAGGCAGCCCTTTACTGCATTGTGTTAGCTATTGCAACGAACCCTGCCAGAAGGGTTGAACAAGTCACTGAAGGGCAACTATATCTCCTGCTTCAGCTGTAATCTTCAGTGGGCTGTTTCTTGATTCATGACAATGCCTAAGCTTCCTCTGCTTCTCATAGTTTAAACACCTAAGTTACATTGTTTGGAAGGTGCTTCTCTCCATCTGGAGGCTGACTGCCTCCTATGGCCACATAGGTATCGTTTTTTCTAAGAGCAGTAGCAAAAGGTGAAGTTGATGAAGCTGTTCCATCCAGAGAAAGGCAAACTGATAGGAATTTGGGGAGTAAGGCTTGAGTGTCTCATCTTGGACTGAAGGAGAACAAATAATTTGTCTTACCATTGAGTTATACAGGAGTTTTGTTATTTCCTGTTGAACCCGAGCTCATCCTATTTAAGCAACAAATAGGGACTGGAAGGGATTTACAGGAAAGCGCCTGACTTCTGAATCTTTGGCCTTACTTTTGGCCTTTTTACCATGTATGCTAAATGCATAAATAACCTAGGGACATCAGCTGGTCCTTGCTCGACCCAGGAACACTGCTGTCTTTACGGTACAATAGCACAGCTTCAAACGGAGTAGTAAGCAGGATCATATTTTATAACAAGCTATTACGTGATGGATAGAGAACTCTGTAGGGTGCAAGGAGCTGGGGGTTAAGTCCCTCTCAAGCTGTGGAAGGAATTGTACTGAAGTTTAAATACCTCATGGGTAAATCCACTATTAAGCTGACTACTTTGCAAAAGCCAGTGTACACCACCTTCTTTTCCAGAAAGCTGTTTTAAAAGATAACAGAAATGATTACAGCTTGTGAGAGGCCTGGTCCTACTAGAACATATGAACTGGGCTTTAGGCATGTTTATGGGATTAAGCCCTTTAGGGAACTTTGGCACCACGCGGCTGAGTTTCTGGATCCCATTAAGGCCTGGGTAGATCTGGGCATGCACACAACGCAGAACTGCAGGTGCCTAGAGAACATCCAGGTCCAAATGTGGTGTGCCTGATGAGTTCAGATGCTTTCAGAGTTACTCAGATGCTGGGTGGGGATTGAAATGGGCGGAGGGAAGAGAATGAGTTGCAGTTTAGGGCTTAGATATCTAAAGAATATATAAAATTCTATTTCAGATGAATACGTTTCTCCTTTTTTTTTATTTCTTTTCTTCCCATCAGACCATTAAGTCTTTCAAATGCAAATATAAGAGTAGACAAGACGGTCCAAATTCTACTTACATGGATGGAAAATATTTTGATTTATGCTGATGCAAATAATAGAAGTTAGTTGAATAGCATGAAAAAAGAGTGATTCAACACTTTCCCAAGAAATAAATTATCCCCCCCCTCCCCCCCATGGAAGGGTTAAGAATAAGCTAAGTAGATACCAAGTTTGGGGACTAAAATTCTTTGTTTGAGAAAGCAAATAAATCAATGAACATCAGAGAATAATGAGAACCAGATTTCCCTAAGTTAATTTCTGGGATATATCATGGCTTTGGCTAAAGTCTGGTATAAAATATTCATGATGCAAAAATTCTATCACCCATGGTAAAATGCATTTAGTGAACAAAGAAAAGGAAAAATCCTATACTGTACATGGGGCCAATTTTTTTTTTCTGCTACAATGTTCTCAATCTGGAATATTTCACTTACTTTCATATATATACATGTATAGATATATACCTACGTATATATATATGCACACACAATCACGAACAGCTTTGTTATTACTGCAATGCTGTACTGTTTCCCAGAGGGCAGTAAATCAATGTGTTGTAATTATAGCAAGTATTTACTTTGCTATCTATTTGCCTAGGTTCCCAAATTAAGCCAAAATCTATAGGAAGCCTTTTTACCACCAGTGAATTTGTCCTGTTCTTATGTGGTAAACCAGGTACAGCCTGAGAGCTGTGGAGAGGCTTGGAGACACCTTAAATGAATGTACTCTGATTGCTTTCTTGCATCGTAACATAGACTAGACATTTAATAGAGCGGTACAAGCCTGCTGCCCGTAGTCCCTGGAGCTAGCTGAGTCGTGAAAGAAGAGCTGGACACTTAACTCAAAATCTTTGCCAATCTTTAGAAAAATAGGATGTGAATATGATTTTTTAGGTCCTTAAATGTTACTGGTGGAAATCTGGCTCCAGGCAGAGGAGGGTATGCCCACATCTGTCGGTGCAGGCAGACCCAGGCTAACTGCCCGTGTGCTGAGCTAGTTGCAGGCTGGATTACACAGGACTGCTTCAGCATGACCCTGTGCCTATGCTGCTCTGCCGGTATTATCTTGTTGGCCTGCAGCACGGACAGAGGAATCACAGGTTTGCCTCTGTGCCACAGAACAGTGCAACATGCAATTCATTATGTTATGGACCAAGGCAGTGTGCTACGTACTCTTCTGAACAAGGACCTGCAGTCCTCCTTTTTACTGCTTTAGTAATGTCATCATTGTCAGCTCAGTCCTTTGGAACAGTAACATTGTTCCAGCCTGTAGTCCTGCTGCAGATAAAAAATCAAGTGTTTTCTCTGCTGGCTACTAAAGGCAGGTCCCACCACCTCTTTTGTATTCTGTCCTGTTTAGGCTCTGGGGATGCTCTCACAAACATGAAAGCACAACTCCTGTGTAGGACTTCTCAGCCATACAGCACACAATTCTCCATAAATAAAGACACATGCCAAGTTACAGCATGGGAAACTGAGGCATGCAGAGTGAGAAGTGAATCATCCTAAGTCACGCAGCTGGACTAAGAGGAGAAGCAATTCTTCTTGAGGCAAATGATTTATCCTGCAGATGCTGCTGCCTCCTAAATGTTTGTATATACTCTGCGATAAATGAATCACTTACTGACTGAAAAGGTGGGTAAAAAAGCTTTTACACAACTCTCCATGGAGTTCATAACTCAAGCAAACAGCTTAAACTCTTTCGGTAAAATAGTGCTCATAAATAATTAATGATTGGCTTCCTAAAGACAATATTTTGCAGTAATTTTGAACAAGATTGCTAGATAGGGTGGGTGGGAGAAAAAATTTATCAGGTCATAGTCTATCTGACCTAGAGCTACATAAAATTGGGTAACATTCAATTATGTTAAATAACACAATTTTTGTTTGTTTTAGCTAAATTGCCTTGTGGGAAAAAATGTTTTCTAATGCGTTGCAGGGTCCTTGCAGTGTTAAAGTTCATTTTACTGATCTTAGAATAAAGCTTTCAATATACAACCTCCTGAGCCTCCTTCTAAACCTCCTTGGAGATCTCACTGTCAGATGCTACCTACATGAAACAACGCGTGGTTACAAAGGTTTTGGATTAGCAGGTACATTTCCCAGGTCTGTCTGTGACACTAAAGCCTAGTTTACCCACACATCTTCAGGCTGGGTAGTGACTTGCTTAATGAATAATCAAACTGAAATCAGTGTGATTCCACACGAGCAAGAAAGAGAGAGTCAAACCCTCAGGATCACTGCCAGAACTGGAAAATGCACCTAGTGCTCCAGGGAGAATTTTCTGACTCAAAAGACAGAATGTTTGAGAACGTCTGTAACCTGTGAGCATTTTCATCTTATTTGCAAATGTGCCGAAGAAAGCATATCACTTGGCTTTACTGGGTTCTTCCTAAGAATCAGCCTCCTGTACAGATGCATTTTTAAAGCACAAATGGCATTCTGAGGTGGAAAGTGCTCTTTATGTGTAAGATATACTGTCAAACAAGCTCCAAACCACAAATGTCAGATCTTGAACCAGATATGCATCTCTAATTCCTCAAAGGATTTGTTAGTGGGGAAGGGATTGGACAGTACTGGGTCAGGAGTTCTGTCTTGGCCCTGCATGCAAATAAATTCAAGCCGTAAAGTTTGGATCCAAATTTCCCCTGAAGTTAATTGGGGGTTGGATCAAATGTTCCATCTCTAATTATGACTCATATTAATAACATTGGGGAGTGTGATTTTTTTCCAAAGTGCTCAGCATTGCTCTTACTCTGATCCCATTGAAAACCAGGGTAAAATTCTTATTTTTAATGTGGGGAAAAAAGTCCACATTGAGCACTTATGAAAATCTCTTCTCCTTCCTGCCTTCCCTCCTTGTTTCCCTGCACCACCTCTCCCCCTGCCCAAGTCAATGTGTTTAGCTCATTCTCTGTAAAAATTTCAAAGCAGTGAAAATACCATCTGTTAAAAATTCCAGTTCTGTGTTTTTGATAAAAGGGAAAATTGTTTGAGAAGCGCGCCATTTCAGTGATGGTATGCTAGCTGAAGGAGGTAATATTTGCATCAACATTATTGGATTACAAATCCATTTAGTGAGGAAGAGTCCTATTTAATTAGTAATAGGTAAGATCAGATGCCCTGAAGTATTCAAACTTTTTCTCCAGTCAAGCTCTTGACATTACAATGGGATCAGTTAAAATATTTTCCTTCAAATTTGCTTTTGACTGAAAACTGGAGGGAGGGAGGAAGTTACTAATATGTTTTTTAAATAGAAAAGAATCTGCAGAAAAAATGATTTTTTTTGTTGAGAAGTAAACTGGAATGACCAGGCAAAGTTTTTGCGTTCTTCAGTTTTTCAGTGGAAAATTTGAGGTAGGGGGATGGGGTGTGTGTTCTTGTTGCTGTTATGTTTGGGGAAGCTTGTTTTGCTTTTTCTGTGGGAAATATCCAATACTTCCAATCAGCTCAAGTTACAAGTGTTGCCAGGAAACTTTATAGACTCCAAACCCATTAGAAATTAGTTTCTTTCTACATCTATTTGGGTATGTCAATGCCTGCACACCATCACCAAAAAAAAAAAAAAAAAAAAAGAGATCAGGAGGGTTTAGCCTGGTAGTTGTGACTTTGAAAAGAAATAATGCTGCTAAAGGCACTCTCTAAGTGCCATAGACACCTTGGCAGTGAATTCAAAGACAAGTATGTTTTGCTCCAGCTTTTCCCAGGAGAACTCAGCCTATGTGCTCAATCTCTTTCAGGGTGGCGGGGGGAGAAGGAACCAGCAGAACATGTTAGAAAATGGAGTTTCTACAGTCTCCCTATGGTATTTTCCTGTGGTGCAGCATGTGTATGTGACTATACATGTATTTAGCTGTCTGTGGGTATGTGCACATGTGTACCAGTGCAGGGGTAGTTGTCTAAAAGAAAGAGAGGTATAAGGAGGGGGGTCTGTACCATCCAACTCTACTCATCTGAACAGTTTCCTAGCAAAATCATCAACTGGGGCAGGCAGAAGGTGTACAGGATTTTTAATGCAACCCACTTGTACTCTTTATGCTCTGGCTTATCAAGGGGAAAGCTGCACATGAGGGGAGGTGAGCTGTTCAAGGCAAAATTTACGATGACATTTAAAATCAGCAAAGCTTGCTGTAGCCCTGAAGGTTGAAGCATACATGCACACTTCATATAATCTGATCCCAAACACCCACCAAATTGGAGGTTAAAAGTATTGTATACATTGCTACCAGTTACCACATCGACATTTCAGATATGTGCAAGTGATTTAAGTGCAGATGACCTGGAGCTTGCTGATGCCATAACTTAAAAAGCAATTGGGCTGTGTGCTGGCTAGAACAACAATGTGGGCATTATAACAATCTCACTTGAGCAGCCATTAAGACATCTCCAGCACACTGTTGTACTACTAAAATGTAATTCCCAGTAGACAATAATCCTAGACCCCTCGACTGTGAATCATGGGCAGTAAATGGCTGACGGGCAGGTTAACAATGGGCTCTGTGGGCAGTCTGACGTTGTACAGGTGTGCATCATCACAGTAAAATAATTAACAGGTACTTAAAGGAATGTACATTTAAGCTCAAAAAACCTGTTAAGAGACTTCCTAAGTGGACTGCTATTTTTTTGTAAACCCCACTTATATTTTATGACCAGGTAAAAGGACTGCAGAGCACAAATCCAATCTAAAAGTAGATCTGCAATCAATAGCTCTCCTATCAGCACTAGGCTGCTCCATCAACAGTACCGTTTTATAACTCTGTGACATGTTCCTGACTCAGGATTTAAAGTGATTCAACAATGCAGTCGGACCCCTATAAAGAAAGTAAGAAAGAAAAAACCAGTAATTTAGCATTTTATTCAAGAACAGGCTGAGAAAAAAAAAAATTAAGAAATACAAATAATTTATTATTTGTTGTCTGTGTGGATATTTATAGGAATATGTATTTATGTATATGTGTGTATATGTACTTATATATATGTGTGTGCATATATACTCACACACATACGCAGCCAGGAACTCCACCTGACACATATCTGTGAACTTTTTTGGATAGTATTGGAGATATCTGGGCAGGGAACAAAGGCCGAATATGAAAGGAGAGGCAGTGAATTGGGGGTTGCAGCAGGGACTGCAATTTTATGTGCTGAACTAACGAGTAGTAATGGGAGCGGCTAGAGTTCCCTCAGCATTTCCTCTTCTATTTCTTCTCTCTCCCCTCTAATAAATCCAAGTCTGGCATATACAGCAGATAAAGAGTTTTAAATGTACAATTTTATCCAAGGTTCTTTATAGGAGTAACAAGATCATCTGGTTAATAAACGCTTGATTCAGTCCTCTGCCTGCAAAACTCTGGCTGAATACCTTCTAGGCATTAAAGGATTATCCCCGAAGGGTTGGTGTTCTGCCTGCCGGGGCTGGCCGGCGCAGGTTTACCAACGATTTTCCTGGTGGACAGATTTGGACCTGGTGGGAAAGTTTTGATGATTGAACTAGTAGCAAACCAAGAAGCAAGTCTATTTATTAAAAACATGTTTCTCCACAAAATGGCAATCGCATAACCATTTTGAAATATGAAGAAACCAAGCCAGCCACAGCGACATCATCACCCTGTGGTTGGTTGTAGGCCTTCCAGTTTCTGAGAAGTAAGGGGGGGTCAGTTTTACCTGATACAGTGCAGGTCCCTGGGGTTTGGAGGACCTGTAGCTCCAGTGTGTTTGTTGGAAAATGTGACGGGGGGGTCCTGCCTTGCCCCTTCTACCGAGGGCGATGTCTTTTGATCCAACACAGTGACCGTGCACTGATGCGCCTGCAAAGGCACAGGTCTTTCCCCTGACCAGCCTCTCTCTTGCTCCCTTCTCATAGATGAAAAGGTTTTCACGGTCTCTGCCCCTGTAACACTGACAATTCCCTTCTGCAAAGTAAACCCACCCTGGTTCTCTTGCATCTCGTACCCAAGAAGAAGGACACCTGGACTCTTCCCCCTCTGGGACGCAGCAGCGTTCCATATGCTATGGAGGCTTCTGCATTGCCACAACCGCACAGTGCTCCCGCTTTGACTCTTGGCATGGTAAAATGCTCCTATGGAAAGTGTTTCAAACACTCTGGACTACTTCTTTTGCTGCTGTGGGAGTTAAACCCTGAGGAAATCTGGCACATTTGTTTGGACATTTTTGCATTAATACATTTACTTCAAAACAGTATTAGCATGAGCATATGTTTGTTTTATAAAGTCTTAATATCATCCAAAAGAAAATGCTTTGGAACCATTACACAGATACATGTCACCAGTGTACTTTCCAAGCTCTCCATGCACATTTCATGCTAAGCCTATGCATTCTATATTAGACCTTATTTTTGCTATCCGTCTTATTGCTATCTCATCTTTCCCTTAGTGAGATTTTGATTTCATTTAATCTCCTCTAACTCAGGAAATTTTCCACTGAAGCCAGAGTAGTCTCTCTGTGTAAAACAAATGCATATAAGAAAACCGAAACACTAATTCACCCTATTACATCCTCCTTAAGGGACTGAAAAGCATTAGTTGAAACCATTAAAATGCATTGCTATTTTTATTCAAAGGAGATATGGTAATTTATATTAAAAGTCCAGATCTCCACCTGGAGTGGGTTTCACATTACCTGCCTAAACCTACCTAGAAGTTATACATCTGAAGTAAGCCACACCCTGGATTCCCTTCAGAGTCAAAGAAAAGATACAGGCTCTTCCGGTTTTTAGGATCCCATCTGAACATAAGGATCAGACAGATGTGTGTATCATCCTGTAGAAGTGCCTGATTCTCCATACTATAATAGAAGCCTACATCATTAGTTTATATTAATTGTCTGTGTTACACCAGACATCTAAAATCATGTGAAATGAATTTCACGTCTCATGTAAAGAGCTCCACAGAGGGGATTAATGTGAGGCTTCTCTATATCAGCTAAGAATATGATTCTAAAAATAGTCTTTTTTTCTTCTTTTTTTTATATGCATATGCGAATAAACTGTTTTACTGATTGATGACTGATCTTAGGAAACACACTGAAAGATGGTATATTCTATAATGTGTAATTAATATATAATTTTAATATCCCTTGTGTTATTTTTCGATTATAAGAATAATATAAGTGGGGAATAAAAATATTTCCAAATTGTCAGCATGCCTAACTGGTCCAAATTGAGCCTCAAAGTTTGTTGAGTGCAGCCCTTAAAGCCTTGAATTTTTTGCTAATCAGGTAATTGATATCATTTGCAATGTTCTTTGGACATAAAAAGAAAAAGAAAAGAAAGACTGAGGAGGATACTAGTTACCACTAACTTATTCGGAAGCAAAAAGGCTCAACAAGATGAAATCTGATCAAAATAAATAAATACTTGCAAACTTTCAGGTTATCACTTTCAGACAAAAATGTCTCTAATGTTAATAAGGGATTTAGGCCAAAGGCTTTAGAAGTTGCTATTCTTAAAAAAACATGATTTATTTGATTTTTTTCCAACTTGAATGTCATGAACCAGACATACATAATTATATTATTTGTCTTATGCAAGCGAACAAGAATAAATTAAAACTGGACATGTTGCAACAGGGCTGTTGACATTATATACAAAGTCTGCTTATTGTCATAAGATACTCTTAACCTTTAAGCCAAAATCTTTCAAAACTATTAGTGTTAAATCTAGCAGCTGTTGTCAAATTTTTCCCTTTCTCTGCTTTATGCATTGTGCTTTATTTGAAATGTTTGTTATATTTGTGTATATAACTTTCTGCAAGCTGTCCCTTGAAAGCTCAAGGGATTAAATGAGTAGGTTGAGCCGGTTCAAAGGAACAAAAGTTAACAAATTAAAAGAAAACTTTCTAAAATGAATGTGTAAACCATTAAAATATTTAGCTGTATTTGCATTGGATAGTTTCCTCTATATAAAACAATATGGATTGTTTAAATAAATGGGGTTAAGGGAAACTTATTTCTACTGTAAAGTTTATTAAAGCTTTAGGAATGATGGCCTCGATCCTTCAAACGCTTACGTGTTTAACTTAAGGCATGGAATAATCTCGTCCTGGCAGCGCTAGCCAGCCCTAGCCAGCCCTCACAGCTTCGTCTTCCAGCAAGACAAAGACACAGAGGGCATCCAGAGACTGGAAAAGGAGGTAAGGGTTTCCCCTCTGCTTCTGTCTAGCCCTTGCCTGAATATTTAAGCCACAGTCTAGAAACTGCGTTTCCTGGCTATTTGTGAATAGCAAGTGAGTCTCTGTGGGTATTATTACAAAAATAGGCTCAAGTGACATAACCCTCAGAGTTCACATAAGAAGTAGAAAGACAAGTTGGCAGGTTTTGGAGTATTGCAGGATTTGATTTTTAAGGAGTTAGTCTGCAGGGAGATGAGGGCAGATACCCTGTGCCTTGTAGCATATGGTGTATCCTATGCTGTCTTATAGCACGTTGTGAAGTGGGCTTAGAAGATCTTCTATCTGGCACAGACCAAAGCACAAGGACAAGCTTTTCTACAGCCGGTGCTGTGCCTGGAGAATTAGGCCTGATTATGAATTGAGGCACAGCGAGGAGCTGATGCGCTGATGCACCTATGCCTGTCCGAGGACTCAGGTTATCTCTCGGTCTAATTCAGTGCTGTGCCGTGTTGGTGTATTGGCCACAGAGGGGTGAGTCAGGCAGACCTCCAGGTGCTCGTTTGTATGAAAAGTAGACATGTCACATGGAGTAAACTTATTTCTGACTGCATTTCACATAGACTCTCTCATGACCGGAGTAAGGAATGACTTGTGGTAGATGAAGCAGAAAGGAAAGGGCTGGGAGCATCCCTTCTCACGATGATAAGTTGGTTTAAACCTCACTGGGGTGTGTAACAGCTGCTTTTCATTCACAATGAGCTTGTAAAGCAATCGGAGACCCTTTTTGGAAGGGGCCGCTGAGGCAATAGGTGCCTCTATGCAGAGGAAGTCTGGAGTAGGAACTGGCTGTATCACCCAAAGAGGGTTGATTTTCTAAACTCAGTTAGATTGAAAGATGTTTTTGTGAGAAGAATTCAAGGAGGAAAAAACCAAAAAGTATTCAGAAGGGAACAGTAAGCCAAGGGAGTCCCGTAGACAATAGGATTGTGCAGGAAAGGAAGATCTCTTTCTGGTCAGAGAGCTGGCTGAAGGATTCCCAGGAAGGTGAAGAAAAAATGAAATTAAATCAAATCCCATCTTCTTATTGAGTATTCCTGAGCTTAGCAAGGTAGGATGTTACACTTTATTTGCAAACAGGCAAGGCTGCATCAAAGAAATATCTATCTCAATCTGTTTTAAGAATTAAAAGATGTTCCAAGGTGCCAAATTTTGCCTTGCCAAATTCCAGTTCCAGGTTAGAAAGAATGGAACTTTCCAAGAACTTCACAGAGTTACTCAGTAAAACCAGAGGGAACTTGGTACCTATTGGTTTTCCATGTCACTTTGAAATTTCCAGCTAAACTGAATAAGACTCTCCCTGAAATTTGTTTCTTTATAGGTAGAATTATAACCTGAGGTCCAAATGGCCTTTTGAATCTAGATTAGGGTTTGAAGCGCATATGTTGGAACAGCCTTTACTGTCGTATGTGCAGGTTTTTAAAAAACATTTCCAAGCTTGAGTCAATGCCTTTTTTAACTTCCCAGGGCGGAAGGCAAAAAAAAAAAAAAAAAAAAAAAAAGATGAGAAAAAGAATGTATGAAAGGTTTTGCTTTCCTATGCAAGTCTTACAAATATTGTCACTAGATCTAATCAGTCTAACCTGCTGAGTACATGACATTTAATATAGGATTGGTTTACAACTCTTTTTCTTCATTATTCTTGCACTATCTAGCATATTATTTCTCATATAACTGTTAAAGAATTAAGACCTCTCACCTGGCATCCACAGCCAAAACGAAAGAATGTTGACATTACTCATTACTCAGTCAGGTTTTTCAGTTTTTCTTGCAGTCTTAACCATTGACATATAATTACCAGGAAAGCCAAGCAGATTATTGTTCAGTATATTCAGAAACCTGAATTCAGATAAAAAATGTCTGATCCATGCAAAAACACTACAGTTCTGAAAAATGTAAATGAACAGGAAAATGCTAAAAATTAAAAGTTTAGTATTACTTCAGTGCTATGTAGTTATAATTATTGGAAAATTATATGGAAAAAAAAGTAAGATTAATATCTTCTAGATCTCACTGGCTGGCACTCAGTGCACAGGATGGATTCCTTCAGCTATCTGAAAGCCAAACGTAAAGCCCAAGCTGGTTCACTAGATTCCACCTATAATCAAAGGTGAAAATTAAACACCTCCAGAAGCTATTTTTTTCTGTCTTAAAATATTCTCCTCAGCTGCCTCTGTTACTTCTTCCTCAGGGCAGACAGAAAAAATGCTTAACTTTATTTGCCTCCTATGAATCTCACCTTCTTTTTTCAACTAACCGGACAAGCCTGTGCACCAGAGCCAGTGTAACGGAACTAGTGCAGTGCACCAGAGCCAGTATAAGTGAACTAGTGCGGTCTGCCACCTGGGAACTACCTCCTGCTTCTCAGCAAATTACTGCTGCATGCATTTCTGTGGTGCAGTGACACCATTTGTGGCAATAAGCCTGGCTGGGTATTTCTATCCATCACTGCATTTTAGCAAAAAGCCATGTCACATAAAGGAGTCAGCAGGAGAAGCCACCCTGACCAGCTAGCAAAAGGAATAGATGAGCAAAGTAGGTGCTGAAAATGATACACAGAACCGAGGAAGCAAAAATTATGACAATCTAGGCACAAGATTTTGTAAGTTTTGGGGTTTTGCCTGGGAACTTGATTAAATGTCAACATGAAGTACACAGGAAAGATGAAAGAGGAAGGGGTGGAAGGGTGGGTTTTGGAAGCCAGGTGAGATCAAGGCAGAGAATCTGCCAGGGTTGCTTCATCAGCACGGAGGTGAGAATACGCACAACCCAAAATGTGCACAGCGCCCTGACAGCACTCAGGGGCCCTGCACAGCGCTCACTGCAGCTGCCAAAGCTGCACGGAGAATGTTACCTTCACGCTTCACATACATGTTGCCTCTCCCTGCTGCCCCTGCTGCCAGTGACCCATCATTGGAACTGCCCCCGTGCACCAAGCAAAGGGTGCCTGCCGTTCAGAAACCATCTTCCAGGGGAAAAGAAAAAAAAAGTATCCAGGATAATTTTTAATGGCTGACCCACCAGCCAGGCTGTGCTCTTGTGTACCAAAGATCCATGCGTGGAGAGGACCTTGGCCCACAGATAGTCTCCCTTCTGCACCAGAGGAAACTAGTGGCTTGTATTTTATTGTAATGATTTCTGTAGCTTTTGGATGGCCTCCTCTTTCGAGAATGTGACATACACAGAGTGCCTTCTGCTTGACAGTGGAGAGAGGGGGGCCCGACCAGTAGAATTTTGTAACATTTATTTGTTTGGATAATTTACTACGGGTTTACTAGAATAACCCCATGGACAGATTCGCTGTTCTTTGTTATAACATGGACTGGAAGCTTAAGTTTGTTTGTAAAGCTCTAAAATGACCGTGGGCTGATGGAAGATACGCTATTTAACAAGCTCGCTGGTTAAAACGAAAAGCTTGTTTAGCGGCAATGAGCACTATCACTTTGTATTAACTGAAGTTCAGGTTCAGCTGTCTGGACACAGGCAAGATGCCTGCTCTCTGGTGTTTGTGAGGCAAATCTGGAGGATGAAATGCAGATCTGAACAGGAGATATAAGGAAATTGTTTACCTGGGTCAGAAAACAAAAAAGATATATTACAGAAAACATATGGTTGCTATTTAATTTATGCTTTATCATTTTTCATTCTGACATTAACATTGTTATGAGTGGGGTGAGAGCACTGTACATTGTACAATGTAATATAAAATGAGGGTTACCACTCCTTGCCAGAGGAAACGTGATTCAGAAACAATTTGGGGGCAATTGCAAGGTGATGTGGCACAGAGAACCAGAAGCTATTGAAACTTTAAACATCATTTCTGGACAATATAAGACTTGCTGCAAAATGACTTGTAAAAACATGAAAACATTACTTTCCTTACCCCAGAGAATTAGAAATCTTCAAATATCAGTTCAAACAATGCCTCTTAAAGGGCACCACAGTTTTTCATTGCCAGCTACCATTATTTTTAACAGTTTGTTAAACATACTGCAATAAAGAAAGATTAATGGCCAAGATATAACCCAAAAATGCAGAGGGCCACGTCGAGATCTGTTACATGCAGGACATTGGTGGTGAGGCATAAAGAGGGTATTTAAGTGGAAAATTTAGCCTCAAAACATTCATGAAAAAAAAAAGTAGGTGATTAAAATGGAAATTAAGTGTTTGGGGAAAACAGAGTAAAAGACACGAAAAAAAGAAAAGATGAAGCATAAACAATGTTTTATTAAGGAGAATAAAAAAATAATAATGATAAAATGTTACTCTAGGAATTGAAGGAATAATGAAAATATGCAAGTATTAAGAGGATGAAGAAATGACAAAAATATACTTGCAAAAATATACTTACAAGTATATAAATTTTATATTTAATCAGCAAAGGAATCAAAAACACCTGCAAGCCATATCTCAATGATTTCCCTAGAACCATACCTAATTTTAAAATTCAGAAGAAAAGTAGTTTAAATAATGAGATTCATCTCATACAGTTGTTACGATCTAAAATTTCGTTGCCTATTTTAAGATACTTGTTTACTGAAAATGGAGAGATACCAGCTTCTGCAGAAGGGAAATTAATCTGTTTCTGAAGGATGAAAAGTATCCTGGAGGATGACCACCTGAAGTTAGAAACCTAATTTAAAATTGTTAATCTTCAGTGAGATTAAAAACTGAGTGACTTTTTCTGTTTTAGGAGCTTTGGCTCAGTCCTGCTTGATCATTGGGAAAGAAGGCAGGAAGGGTTAATTTTTGCGTTGTAAAGATTAACCCTTGCCCCACACCATGTCCAAAACAAAGACATGAACGGAACATCAGTATTCTGTGCTCTGTCCAACATATTTATGGGACTGAATCCATACTGGACTGGTGATTTTTAATAATACCAGTTTTGTCACCTGCTGGTGCAGTATGAGAAAGCGCACTCAGCTAAACTTAGACAGCTAGTTGTGTGGGGTCAGAAGTCGAAAGTGCTCACAGTGATGCTTGTCTCGTGCATGGAAGTCATGCCGATTGATGTGTTCAGGTTGGGCAAACTTTTCACTAGCTGGTTTTGGTATTTTTAAAAATATCCATTTTGTATACTCACATTTCTTAAATATCCGTCTCTAAAATGTCACCTTCTCAAAGAATGACAGATCCTTCTGTGCTTTCCAGTGTTTACATTTTCAACATGAAATGAAAATCAGTATTGGGAAGAAAATTCTGTTCTGATTTTTTTTTTAAAAAAGGGTTGAGGTTTCAAGATTTTCTAGTCTGCACAGGGGTAAAACCAAGACCTTGGATTTGTTTTCACTGATACCAAAATAAGTAGTGATCTCATGTTAGTAGATCTCCTGCATCCTAAGATAATATCCTCGATGTCAAATCGTAAGCTATTTTGATGCCTCACTTTGGTTTTGGCCAGAATAGCCTGAAAAAAATTTGCTTCAAAACCTGTTCTTCATGTGAAAAGTCCAGTTTTGTTGTAGCAGTATTTTCTGATGGAAAAGCCATGCAAAGAAATCTCAGTAGGCATTTCAGGATACCTTTCTGAGGTCTCCTTCATGTCTCTGAAGCCTAAAACGTACTTTAATTATGAATGCTAAGATCCTCACAAAATAAGATGACTTGAAGAACTAGAACATCAAGAAAAACAAAGCAAATAGTATCAGGTTCATGTTAAGATTATGAAAGTATTAAATTGTAAATAAGGGTCCTGATCATATTTCAGTAACCAAACAAAACCTTTTTTAAGACAGTTGACAGCTTTGGAATAGGACGATTAATTTCAAAAAGTAATAGATATTCTGGTTTTACAGGGATTTTTTTTTTTCATTTGTGATATGGAAATATTAGAATTTATCAGGAAATATTAAAAATTATCCAAATGATAAATTGTGTGTGTGTAAATGTATATACATATGTAATCTGCATACGTAGTAAGCATACAGACAAATGAAGTTACAAACCAATCCAGGCAGCAATTCTACTACATTTCTCATGTTTTCTGGTCTCCAGGCTGTCAGAGTTATTTTTTCTTTCAGAACTTCTGTTCACTACAAAAATACTACAAGCAGAATGGGAGAGATGTGCCTCGGCACTCTTGAAGCACATTGGACATATCATGACCAGTTAGAACTGCTGTGCACATCCTGGTGGGAACAAAGCTGGTGTAGAAAATGCAAAATCAGTTGCTTGCTTTCCTTGCAAACCAAGCTAGCAATGTGAGTCCCTGTCTAACCCAAATTTTTAGCTTAACGTAAATAGTTTAAATACAATGAATACTGAAATTCTGCACTAATTTTTTTCAGCATCTTTGAAGATGAGTATCATTATTGTGACTATTTTTACTTTCATATGGACAGTATAACTTCAGCAATGACTAAAAAGATCTTAAAAGTTTGTACAGGTGTTAATGAAATTATCTCAGTAAACCTAATGGCAGGAAAACTACAGTATTGGTTTATTAAACCTGACATAGTCACCACACTTAACATTATGGAATATCTATAAATAACGTCTGAAGAGTTGATACTTGAGGAATAACCGTTTTAATAAATAGTAAATCATTTCTTAGAGGTTATTATAGAATGAACAGATCAATGACACCTACTAATGTGCTTGTAACCATCCATAACAAATACTACTAAAGTATGTAATATGCTTCTAATATCTAGTATTCAATTACTAACCTCTGTACAAACCATTTATATTGAAGCCTTAACATAATGTTTTACTACTATATTAAAGTAGTGATTTACTTTGTCATACTTATGCATTTAATTTATTATATAAGTCTTGTGTCTAATCCTACAGTCTATGTTATAGAGGCATCCTCTGAGAAGTCATAAAAGAGAAGTTAGCCAGAGAAGCAATTGTTGAGTTGGGTCTCCTATTTTCTTACCTGAAATGTTTCATCTGCAATTTCTATCTTTGTCAATAGGCTGACATTTTAAAGAGATTTAATAGGAAAGTATCCTGAAAGTTATGAATTGCCTTTCAGAAACAGATGAATGAAAGCAATGTTGCCTTTCTATGGTCCTTGCACACTGGAGAAGCTAGAGTCTTGGGTTTGTTTCACTGCCAGTGTGAACTGCCATCAGGTCAGTAGTATGCAACTGGCTGGCAGGCATTTCTAAGGAGAAAGTGACTTCTTCAGATGTGAGGAGACTTAGAAGTCTGCAGGCACAGAAACTTGCAAAATCAAGTGAAACTGATAAAAAAGAAAAAAACCGTAAGGGAAACAGTCCGGCAAGTTCAAACATACTGGCAAATCCTTAATGTATTTGCCAAAGATCTCAACTGGGGCTCTGGAAAGGGGCTGCATAAGTAAGAAATTTTGTCCATGACTGTGAAGTCAAAATGTGCTTCTAGAGGCATATTCAGCGCCCATCTTGCTTCACATTTTTGGCTCTTCCTTAACTTAAGCATTAGAGTCTGGTCCTTCTTCTGATGTTTCATGGTGCAACGAATCAGCCCGTGCTGGCAAAACAATTCAGAAGTGGCTCACCTTTTTGCTGCTTCCCTCTCCCCCTTTTCTGTAGCAAAACTGAAGGTTACCAAGTTATCTGGGATATAAACTACACTAATTCAGCTTTCCTCTGAACTGTTTTGGAGCAGATCCATAATCCTTTGCATGAACAGGAGCAGGGGCTGCAACTTCAGCCTCCTCATGCAGCCCTGTAACCTCAGAGTATTGAGAGTAGCCTTTTCTCTGTGACCCAGAGATTGATTAAAATCTTTGTATAGCAGTAAAGTGCCACTTCAGAAGAGTCTGTAACCCCTTGTCTGAGGTAACTCCACAGGAGATGAAGAAAAATGCAGTTCAAGTCCTGTTAGAACTCAAGAAAATGTCTGATCTTGGCTCAAATCCAAATATTCTAAGTAAGTCCCTCCAGGGCTCGGGAGAAGCTGGGTAGAGAAATGAAAGAAAGGGAAAGCTGTAATTTATAATTTTAAAATTAGGAGTCCAAAGGGGTAGTTCCGAAGCATTTTTATGATTTGGAAAATCCCGCTGTTTAGAACTTTGGGAAATGTTGTCCACTATCTTATTTGTTTTATTTCTGCAATTCATTAAATACCATCCAGAGAAGATGACAACCATAAGTACAGTAGCAAATAATAATGATATGATAAATTATACAATTTTTAGAAACTTAAAAAATGAAATAAAGCTTGTTTTCAATGTTGTGTAACTCTGATTTACAAAATTGTCAGTTTCTACATATCTTTCTTCTTGAAGACCAATAAAAGCCCAACTGATTTAAACTAGGTTATTAAACATTCGTATGTTTTTGGATTTGAATACATTAACATAATAGAATAATGGATTGTAAGTAGTTCATCAGTAAATAATCCACAATTATGGAGTTTGCAGACTGATTGAAAATAAATAGCAGCATATTGTATAATTAAGCCATAATCAAATGTCTCTCTATATACAAATGATAAAGTGTCCCCTTGGGCCATGGCCATGTGCTGAGGGTTTTATTTAGTTCAATAGCAAAAGCCTTTCTGTGCCAAGTTTACACAAAAGAAAAGTTAGTGAATTGCTAGGAATAAAGTTGACTGATCTCTCCATACAGTGTAATAATTAGAGCCAGCATTACTCCATGCACATTTTGGACACAGACTTTTGCAACAGCTAGCAAGATTAACCCTCACTGGTATTCAGCAGTAGTGTTCCCTGGCCAAAGAGGTACTATATTTTGCTTTGTATAGAAAGCCAGGATTATTTCCATTTAATTTTGCTGTATATTCCATTATTAATACAATTAAACTTCAGTTTCAAGCAAAGAAAGTTGAATTTGCCACATTTTAACATCATCTCAATGACAGGTTTGAGATTCTGAGCAGAACTCGGTGTGGGTCCTGAGTTCTGTCTGAGACTCTGAAGAGGAGTTCAGCATTTCTGTTTACAAGGCTAGAAGCTGAGCAAGAATATTTTAAAGCAAGAATCATTGCTTTTCCAGTGTAGCCTTTCACTTAGAAAATCATGTGGTGGAGGGAAGGAGTTGATCACCTTTCCTCTGAAGGAAAATTATTTACATTCAAGAGGGAGAATATTTAGCAGAACATTTCAAAAGATTAGAAAATCTTAAAATAGGGAAAAAGGACAGTAGCATGCAGAATATGCATCTGAAAATAGCTTCTTTCAAAAGAGGTCTAGGTGCAAGTAGATGAATGTCATTTAACAAAAGGGCTGTCCTCTGCAACCTCTCAAACAGTGCTACTAATAACTTTGCTATACCTGATATTTAACTCGAAGAGGGATAAACAGGGATAAACTTGTTATTTTTGTTGGTGCAGGCAGCACCACTGCCTGGTGTTGGATCTGTGTAACACTCTTTGGTTACCCTTTACCACGCTGTGTGCTCAGATACCAGTAACGCCCTGCAGAATTCAATGCTTGCTTTCTGACAATCTGAATTGTATTCAATGCATAGCCCTAGAAAAATTAGTCCTGGGAACTATGCAGCTGCAGGTGGTTTTGCAGGATCTGACCTACTGTGTAATTTATAACCTTTGAGTGGTTCTCTGGGATTAAGAACTCACATAGAGGATTGAGTCTGATAAAGCCTCGAACAGCATTGGGAGTCATAGTCCCTCTGGGGTTGTTAGCTTAGTGCCAAAAGCCAGTATCTCAAGGAAAACAAGCTCAAGACAAACTCTGAGGGTCTTCAGTTGTACTCTTAGTGTAGCACTCCATAACACTGCTTTACAGTCACTTCTCTGCTTTGATGCTACTTTTACTAATCACAGCACAATTCTGGAGTCTGATTCGGTTAGGGAGAGGAGCTGGACTTGTTCACCCAGGTTGACTCCTTTGTGACAACAATATGGACTCTCCTGTCTCTTTATTCAGCTCTATTGCTTTGTGCTATGAATCTCCTATGCTATGAAGTTCCTTGACTCTTTAATGCATAATGTTGAACCCTATGTTCCTTATTGACTTCTCGAAGTTTATCTATTTTCTCGCCTTTCAATAGCTTAACATTCATTGCTGGGATTTCAGCTGGAGTTTTGGACCAGGGGAGCACATTTTCAGTTCTTACAGTTTTCATGGGGTTCTCTAGGGAAACCTCTGTCCCATATAAACTTTCTCTTTATCAGGCAACTGATTTCACTGAAACAGTTCATTTACTGGAGTGAACCAGGCCTGTATCTATATTTTTCTTGCAAATTGTTATAAAAAATTAAACATAGTGAATATTCCCGTTGAAGTCAAACCTCTGAAATAAGTAGCATCTCATCCTCTGTGCTACCTTACTTGTTCAGTAACATTCATGGCCACATGAATAATTTACTTGGAGGAAAGCCAGATCAGAGCTAGAAAATTAGGCATAGGCCACTCTGAGGTAAGTGAATATGTGGATTTTGTTTTGCTGCAGTTAATGTGATTTCACTTGTCCCCTAATAAAAGTTCATGAGAGGTTGGAATATAAGTATTACAGAGCAGCTGCTATGAGTTTAATCCACATTCCATTAATGAAGATATTTTGCTCCCAGTTCTGGATCAGAATCTGACATACTATTTTCTTGCATTTCGTGCTGTCCACCTGCAAGGTTTTTGGTTAAAAATATGTGATAAGCTTTAGATAAACTGTTTTCTAATACTAATTTTGGAATATATATATATTTGTGAAATAAAGGGAAATGTAGAAAAACAAACTACTGGATTGTGCTCTGTACGCTGGAGGGAGAAGGCTTTGCAAGCAGAGTATAAATATACTACCATGCCAAAAAGAAACAAAGCATAACACACGGTACTATATGAGAGACAGGAAGGCACACAGCCCAAGAAGCAACAACTTAGTCAAGACCTTCTTTCATCTCCTTTAAATGTTGTGAATGCATATCATTCCAACTGAATTATTTATTTCCTAAGGTGCTGAGCAAGACTTAGTCTTATTTGAATCAGCTCTTGTACCACCACCACCAAAATCTTTCTCTTAATGCAAATCTGAGAAATAAAATTAAAAAAAAACCAATCCTCTTAATACTGGGAAAGGGAGTCCAGAAAGGGGGAAATGGTTATCACAGTTTAATTTGCAGAATAAGCCAAAAAGAAAGAAAGAAAGAAAGAAAGAAAAGGTCCCTGATAAATGAGAAATAGTCCCATTATGTTATTATTCTGTTACCTAAGAAACTATCTTCAAAACAGAAGCCCTCATAAATACTCTGGAGATGCATCAGACACTTTTCCCTGCTGTACGACATTGTGTATATGGTTTGGCAGGAGTTCATCGTGTAGAAGATAAACTAGCACATAGTGCCAGGATTCTATTACTCTTGACCCTGACCTTTGGCTGCATGCTGTTTCCAGTTGCACTCCATCTTTAAAAAAAAGACAGCGCCCATTTTTTTACCCTTTCTTTTTTAACTTCTGTTTTTAAACTTCTCCATAATCTACCCCTCATCTGATATATATTTGAAAAACAAGTTTTCTGATCTCTTTCTTCTCTCTCTTTTTTTTTTAACTTCTGTTTTTCATTCCTTAAAACCAGCGGTAGTGCTCCTGCCAAAGTTGGCTTTCCCATTCAGATTTCTCTTCTTTTTTTTTGTCTCCAAACACTAACTAGCTCAATAATGTGGAATAGTATAACGTATCCTAACCACAGAGAAAATACATTCTTGGAAATGGTTTGTTTTTCTTTGCTATATTTACTATTCTCCAAATCCAAGATATTCATTTATTGTTACCAACTGAAGTTGTTAGTAGTAAAGTCATGGGAAAGGAGATGATATTTTCATTGATATAGAATCAATGTTCAGAGATGTCAACTCTATACAGAAGGGTGTAGAACCACCTAGGGCATGTGGAATTTTTAAATATGTTTCATTACTACAAAATTATGATCTCTATCAGAAGTCCAAAAGTAGTGCATAAGGATGTGATAATTTGCAAAGCACTTTGATACAGAGCTACAAAATAAGTACTTGGTAAGCTACAGAGATTAGATTAGGCCACAGGAAAGCAGAGGGATATTCTTGAAAGTTTATTGGGCCTTCTTCTGTGCTCCTAGTTCAGGCAAAACTCCCAGGGAAGTCACTGGGAATTCTGTTTGTATTAAGCAGGACAAAATTAGGTCTCTGTTTTCCCAGTAGGGATCAGGCTAACTGCCATGGATGAAAATGTTTTTAAATAGAAACCAAAATAAACTTTTTTTAACTACCTCTGGCTGTCTGGAGTGGACTTTAAAAAAATTAAATCCTGGTATATCCAAAGGCTTTTCATTTTGTGAACGTTGCAGTAATCTGTGTATACTCATTTTTTTGTGCAACATTTGAATAGTAAAACAGAATAAATACAACAAAACTCCCAGACCCGGTATTTTTAAAGGAGAACTGAGAGATAATCAATGGAACTTCACAGAAATGTTATACTTGGAAGAACAGAAAAATTTAGAAACCCAGTGTATCATGGTTAGACAAAAATCTCTGGTGCATTAAAGACAACAAAGATGTGTTGCAATACAGTTTTCCTAAATGTTTGGTTTACTTTAGAAACAGAAAATGTTAAGACTGTAATTATAAACTGTTAATACTGGTTTGTATTTGGGGGCCAGGACTGAAATTGATATAAACAAATTTTTGTTACAGAAATTTCTTCTTTAACTAACTCTTTCATTCTACCTGTATTTACCAGAAAGCGTGGTATGACAAAAAGGAAGAAGTTGAAAGCATGAAGGGAATAAACCCAAACCCACTGAGATTTACCACAAGTCCTAAATAAATTTGATTGGTTATTACTTAAGCTGTATGATTTATAAATATTATGCTTTGTGACTCCAGGACCCATCTTTGCCTGAAAGTTCTGCCTCTCTAAAAGACAGGCTATAAAAATTATCAAGAAACTTGTGATAAACAGTAATTGACATACAGAAATAATGCAGAAACCAGCAGATATGAAAGGAAGAGTGGTCCACATAAGCAGTGTTTTGTGAGACTTGAGTGACTGAATAATTTTATAGACAGCCGACATTGGCTGATTAAAGAGCTGTCCCATAGTAGCATTACCTACCATTACATATTTGATGGTGGATTGTATTGCAACCCAAATGAAGGTTAACAGAAGGTTTAATAATCTGTGTTAACAGTGAATTTCCACTGAAAACGAAGAAGCCATTACTGGATAAATTTTGCCATGATTTTATTTAACAATGTCAAAAAATTCAGTTAGCAGAAATATTTGTGTTTAAACTTCATAATTATGAAGCTTATTCCATAGGAAGTTTTTTTAAGAATCCTAAAAATTATGATAGATAGATACTAAAAAACATTAAAGGCAAGAATTTAGGGAGTTACCTGATCCCCTCAAACTGTTGCCCCACGGCTACATGGACAGAGGGTAGCAAGGAAAACAGTATCTAGGCCCATTTGTTGGCCTGGAAGCTAAATGACACGATCTGGCCACAGCCACACTAATAAATTTTTTTACATTACAGAACAGGGTGGCTGCATCCAAACCGCTCCCTGGGAATGGTCCTTGGCATGTGCTAGTTCCCAGACAGATAGTGTTATCTGACATGAGCCAAAAGGGCACCAGGGAATAGATTAACAATTTAACCATACGGATAACTCTTCTTGGGCCACTGCCCTGATCCTGTCCACTTTGCTAATACAATTATAATCAAAGATTCTGGTTTCAAATCATTTTACATACCTATTTTCAAAATGTGAAACCTCAGAATCACTACCTAAATTGTGTAGGTATATATCAGACAATGTTAAAGGAATAAGCATTCCTATATTTCATTATGCAGTTAGAGATACGCAAAAGAAATCCACTTCAGTGTAACTTAGCATTTTATGATAAATCTACTCTCCCAGACAATAAAGTTTTGATAAAATCTGGTCCTCAATCGAAAAAGACAAGGAATTTTAAGAAGGGTTTTAGGCAGTCATCCTAAAACATATCCAGTTCACAAGAAAGTAGGCTGGAGGAATATCTAATGTGTGAGTCTGGGTGGTCTTCCAGTGCTGAGGTCTTCAGGATTGTGGGGATTATCTAGATGACTCCATTTCTATCAGTGTTTGGAATAACACTGAGACTGGACAGTAGAGTGAAGAAGAAAAGCTGACAAAGGAAGTAGGTTTTCAGCTAAAAGAGGACATGTCTACCTATTCACACTAATTAGTATATTGCCATGCAGAAGGAAGTATGTAAAAACCCAATCTTTTTTTTTCTTTGTAATTCAAAGCAACTTTTCCCTGTTGCTGCTGATATCACTTGCTTTCCTCATTTAAGTTTCATGACTGGTTAAGTAAATTTTAGTCTATGCTCTTATAAAAGGCTTTACTGCTCTTTTTTACCTTTTCCCCAATTATGTGGTCATGTCCTCTTCCTTGTTCTTGGCAGTATGTGGTCGCTTGGCTTAGGGAGCTCATCCAACAGTCTGTGTAGTCCCATGAGTAACAGCACATGCAGATGATCGTAAAGCTAGAAAACACGACCATTTCTGAAAAACTGACAGCACTGGACATGCATAACCCAGAAAAGAGAAGGTTTGAGGAGGAAGCATATTAACTATATTCAAACTTAATACAGGCTGTTGCAGAGAAGAAAGGAATCTTTTCTCTGTGCCAGAAGGGGATAGCACAAAAAATAATAGGCTGCAAAGGTGATTAAAGTTAAACATTAGGAAAAACATTCCAGCAGTACAGATAGAGAAGGACTGGAACACATTGCTTAAGGAGAGTGTGGAATTACCATCATTACAATTCTTTAAAACAGCTGTTTTTCTAACAGCTGTCTACAATGTCCTTAGCAGAGCTGGTTCTGCCTTGGGGCAGTGCAATGTACCATATGACCCCTCAAAATCCTTTTTCAGTTCCATTTTCTGTGATTGCATGATTGGATTCAACACGTTGTTAATCCATGCCCTGTCACATTTCATGATAAGTAGAAGTTAAAGGGGAAAGAGTGACCATCCAAAAGAAATATTACCTTGTTTTCTATGTAACCTAAATCTGAATTTTCCTGATTTCATCACCACAGTGCCTGAAAGGGAGAAGAGAGACCGAGTCATAGGATGCAGGAGTGAGTTGTGCCCCTGACAGGAACAGTACCTTTCTGAGAGCTACAGATTCTTCCTATGCTTTATTTTCCTTCTTTCTAATGAGTATAATTATGTCACAGTACTAATGACTGTGATTCTCCAGATGGAAGCTATTGCAGAGGTATTATGCCAGTACTGTTCTTTCCTACTGACAGAATTCTGCCCCAAAGCAGTCGGTGAAGATGGTATCTAAACCTGAATACTTAAGTTAGGTAAATGGTGTCTTCCTCTAGAGGCTTCCCAAAGTACTTATCAAAGAACTGTTTCCTCTGGCAGGGTAGGGAACTTATTATTTCAGGAGCACTATTTCCCTAATCTTCAACAGTAGTAGTAAATTAAATATGCCAAGGACTGTTCTCTGGCCTCAAAGTCAAATGCCAAGGCCTGGCTTCATCCACACTATTAAATTACTTTACCCTCCAAATCACCTATTGAAAGAGTTCATGCTAAGTCCTGAGTAGTGCCAAAAATTGTTCTGAAGTGTGTTGACTGACCTTGTTGAAAAATCAAATCAGAGAATTTAATGGTGTAGCTGCTAAAATTTGAGTGGCTGGGAGTATTCCCTAGTTCTATTTAATTTACTAGAGTGGAGGGCACATGATGGCTAAAAATTTGGTGAAAGTTGTATAACTAAAGTTAGACTGATTCTCACCATGAAGTGTGAGAGAATATAGAGAATCACAGCACATTTTTTAACATGAAAAATGCCTGTTCTTATTGGCACAAAGACTGAAGCTTTGTATGTTTGGGCAAGATTCACTGTTTTGGTGAAGCTGAAGTTATTCCTTATAGCTTTCAAGAAGACACTCATAAGTCTGCAGCTGAAAAGTACACCTCAGTGATAAGCAACGTGGCTTTGCAGGAGGCAGCTGAGTACATAGGGAGGAAGGTTGTAATGAGACTGATAAATTCCTGCAGATGCAGCTGTAAAGATAATCTTGGTCCAGTTAAAAAAAAAAAAGAAAAAGTAAAATTGCACAAGCACCTGAAACGTTCCTTTTCTCATGATAGTTTATCTGCCCCATGGTGCATTCCTGGGGCATAATCCCTGAGTTTATCTGAGAAACGTACTTCAAAAACCTTCTTCAGTACGTCAGCATGGCATGCAAATAAAGGAATTCACATAAAACCAGGCAACCCTTCAGGAGACACGTGCTCCTCAGGTAAACACTGCAAAGAGACTCACACTCTGTAGGAGATGAGTCAAAAGAAAAACATCTAGGAAACTCTGATGCAGGAAGAGTAATTAAGTGTAAAACTATTCCAAGAACTCAATTAAATATTTGGGGGAATTATTTAGTGAATTTAAGATACTGAGAAAGTACTTATTTATCAAATATTTTTGGCAAAGAAACAAAGGAGAGGATATCTGAGGGTTCAGTTATGGTGGAAAGAGAATCTAAGGACAGCGGGGAAAAAAGCAAAGCAAATGGGATTATTTATATTTGGTTACAAAAGCAGCTAAGGCAACAAGATAGAAGGACAGCAAGAGGTACCAGGTTGAGAACTTGGTGTTATGATCGTGTAGGCAATGTTCCCGGGACAGTCGTGAGGCAGAGAAGAAGGCCCCAGGAGAGCAATTACAGGGAATCTACCCATTTATAGAGCCTGTTTTATTTCAGAGGAGACTGTATAGTCATAATGATTGATATTAATTTTATTTATTTACAAGTGCCATGGTTACCCAGACAAGTCTTGGTCTCTGTGTGCTGGGCAATAAGTGCATATGAGGCTGCCCACAGTCGAAGCAGCAAACAAGCCATCCGAATGGGGTAGCACGTTTGGAATCAGCTGGAAAAGAAAGAGATCTACAACATGACAGGAAGGATCCCAAAATTGCAGAGGTTCAGCAACCTGGACTTGTCTTAGCCTCATTACAGCATAATGCCTCAAACTCATACATGCTCTTTCTTTCTCAGCCTCAGGAACATGAGATGCTGGAAGGATTTTGGTCTTTAAAACAAGAACATGGCCACCACACATGGCTGGAAATTCATTACTGGTGCTTTGAGCTAGGTACTACCTCTTGCAAGGGTAGGCCATGAAGATCCCAAGAAGAAAGAAGCAGAAATAAGTGCAACCTCTTGCAAAGGTGTGCCATGAAGGTCCCAAGAAGAAAGAAGCAGAAAACTTCAAAGAAAGCTTGTTCTTTATGTCCATGAGTCAGTGGACCTATGAAGTGTCTCCCTAAAGGATGCTGTAGATGCAAAAACTTACATGGGTTCAAGGGGAGACTGGACAAGAACATGGAAAAGATATCCACTGGGGGTTACGGACTCAATAAATCATGTCAAACTCAGGAAATCTCCTAAAAATAGTTGGAAGCTGAGAGAGTATTCAGGGTTGCTTTTGCTACGCATTAGGTGTCCCTTACAGCTGCTGTTAGAGACAGTATGCCTGTTGTTATGACCTTATGTACTGGAGCAGCAGCTGAGTAGCATCCTGATTCATATATGGATTATGTCCAAGGTGCACATATCTTGGTCTTGTGTAACAGGGACCACATGGCACGACACGGAGCAAGAGCATAACATGTTAGTCTCCTTCTTTCCCTTTGCTTTCACCTCTCCTCCTCAGCAATACTGTGGAAGCAGCTGGTTTTGTTACTCCTCCTTGGGCCAAAGAATGAATGATGTCTGCATTAGTTTGAGGGAATCCCTCTCTGAAGGAATTCCTGTTTGAACCGCTTTTTGAATTGCTGCATAAAGGTCATGCATCCTTGCATAGAAAACAGAATACTTGAGGTTTGTGGACGTATTTCAGAGTATTGACATTAAAGCAGGGATTGCCATTCACTCAATACTTTGGGTGTCAAGAAACAAGGCTGGGGCTTTGGAAACTAGTGTCATAGGCATTGGTAAAATGGAAGAATAAAGGAGTCATATTGAACTAATTCAGCATGTACTCTTTATTTTACTACTATTTCCTAAAATTTTCAAGTTCAGTCCTACACTGAGAAGAAGAAAAAAACCCCATACTGTCATGATAAAATTTGCACTGTTGCTTAAAGAATAGTTTGTGATAAGAAGATCGTTCAGTAGAAGCAAACAGCAACACATAGAACTGCTGCTTTGGACAAACACCAGCTGCTCTGCTTAAGCTTTAGCCAAGCACCAAGGGGAACTCCTCCCTTTGTTGCCCATTAATTTTTTTCTTTGAATAGAACTCACAATATAATCACTTTTGCTGATTTTTCATGGGCATATATACATGTACGTACATACATATATTCACATTTATATTCCAATACAAACATAAACACACACGCACACACATTTTTACAACTGTCCATCTATCTAGGAATAACTACTGTGTATATTAATCTTGATGAGGTATGTGTTAAGTAGTTAGAAATTACTCATTTTTATAATATACTAAACCCCAAAATGTGAGTAGGCAAAAATACAGTGTAGAGCTAGCTAAGGTTTGAAAAATATGTGGGTTAAATAAAAAAATGCAACAGACAAACCCAAGCCCACCAGAAGCTAGCTAATTTATCAGATTTCCATTAAGCTTAGAAGAAATTCTATAGCACCAACTTTTTCATTTGCTTTGTATTTGTGTCGTTCTTCACAGCATAACTGATCCTTTTCCAGAATATCACTAGCCTATTAAGCAAAACTGCTCTTGCGTATAGGAATGAAGTTTTGGGCACTTGTTATGGAGATAATTTGTGACATTATTAAAGTTTCAAATCTAGCAAGATATATTAAGTTTCAAGTTTGACTCTAGCTTGGTTTCCCTTTCCCTTTGTGTGTGTGTTTATGTGTCCTCTTAGATGTATACATTATATTCACATACCTTCTCAAATTTGTGCATGCTAGATGTTTGGATAACACGGCATGTTCTTGAAAGATAATCAAATCACATGGAAGTGTCTGTGTTTTTGTTTTTGTTGTTTGTTTCTGATTTTTTTTTTAAAAGGATGCTGCTATTAATGGAAATCCAGAAAGAAATATATATTCTTACCGTCTTCTAAATACAGTTGAGCTAGCAGGTTCAGTATAATTCACATTCTGCTTCCAATTCAGCTTGAATCCAGGTATAATCAGTAGATCACAAAGGGTTTATATATGTATGTGTGTATGTGTGTGTGTGTATGTATAAAATGCACAAGTCAGTTTAAACACAGAACATATTTTTAAAATTAAGTCTTAATTTCCAGCTCTATATTTTCTAAAATAAATAAAGTCTACACTACGAATATATAAGTACAGTCTGAAATCATGGAAATAAGTTTGACTTAAATGAAAGCTCAAGTTCACATATTTTCCAGCTTATACCTGGAAAATATCAGCTTTTATTGCAACTTATCTGTAAGGGCTGGTTTATAAGAATTAATGCAAATAATAAGAATGAAAGTGAGATTAAAACACCAAGATTTCTCTCCACATGAAAACGTTCAGATTTTTCAGACCCATGTACTATTATTGTCCATGAGCCTGGAAACAAACCCTGGTATAAACACAGAATCCAAACCACAGAACATGACTTGTTTAAAAAGTTAAATTCTGTGAAGTAAGGCAGGAAACGAGATTTATCCTTCTGGGAATTTTTTGGCATGAGCAAGGAACTAGGCATGCTCAGTGCATGTCATATCCTTCATCTATCACTGCTCTCTGAAGTAAATCAATTTTTTTTATTTTTTTTTTTTTAACTCAAACCAAGGGAAGGCAACACAGTCACCATCTGAAATGTGTAGAAATCCTTCTGTTTGACATGGCATTAAACAGAAGAAGGCAAATTACAGTGTGTTGCCTTAAGGATTATTGTTGCACATTTTGTGCCTTCTGGCTGTGGCAGTGTTTGTTCCTCCAAGTGAAATTAGCTGGGCCCAAGCCATTTTGCAACATTGTAAAAATAAATTGCTGTACTTGATAAGTGAATGTTAAACTTGTCACTCTAAGCTAACTGCAAATTGTTTTTAGTGTCTTCAGGGTAAGTTGGCAATCTCCAATAGGAACTACGCAGAAGGTCAGCTTTCTCCCTTTGAAGCCAAGTTTAGGTTATAGCTAGGGAACCAGAGCAAACACTCCTGCTCATGGGCGAGAGAAGGAACATTTCCAATGCAGTCAAAAACTTCCAGATTAGACCACATCAAGTTAAAAATTTGGGATCACACTAACACCTATATTACATCACGTTACACTTGTAGGACAATGCTATTTAAACATCAGGATGAGCTGAAGTGCTTACTTAGGAGGCTGGAGAGGAGGGAAGTCCTACAAGGAGGAAAAATATGGATGAAAAGGCTCTTTGGCCAATTTTTTCATGTAGTCCAGACTGCTTGCTCCTGCAAACACCCTTGGTGTCACCCTTCCAGGACTTCTTAACCCGAATTGAATGCTGTATCTTCCTTCAAACCCCCACAGGCTGATAGCAAGAAAGAAATTATGGAGTTAAAAAAAACTTCTTGGGTGAAATTTGGGAATTAGGTCCCTTATACACACAGCCTGTTTGGCACGTATCACAGCTGAAATGAGTGGCCTTTTTCTCATTCAGCCTTGTAAATCTGGGAGTCAGTCAGTCAGCTTTTCTGTTGGAAAGTCCCACTTCATAAAATCAACATGTCCCTTGGGGAACATGGCATTTTGCTAAAGTAACAAGTGATTTATTTTTACATGGAAAAACTGAAACAATATCTTCCTTATTACCCACCTCAGGATGCCTGAAGAGAGACAGTTCAGCTGATCAGCAAGCCCAGGCAGGCTGCTGGAGGGAAGGTTCAGGGCTGGAGAAGTCAGCTCCAGTATCCCCCATGTTGTGCCTCCACGCAGATCCTCCTGCAGGACCTCGCTTGGGCCAGAAATGGAGCAAGTAGCTGCTCACATGTTTGTGGAAGACCCTCAACAGATCCCCAAGTGCACCTGCCAATCTTTCCCCAGATCTAGCACATAGGGGGAAAAAAATTATCCAGTTCTATTTTTAAGGGAAGCTTCCTGGAAATCTCCTGAGGAAAAAAAAACAAACCAAACCAAACAAAACAAACCCAAACAAACAAAAAAAACACCAAACAACCAAAACCCCCAAACAACCAACAACAAACTTTTCTGTCTATCTATTGTTACAGAATCAATTAAATAATATCAAATGGTAGTTTTAGAGTGAGTCAAGAAAAGAGAGGCAAAAGAAAGTGGTGGTTGGGATATCTCTCTTCTGCTTGAGCTTTGCAAGCGGGTTCTTGCTTTCTCGGTAGGTCTGTTTTCTAGCGGGACCAGGGAGAAATATTTACCTTCTGTAGAAAGCACAGAGAAAAGGAAAGATTTCCAACACATGCTTATTATGAGGCAATGCAGCATTACTACTAATCCCAAGTGGCCTGAGTGGGGTGAGACAGTAGTTTAGAAACTCAGCCTGTGCAGTCCCTGGTCCCTCTCTTCCAAGGCTGCAGCTACAGATGCTTGCTCCAGCAATGGCTTTTGTGATAATGGACACCTCCTCTGGGACCTGGATTAAGCCCAAGGTTAAATTACTATAGCAACAATTTTCATGGAGTCATTGCCAGTAAATATTATGGTGATTGGTTACTGAAATCTAGGGCAAGTCATTATTCATGGCCTTGGTATCAAACATAATGAAGAAGCATATTTAATAGTGACTTTTCTAGACCAGTCCTTGCAAGTTGTTTCAGGCAGTTCACAACATTTTAAAGTACATAATGAAATACAAGTAACAGAGATCTGTAACACAGTGAAAATGCACAATGTGATTCAAAGTTATAATGGCACTCCAAGACATTTTTGGGCTTAAAATGGAAGCCTTCCAAAGCAAAAGAAGGACAAGAGAGGTCCTGAAGGTTTAATAGGTATATCTAAGAAGACAGAGATAATAATACAATAAATCAGTTGTGGAAGCTTGATGAGTTTGTCCACTGAAGCACCACTACATTGTGTGTAAAACATATTACCTTACTCTCTGCCTCACCATGTTTTGCTAAGAACTCACACAACAAAGGCTTAGGTAGACAAACTGTAACTGTCAAGGCAGTTTAACAAATCTTCTCACCCTTCCCTCCATTCCCTTCTTTTTCCTTTTTTTTCCTTCCTTTTCCTCCCTTTCTCTCATGAGACACTGCAGGATATCATCTCTCCATTTAAGATTACTTCCATTGCAAGTAACTAGAAGCTGGTGCATGATCAGCTGCAGCTTCTAGAGAACAGCTTACATTTATGGTGGAAATGAAGCATATTTTAAAAGTATTCTGGTACAGCTGGAATTGCTATTGTCTCTAAATTTCCAATTAACTCAGCTTTCACTCAAGTACATAATTTTATTCATCTCAGAAATGATCTCTGAAATTTTGCTGCATTATCTCTGAGTGTTTAGCAGCAAATGCGGAGCAGGGATTGTCTTTTTGTTGATATTCTTTGCAAGGGAAATACTTTATTGCACTTTATAATAATAAAAGCTTAATAATGGAAGACATTTTTTGCTTCACTGCCATGATGATAAACTGAAGCCAGTTTTGCCAAACCAACAGGTCAGGATAGCATGAGAAAGCCCCACAGAAACTGTGAGATGTAGAAAAATAAAATATAGGTAAACATAAATTAATACAATCTGGTTTCTTTTGCTTTGTCTTCTAGTTTCTGAGCCATCACAGTGCATGCAGGTTACCCAGTCAAAACTTTCTTTGCCATCAGAATGTCCAGAAAGTTACTTTATTTTAAGTGTGACTGGGATTCTCACATCATCACTCATTTCCAAGGGCACACATTTTATGAAAAGCAAAAATTACCAAGATAATTTTTTGTAAAATCAGGGTCTCTGGGCATAATGGGAAATTTAACACCTTTCATTCTGGAGAAAAAAAAAGAAGAAGTAAGAATCAACCTTGATCAAAGCCTGAAAAGAAAAGAAAATTAATTTATTGTTCCACTGTGGAAAGTCCTTTAGCCCAAGTGGGCAGATGAAACCCCCTTCATTTCTCTTCCTGCTCATCAACAACAGCTTTGCTGCTCTGCTGGGTTTGGACAATGAGACTTTTTTTGAGTTTGAGGGGTAAGAATAAATTTTGAGGTGTTTTCACGCAGCCGGTTCTGCTCACTTCCCATTGACTTTTCTCCTCCAGTGCTAACACAAATCTGCCAAGGGTAGAAATGAAAAACAGGGTTGTCCTGTACCAGGCAAAGGGGGTTGCTGCTGACTGTGGCCTTGTGCTTCAGAGCCAAGCTGCAAGAAATCCTGTCAAGTGAAGAACTGAATAACCTGCCTTGCAGGAAACTCTTACTTTCTTTTAGTAGCTGAGGTCATCTTCATCTCTGCAAGATGAATATAGATGAGAGAGGGGGTGCATGCTGTGAAAAAAATTATGAATTTTTTTTATGAAAGAGAAACAGCCATAGGTCAGGAAACAGCAAAGAAAGTCAGAAAAAAAGTGCCATGCTTTTTTTCCCCATTTGTTTATTCTGTGAATAAAATAAATTCTTTATCCTTTTTCATTTATGATCTCCACTTTATAAAAGAAATTATGTCTGTGTAAAGGGAAAGTGTTTCTTTCCTTTCTGGATTAAAACTGTTGATCAGTGAATGTACATTGGCATAAATTATTTTAAAAGAACTTTTTGTCAAACAACTGCGTTTGGTGGTGATGTAATCCCAGTTCAAGTCATATTTGGGGTGGCTATTTTTGTGGGATTTATTAAGCTGGTCTTGTTTCCAGCAAGAAAGAGAGATTCTGACTAGCATACAATTGTTGGGTTTTTTTTATTTCAGTGAATGTTGAATTAATTAATGCTTCAGCTTCAGACTGAATGTTTCTTCCCCTTTTTTATTTTCCTTTTGATTTACAGCAGTAAAACTCAAAGTCACATACTGGCTTAGGCATAAAAATCAGGATATATCTTATGCACTTTGACAGTACATTTAAGACCCCTTTCTACAGTCTGTGTGTCAAAATCTGTTCTTGTCCAAAGCCTGTGGAATGAGAACTTGGCCTACAGAGCTTACTCAAACACAGCATCCCTTACTAGACTTAGGGGCATAGGACAGAGCTGAAAAGGACAGCACGTTAGAGCATACAGAAGTCCAAGCTAAAGTATTGCCAATGGAGAAGACTCCTCAACCTCTTGTCCAGTTAGCCAGAGGACAGTCTCTAAAGACAAAAAACCTGGGCAGCGCCTGCACTGCATTTTGAAGCACCATGGCATAGTATAAGTAACAGGTCAGCTTAACCTGCTTCTTGTTTTGGTGGAACCACAGCAACTCTTTGTGGGTATTATTAAGCCAGTACACAAGCAGGGAGCAGAGGCAGGTGGAGAACAGGGAGCTCAGGGAGGGCTGCAGCAGCAAGAGGCTTCAGGGAAAACTCATCATCCTGCAGTCAGGGTGGACCTCAGTTCTGCTGCCTGCAGCCCCACACCATGGATGTGGTGAAGGTATGAGTTACTGGGGGTGGAGCTGTGGTTACAGCTTATACCACAGCTCGGTTGATGCACGATGCTAGTTAAGTAGCAGCAACTTGATCGTGTGTCTAAGCTGTAATTGGTGTGGCTTTGTCTACTGTGGTGCTATCTGATCTGGTAAGGGAGATGACAAATATATGGATTTATTTAATTCCTTCATTTACATTTACGATAATTTAAAGAGATGCCTTTCCAAGGCATCTAGCCTCCCCCCCAACATAGTTAATAATTCTATAAAATAAAAGCACCATTAAAGTAATCATTTCCACATGCACTGAGCCAGCCAGCCGCCTTCTGAAACTCCTTCCCACCCCTTTATCATTGTGGGAAGCCTACAATCAGCCCTCTCCAAAAACTCTATCGAACAAATGTCTGGACAGAGTGATGCTACATAGGGAGGCTGTACAATGTCTCTGTGGAAGGCACAAAGCTTTTTCAGAGCAAAAATAGATAGCATGAATTTATGTCATTTTCAACCTGTAATCTATAATTCTCTTTTTGCTGCGTGCCAAAGCAAGTTCCCATTAGTACTGCTGTCTCTCTTCCTCACTTAATAGATGTTTCTACCAGCACTTTAACTACAGACAAGAGTGGATCAGTTAGTTCCTTAAGTTCCCTCATTCCTACTACCAATAGCCAGTCTGGACTGAGGACTGGGCAGCTGACAACCAGCTTTTTGTTGCAGTGTCCCCAGCACTGATTTATTTTTCTGCAAAGGGCTCATACGAGCCTTGTCCTATGTGAATTTGTCTCAAACTATACCAAAGATAATGCAATAGAGATGATATATTCAAAGTGAGCAGTTCTCAGTTTCCACCTCTGCCTACAGTCCTGTAGAAGTGCAACCCCCAAAGCCAAATTGTACTGGGATACCAGAGGAATGGTAGAGCCCATTCTAACAGAAAGCATTAAATATTATTCATGCAACTTGATGAATTGAAGGCTGAAAATAGAAATTATATCTGCCTATAAACATGTATGGACGGAAAAACTTACCATGAACTATTGGGATAAAAAACTAAATGGATTAAAATTGACAAAGAAATTAGGCTGATCACTTTCTGAACATCAGAAGAATTAGTGGCTAGCCTCTCAGGATCAATAGTAGGAGCAAAAAACCCTTTTAGCTGAAAAACTTGGAAAAAATTGTGCAATAGGAGGGACCTGGCTATGATCCCCCAAACCAGACCTTCCTATAGCCTTACTACAGAGACAAAATACTAAAACATGAAGTTGGGTTAAAGCATGTTTATGTGCTGAATGCATCCCATGTTAGCACTTAGTGTTATTCCTTCCAATATCATATTGTACAATGGTTCTAAATGCACGAACCACTTGCCATACATATTACTGGATTTTCGTACCCTGAAGAGTTTGTAATTGAAGCTCCTCAGCCTGCCTTTGTCTTGGCAGATCCCCTGGAGTTCACAAGTATTCTTCAGAGTTTTCTCCATCCAGCTGTAAGTCAGTCCCTGAATAGTAACAAAAGGTGTGCAGAGATTGCATGTGTTTACTGAATGTGCAGTGTAATGTACGATAGTAGTAATTAATCAAAGACCCACAAATCATTTAATAGGTTGCCTAAGAGACTGTTGAAGTGGAGTGGATCCTGCTTTGGGTCAGAGAGGAAGAGCAGGTGATCTACAGAGATTTCTTCCCAGCTCAGTTACTCTGCTGCAGTCTTGTGAGCATTGAAATGTCTTTCAGTAAGCCATGATCTCACTTAAATTGCATCAATCCTGCCATGTTTGGGGACTAGAGAGTATCAAGACTGAGACAAATGTTGTGCCAAAAAAAAAAAAATTATCATTTACTAAATAGGAAATTATCTTTCCTCCTGAAAACCACAGTGCTAAAAAAGGGAAATGTTTCCTTTTCTACTAGCTTTGTGATTATGATGAATAGGGATAGTAAAATCCCAACATGCAGAGCAAAATCTTTCTTTTTTAGAAAGGGGCAAATTTCTGTAACCCAAAGTAATTCAAAAAACACAAGCATTTCCTTCAATTTTTCTCCTCAGCAGGGAAGAAACTTCCTAGGGGGGCTAATGAAGCACAGCTGAGCTTTGGAGAAGGTCTATAGCAAACTGTCCCTACATTGCACATTTCTCAAGCTCTAATACTACTAGATTGAAGAATAATTCTACCATGTAGACATCCAGCCTGAAGAGACAAGAGTGAAAAAGAATCACTTTTAAGTGATTGTCTCCTCTCTGGTTCCTCAAATATGGCTCTCACCTGTGTCAAGAAAGAATAAAATTCAACTTCTCTAATTTTAAAAAAGACACCTGCTAAGGGGCAGTAGGGAATCAGGTCTATATTTATTAGTGTTTTTCTATTTCATACAAGAAAAACATTTAATAATGGAGAGAAGCAAGTGATATTTCTCCCACCTCCCCAATTTTTCTTTGGCTCTAGGTACTTCTAGCTCAACTAGGGAATGCATTTCCCCAATATCTCCTTCCTACAAGCAGGATCCTGTAGGACTGATCCCTGCATTTTTCCATGTTTTTATTACCTTTGCTAGCTATCATATACTAGCTTATCTAGACCTGTTGGGCTGAGTCCAGAGGAGGGCCGCAAAGATGATCAGAGGGCTGGAGCACCTCTCCTATGAAGACAGGCTGAGAGAGTTGGGGTTGTTCAGCCTGGAGGGGAGAAGGCTCCAGAGAGAACTTATAGCAGCTGTCCAGTACCTAAAGGAGACCTACAAGAAAGCCAGAAAGAGACTTTTTACAAGGGCATGTAGTGATAGGAGAAGAAGTAACAGTTTTAAACTGAATGAGGGTAGACTTAGGTTAGATATTAGGAAGAAATTCTTTACTGTGAGGGTGGTGAGGCACTGGAACAGGTTGCCCAGAGAGGCTGTGGCTGCCCCATCCCTGGCAGTGTTCAAGGCCAGGTTGGATGGGGCTTTGAGAAACCTGGTCTAGTGGAAGGTGTCCCTGCCCATGGCAGGAGGGTTGGAACTAGATGATCTTTAAGGTCCCTCCAACCCAAACCATTCTATGATTCTGTGATTCTATGACTCTATGATCTCAAATTGAAGCTTAATGACCTACATATGCTATTTCTTCTCTCATCTTCGTAAGAAATGCACCCACAGATAGATAATATACATGGTAAAGTTTTCTCACAACAACAATAATAATTCTGTCTATTCTTATAAGACCTTTACTCCACTTCCAGTTTTAGCCTACCTTTATGATTATGTGTGTGAGAGAGTCACACAGAACTAAATGTTACTGAATACCTTAACTCCTCAGTCTGCTCCCTCATCTTCCATTGGCACTTCATTACATTAGTTTGCTCCCAGAGTGTCTTTTTAAGTAAACCAGTTAATTCCCCTGGAGACAAAAATGATGTACACATCTAGGATAGGTTTGGTTTTTTGGTGCAGGGTGTGGGGTTTTTCCCCCCTCATGTGTAAGGCACAAATAAACAATGAGAATGTCTCAGGACCAAAGAGTTGTCACACAGAGCACAAAAGGCTATGTCCTGTAGCAGAAGCATTGACAGTCCGTGCTAGAGTATGCTAGCTCTGAGCATTGTGGATACCAGCCATTGCACTTTTTCCTTTAGAGTAATAACCATTCCCTAAAGCAAACGCTTACCTTTGCAGAGATAGCCAAACTGACCAGGTGACCATCTTATACCCACAATTCAGAGAAGCTGCAAAAAAAGACACACTTGACATGACAAATTACACACATTTCTTTTTCCTTCCTTTTAACTAAAATATTTATCTTCCCTTACAGTAACTCAGATAAACTTTTTTTCCCCCCTACATCTGCATGAGTGTCATTGTCCTTATATACACAACTTGCACAACTACCCCATTCTTATGAAACAAATCAACAAGTTGTATTTAACTTCTGGCTTCTTTGGCCTCCTTCCTGTTCACATCTCCTGGAGACTTTATGGACCAAAAGCTATCAGAATAGGCATGGGGAAGAGCAGTGGGTCCACGCACAGGAACAGACTACAACAGAAGGATGAGCAGGGCTCTGCTAAGAAGGCACCAGCTCCAGAAAGTATTTACTGCTGGACTGTAGAACATCTGTGCAGGACAGCTGCCAAGTGGTGGCTTCATAAAGACCACTATCTTCTTTACTCTGTAGGATGGAGTGACAGAAACTCATCCCATAACCCAGAGTGTATCTGGAGGCACCATAGTAGATATTTGGTATGAAGACATGTGTGTCAGGCCATTCTTTTTCTTTTCTTGCTTGATTTTTGTTTTGTTTTGTTTCCACTGAGTTGAATTCATCTTAATACTGAGCTGAACCGTATAATCACCCATTCACCAGGTCCAGACGTTGTATTTTGACAGGAGTCTGACACAAAAGGTTGATTTGTTCACAAAATTATGTGCAATTCTCTTTTTCTTTCTGTCTCGCTCTTCTCACCCAGGGGGGATCCTCAATGCCTAATTTAGATAAGGCATTCAGCTTTTACAGACTGAAGTCTTGGCAGATGAATCCCATACTAATGCAGCAGCTCCAAGTTTGTTGGGCTGCACACAGATGGTGACACAAGTGCCAAATGCATTGTTGAATGCTACATTGTGCAGTCAGTTTACTGTCAACACTTTAGATGTTACATTTGGCATTGATAGGGTCTTGCGGGAGTCAATATGCTGTTACTAAGCTTCTATGCCCTGAATATTTTGGAGTTTATTTGAGGAACTCTGCAATTTCCTTGTTCTTCTCTATGTGTTCAAGATAGGGTTTACTCAGTTAAAGGGCAAGAGGCAGTCATTAAAAGTGACACAAAGAAAACTCTGAGCATTGGGGAAAAAATTATTCACAGGAGGAGTTAAGGGTTGGAACACTTTGCCCAGAAAAGGAACAGAATCTCCACCCTTGGCGATTTTCAAAACCTGATGGGATAAGACCTTAAGAAATGTGATCTTGCTTTGAAGTTAGCACTCCTTTGAGTAGGAAGTTGGATTCTTGGCCTCCAGAGGTCCCTCCCAACCTAAATTTTTCTATGATTCTATGATGGAGCTTCTTCATGCCATTTAGCTGCTGCAAGCATGTTTTGGGGAAAAACACATGATTCTCAAGTTTTCTTTCTTGTCCTCTCAGAGCCTGGCTTTACTAACCTTCTAGGTACACTGCAATGACCATTTCTTCTCAAAGACTTTCAGTGACTTCAGGGATTTGTAGACAGAGGTGCTGTGGTTCAAAGAAGGATTTAGATGAAGGTTTATGACATAGTCAAGTAGTACTTCTAAGAGAGGATATTCAAAAGCACTCAGTAGTGGCCTAAGTAGTTCCACTGACATCATCGGGTATTTTAGCATGGATGTGAATGGCAGCAGTGTTAGGTCAAAGCTGAATGCTTCAGAAAATCCTGTCAATAGTCTTTTGGGAAAGTCTATGGTTTGGAAAACCCATAATTAGAAACTTAATGAATCAAAGTATCGTAATGAACATTGTGGATTTCCTTAACTAGGCACATTAAATTTTAGGAGGTGTCTCTAACTTCCGACAGCCACCAAAGAAATCAAAATAATAAATAATTCTCCAAAGTTACCTTTCCAAAAACCATGGCAACAAGAAGATGACAGAGGTACAAACATGTGCTGCAATATTAGATCTACAAAGAAAAAAAAAAAGAGCCTGCAAAAAGAATTCAACACTACTAATAAAAATACAGACTAATTTGAATAATTTTTCAAAATGACAGCTGTTTTACTAATGAATCACTAAAATATTTTTCATTCAGTCAAACAATATTTTAGAAATTGTGGTACACAGAAAGGATATCCCTTGCTGTGCAGAGAAACATAATATGTGCTCCATGGAGTAGGAAACTTTAATGATATATGCAGTTTTGTTATTAAAAGTGAGTTATATATTTTGCTGTACAGTGGAAAATTGTGACCCAGTATAACATATCTTCACATTGTTTATAACTTGAGGAAAATCAACATTCTGGGTTCTCAGTTCGCACAGTAGGAATTACATTTATTTTGGCCAAATGTAATTTATATAACTGCAAGGAACAATAAAACATGAACTTTATAGTGTTTTCTTACCTAAAAATAATATAGAGCTTGTAAAAGTGAAGAGATTATTATTGTAAAGAAAAAGACAGTAACTTAAAAGCTGAAGCTCATTTTACAGCTATGTAAAACTTATCCCAGCTCAAGTATTAAGGCACCTGTGTCCGCATTTTCATTTGAGCACAGTAATCTCTGATAGTAAACTTTGTTTTCTCAGTAGCAGTAATCACTGCTGCAGGAAAAAACTTGTTTTATACAACATGTACATTTTCTTACTTATCAGTAAGCTGGTTTCACTGAAGTCCTAAGGAACTCTGCAGAGATTTGTGCCCTCCAGCAATATCGGTATGGGTAAACAATGAGTTGTCCACAAGGCTCCTATCCTATCCCATCACACCCAACCCCATCACACCCAATCCCATGCCATCCGACCCCATCCCATCCCATGCCATCCGACCCCATCCCATCCCATCCCATCCCATCCCATTCTTTCTTAATGGCTTCATCTATACTAATACATTAAACAGCATTGAAGCACAAGTGCTGTCAGTGGAGGTGGATCTTGATCATCTCTGCTTTTGGGTGGTTTGAACAGCCCAAGCAAACTCTCTCCTGGATGACTCTTGGAGAGTTTACAGCCTAGCCTGTACCAGGAATTACTCCCCAAACCCAGTAGGATGCAGACATCTTGTTGTGGAGGCTAAAATAATTTAAGAGTTGTGGGCAGACTTCACTGGTTGGTCCCTGGGACAGTGACTGAGTTTTGACACTGTTTAGTTTATTAATATAGTGTAACCATTAGACTAAAATACATCGGGTTTATCAGAATGCACTCCTGTGACACAGTCAGTAAGAGCTATACGATCTGCCATAGGTGACTCATTTTTTTTCTTATCCTTTCTGTGATGGGAGAATATACTTAGGGAGAAGTACTACTTAGGTTTTACAGACAGGGAAAATAAGCTTGAGAGATAAGGAAGTGAATCTTCTATAATCTCATGAAGGATTGTGCCAGAGCTGAGAACAATTAATTGGTCTCTTGTTTTCCAGTCCTTTGCTTTTTTCACAAGTTCATTTAAATTCTTTTCTTACTGAAAGGGGATACTGCACTATAATTAAAGAGAATGCTCTATTGAAAACACGAAAATAGAACAATAAAAAAAAAAAGACACAATGCCACAAATGACAGCATAAACTGTAATCTTGCAAAACCATATGTCCCACAACTAAGTCATGCATATTCTTTCAATGCGTTTTCCAAATAACCTTCATGAAGCTGTATAATACCATTTATAAGGCTGGAGATGGTTGAGTTGCACCTCTCTGAAGAGACTGTAAATGGGAGATGAGTGGTCCACAGACTTACCATTTCCTGCTAGGCTGACCTCTGTTCCATCATACCTGGCACTCGTCAGATCTGTTGCTCGTACACGATTGATTTATGCATATGCAGCAGCCACCTGTTCAGAGTGGATTTTTTGGTTTCTAATGGGATGAAGCTAGTGGTCCAAAGACCCTGATCTTACTTGCCACTCTAGAGCAAAGAATGCTTTAATGATTAAAAATGAAGCAAATCTCATACGGAACATTCTGCTTTGGAGTAGTACAGAATAGCTGATAAAACTTTTTGTTGTTGTTGTTTTAGAAACTATGTATATTCTGCACACTTAATTCTAGCCAGTTGTGGGGGATAGCTAAATTAGGTATCAATAGAAAGATCCATGGATCTGCAAAGACTGAATCAGGTCACTTAAAATTGTACAGTCTTCTAGACAAGTCCATCCCTTGCCTTTAGACAGAAAGCAAGCCTTGGTTCTTCTTTAAATGACAAAACTGCACACCTGAAGTGGGATGAATCTAGTATGTACACCTTATTTAAAACTGCCAAAATAAGTGCTCTGTTTTTTTTCAAACTAGTAACACCAGGAGAATTGAAGAGTTTGAAAGGTCATTGCTGATTTTCACAAAAAACAAAATTAATTTCCAAGACTTTCCCTTAAAATCTAGTCCTCTATCAATTTGTTCTTTTTCTCAATTAATTCCTTACTGAGAATCACTATTTGTTTCCTATTGATAGGTAGCAACTATGAAGCAGGATGGCTGGAAAATGGGTTTGAGTCCTTAAAATAGAAACCAATATACACATTTAAAAATTTACATAATTCTGATTATTTTTAATAGAAACCTTTACTTTTTCAGTTAAATACCAGCTTTTATGGGAAATGAGTGTTAGGGAAATATTATGGAAAATTAGTCTAAAGTACAAGAAGATTCTTTTTTTTTATTCTCACAGCTTCAGACCATTTGGGCTACCTAAATCTCCCACAGGGCAGTTCTCTCTATGTTGTTGAAGACAGGGTATACTGCTGGCTTACCAGGACATGAGGATTTCTGGAAGACTTCAGCCAAGTACCATTAAAGAACAAGGGCAACATCAGACACCCAGGAACTCCACTTGCAAAAGGCACAACAGTTCCTTTGAAACAGTATTTCAGTTTTCAAAATAATACTTTTAGGATTTTCTGTATCCTCTTTAAAAAAAAAAAAAGAAATTTTCTTAGGAAGCAAATGATGCTTTAGAAAAAAACACTCAACTTCCCACAGAAAAATTTAGAAAGTTTTCTAACAAGAAGCTCTTCCTTGTGCAAAGCTGAGGAACTGTGTGATATCTGCTTTTCTTCCTTCCTTTCTTTTCCTATTGTTAGACATGCACAGTAAATTTATCACGTCTAGAGGACATCTTCATTCCAAAAGCACGGACTGTCAGTAATAGACCTAATGCGTTGACCAGGACCACTGAGCACTCTTTTGGATAAAACAGTTTTTAAACAGATTTCTCTTTCTGTTGTGGTTCTATCATTTTTGTGGTTCATTTTTGTTAATTGTCACTAGTGATGGAAAAACCCATCAAAAATTACTGAACTGCAAAGCAGCAATAAAGTGGATAAATGCAATAAAAATAAGGTAATGCATCACAAAATGTACTTTGCATATTTATTTGGACAACTGTAGTTTAGTTTAATTTTTTAATGCTCTGTTGTATCCAGTAAATGGCTCTAAGGTCTGTTTTGTGAGCGATAATAAAACTTTGGTAGCACCAGTTCTCAGGGCATTCCTTGCTGAGGGAGGAGACAGATGGATCACGTTTTTTGTCATGGCTGTTCTGTTTTATTTTGTGTATTGGAACAAACACAGCTCTTTGAAGAAAATTACAAAAACAAAGGGATGATTTTCATTTACAGTGAGATCCACTTATATTATTCCAGCAGTGTAAAGGGGCATTATAAACTAAATGTAAAGAGGTCTTAATGTAATAGAGAGTCAGACCCTGTGTAATTACTATGAGGTGCCTACGAATGAATCCAAAATGCTGGAAAACTGCAAGTGTAGAACACAGATAAAACGGAATTGCCTTTGGGGTTGTAGGGAACAGGGGGAACCAGCTGGTACATGGCATGTAAAATGACAGGGACGGCAAAAAGAAAATTCTCATCAGCGCTGGGGAGAAGTCCTGTTTTGAGTTCAGTTCCTACTGTCTTTAATTCCCGAGGCAAAGCATACTGCTGTTAAGGAGTGCAGGGCTGGCTCCCTTTTGAAGAGCACCATGAAATCTTTAATGTTCACACAGTGCAGCTCTGGCCCCAGGAGAAAAAGGTCTGAAAAAGGGGCCAGAAAGCTCAGCAGCTTCTTTGAGGTCATCCTGTTCAAGGTGTGGGGTTTCCTGCCAGTGCTGTGGGCAGGCGATGAGCCTCCACATCCATCAGAGAAATCCCCAGAAGAAAGAATTTCATGGATCTGAGAATATCCATAGGGGGGCTCAGCCTTTTAATCTAAACTGTTTTTCTTTTAGTATTTTCCTGTTTTTTCCTGACAACCGGGGTATTATGGAAAGTGCAGTAAACATGTAGGAATGCGAAGTTATGCTTCCCATATGAATGTAATAAAAACATTGAAATTTCTTACTAAAATCTTGTGATATCCTTTGAATGCTGCATGTGAAATACACAGCCCTGGAAAAATGTGATTAAATGTTCTTACTGCAGGGTTCTGATAAGATAACACATAACTTAGTGATCACCCCAATGTGGTGTGCATAATTTTATTACTTAGGCTACTATGTTCTGCCTAATATTTATACACAGTTATATATAGTTGTATAGACACACACATTTACACACAAATATATGTATATATATGCATGAATTATAAGCATACGCTTTGGAATTATGGAGAACTCCACCAAGAGGTCAGTCTCCTTCTTCATTCCCCAAGCACATGCACATCTATGCAGCTTTATGAACAGAAGTTATCTTGTTGACTTATTCTATGTAAAGCTATGCTTAAATGCAATCACAGTGAAGAACTGAGAGGGCCTGAGAGGAATGCAAAACTGTTTTCTTTTAGTTTATCACTTTCATGACATAATGGGAGCATATTTAGAAAGATTTTGAGTTTTACGATCAAAACTAAGAGTTAGAATAACTTTTTTTTTTTAATAAAAGAGGTGCAATCACAATACTGGTATTTTGGAAAGAAGTATTTGCTGTTAATGGGGAATGTTAACTCTCTGTTCAACTGGAGATGTAAACTTTACACTAAATTGTGTCCTTCCTCTGGGAACATAGAGGCAAGAAGGTTTTTCTGCTTTCTGGTTCATGATATTTGCACTGAACAATACCTACTCCTTTTTTTAACTGATAATGTCCTTATTGTGCAGGATAGGACAGATGGGAGAAGCAGATATTTGCAATCCCAGCAGCACAGCCCCAAAAAAGGCCAGGAAGTATGACGAGGTGAATGTACCCAAACCACTTGCAGGTTTTCTAAATTAAGAGATTATCGAGAGAGAAAATGATTACTCAGAAGCCCACTTACCTTCCTGGACTGAATCTGGGAGACCACAGCTACATCCTGTTTCATGTTCTGGGCTGAGAAACATTTTATCACGGCAGCTCTTAAAAATTTACCTGCAACTGGCATGAAACTACTCTGTTCACTTTTAAGCTGCGTGGAACACCTAATGTCCAGACAGAAGGCTAATGAACATGATTGCTGTCCATTAAATTATTTCCTCTTGCTCAAATAACCAAAACTCTGGTACACATCAAGGAGAAAATGCAACTCTCAAAAAGTGAAGCCAAATGAAAAATATCCTTCTGCACTAAGAAAATTTGGGAAACACAAGGAATGGATATCTGATGGAAACATGCACATGCCTTAGAAATGTATTACAATACCTCCTTTTCTTTACTGGATGGAATAGCCACATCAACTGGGTCACACGGTATGAAAACACGCTATGATGAAAACCGGGCTCACAAGGGTAGCATAAAACAATTAGTCATGTTTGAGAAAAGAGCAACACTACAATTTAAAGGAATTTATATGAAAATAAACATGATCTGAAGGAGAGTGGGATTAGACATTTATGAGACTGGATGATGAAAGCTATTGCACCATCTTGGATTAGTCTCTTTTTTTATCTTTACTGCCATATTTTTGCAACATGCTTGAAGAATTAAATTGCTCTTGTAAATGCTCCTTTTGATTTCACATTGGTACAGTAAACTCCCACACAAAATTTCTGCATTTTAAAAAAGAAATAGTCATGTCCTGATTGCTATAAAGCTGTGATACTCTAACCTATGTTTTCTAACCATGCCACTGACACAGGGGTCAAACCTGGGAGCTTACTGACGGTACACAAGACAGCAAGAGCCTCACAGTTGTCCCAGAGGCAATAACATGTTTGAACAGTTTATTCAGTGGGGAGTAGGGGTTAAAAACAGCCGATAAACCAAGGAGAAAGTGGAGGGCACAGAACAAATACCCTCCCCTCAACCTGGAGGATTTCACAGCAACAAATATCCACTAGCAAGCTGACTTTGAAAAATTAGACTCGGTCTGAGTGAGGAAAAACTGCTGGCAGGAAGAATGGGGTGGAGAAAAGACGAATATCTGAAACCACAATTAAATCCTGTGGGACTATCAGTAGAGGAAAGCTTCCACTCTTAACAACACACCCTGGGCAATATCTGTGCTTCCTCAGTGGGAAACAGGAACGTTTTGAGCTGCAGAGCTTGGGACACCCTCCCACTCCCCCGAGTCCCCATGTTTCAGTCCACTGGAGGCAGAGCTGCACTGCTGGGGGGTCTTTCCTGACCGCAGCACGGGAGGTTCCATGGGGACGTCCGTCTGCAGGGCCTGTTCAGTAAGGACTTCAGCCCTTTCTCAGGACCAGGGTTACACACCAAAAAGCTGCTAACTTTCAACCCTGCACCATGAACACCAGCCACGCTGAGTACTCAAGCACACTCAGTACCTGCTGATGGCTTCCCAGCCTGTTTGGTCAGCTCACCCTTGTTTAAACAGCGTGAACATTTGCAGCTCAGGCTGAACCTGAGGAAACAGCCAAAGGAGTGGACAGACAGTGTACAGATCATCTGGCTCAGATTATGCAGATCTGTTTTCAAGACTACTCCTCACATTTCAGTGTCTCAGCTTGGCTTTTATCTCTTAGGGACCAGCCTGCAAAACTGCAAATGGCTTCTATTATCTTACAGAAGTCCGTGTAAAAGGGGGATCATAGATATGTTTGAAGTTACACTAAAGTACCTAGGCCATTATTAGGTGGTATGTTATTCCCTTTTTATTCCCTTTTTCTTAAACCCACTGTTGTTATTTGGATTTATGATGCAAGTAAATATCATAGACAGTAAAAGCCTCCTAGTGATGCTGTTAAAAGGTGATAGTTCGGGAGAGATTCACACAGCCTAACTCTCCTAAACTAGGAAGCCAATTCCTCTAAACTAATCGAAAATAGACCCCAAAGGGACCTCTGCAGGAGCCTAGCTGTCTCAGTTGTCAAAAAGAAGCCTGAACTGGATGCCTGAAGTCAGGCAGTGTGAATAACCTCCTCCCCCGTACCTCCCTCCCTCCTTCCTCTCATTCTCTCTCAGATGCCTCCATCTGTTCTTTTAGTACAGGGAAGCTTCTCAAAGTGCCTTTTTTTTTTTTTTTTTTGCGGTTTAGTTTTCCGTGTACTCCTTTGAATAAGGAGTTCATCTTCCCCTTCGAGATGAACACTGTCTCCTCTCTGAAGGAAAGGGGAGGGGGTCTAGTTCATAAGTGATCAGCATGCAGCGTTCTCCTGCAAAACGTGATGTTTTGTTTAAGTATCACTGCTGGACCTCGCACAGCTTGCAAATATTTCCTGCTGTCTCTGTAGCTCAGATTTCATTGTTGTCTTCAGGATTGCTCTTCACGCTGAACCTAATGGAAGCATTTAGATTGGTAGGGGAAAGCAAGCATATGCATTAAATGTCAGCAGATACACAGCAATGGACAGCCTTGCTTTGACTTCTCAGGTAGGAAAAATAGGTCAAATTTCATTTGTATTCAGCATGTGAAGAACCTATCTTGAGATGCATATATGAGACTCTCATTGCACCCTGGGGTAGATATGGTTGACTTGATTATAGGTGGCTGGGTTTTTTTTTCTCCAACATGTAGATTAATCTTGCTATATAGGCAGACCCTGAAAATGCATTCTTGGCATCTGCAAACCCAATGCATTGAGAACCTTGATCTCCTTATCCCACGAATAGCTCTGTTTGGGAAGCAGATTGGTCAAACATGACTGTTAAAATACATATATGTATATGTATTTGTTGTTAGTTTGTATTCACAAAGCTTAGAGAGGTCTCAAGTAAAACAGCAGTTCCATGAGTATCTTCACATGGTGGTAGCAAAACCACAGGAGGAGCAAGGTTAAGAGACATCTAAATGGTTTCACATGAATCAAGAGAGCAGAGGCAATTGCTAACTGTTTTGGCTTTCTCAGACCTAACTGGTCACACTAGATGTCAAGTTAGGTGGCAGGCATGTGTAATGATTGCAAAATGCTCTGGTGACCTGAAAATAAATGTTGTTAAAGTATTATAGCATTGGCATGGATGATTTAGTAAAGCTGAATTTTAAATAAACATTATTTGTATTACAAATAAAAATTTCAACCAAAACAAGAGAGAAAGCATTACATGTGAATACACAGAGAGAAAGACTCGCTCTAGAGAATTTATGAGAACAGATAAATGATGAGAAAATGGGAGAAACCACAGCATAGATAAAGTGCCTTGCCAGACATGTCAGGCAAAACCATTTATGGGGGAAACCATTCGCAGAGCTGGGAAGTGACCCCACATCCCCTGAGTTTTAGCCCCGCGCCTTCACTGCGGTGTTGTGTACACAGAGGTAAAGGCCATGCACAGCTATGGCTTTTGGCAGTTAAAATATATGCGAAATCCTGGCCCAGCTAAAGTCAAGAAGGATTTTACCCCTGACAGAAGCGAGGTCAGAGTCTCTCTGACGCAGAGGAGTCTAATGTGTCAAGGAGGTGTCGAAGTTTGCTGTTGGTGGCCACCACTGTCTGCTGACAGGCTGTTCACGTGCCCTTAAAGGCTACCAGTGCCCTGAGGTATCATCCCGTGTTAAAGACACAATGGCCTAGCTCCTTCAATTCTCCCGGCCTTCATTGAGGATATAAAAAAATAAAATAAAAGAGCCCACTCACATGTTTTGGGTTTTTTTTATTACTCCTTATTTTGATATGCGAGGGAATTGGAGGTTTTATAGGAAGCACATTTCAGTCACAGAAAAGGAGTGCATCAGGATGTTCAAGGAAAACAGAAACATCCATGACTTGTTCTTGGCAGTTGCTATGTAAAACTACGCTTCTTGATTATGTAGAGTGATCTCTCAGCATTTGGCTAGGATGTGAAAGATGCCATTTCAGCTATTTCTTTAGTCTTTTGGACATCTGAACTCATGGCTCTTGTCTCCCACCAGAAGGCTCGAAACAGGGAGGCTGAAAAAAGGCAGAAATAGATCTGTGGGTCAAAGGAGCTCTCTCATCTTTTCCTTCTCAAGTTCTTCATCCAAAGGGTCATTGGGCCAAAAAGAGATTATAGGTTAATATACAATCACATAATTTAATGGTTTGAGGACCCACCTCATTTCCTGCATTCATGCCAAGGATGTGTCTATATTTTACCCAATCCTTTAAAGCAAGGATTGGCTTTAAGATCTCCCCTTACCAATCTGAGATCCCTAACCACTACATTCAGTCATGTTTATGCTTTGTCATCTTCACTGAACCCTGAATTATCTCAGAGTATCAGAAATACTTTAAAGTAGGGAGGGTGGAGAATAATGGTTGAGGAACTTCTGGAATCCCCCAAACATACCATTTCTCAAAAGAAAAAGCCTGGTAAAGAGCTTTAAAAGTTGTTTAGAGAAAGCAGCTCATGTCAACACAGAGCTCATGATTCACTTTTTAAGTTTATTCAGAACTACTAAACTTTTATCTGATGAAGTCAATGGCTCACAGTATGTGCAAAGCATGCCGCTAGCCTTCAAAGCTGTGGTCAGTTGGCAAGTTAATCTGATCACTGCAGGATAGCCTCATTCTCGCATCAAAGGAGGAATTTATTTTTTTTTAGAACTTTCCCAACTCTTCTACAGGAATCTGTCTTGCCTAAACATAGGCAGGACTTGCCCCTTAAATCAAAATGTGTATCAGGTACTGAATTCGAAGGCAGTTACTGATAACAGGTTGAAATAGCTGACCCATATTTTCAAGCTTGCATGATCATCTGCCAGAAAAGATCACATGTGACAATTTGAACATGAGTATACACCCAGGTCAAGACTTTTATATACACAGGCTAAACACATGCTCCTGTTCTGTTTCAGTCATATGTTCTCAAGTTTTCAGATGTTCACTACAAAATAAATGTTCTTCTCGTTTCCTGAGTTTGAAGATCTGAATTACTCTTTTTAATTGCACCACAGAGTAACTTTTAGAAGTTTACTGTCAGGCTACTCATTAATGGACTACTTTTAAAATAGGCAAGCCGTACTAACTGTTGCTGGTGACAAGATACTGCCTGCAAGAATAGCTCATACATGAATTCTGTGGCAGATATAACAGAATAAAAAGGCCAGCTTACTAGTAAATATGCATAATTTCTTAGTGGCTAAATTTGGACCCACACAAATAACAAGTACTGGAGTAACATAAGGGGAAAACAATAGTTTGGTTATACTACCATACATCAGTGAAAATTGAGCCAGACTTGAAAGAAGCGGTTCTGGTGTTAGAAGAGTTGTGTTAGGAGTTGTTAAGATTTAGCTCTGATTTATCTAAACTCAGCAGTCACTAACTTAATTTTGAAACATTTTGTTTGAAAATAATAATAGTATAAAAACAGGTGCACCTACATGCACAAAAACTCATCTTATGTTTAAAGGCTCATGTTTACCATGCATAGAGATGGCATCCGTATTTAGACAGCCAGCTAATTACTGACAGCTGTTTTGTCTGGTGTTTTCCATGGACTGGTAGAGAACAAGATATGTGTCAAAAGCCAATAGTGAAATTCTAGACAATGGTATAATAGGCAAGAAACAGAGTCATCAGATCTTACAAAGATTAAATTAGTAAAATATAGCTATGTATCCTATATATCAGGGAGAGAGTAAAAATCAAAAGAAAATATCAAGGCTTTAAATCTAAATGAGGAAAGACTATCTAGTCAATAGTGAAAGGAAAAAGCTGAAAGTACAGGGACTGGAAGAAAAGCATAGAATCCAAGAACTCAAACTCCCTCACTTCACAACCCCCTCCCAAACATTTCTGTTAGAAAACACAAGTGAACAGATTCTTAGTGCTCTGAAAGATTATATCATCCTTCATTTCCTAACACCATGTTGAAATAATGGTTCAATGCTTATTTGAGGAAAGTAATGTCACTTTTTGAATTGTTAGACCTAATTTTGAAGTGCACAAGTTCCCTTATATAGATACTATGTTCATGCCAATCTGATTCAGCTCTGTTTAGCTGTGGAGCTCAAAATGGTGTCATTCCATGAAACCAAACGTTCCTTCCTTATCCCCCAGGAAGACAGCTTTGCTAGCAGCAAGAAGTGCAAGAACAACAACAAAAAATTCATTCAAGGGAGGTAAAAACTGAACCTATATTTAGTCTTAACGCTTCCCTGGAACTTACAATATTGTAAAATCTGAAAGCTTTAACATTTATTGTTACAAATGCCCAAGTGGATCAAATTGGAAACAATCACTGGGTATCAAACTCCAAGTAAGTATATCTTGACTGCCAAATCTAATGACCTTACACCAACTTGCAGCTAAGATCATAAAGTTTTATTTTACCCTGTATTTTGGCCACAAACAGTCTTCATTAGCAAAGGCATGGAAATAAAAATGTGGCTGTAAAATCTTGGAATGAAACATGAAATTTAAGTCTAAAAACAAAGATAAATGTAGTAAATGCTGTAAATGATGCCAATTTTTCTGATTACCTAATCCTGTGTAGTATATTATTAATTAATAGCCAAACAATTAGAGATGAGAGCTGTGGGAGAAGAAAAGCACAGAGTTAGCAGAGAAATATAAATCTCCTGTTGCATATCAGGCAGAAAAGGGGTAAATATGTGCAGCTGCATGTACTTCAAAGGCATGTCAGCCGCATGCTTATTCAGGGAACAAGAGGCCCACAACGCAGCGTTTTCATAGTTTTACAGAGAGACAATCCAGCTCAGCCCCCTCGCAGTTACTGATCCCTGGTGCCAGTCAGAGCGGTTACAGACGGAGCTAACCTGCACGGGGCTGGGGGCTCAATCTGCGCATCAGCACTCCTTTACGTTTCCTCTTCCGTCTGCGAGGAAAGGATGGGTAAGGCTGCACCTTCAGCATGTTTAATCGTCCCTATGGGAGTTTTATACCTGCGTAGCAGCACTTTACTCTTTGAAATGCCACTTGTTATCAAGCCCATTAGCCCAGTGCTCTGCAGTCTTGTTATCTCATCCTGAACCACGGTGCTAAAAATAAAAGTGTAAGAGGAAGCCTGGGGTCCCTCTTGTTCCCTTACCGCGGGACCAGTGGATAGGATTCAGCTCACCTACCTTTAGACGTCATCCTTTGTAGCCAGCAGAGAGAAGTGTCCACCACTGGCAGTCTGGGCTATTTTGAATGCCACCTTTAGGATAAGGTGAACTGCTCTCTAGACGTGCCTATTTTTTCCTTTCCCTCTCCCCCAAACCTTCTCTTCTTTCAAAAAGCCCCACAAACAGAACAAGGAACAAAACACAAGAAAGGAATATTCCAAATAAACTTTTAAGTGAAATTTTACTTCAGTGTTACCCAGCTTTAATAATGCAATATAGAGGAATGTGAGAGCCTGAAACAAATTGATGAAAACCTTTTCTGCGTTATGTAAGGAACATTACTTCATTTTTAAAAGAAGTATTTCCAAGTCAAATATTTTAAAACTTATCATTTTAAGAAAGCTTTTTGGTAGCAAAAAATGAAAACTATTCCCATTCTCATAAGGTCCCTTCTTAATGCAATTTCAGTATGTTACACTTCAAAAAACCAAAAGGTGGGGAAAATACATTCCAACAGTTGTGTCAATTATTTCTTTGGGAAAGGTTTGGAAAGAAAAACAAAAAAAAGTTGTAGTATATCTTCCAATCACTTTCACTTATGCCGTTTTGAGGAACTGAATTTGTACCTAAATACTGAACCTAGGTCAGCTTATTCATAGACATGATCATCCTGGTTCTCCTTACCTGTCTATATTCTTGACCTTCTTTGCCCTTTCTGACATAAGTGATCAGAACAGCATGCTATTGTCAAGAAGTGGAAATATAATGATTTTAGACTATCATTTTTTTCTATTTCAGTATCAGATAATTTTGTAATAATTTTTCTCTGGGCATTGCATTTTTAACCTCTGCTGAGGTACAAGGAGGTATTTGCAGAAATAACTTCAAGATCTCTTTCTTCAAACCAGCTAGTAATAACTTGTCTAGAGCATGATGTAACATAAGTAAAATTAGGGTTGTACAGTTAGGTGCTAATTATTATCTGCAAGACTTAGCCATTTTAACTAGTTCATTTATTTTTAACCAACACCATGATTCTTTTAGCTCTCCTTCTTGAAAAGAAATGCTACTGTAGTAGGTTTTGGGGTTCTTTTGGGTTGCAAAGATGCTAAATTAAAGTTCTAATAAATATAGTAATTATTATGACAGTGAACCACCGTCAATATCAGATCTGGATCACCTTGTGCTAGTGCTCATCTCGCTGTGTTTATTACAAAGGTAGTTTAGGAAACCTAAAATCCTCATGCAGGAATGTCATATAAGAGGTTACGGTTACAGTGAATGGATCCAAGACATTATTTCTCTCCCTGCTTAGAGAGAAAGAAACACCAGCAACAAGAGCCACCACTGTTTTACAAAACCAGTAACCAAACTTGAGCATCATCCAGCAAATGTATCTCTGATTTCATCATCAGTATCTGAATTTAAACCTGTTTAAAAATGAGTCTGATGATCTTTAGAATTAATCTTTTCATAAAAAATAGTTGCGATAGATATTTTCTACTGAAAAAAAAAAATTAAAATGTTGCCAACTTTTTTCTAGATTTTGTGGTTTGAATTATCTACCATTCCTAAAAGAAGCACAAGAACATCAATAAACAACGAATAAAAGTGAAGGAAGGGAAAGAAAATTCACACTTGCTAGTTTATCTTTTCTTTTTGGAAACTGATTTTTTTCCTATCCCCATTTTTCCTTTGTTCATTCAACAAACCTACGAAACCATGAATGCATATCTATACTTTTTGCTCTGAAAATGTGAAGATTTTTCTAAACTTAATACCTCAAGAAATAAACTTTTTTGCACACTTTGTCAAAACAAAATGAAAGAAACAGAGAAGGTGTGTGTGTGGGGGGGGGTACTATTTTCTGTGGTTGTTAAATTATTTCTTGAATTATTCCACTAGAAGAAAAATAGGAAGGTAGGGAGATAGGAAGGTACATATGTGGGCAGGCAGGCAAGAAGGAATGTAGGAAAACAGGAAGCCATGAAGAAAGGAAAAGGTTTGATTTTTTTAAGTTAAGGAATTTTGTAATGTCAACATTTCAGTCTTTTTATAAAAGATAAAACCTCTTTCTAACCATCTCAATTTCATATACCTATACAGACTTTTCTTATCAGTTTCTCTAAGGGCAAGCATCTGGCCTAAATTTAATGCTTTCTCACTTGCTATAGAAGCTTCTGTACATATATAAATGTGTGTGTATGTGTGTGCATGTAAAACCAACTGTAGAGCACTAGTGGATTTACAGTCCTTTTATAATTAAGTCCATGCTCCTGCATGCTAAGAAATCACCCTATTAAATCTTGCCATACAAGCAGTAGGTGGGCTTAGAGTTTATATTTTCTTCCTTATTTAAAATGTATATATTAATGTTTGAAAATTCCCATTCGGTGTACGTAGTGCATTGAGACCAAAGCCAGGAGCATAAAACCACTGCCAACAAAAACTGAATATGTAAAACAGGTTCAGTTAATTCTACATCAAAGTTTTCTATTGCTTCGTAAAAGAAATCCACAACAATAGCAGGAAATTGTAACAAATACGTAATGGGGGAGGGGATAGCTTGTAAACCTAATCTTATTCCTGTTTAAATTAATATATATTGTAATAGTCTATAGGCACTTGTGTACGATTACCATCATGTGTTTCAGAACAGAGCAGCCTTACTCCCAAAAACAGAAGAAAGGGAAAGCAGTCAGGGCCACCCGTGGGGGAGCAAGAGGGGCAAGTTGCCCCAGCTGCCTCCTTGGGTAGAAGAAGGAGGGGTCAGTGTGCAGCGTGGGGATTTCCCAGATGACAGCAGCTTTTGCGGTATATAGGCTAAGTCCAACGATTCCCCAAAGCATTAGATTTATTTTGAAAATGTATTAAGTCTGAGGCTGTTTCGAAAACTTTAGCTGTCCTACGACTGAGTTTCATGGTGCAAATGGTCATATCCGAGACTTCCAGGCATGCCTCGATCCTTGATGAAGAGTCCTACAATGTTGTTCCTATTCATGACCCACACATAAATACTTGTACAGTAGTGCCAGGACTGTTCGTTAATAAAAGGTATGTTACACATCTGCAAATCTTGGGCAAACCAAGCAGTTTTTCAAAAACCACACACACATATGATTTGTAGGCTGGACAAAAAAGTGACACGAAATCTGCTCGAACAGGAATAGACTAAGCTAAGGGAGCATTTGATGTTTATGGTCAGCAGAGAGGATGCAGAGATGAAACCTTAAGAAAGTGTTGACCTACACCTGGTTCAGATTGGTGCTGTGTGGTACTGCCTGACTCTTTCATGATGTCAATGCCAAAGAAGCTATCACTATACTTCACGGTGTGAGCATTACTATTAAACCTTTTGGACAAGGGGCTTGGGGTGAGAAGAACCCTTGAAATACACTCCTCTCTTCCATTTCCACTTGTGGGATGGGAACCTCATGTTGACACTCTCGCTTTCTCTCAAGTTGCAGACTTACAGATTAGGTGTACGCTAATAAACTAAATGCTGCCAAGGATCATTCCCAGGCACTGGCACATAATCATCTATACTGTTAAGTTGTGAAGTGTCCTTGGCACATTTCAGGCACTTGCCAACTACTATTCTCCTAGAACAATGCCCAAACATGGTTCAGAAGTTAGCATGATCCAGCGAACATTCCCAGTAGGGAATAAGCACATGAGCACTGCTGGCTCATGTTCAACCTGCTGTCCACCAGGACCCCCAGGTCCTTTTCTGCAAAGCTGCTTTCTATCCAATTGGCCTCCAGCCTGGACTGTTGCATAGGGTTGACTCATCCCAGATGCAGGATTTTTTATTTGCCTTTTTTGAACTTCTTGAGGGTCTAGTCAGAGCATTCTCCAACCTGTTGAGGTCCTTCTGACTAGCAGTTCTGCTTACCAGTGTATCAGTTGCTCCTCCCAATTTGATATAGACTGCAAATTACCTGCAGGTGTACTCCATCTCAGTCTTGAGCTCAATAATGAAGGCGTTAAACATTTCTGGGCCCAATATTGATCCCTGTGGGACACCACTAGTAACCACCACCAGCTGGACTTTGTTCCACTGATCACAACCCCTTGAGCATGGCCGTTCAACCAATCTTTCACCTGCATAACTATCCATTTGTACAGTCCATATATTACCAATTTGGTTATTGTGATGCTCTGAAATTCTGTGTCAAAACCCTTCTTGGTTCAAGCTAAACAAACATCCATTTTTCTGTCCTTGTCCACCAAGCCACTGCAGGCAATCAGGGTGGTCAGGTATAATTTCACCCTTGATAAATTCACACTATTGCCCTTCTTTTTGCTGTTGGAACCAAAATGTTGTCATATAGCATTGTCCCAGCTCTAGAGAGAGGAACAGAAGTGAAGGAGAGTGGTAGAGCCACAACATGTCCAGGCAGCAAAGAGAGGGGAGGACTGGGACAGGAAGAGCAGAGGAGTATAAAAATGTAGTATCCAGAGAAGTATGAGTGATCTGGCAACAAGTAAAAACATAGAATAATTTAGGTTGGAAAAGACCCTTAAGATCATCGAGCCCAACCGTAAACCTAGGACTGCCAAGTCTAGCACTGAACCAGGTACCTAAGCACAACATCGACACATCTATTAATTACCTCCAGGGATGGTGACTCAACCACTTCCCTGGGCAGCCTGTTCCAATGCTTGACAATCCTTTCGGTGAAGAAATTTTTCCTGATATCCAATCTAAACTTTCCCTGGCACAACTTGAGGTCATTTCCCTCACTCCTATCACTCGCTACTTGGGAGAAGAAACCAGCCCCCCACCTCACTACAACCTCCTTTCAGGCAGTTACGGAGAGTGATAAGGTCTCCCCTCAGCCTCCTTTTCTCTGGGCTTGTGGTGGGTTGACCCTGGGTGGATGCCAGGTGCCCACCAAAGTCACTCTGCCACTCCCCCTCCTCAGCTGGACAGGGGAGAAAATATAACAAAAGGCTCGTGGGTCAAGATAAGGACAGTTTAACAAAGTGAAAGCAAAGGTCACATGCAAATTCAAAGAAAAACAAATGTTGTTATTCTCTACTTCCCATCAGCAGGCAATGTCTGGCCACTTCCTGGGACACAGGGCTTCAGTAGGCATAGTGGTTGCTCCAGAAGATGAAAAATACCCCCCTTCCATCTCCTTTTACTTAGCTTTTATATCTGAGCTGACCTCATATGGTATGGAATGTCTGTTTGGTTAGTTTAGGTCAGCTGTCCTGGTTATGTCCCCTCCCAAGATTTTGCCCAGCCCCAGCTTGCCATTGAGGGGGGCAAAAATGTTGGAGAGACAGTCTTGATGCTGTGCCAGTGTTGCTCAGCAGTAACCAAAACACCGGTGTGTTATCAACACCTTTCTAGCTACCAATGCAGAGCACAGCACTACGAGGGCTGCTATGGGGAGAATTAACTCCATCTCAGCCAGACTCAATACAGGGCTAAACAACCCCGGTTCCCTCAGCTGCTCCTCATAAGAATTGTGCTCTAGATGCAAGTAGCTGCATTATCATTTGGTACAATGTAAAATTAGAACCATAGCGCTACAGTGGTGTGAATATATTGTCCATCATTAGTTCAGAAACACAGAACATCATGGTATCTCTGACATTCATTGTAAACTGTGTAGCTGAGGCAGCAATCCTGGTCACTGACTCAGACCCTAATGACTGTAGCTCCAGATTTTGCACAGATAATCCTATTAATACAAGAAATGTCACTAACTAAATTCCACTGGCTTTTGATGGAGACAAGAGACTATGTGCATATCATTTCATGCAGTATTAGGGCATTATGGCCCTTGAGGTGTGCAAAGAGAGACGAGCAGAAGGGAACTATTGAGATAAGAAATGCTTTATAATGGAATTTAGGTGTTACAGTAAGTATGTGAAATTTCACATGTACAAGTATGACTTGGAAGCACAAATCTGATATATACGTGTAATTTAGGCACATAAGAGTCCAAGTCTTACAGCTTTTCACTGGATGCATCCGTTAGCAGAGTAGCCTAAGACTGTTATATTTTGGGGGCCAGGGAGATAAATCTTTGTCTAAACTGCAGAAGTTCCTTTTTCCAAACAGGTGCCAAAAAGGAAAAAGTACAGGAAAAAGAGAAGATTTTAAAGGAATTCAGAAAACAAACATTCATTCTGCACCTTCATGCCATCAACTGAGGTAAGGAAAATAATCTAATAGCATACTAAAAAGAGGCTCATCTTTCCAAAAAGAAGCTGCTTTTTGTAACATGACCTTTGAGTGACCCATAATATCCCAGTCTGTGGTCTCTATAATAAAATAAAAAGATAGGGAATTCTACATAAAGCTGTGACATATCCCTGCTGGCTCAGAGACGCTACATTGTGCTGATTATGTTGATGCTTCCTTCATATTGCTGTACTTGGCGCAGGATCACAATGAGAGGCTGAAGCACTATTTTTTGCTGGCATAGAGCCACAGCAATAGTAAGGAATAGCACAGAGAAGTGCTCTGAGATATCTGTGTACTTTTCAAAGAAGAAAAGAATAGAACAATGCCTAAATGTTGCAAATTCCCCACTTTCAGCCCAAGAGAATTAATCTCATTAAGACTGCAAGGTCACTAGGGCAAGTATTCTGCATTAAGCAGCAGCATCACCAGCAAAATGAGCATGTGATGTGTAACTGTCTTCCCTCAACACTGTTAAAGCAGTATGTCCCAGCTCCTGTAAGCCTTTGCATGTAGGGCAAAGGGATTTTGTCCCCCACCTATGCATGCAGCACTGTATGTTTCAAGCCCTGTCTGTTGCAAGCAAGGGTTTAGAGCACAGTTTTAAAACCGTGCTCCTTCTTGGACTGGGAGCTTGTGTTACTTTCTCATTTGCTTCATGCTGCTCTGTACCACTGGGACAGCAGAGGTGCTGTAGCTGACAGATTTGGAGTTAGATCCCCCTCATCAGAGGTTTTGCTTTATGTCAGTCTCAAGACTGTGAAGCATGAGGTGATGTAGCTCAAAGTGAGCTTTTGCAAAATCTCCAGAGGTTGAGAGCTGCTGTTCCACAGCTGGGATTTCCTATGAAGTTGTTCCACCGGACTGACACATGGTGTTTTGTTTGTTTGGATTTTTTTTAAGAAGCAGAGTTAAACTTTTTCCAAAGGACAAGTGTATTCTTCCCTAGGTCTTCTCAGAGCAACTACCAGTACATTACATAGGGAAAGGATTATATATTCAGGTTCCCTGTGACACTCAGAGGATCACCAAGAGGTCCCTTGCAGTCTGATGTCCTTATTCATTAAGGTCTACCTTTGTATCACTTTTTCTGCAATGCAAAAAAAGGTTTCCACCAGTTAAAATCCACCAATAAGAATACTTGTTTATATTATTATACCACCCACTACATTCTTCTAGCTGTAGCCCAATTAAAATTGGTTAAAAAGAGGTAAGATTTTGCACTAGGGCCTTTGTGAAACCTGAAGGGTGCCAATACTGGATAGTATATTCAATACAATGAGTCTGATGTGTTGAATGCATGTTAGTCAGTAACTTGTTCATTCAAAACACTTTCTCCACTTTTGTTAAAGCCAGGCTGAGCCCACAAGGACAGGACTCTCGTGTTTGCCTAGGTCTTTATAGGGCATAGTGCAAGCAGATCATGACCTATATCTATCATGTCTTTGAGGAATAACAGTGTTAGAAACATAAGCAAGCATCTTCTCTCAATGTCAATAAATACCACATACAAAAAACTTCACAATGGTGAATATCAGCTAATCAGGTTATATTTGTAAGATGGTTTGAAGGTTCACAGTTTTTAGAAAAGTTATGCCTGAATATGAGGAACAAATATCTGAACAGTGTAAACATCGGGAAGGATCACATTAAAAATCATTGGTGCCCTGAGTAATTCAGTTCCTATTCAGAAAAAGGTGAACTCACATCAAACTCACAGTGGGAATATTTAGCTTCCCACATCCCTGTAGTTCTTGTATGTTTTCTTTGAAAGAAAATTTAGCTGTATTGTAGGCTGTGGATACCATGACATGATACTATTATGTATCACATAGAATCAGCTCCCTTTCCAGAAGTAATGTCAGTGGTAAATTTCCTTCTTTATATTTCCTTTATAGAAATATTTTTTCCTACAATGCATTTGAGAGATTGTCTCTTTGAATTTGGAAGCAACAAGACAGTCTTAAAGGGGTCATTAGCTATATCTGATTACCTATCTGCCTGTTGCTGGTGGTAAGTGCTCAAAATCTGTTATTTTTCCCTCTTTGATAATTTGGGTGATTAAGTAGCTCCATTATCAGTGAATGGTAACATCTTACAGCGGTCTTGTTAATAAAAGATTTTCTTATGTATCTGCAGAGCAAGGTTCTATCTTTGGATACTCAGTTTTATAGTTTCTATTGACTTTGGTTAGAATTGTTCTAGAGTTGGAAAGGGGCTGAACTGGGCTGTTGCTTGCAACTTCCAATTTAGTGAAAAATGTTGTTTATAAATTTTGGCAAAAAGGGGAGAAACTACCAACTTGACAAAAAGCTTTGGGTAGAGAATATGTTTGTAGCAAAATGAAAGCAAGACATCATCCCATCTCTCTGCATGGTTTGGCAGTTTATGAAACAACCAAAAGGAAGCTGTGTGTGGCCTGAGCCAGGCCATGCTAAAGAAAGCTCTATAAGCAGGCAGTTAGGGTCGGTTTCAAGACAAGGAGTCAGATGGCTATTCCTAGGATTAGGCCTCCCATTCGTTTTTTAATAAACAAAAAACCAAATGAAAATATCCCAGTTATTAACATTGGAAGAGTTGGCTACTGTGCACATACAGTATATTTCCATTACATTTTAAAATCAATTCATAAAGCTGCAGGCCAACATTCCATAGACATACTGCTGGCCATGAATGACGTCCTTATTGTGAAATGGGATGGAAAATGCGCTTCTAAATGCACAGTGGACACATTTTGCTAAATGCTAACAACTGGGACATTTTCATTTGTTTTTGCTTATTACAAAAATAAACAAAGTAAACAAAAGGCATGAGTGCAAAGCAAGGGAGTTATTAAAAAGAGCCTTTCACTTAAGTCCTTCTGGCTTAGCCATCTTCTGTACAATTTAATTTCTAGTGGGTATTCTCTCAGCTGGTTCCATTTAGTTTTGACTACCAGATGTGAGCATGGGTCCATTCCTTGGCTTAAAGAGACAGCAATGTAGGCAATTAGAGCACTCTCAAATCTTTAAAGCATTGTTTTGCCATTGTAAGAAACCTCTGGTTTTTTCTCTCTCTTTTTTTTTTTTTAAATTAAGGCAGTTTTGGGAACATGCTGCCTAGTGAAGAGCAGAATTCATGGCTGAAGTAGTCATCTCTTACAGGTGTGAGACAGGCATTTCCCTTCATAAATACTCAGCCCAGGCTGCCAGTGTAAAGGCGGTAACCTGCAGGGTTTAGCTGTGCAAGAGCTGCTAGCTCGATGGGGACAGAACAGTCTGGGGGCTGGAGGGGGGAGGAAATCTGTAATGTATGGTCTGTCCTATAGGGAATACCAGAGGGACGAGCAGCTTCCTCCCATCATTTATAATTACACATGGCAGTCTGGCTGTCAGATTGAACAGGGCCTGAACGTTTCAGGGGTTTAAAGTACAAAGGTACTCATTTACAAGGAGATCCAGGTCTCTTGTGCAGCTGTATGGGAGACAGGAATTTAGAATCGCAAAGGATTTTCAGATTTCACAATTCGTCCTCATTCACATTTGGAAAGAAACCTAGTTATTTCAAAGGACTCCATGAAAGACAATGAGAATGGTTTGAGGTCAGTCAAAGCATTGTATTACAGTTTTTGAGTTTTGTATTATATAATATACTATATATTAAAAACAAATCAAGCAAAGAGTCAGTCTAAAATCAAAACAGCTTGTTCTGGGAAGCTGGAGCGGGAAGCTTTGGCTGTGTCCACATGAGCAAGTCGTACAGCCCAGGAGTGGGTCTGCAGTGAGAAGCTGTTGGTGTTGAGGACCTGACATCTGTACTATACACGTTTTCAGGGTTTTTGCTTCGCACTAGCTTTAGCCTGTTCCCATGGTTTAAACATTTGTAACTGTTTGGAGTACATTAGCCGTGCTTCTGGAGCACATCTTCCAGTTGAATTTAATCTGAAAGGAATCCAGTTCTCTCGCTCAGAGACCGCTCCGTGATGTGAACCGGAGTGTGGTAAGTGGGAACAAACGGGGGATTCGTTTTAAAAGTGCACTTGAGAGCCGAACAAACATGCTGAAGTAGACTCTCCCTTTCTCTACCTTTTTAAGGCCAAATTTCAGAGCAGAGGACATTGTTTCCTCCAGTTTTTCAACTCGAACAGAAATACACTTTCCGACAGAAAGCTGTTGGGAGTTCTTTTTGCCAGCTTTATTTAATGCTTCTCCTTTCAGCGGGAAATCAAACAAGAAGCAGGCACCCAGTTCAATACCCTACCCCACCCTGACCCTATCGAGTGCAGGAAGGCTTCTTCAGGCCTTGAATTGCTCTACAGAAATGTCACCAGATCCTGCTGTATCTGGCAAATGCCCAGGGGAAACATATGGGAAGCATGTGCCGTGACTTGGGGCGGGGGTTATTATTTTCTTAATCACTGCCACAACTGTGCTCTACGTTTTTTTTCCTGAAATGTCACTGGATTCAATTTGAACACAAGTGTTACTCCTCCTTGCCCCTCTGCTTCTCGCCTTGGAAACTCTTCCACACAAAGGCTCTGCCTTACTCAAGTGACATAAAAAGAAGATGAACTCGCTGAGAGATTGCACCGTGTAGGAAGCTAAGCTGTTTTGCACTATCTGTTCCTCATTTGTCTTTTTCCTTTAAAAAAAAAACAAAAAACCTCTTTCCCCTCCCCAGTAATCTTTTAGAGCTTGTATATCAGCTAATTACAAACCTACTCCCATTGTTTTTCCTGATATTTTTCTTTTTCAGGTACAGCAAACCATCAAGCATACAGCCAATATCAAAGGGGCAGGAAGGAAATTTCCTAACATCAACAAGTTTATTGAACTGGATTTTGGTTTCAGGTCCATTCCTTTACACTCCCAACTAAAATAATTGCTTTTGGTGAAAGTGGCAGATGGATTATGACTAATTTTTTATTATACAAATAAAGATTTTTCTGGAGTACTTTTGGGACCAAAACACTAAAAGGATCCAAATAGAAACTTCAGAAACACATTCTTGCTTGGTTTTGAGCAGTTTAAATTGGAGTTAGTGTTTAGCTAATTAGCAGAACTTAGAATTAGTGCTTACTGAAATCCCCACTAGAATTTTAGCTGGTTTTAAACTGTACCTCTTATGTCCATTCAAGCAATGAGATACTATCATATGAGAATACAGACAGGGGATTCTGATACCAGCACCATAGCATGATACAGATTGTGACAGAAGTACCTTGATTATATGGAAACCTGCCCATATATATTTACAAATGTCCTTTGTTTCCTGGTTTCCATTTCTGATTGTCTTTCATAGTGGATTAAGTCCCCAGTTTGCACTGTCTGTACAAGGTAGTTTCTGAGTACTTAAATTTTTGCCCCAAATACCTGCAAATATTCAGACCTAGAGAAAGTGCGGTGAAGCTCCAGGTCAAACCTGGGGCAAGAGTCCCTGAAAACCAGGACAGCTAGAGTGCAAATTTCCACATTTCAAGAAGGAGACATGGAGAGCCTGAACACAAGGAGATTACCTGGAACTGGCACACTCATCCTTCTGGAAGGTTAGAGGAAAATAGCGCTGGGACCAGAAGCATGGTGTTCAGCTGCAAAGCAGTTCACCCAAAAATACAGCAATTATTATTAAATATTATTGTGTCTTTTGGTCTTTATTTTTTTTTGCTAAATGACCTTACTGTTTAAATAAGAGCATTCACTGGGCTAAGGTCTTGACCTGAGATAATCCTTTTGGCTGTGGATATTAAGATAGAAATAACCATAGCAACCATAGAGAATTTCATAAAACATTTGTTTGCTTCTGTTTAGCTAGAAAAGTCCAAATAAAAAATGTCATATATATCTGGTGTGTGTTATACATTGTGCCATAAATGTCATTTGTTAGTTGTTTCTCTTTTTGTGGTTTGGGAGGAAATTCCAAATGTAGCTGAGGGAATCTGGCTTTAAACATACAGAGAGCCCTCATTCACTATTGAAATGCATTCTGGGAGGACTGCAAGATGTTTTGTGCAAGCAAAATTTGCCTGCACATGATAAGAAATATTTTGGGAAAGCATGGTAGAATCAGAATAACTGAGAAAAAATAAAGACTGAATTTCTTAAAGGGGTGTGCTTATCACAGTCCAAAAAAAGATGTAGTTTCATCGATGTATTCACAATTGGAAAAATTCCTGATCTCTCAGAAAGACAGAGATAGCAAAACTTTTTTCTCTAGGATAAATTCTTTACAAGCTTTGTCCCCAGCAAGGCTTTGTCTAAAGAGATATTCCCCAGAGGACTTCCCAAGAGACCTATCGATGGTATCATGTTCCAAACACTATTTAAGGCTACATTTTATCTTGTTTGATTTGTGACATGAAACATAAAACAAACATATCAGCACAGAATAATCCTAGTTTGAGACTGTTTTAATTTACCCCATATCCAAAAGGAATGTAACTGTCCAAACTGGAATTATCTTCAAGCAGTGACAAGGCTGTGTTAATGACCATAGCTGGTAAAAATCTGATTTTGTATCTCACCAGGAAAACAGCATTTACAGTAGCATACTGTGGCATTGTAACGCAGTGCTGGGTCAATGGAAGAAAGAGAGATCCCATTAGTGAGTAATCCTGAGGTTTTGAAAATCCCTGTTTTTCTTACAATCTTTCTTCTAAGTTTGGGGGTTTAGTCAGTCCTACAGGATTTGTCTGGAGGGGAAGATATTAAAAATTGTAGTGAACTAGAGGTCTAATTAAGGCATTCTTCCCTCACCTCATCATGTGTTATGTTCCAATAAGAGTCCAGGGAGACACCGAATTCAGCTATTTTCAAAACAGAGCTTGATAAGCTTACTAGAGCTGTATGACACGGTGGCTGATGGTAGCCTGCTGGTCCAGGAGGTCGCTTTTGTGTTATATTCTGTGCTTGCCATGTGAGAAGAAGTACTTTTGTGACTGAGATGGGCTCAGGATGTAGCTTCACTCACCTGATAAGGCTTCAGGAAGAAGAGAGGAAGAGAGAGAGGGTCCTCTGAACCAGAGACTGAGGCTGTATGAGGCAGTTAGGTAGGATTTCACAGGGAAGACCTTTTGACAAGACAGGTCAAAAGGACATCTTTGACTCATTCAATATCGGGACTTTCCTTTAAACTCCAGGCATAATGTGAACTTTGACTAAGCTCAAAAAATTGAAAATCATTTTTAGATTTGATCTCAGTACCTATAGTACCCAGTAAAATCCAGCTGCCCATGAAACTGAATTTCTGCTGCTTTCACTGCTTGCTATGGTGTAAGTTGCTGTGTAAAAGTACAGAGAGTGGCCCAGGTACTGGTAACTCACAGTGCAAAATACAGTCAAAAAAAGAAGCAGGAGTTAATCTCATTCTGGAGATAAGCCAAGCGCTGCTTAAATCAGGAGCTGAGTCAAAGGAGCTGAGGACATTTTGACATCTTGATCCAAGTAGGAAGAAGCTTTCAAAGGCAGCTTGAGGCAAAATTCACTGGCTGCACACATTGGAGTACTATCAAAGAAATCTTTGAGGTAACCCAGCCAGCATAGTGAAGAGAAAACCTCAAGTCTATCTGCACTTCAATGCTCACTGTAAGGCATGCTTATTTTCAGAATAGCTGATTCCTCACATTATGCATGGCCCAACCATTTCTGCTATATCTTTTATTGTTGTGGAGTTGTATGACAGCTCAGTGACCTTTCTAAAAATGCAAGTGTCCAGTATTGCATGCTGCAGTGTTGTATGGGATTTCAGTACAGACTGAGCACAGGAGCAATGGAGACAAGTTGGAGTGAGTCCTGAAAGTGTTCTGGGCTTCAAGTTTTGACAAACACAACCCCTTTCTAATAATGACTGGATAATATGTGCTTACTAGGGAGAAGAATCATCTTTTCTTGTTTCTTTCTTGGGGGTCATTGCCTGCACCACAGGTGTCAACAGACTGAATGGTTATAACATGAGTCTCAGAAGTGAAGAAAAAAAAAAGTGCCGTATGATCAACAATTAATGAGTTTGGTCTTTAATAAAATTAAAACAAAGCGCTATGAGGAGCTTTAAGAATGCTAAATGCATGATAAATAATATATAGCAGTTCAGAAGAAAACAGACACTGATTGCAATGTAATTGGACAAGAATGAAGTATTCACACACAGAATCCAGAATACTTTCTGAGAAGGATGAACACATGGTGCTTCTGCAGATATTCACAGTATTTTATCTTCAACAGAAATATTTACAGCATAAAGCACAAAAGCCACCCCTCAGTTTATATTGCAAAGCCAGGTTCAAGCAGTAAGTTTGTTCTTTAAGCTGGAAAGAGAAGCTAAGAGAGCTCAACAACTGGTAGCCTTCCTTCAACGCCAGTATGTATTTTTTTTTAGTCAATGGTAGTAAAATAATCAAATTACTATAATCTTGCCAAAGGAGCATATATTAAGGATGTTTGTTTTCAGTTACTTAAATGCAATCAATTGATACAAAAATTTACTGTTGTTAGTTGCATTCTTTACATGCTGCTAATAGAAGGAGCGATAGCTTTCAAGTAAATCTCATCTTAAACAGTATATTTTCCTGCCACTTTACAAGTCTAGACCAGCAGAGCAATTGTCAGGTATTATATGTTAATTTCTTTATCTCTGAACTGGCCCTTATTGGACCCTAAGCCCACACAAGAAGTTCAGTTGATTTTATACAGTCTTGAAAGATGTGGGAAATGCTCAGTACCTCAAAGATGGGCAACCTTGAGATAAAATTTTACTTGGCTGGATCTGTTTCATATTATCCACTGACATCTGAAAATATTCTAGTGGTTCAGTGCATTACAGAATAAAGACATTTGGTACTGAATATTGCACCAGCCCATATAACAGTGTAATGGAAAATGATGTGGCATTTATCTCATCCCACTGATTTTAAAGATATATCACTTTAAATCTTCAAGTTTGTGTGGTCAAGTGAACAGAAATAATGGATGATAACTTATGAATATCAGCATCTTCTTGGCTATTGTAGTAGTTGGATCATACAGGTGTTTTTCTTAGAAAAGGAAGACCTGTGATTTCTGCTGTGCCATAAGATAACCTGGCTCAAGTACCAAGTATCACAAGTTAAGAAATACTTGCACTTGAAAAATCCATTGTCAGACTCAAATAAATAAACAAATCCTTTAACAGCTCATATTTCTGTTTTACTATTCTTTAGAAAGGACTGAATGTCTTAAATGCTCCATAAAGGATTGTGTTTTGCTTCAAGAGGTGACATTCACTCTACCTTAACTTCAACCATCTAAGTTATTACTGTGAATTCTCGTGGGGGGTACCCTGCTTTCTCTTGTGACCAGACACTGAATTTACACTCATAAATTTTGGTTACTGAACTCAGGTTAGATTCCTAAAGTGAAGAGCATAGTACCTTTCTAAGCTGTTATTTTAATCTTTGAGTTAGTTTTCTGATGTTGCTATTAGCTCCATTGTGACACTGCCTAAAGCTAGGTTGGCCTCAGTATGTCTGTTTATGTATAAGATAAATATGAGCATCTCCAGTCTCATGAGATTGAGACTAGTCTCAACAGACAGCTGAAGGACTTTCTCTGTGGAGAAAAGGGACTGCTTTTCTTATCCATTTTCCATGGCCTCGCTGTAGACTTGAAAAGACAGCCCAGCTGTCCCAGGACTGGATTCTCAGCTAGTGTTAATTTTAACCTGCAGGCTCTAACAGCTCTGACAGGTTCCTCAGGCTGAAGACAAGTCCAGTGGTTCACCTGAGAAGGTTAATTAAGGGTACTTCATGCCAACTTTTAATGTGCAGAGGGGGCCTGGTGATGTAAGATTTTTTTTCAAAAAGGGAATGGTGTATCACTGTTGTCTTTATGCATGCATTTGTCTTCTACTTGCATACACAAACTATTCACTCAAGTCTGAAGTCTATACTTATGACTACTGGGTAATGCATAAAGGCAGAGGTAGATCTCACTTGAGAAAGTTCTCTGCTCAGATGCAAGACAAGTGGTGGAAGAAGAAAAACATTCTATTATTCAAGTTTTATACTGATGTAATTGAATAAAGTTCAGCTTTAAGACATTTAGTCACTGAATATTATTCAGTATTTATTGCTTTATGATCTTAGATTTCATATAACTACCATTTCTGTTTGAAATATTAGAAAGTATTTTCAAAGAAAACATATATTTCTTCTATTTTTCTGCCTGTCATTTTTATTATGATGAAAGAATCACATATGAATTGGGGGGAAAGAAATAATTCCAGCATTTGAGTAGAGGTTTTCAGCTTGATGAACAAGTTTCTTGCAAGTTCTTGCTTTGAGTGGGTGTAATTTCATTTTCACTTGTGGGAGAAAGGGACTTACCACCTATGCTGTTCTGAACTAATAGCGCTAATTATTAATTGAACATTCAAGATTTTCTGGTCCATCTACCTCAAAGTAAAATTGGTAAGTTTGTTATATCATATTGTCATCATCAAAAGTGTGGCCAGAGTTGTTCATTCAGGAAAGGGTCCCACCAGTAGAATGAACTCTCCTGTGTAACAGAAGAAATGACATCGAAATATGGAGCTATTTCATGCCAAGGAAAAGAAAATATTACTTAGCATGGGAAGAGGGCCTCAAAAGCAGGACTGCAGAGAAGTAAGCTTGACAAGCTGCTTTGACTTGGCAGAGGGCTTGTGCGTAACTCAATCTTTGCTCTTGAGAGCAAGTTTATTCCCTTCTTTATTCTTCTCCTTTAAACAGTTACACAGGTCTCCTTCTGCATTCTTAAGATGTCAAAAGCAAATTGCAAATCCTGTAACATGAGACATGATGCAGATTTGTTCAAAGTTAAGGCTTCACCCTGTGAGAATCTGAGTATCCTCAATGCCATCCAGTGCCTTAAAGACTCAGACCATGTAATACATATATAACATCATTCCTCCCACTGCAAATTTTTGTGATGCACTGAGCTTACCTGAGGATGATTAAGATCATTAAAGTAATGGAGAAGAAATGTGGCAGAAGAGGAAGATCCTGCACGTACACACCTGGATACCTTTTGCAAGCATGTCATCTTTGCTAGGCATCAGTGACAGCAATAGACAGTGATAAAACACAGACTTGAATGGGTTGGGACAAATTAATATTAATAAAAAGCAAGACAGGATATAAGCAAGGTAAGATTTATAGATGACCTTTCCTTAGACAAATCGATATAGCTGTAAAACCACACAAGCCCTTTGGCACACTGGCCCCAGATTAGGTCTAAGATATAAAACCTCAGTTTCAGGCATGAATAAGCCTTTCCATGCCTGAAAATTTGTCTTTCTTTTTCTGATTTGTTCTTCTACTTGTTCCAGAGGTTCCAGTTAAATTATTCTTTTTATTAAATGAAAAGTATCAGGTTTACCTGAGACTCTGTTAGGTTAGCAGTTCCCAGACCAGAGTCTAACACCTTATGTTGGTCTGTGGAATTAGAAAACTAGGGTTCCTGGACAGTAGTGGAAAAAGTTTCGGAAGTATTGGTTTAGGCCATCGTGCCAAATAAAGGGTGAAGGAAACTAGCCAGTATTATAAAGCTAATGGATCCAACTGGCCATCCCTTCCACCAATATCAGCTTTTTATTCATCCAAACAAGGTCATGTAATTCCCATACAACTCAGCTATCCTTCTCCCATCTACTTACAGTTCAGAGGAGAATGTGCCTCTTTTACCCCAAAATATTGGCAAGTGTATCAGGAATTAAAGTTTCTATTAAAAATAGATTTATTTTGGACGTCATTTAGACTTTGAAAGATTTGGCATCTATGACACCTGATGTGGTTGCTGTCTATTCTGTTTGTGCTGTTTCTCCTTCATCACAAGCTTTTACAAGATAATATTGAGTCTTTTAAATTTAATTAGAACCTTATTTGATTCTCTTTCTGGATCTGGCTCTGCTAATCATGGTCTGAATTTTTTCAGTTCTCCATACCCAGTAAAAATATTATTAGATAGCTCTTTGTTGTGGTATTTCACAATCTAAAATGTATGCTTCTCATTTGAAAATATTATACACATCACTTCAGCATGGTATTTCAGAGAGAACCATAGCTGGGCTGAGGAAATTAATATTTCTCATGCTGAAGTGCATGTTTTAAGTATATGTATTAATACTGCATTTATGCAAAACCAGTTCTATGGATTTCTACTCACTATTAGAAAAATAGTAGACTTTTCCTCCCTGATAGTTCCCTTGTCTTGGGACTACTTAACCAAGATACTACTGACCATGACTACATGGGAAAGTTTTGTTCCAGTGAGTTACCTCTGTATGAGTAAACTAAGAAGGGACAGGATACTGGCTTGAGCATTGGTATACCATAATCCATATAGACAAATCCTTAGTATGCATGTGCCAATCAGTACTCTCCCAGGCACTACAGATTAGGGGACAATCAGGGTGACAGACTATACCCAGAAGGTGGCATGGATAAGGCCACTGTGCTTGTGGGGTGGGGAAACAAGAGTTTAGGTATGTAGACAAAAGCTATGCAGGTCCAAACACTAGGCCTGACCCATATTAACAAGTCTGATAACGATGTAGCTACGTTCTATCTTATCAAATATAGTAGTAAGATTTATTTTCACATTTTTATTTATATATTGCCACATTCTGTTTTTCTGAACTTCAGCACATTAGCCTAAGAAAACTGCATTTACTTTGGGTTGGAGTTGGATTCCTTAGGTTGAGTATGGAAGATGCTGCTCCCTGATACTTACTTAGAAACATTAATAATCAGATGAATCTCAGCAAAGACAGATATAGAGTTGGTCATGAAATGTATTTTTCCTATGAAAACATTTAATCAAAAACAAGCCTAGCATATTTTGCTTGCAATTTTAAATGCTTCAGTCCTGAAGCATTAAATCATTGCCCCACATTCCTGTTTTCACATATAGTTGGGTTTCCTTCCTGGATGCCATATATTGACATATACTGTTGTATTTAATGGGACCACTAGCATGACTATGAGGTTTTGCAGCACGTGAAGGCTTGCAAAGCCCCACAGAGAGTGGAAGCTTGTGAAAAAAAACACTATAGTGCCCAAGTATTGAAAACTGTTTTCAGAAATTCTTATTATTAGGAAAACAGCTGCTTTTCAAAAAAAAAATGCTACAGTTAAAATCTAATTTCTTCATACAAAGACATTTGAAAGAAAAACTTGTGAGCAGTCCCTGCTATATTACAATTTCCAATCTACTTGCTTGATGGATTCTCATTTTGCTATGAATAATTTATTAAGAAAAGTAATTTGCTTATTCCATGGTAATTCTTAGCTTTAGAACATAGTATTATACCTAGAAAAATGCAGAAACCACCAATGCCAGTACTGTTTCAAAATCCTTTCTTTAAAGAATTTTCATTTATCAACTAGAAGAACCAGAATTCTGAACCAAACTTTAGGGATTTACAAGTGTAGGGATCTCCACTAACGTAAACAAATATATATGTTCCAACAGAGATGATCCCTGCCCCAAAGTTAGAGAAATCTAAACAATTTATGAGTTGGAAAGAGAAAGCATTGGCATTATCATTTCAGAAAACTTATTTCTGTTGCCTATGAGAACAGAGGGATCTGTGGCAGGAACTGCATGTAAGTCTACCTAGTCCTACTGTTTTGCCTGACAACAGTCAACCAGTAGTAACAAGGAACTCACTTTTATTCAAAACTAGTGGTTTTAATAGTCTACCACTGAAATCAAACTTAGGGTTACAGTAAGTCTTAAAATTTTTAAGGGATCCTGAAAGAATCTTGATGAACCTGTAGTACAGTTCTGAATTTTCTTCTTCCCATTGAGGTTATCTCTATAACTTCGAACCTCTGTTTGCCACCCCTGTATTGACACTACTGAGTCATGAACTCTTCAAAAACAAGGACATAAAACCAGGGAATTCACTCATGTCATACCTGGGGTTATATCTTTGATTTTTTGCAGTGCCCCAAGCAGTGCAGAACTTTTAGGCACGCTAATGTAGTATTTGCATATGAGCCAAAAGACTCTTTTTAACTCTGGCCTGTCTTTATTTACCTTATAGCTTAGGCATTCTTAAAATGCATTTGTGTTGACGAGCTAGTGCGAAGGAGATTATTAGTGCTTTTTGAGCAATGAAAACAAGCAAGCTAAGAAAAAAACACTTTTGAATTTTTCTAGCTTTACGTTGTAGGTTCACGGCTCCTTCCACATTGTGCTGTCAGCGTATTTTACTAGCCTATATCATTTTTATAGATCATGAACAGTAGAGGCCTAAATTTTGACCCCTGTCGGGCCCCAGTAAATCTAGTTTTCCACAATCTAACATAGCTTCTCTGTTTTCTGTTTTTCCATCAGCGCTTTATCCACTCCCATGTACTTCTCTAGATCCTGGCAACTTTTAGCTTAAACAGAGACCAGTAGTATGGAACTTTGTCAAAATGTTCTGAAGATCCAAATAAATTATGCTGTGTTTTATCAGCTTTGTCTGCAGCCTCCTGAAGCACCAAGCTAGCCAAGACCTTTTCTTTCTAAATCATTCTTGTTATCTCTGTTAGTTTAGCACTACGTATTTACTTTTATAACATGTCCTTTACTATATTCTGTATTAAATACCATAGTGATGGGACTGCAGTTCCTTGAGAATGCCCTTTTCAACTTTGTGCAGAGCTGTACTGTATTATCCATTCATTTCATTTGTGGTATGTTAACTGAATAAAACAAGCTTTCCAGTACTCTACTGGAAAGCAACCCCAAGTGTTTCATGAATCCTAGTGCCTTTTTTTTCCCCAGATTCCTATTTAAGGGTCCCCAGTTCTTCAAAGATTTCCACTGCTGCTCCATAAAGTTTGAACAGATTCATCTTTACAGATTTATACTGAGTAGTGTGATGCCAATAAAATCTTTACTGCAGAAGTTTTCAAAATGTGTTCAGCAATGTGTAAAACCTTTGAAAGATAGTTGAAATATTGTAGGCAATTGTTTTGTTGTCAAAGGACATGTATGCCATGAGTTAAATCAGTTTCCATTCCAACTTGGATTTCCAGATTTTGTAATCATTTTTGATTGGCCATCATTTATAAAGGAAGTTCTTTCTGGGATAAAAATTATTTTTATAATGTTTAAAACTGGTTATTTTGTGAATCTCAGAGACTTAACATGAAGCCAAGTTTTGAAGAATATTTGAACAGCTCATTTTTCCAAGTGTATATAGGAAAATTTCTGTTCTTAAAAATCCCTTCACAGAACTCATTTTTAAAAGACTTACAGATTTTTCATGTTTTAGCCTTGAAAGTGTCAGTTTCTTTAGATGTGATTTTTACAAAGCCAGTCAATTGCTAAGGTAAAGAATGATTATCACTTCAATTACATCTCTGCTTTTTGGAACCATTGGCAATACTTTCAGATTCAACACATTTCCTTTTCTTATAAACCAGCTGCAGACATGATGGGCAGAATAAATCTTTGGTTTGTTAAATCAGTATTATCAGTGACACTAACACGTCAAGTCAAACTGAGCTTGAAGCTACACTCCTGTTAGTTCTCAGCAGCAAGCAGAGGATCCTTCATGAAAGGACACTGGTTTTGCTTAGAAGGCTCAATTCAGTTGTTAGACATAGGCTTCCAGTGTCATCTGAGAAGATTCAGGATGCCCTAGTTGACCTCCAGGTGAAATGCCCCACAGCAGGATGTTGGTCTCATGTAGATTTTGGCCTATGTCTACAGCCCTTTGCAGATGTCTTAGGCAATCTGCTGTATCTTAAATGGCATGACATAACTGAATTCACAACGGAGTTCTAAAGACCCTTGTCTTTAGATGCATGCACTAAAAGATGTTTTGACTGGTCTAGTCACCTTAGAGTGTTTCTGCGGTTTACTGAGAAATAGGCTCTTCTAGTGTGCAACTCATCTTAATCTATTTTAGGAATCATTGAGAAGAAACAAGTCATAACCAGGAGTCCTCTTTTCTCTCCATTAGTTGTTGTCTGGGATCCCCATGGATCTTATGGTAAAGGTTTCTCTGGTCTGGGTGTGTAGGATGCCCCTGTTCAGGCAAATGAACTAAATCCATCATCAATGCAGTTAATGCAGTATGTAAGATGCAGTGTAGCTCTTTAGCAGGAATATGACAGTTCTCTAGATTTCATTTCATTCATTGACTGCAAACCATTTGCTCAATTAATTTGTTTAAAATATGTATCTGTAAGCATCTTGGCTGCCTGAGTGTACCTGAAATACCCACGTGGGGCTGGCAGATATGACAGAGAACCTCAGGAAGATCCACATTTTCTGTAATGGTAGCTGCAGGCCAAGACAAATACACCACATATGCCACTATGTGCCTACTTTTAGGAAACTGACTCTGTGTCTGGATCTCTGCTGACTAAAAGTGGAGCTCACATGTAGACACCTACATTGCAGCTCTCCAAAGTTTAGCTGTCTGAAGGAAATTAAATTCCACCCTTTCTATAAATACAGCCAAGGAGTGGTTCAGTAGCTTGAAGCTGGGCATTGCTGATCCATTGAGTTATCCATACAAGACGTGTAGCCCAACCTTATAGCTTAACATACAGGAGTCTAACTGCCACTCCAGAGGGACATAAATCTTTTAAACCCCAGATTGTAGCTGTCTGTTAGCCACAAAAGATTCTAACATGCCTCAAACTACACTAAATGCCTCTGTTTCAGCAGCTGAATTTCTCCCTTAAACTTAGACTGATTAATTTAATTCAGAGGGACATGGGCTCTCGAAGAATTTAAAACCCTGAAGTAGGAGCATGAAATTTTTGAGAGAAATCCTTGAGTACACTGATGTTACTACATCAAAAGGGGTACAAGGAAGAGTTAAAGTGCTAAATGCTTGTTCATTGACACTGTTTTAGACTAGTCCATCCTGTTCTTTCCAAGACATTTCTGCTATAAGTAGACCTAGTTCTAAGCAGAGTGGATATGAGCCATTTGATGCCACTTGATCTCAAGATATGTAACTGGTTTTGCTTTGCAATGAAGAACAATCGCCCCAAAAGCCTTGGTTAAGGCTCCTGCACTTTACCTGGACATATGAAGATTTGCAGTGCAAGACATGATTAAAAATTGAAGGTTACTGTCTAATCTAGTGGCTGAAGTGCATCAGACTGGTGAGCCTCAAGTGGCAGTGGCTGCCTGTATATTTAGCTTGAGCAGACAGGGACAAAGTACAAAACCAGGCCTTTAGGCAGGAACAGAAGCTCAGAAAACATTACTTGGCATGCATCTCCTGTAAAGGTTAACGAGTCAGGCCCTTACAGGCATGTTCCTTCTCCGAGTCACTGAATCTTTTACACTTTTTCAGAAAAGTGAAAGAGCTTTCAGAGGAGAGGCTAAAAATACGTCCTCTCCTGAGCAGCCAGTAGCCTGGTAGGAAATAAATCCAGTTCTGCCGCAGACCAATGCCTGGTCTTGGAGGGAAAGTTGGGACATGAAAGGAAAGGCATGGCATTTCTATCAGATCAAGCTTCTCAAGCAAGCTTTGAAAATCAGTAACTGCTTTGTAAAGTCTGGTGGAACTGTGATAGGAGATATTAACCATACTGTTCTGCCTCATCAGGACTGAGGTATTGGAAATCACTAAAACCAGAATGCAAATGTTAAGAAAAATTGATGGCATAGGGCTATGCATCTCAGTTTTTCCCGTGATTAAGCAGGAGTTGATTGGGGCAGGCTAAGAACCCATATTTTGCATTTAGAACAATTCAAAGTCAAGCGACAGAGTATGTTCTTAAACCAAGGTTTCACATGTAGCAGCAGAATTGGAAAACAGTATATTTATGTTCACATGCTTCTCATCCAAGGTACTAAAATCCACTGAGAAGGTCCATTTTGGTCCATCCAAATAGGAGTACATGAACAATACATGGGGAATTACTTCTGTGCTAAATTCTGTGTGTTTAAAAAATTATTGTCCATACTGAAGATATTTGGAGGATAAGTCTCTTAGTGATACTTCCTTTTCTAAACAGAAAAGGGGTTTGAAGCCAAGGTTAGACTGTTCTAATTCTTGGGCTATTTTTCCTCCTGGAACATGTACTGCAATATTACAGTCTACAAAGCAAATCTTATAGAACTATATAAACAAAAGAGCATCTAGATGTGCTGCTTACTTTAACTTCAGTAAGTGTATCAAAAGAAGCAGCAGCTGCCACAGTTAAAAGCAAAATATAAATTGATCTAAATCCCTGATCAATTCACCCTGATCTTTCACGTAGTACTGTATTTAATGGCATTGGTCAGCATGACTCAATCTTTTAAGAAAAAATCTTGAGGTTACTGGCTGAACTTCTGGCCTTTCGCTAGCTTACTCTGACGTCTTAACTACTATTTAAATGTTAGTATCTGAGCCACCATCAGAAAAAAAAAAAAAGAAGAAAAAAAAAGGAGTGTGGGGGGAAAGGTGCTCAAGACAAGAGTGGGAAAAAAAGGAAAGAAAACCGACTCAGTTCAATAATCCCATATGGCCAATTGCTGTAGCATTTTATTTTGGCTTTTTTTGGTGTGAGAAAGTGTAATAAGCCTGCATTGATCTATGGACCTTATTCTTTGGGGAAATATGAGTCACAGATGCATACTTTGGAGACACTCTTAAAAAATATTATCTCTCAAGTGTTGTGTGAAGCTTTACAGCCTTCTTCCTGCAAATCTTCCATGTCACTGTTAGAACCAAGTCCAAAATATTTACATCTAAACAACTTATGGCATCTGTCAATAAAATTCAGTCTGCTCCTAAACATTTCTAAGTGCAACATTTAAAACTGCATAAACAGGAGTGAACTAGTAGCAGTCTAAAGTTGTCATCATTGACAGTTATGATTTATCTTAACTCTCCCTAGCCATTTGGCTAAAGTTTTAAGTAAACACTTTCAGTCTTCCTCATGTTCTCTTTACTGCCACCTCCCACTAATAAGAGATGTTGCCAAGAAAAGCAGCCAGACAGTTCATTTACCTCCCAAACTTGCCTGAAAGTAGCTTGCCTGGTTTAGACAAGGGTCGAAACTACTACTGCACATTTTCAACAGATGGAACAATGCTTCACAAATTATTTACATTAAAGTTATTTGCTTTCAGGATGTGTGTTTAACGAATGGTTAGTTGAGTGAAATATTGCAGCTCAGACAGAGAATGCAAGCAATTCAAGCAAGCCATTTATGGTGATAGATGTAGCTGTGATCCCTAATTTTCTACAAAGCAATGTAGCATTTTGTCCTCATTCTTCACTAGCTCCTTGAATCTGACAAAAGTATGGTTTCTATTTTCACCCTCTTCCTCCTCTGCTACCCCCTCCCCTGCAGGCACAGTTCCATTAATCAGCTAGGTTGTAATAATACCTTACACTGATAAGACATTCTCTCATTAGCAGATCTTCAGAGATCTTCATAGTTATGAAGAACTCGTTCCCATTTTAAAAATGAAGACATAAAGGCTTTACAAAGTTTAATGTGTTAATTGAAGCCAGCCAACCAAATACAGACTTGAAATCTGAAAACCCAGCTCCTCCTCCTCTCTCCAATCTCACATACTGTGTTATTTTTCTTAAGAAAGCATTTGAGATGTCACTGCTGCTAGCTACCATCACCATGGTTCTGAAACTTTAAACAGGAGAGTGAATTGCATAGGAACTACATTTCTAGTAGTTGCACTCCACCTTAAAATACTTTCCGCTCCAAATCAACCCAATGCAAAAAAACCCCCTCCTCACTCATTTACGTTTCTGACAGAAAGGTATCTGCAATATTCTGATTGTCAGAAGACTAATAAATAATTTCTCTAAAATACCAGGCCACTAATAAGATTAGGAAAAGTTTGTTCTCAGTCCATTGAAAACAATAGGAATGTTCCTGACATCAGTAGGCTTTGCTTTGGACCTGCAGAGAAGGGCACACCGGGGACAATCCTAAATAAATGTTTAGCATTCTAAAGAACAAACAAGTAACAAGAAAGGGTTTTCCTCAAAATGTGGATTGCCTCACTACTTTCTGCTCTTCCAAGAGGAACACAGGATAGCACTTGCCAGGGGTATCTTTTGCCCTTTTATTGGAACTTCATGGTTCTGTCACATTGGCAGGGTACACAAGCTGAGAGTAAGATTCCCCAACCTTTCCTTGGGCTGTGGACATCAAAATGGGCTCGCCTGAAACATCTATTTTGTTTGAACTGGTGACTTTCTTTAAAGTTTTGTACTTCATGCTTTCTAAATTATCCCAAAATAATTTTACATCCTAGACAAGTTTATAACAGAAACAAAGGTGTTTTTTTTTTAAAGAAAAAGGTTAAGTTTTTCATGACAGACTTTGAAACATCTACAAAAGCATAGAAATAAAAAAACATCATCCCAGAGTAAATTAAAAACTAACCTTAGCTGTTCCAATGTATTAGCTTGTTTCACATCCTGTCTACACTTCCTTTCCTAAGGACAGCATCTTCTCTTCCTTCTTTAACTTGTCTTTCACCAGAATACTCTTTTATGGCCTTTTATTTAGTAGGAATTCAGTTTTAACTATGAAGGATTCTTTACCAAATATGCCCTTTTTCCATTCTTTCAACTTGGACTGGCGTTTTCCTCTTCCTTGGAAGTTTGTTCTGAAATTAAATTTATTTAAATTTATACTCCTAACTAAAATATAATTTTGTTGCTCTAGTGACTATTTTGTAGTATACAATATTTTAAAGGTGCTTGTTAAATTTTATAAGTCATATCTCAAAAGGTTTCACAGTATGCATATTTTATCAAACCTATAGGACTAATTCACATGAGCTAGCTTTAGGCACACAGTGCTAATCCCTTTAGGCTCCCTATATAGTGAATGGGGAGAGGTAGGCCCCTCTACAGAGCAATTTAGTGCATGCAACTCAGTGGGATATAAATCCATAAAGCTTCTTAGTAGAACTTGCTTTCCAGGAGTGCTTAATGCACCCTGGCAGTGATGAAGGCTAGGAGCATACTGGGCTGTATCAACAGGAGCATAGCCAATAGGTTGAGGAAAACGATTAGTCTCCTGTTTGGTGCTCATTAGACCACATCTGGAATACTGCATCCAGTTTTGTGCCCCCCCAGTTTAAAAGACATGAATAAACTTGAGAGAGTACAGTGGAAAGCCACCAAGATGGTCAGGGCTGGAGTACTTGCTTTAGGAGGAGTAGTTGAGGGAGTTGGGGCTGCTCCTCTTAGAGAAGAAATGGCTTTGGGGGACCTAAGAGCAGCCTGCCCTTACCTACGGGAAGATCAGGCACCTCACTAAAGTGTGCGGTGGGAGGATAAAAGGCAATGGTCATAAACTGAAATATGGGAGGGTTTGACCAGCTATGAAGAAAAGCATTTTCACCATGAGGATGGTCCAGCACTGGAGCAGTCTGCCCAGAGAGGTTGTGTAGGGTCCATTCTTATAGGTTTTCTAGATACAGTTAGTAAAAGTCCTGAGAAACCTGACCTGACCTCACATCTAACCCTACTCTGAGCAGGATGCTGAACTGGAAACCTCAGGAGGTCTTTTCCAAACTGAATGATTTTATTATTCTATGAAATTAAACAGCAAAGGAATCTCTGGTTTCAATTCATAAAAATGGGACCAAATACAGTTTTAAAGCCCAAAAGTCTTTTGTCTTCCGTCAGTGTAAGTTGAGACATGACTGAAGTGCATGGCTACACAATGGAACAAAAATGCTACAAGTGAAATAGAAATAGTCCGTTGGGTTTTATGCCTGTGAGGACTATTTCAGGCTAGTGTTGCTAACACTAAAGTGAATATCTTCCTTTTGTGCTCTTTGCCTCCCTGCCATACCAGAGGACGTCATACCTGTTCCCTAGCATATCTGCTGGGGCACTTTGTATCCGTCTCCCGTGTAATACCGGGCTCAGAAGTGAATAATATAGAAACATTTATCCAGTGATATATATGGTAAGGAGTATGAAGCATTGTAAGCCACTAAATTAATGGAAAAAATGAAGCAGAGAGGTAGTGCAAGAATAAAAATAAATACAAAATAAATTTAAACACGTACTCATTTAAGTACCTCAGGATCTGTGCCCAAGAATGCTCTGAGTGTTAAGGTGTGAACATGAAGGATGGAAAAGAAAAATTTCATTTACACTTATCTGAACTGACTGCCAGCTCTGCTTCTGGCTGAGAGGTTTGCATGATCCTGAGAGCTATACTTAGAGACCCTAATGAATAGGTCAAGGGTCTCCTGAGAGAAAAAGACTACTCAGAAAAAATATGAAAAGACTAGAAGTCCTAGCACTTGAGGAGGGAGAAGAGGGAATTTTGTTTGGGTGCCCATCCAAAGGAAGGACACCTCGACCACCACCAGCTAACATTGCTAGTTAGGAGGAGATACTTCAGTTCTTCAACAGCAGCGACTGTAGTGGTTAGAAGAAGCCCAACAACAGAGGATGTAGGAAACAGACGGGCAAGAGTAGAATAATTTGATTCACACCTGAAAAAAATTGCCATGAGCGCCAAAATGTGCAGCTATAGAACTGTACAGGCTATAGCAACATCCTTCCATCATTTCAGGGGACATTTCTTGAGATGGAACTGAAAGTGAACTGAATAATGGGAAAAGTGTTTGGCTCAGAGTGGCTGGAGTTTGTAGTTAGCAGTGTTGTCTCCAGCAATGAAAAAATGGCCACCAGTAGGCAATAATGTCTGAATGATGCCTTCTTTCTGAATAGCTCATTTTTCAAACCTGGGGGTGCTATGCATATGAGATCATATAAATGAAATGTTAATATAGCATAGTGTGTCATATGTAACTTAATAGCATCCAGAGTGTGCTGAATAAAATGCAATGGAAAGTAATAATTTTATACTGTTCAATATTTAACATATTGCAACTATTTTAAATGTGCAGAAACTCATTTATCAAAAATTTCTGTGCAGCTTATTCAGAGAATTCAGAAGTTATATTCTTTGTTTGATACCATGGCAAAAAAATGCAAAAAGTGAGTGTGATTTTGAGTGACTCCTTTTATCACAAGATGAGTATTTACCTGTCTTCAAAGACAGCTAATTTTTATAGAAAATGGAAGAACTCAAACTCATTACTTACCTTTGCAAATCATAGCTCCATCCACCTCTGCTAGTCCTATCAGTGAGACTCAGTTATAGCAGGAAGGCACCAAGTATAAGAGTAACAAGGCAGATAATTCAGTTAAGGACCTCATTGCAGAGACATTCAATTTAATTAGCTGATTTTGCAAAGGATAATTCCTTCCCACCTGAATGGAGACATATTATTTGGGATCTGTATCACAGCTGAGTTATGCCAGTGAAAAACAGCTAAACAAAACCATGCAACCACAGCAGCATCTTTGTAAATTTGGAAAGGAGTGGAAGCCAACTCTGCTAGATGCCTCCTTTGAAACCTCACCAAAAAGATAAAGAAGTCTTTAATAAAATTACATAAAATCAGGTGGAAGAGGGATTTGTTACGATTCAAGTTGCCATGTGAAATCAAAACAGTTAACAGGAATTTACTAATAACAAATTTTAAAATTACTGATATTAAATAATTAAACAATTTACTGATAACTGATTAAACAAATGTACCTGCAATGACACCATATCTAAACACTGATCCCTTTCTTGCAAATTTTATAACTGTTATATAATCTTAAAAGCAAATTACAAACATCTGACACTTTTTGGTGGGGAAAACATCTATATCTGATAGACTGTGGTCACTGCTGTTGAAGTGTTTGGCCACAGATCACAAATTTCAAATAATGCATTCTGGCTTGCATTTGCTACATCTTGTAGACCATTTTCCCCTCTTTGTATTTTTTCTTGCATTTTGCAAGATGACACACGCCTGGATGAAACAGTAAGCCAATAGTTAATTTATCTATTTGTTTTGTGCTTGTGGACAATGAAAACCACTGAAACAGTGGAGAATCTTAGTTTGGATCAGAATACTGTAGTTTAAGCCCAGATTTTATATTTTATCTTTGACTCACAATAACATTATAAATGACATGGTTTTGCAGTTTATTGTGTCACTGTTATTATTTAAATAGCATCATAAATGTACACCCAGGTTTAAAACAATGATCCATAAACTGTGACTGAATGAAAATGGGACAGAAATTAATCCCTGCATCTGAGCTGCTCTGAGCTTTGGAGTAATACTGTTAAAAATGTGATGTTAATGGGGAGCTTGTATTTTGGTCAGGCTGGAGCAAACCCACATACCTGAACTATGGTAATGTCTGGATCCAGACCTCAACCTTTGAGGTCTAGTCCTCACTGCAATTAATTCTGCAGTACATGGTTACCAGAGATGGTGTCAGGAAACCTCCTCCACTTTTCAGCTGTGTGCATTCTGCACAGATGAAGTATTAATCTTCTGGTAAGTTCCATTATTATGGTCTTTTCAGGAACAAGTGATGAAATCACTGCCTGATGACACAAAGTGTTGAAATAAACATGTATTAAATCATTAATAACTAAGCATAACAGTATCATCTTGGCTGCCTATAGAGGGTTCAGTGTGGTGGTGGATACAAGTGATGTCCCTTGGTTTATTCCTCTGTTGACTCTAATTCTGGCCACTCTGAGGCAAGCTGGGCAGCTGCAACACCCACGTGCCAGTTCTGGAATTAAATTTTCCAGCAGTTAGAAAATGAGCTGGCACATTTGCTTGGCTGGTTCTAATAAAGTCATTCCTGGGCCAGGTCTAGAACAACCTGTGGGACTGTTTCATGGCCAGGCTGCTGGTGGGCTATTTTATTTTAACATACCCATTATATTATGAAAGAATTTGCCTGTCTGTAATATGTCAAAGGATGAAGACTGGTAAAAACGCAAAATGAATTGAATCTTCAAAATTCTTTATGGCTTTGAGGGAAAATAGGCACAGACAGTTTTAATCTATTTTTCTACAATACATTTTAAGTGAAGACATTTTATACTCTATAAGATGAATAGTTCCCTAATGAAATGGCCCTGTAACATTTAAAAGAACTGGAATCAAGTTTTCCACAGAAATATATTAAGTTTCTGTAAAAATTGCTTGAAATAGAAATTTATGTATAATCAGATGTTTAAAATATATCTTAGTTATTTAGTGGAGTGGTTCTACGTGACGATTTCTTTGATAAAAACACTATTGAGAGGATACTGTCTAATACTCTGTTCTCTGTTGAAGTCTATCAATGTTTCCATAAATCTCTAACAGGAAGGGCACTTGCATTTTCCCCACTTGGAAAGCAACCAAAACTTTCATCTAGTTAGAGGCAAGGGGATCCCTGCCTCAGAAACAAGTCAGTTTGGGGGTTTCATAAAGTCAGTGGGAGAAATGTTAAAATGGAGTAAATAAGAATCATTTACTTTCACTAACTGGTAAAATCCTGGCTCAAATTAAGATAATGACAAAAGTAGTGGAAACAGCATTCTCAAGAAGTCTGTTCTATTATGAATAGGATGTTTGTGCCATAGACTGTCTCAATCCATGATATTTAAAAGTCTTCCTACAGACCAGATACAAGCATTTTGTATAAATATTTCAAAATTCTTCAAGAAGGAAATCTTAAAGGCATAGGAGCAGGCCGTCCCCATGTGCCGAAAGACGAGCCAGGGGGAAGAGTGGCCTGGCTGAACAGAGAGCTTTGGCTGGAACTCAGGAAAAAGAGAGTTTATGACCTTTGGAAGAAGGGGCAGGCAACTCAGGAGGACTACAAGGATGTCATGAGGTTATGCAGGGAGGAAATCAGAAGGGCCAAAGCTCACCTAGAACTTAATCTGGGTACTGCAGTACAAGTCAATAAAAAATGTTTCTATAAATACATTAGGAACAAAAGGAGGGCTGAGGAGAATCTCCATCATTTAATTTGATGTGGGGGGAAACATAATGACAAAGGATGAGGAAAAGGCTGATGTACTTAATGCCTCCTTTGCCCCAGTCTTTAACAGTAAGAGCAGTTGTCTTCTGGGTACCCAGCCCACTGGGCTGGAAGACAAGGACGGGGAGCAGAATGAAGCCCCCATAATCCGAGGGCAAATGGTTAGTGACCTGCTACACCACTTAGACACACACACGTCTATGGGGCCGGGTGGGATCCACCCAAGGGTACTGAGGGAGCTGTGAAAGTGCTCACCAAGCCACTTTCAACCATTTATCAGCAGTCCTGCCTAACCAGGGAGGTCCCCCTTGACTGGAAGTTAGCAAATGTGATGCCCATCTACAAGAAGGGCCAGAAGAAGGATCTGGGGAACTACAGGCCTGTCAGTCTGACCTTGGTGCTGGGGAAGGTCATGGAACAGACCCTCTTGAGTGCCATCATGCGGCACGTAGAGGACAACCAGGTGATCAGGCCCACTCAGCATGGCTTTATGAAAGGCAGGTCCTGCTTGACTAACATGATCTCCTTCTATGACAAGGTGATCCGCTTAGTGGATGAGGGAAAGGTTATGGATGTTGTCTACACAGATTTCAGTAAAGCCTTTGACACCATTTCCCACAGCATTCTCACGCAGAAACTGGCTGCTCATGGCTTGGACAGGCACACTCTTCACTGGATAAAAAACTGGCCAGAGGCAGGTGCTGTATTGCCCCTTTACATTTCATTCATCCATCTGCATTGTATTTATCAGTCTAGGCTTAGAGGCACAACTTTGATCCTGCAAGAACCTCCTTGTTAATATCTATTGGATTTATCTGCTATGGAACAGGATCTCAAGGGTTATCCGCCCATGCTTCCATGTCCTCTTCTCAGATCCACTCAGCCCCTGTGAAACATGTATGCCAGAAAATTCTAAACTTAAAAAAATAGAAAGTCAGCCCTATATGAAATCCCAGTTTTTCAGTGTTTCTTTTTTACCCAAATTAGGTTAACATTTTAAAATATATTTTGCATACAAATTTTTAATAAATAAAATTATATAGACACATCAAAGTGCTGGAATCAGTTTGTCTTTAAACAACATCCACTTGAGTCAGTGAAGTGTCTCAAAAGAGCCACAATTTTGGTCATTCATGGTCGGATTCTTATTTATATTTCAGCCTACCTGTCTAAATCGTATTTCTGACAATGCACATCCTTTGGCGTTTTTGTGCCACTTTCATAAGTTATTCTTCCCTGGACAAACAACTTCTGGAGAATTAAGTTTTGGTCTTAAATAGTCCTTTAGCTAAGCTGTGATACACAATTCTAGGAGTAAGCAGCGATTCACCTTCCTGTAAGAGAAGTCTTACCGTTCTCAATCTTAGCATAAGATCTGTTAAAACTTATTCATTCTATTACAGTTATGTGTAGCAAATCCTAAACAGCATTAGAGTCCTAATGTACAAGGACAATTAAATAATGTACAATCTCAGTTGACCTAAATATTCACAATGCTGGTGTCTCACCAGAAGCAGGTTTTAAGAAGGACAGAAAAAGCAACAATAGCCTGACTGAAAATATAGATGAGAATTTCTTCCCAAGCATGAGGGGAAGTGGGAGAGGGTGCAGAGGCGTCTGTGAGATGATGATAAGAACTGGCACCATTAGTGAAGTGATGTTGGAAGTTGACTGAACAATTCGACGTTAGATTTGATAGGGGGTATACCAAGGATAAGCCCAAGGCCAAGTGTTTGTGAAGAGAGTGGGAAATGGTTCAGGCTGGAGCCTTGTAGAATTTCTGGTTAAAGTTAGATTTGTTACGAATTTACTGAAAACTGTTATTTCTGTCATACATATGCAGTACACATACATGGAAGAGTAAAAGTGTCAGAGGAGAATAAGGTGCCACCTTTGTATCAAAAACTTAGAGACAAGAGATTTTGGCATGCTTACAAAATACCTTTTCTCAGTTCCCTGCATGTGGAAATTTTAATCGTACTATCATACCATCTAAGACATTGCCAAAAGGACAATCTACTGGATATTGTAAGATATATTCCTCCTGGTGATAAGGCAGTTCTAGCTGAACTAGAAAGAATAATTAAATGTGCCCCAGAGCACAGATCAGGACTTCCTGGGTACCTGGCTAATTGCTGGGCCACTAAGTCACTTTCATACTCTTGTTCTCTGTCTTCATGATCATTTAAATACACATAGTGATGTAGCTCCATCATGAGTGATTTCAGCCTCAGTGAAGTTTACTTAGTAATGAAGATACCCAGCTGCTTGCTGGTGACTTCAGTTCAAATCCACCCACTTCCAGTTTCAAAGCAACATGGCTTCCTCCCACCCCTGCAGCCTGTAGTTGTATAAGATAAGGTATTTTTCTGGAAGTAGCAAGAGATGGCTTCCAATGCCCTGAAACAAATTAGAGAATTGAGGCAGTATCAGACATCTTGGCTGTATTCTGTAATCTGGGTAGGAGAGGATTAGTACTACCTCCTCCCATGAAGTCTGATGAATTTAGCCCTCACTTTCTTTTATCTGTTGGAAATGGAAAAAGTGGTTTATTCTAGTCTGAAATAAACCCACCAAGCTAAACAAATTTATTTTTATTTTATTTTCTTAATATGTCAAAATATGTTAAACCACTCGCATTTAGTTTAATCCCAGTTAGGTCAGAAACAGGTTGCCCAGAGAGGTTGTGTAGGCTTCGTTCTTGGAGGTTTTCAACACCTGGCAGGATAATGCCCTGAGCAACCTGGTTTGATCTCATAGCTGACTCTGCTGTGAGCAAGTGCCATGACCTCCCGAGACCCCTTCCAGCTTGCATTACCCTATAATTCTATCATTCTACATTCAAATTTAGTGATTTTAATTGAGTTAGTCAAACTATAAAAAAACCTATACTTTACGCATTCGAATATCTACTTAGCACCGATACCACTATGTGAGTTCAATAAAATTTAGTCTACTCTCAGGCTATTCTGCTGCTAGTGGGAAGTTTATTTGTCTTAATTTCATTTATTTATTTATTTAGTGATTGACTTTCTTCCATGCCAGATTAGATCAGGTGGCAGAGAAAAAACATCTATGTGTTGTAGCAGAACTTATGAGTGTTTGCATGAAAAAAACTAAATCACCAGCATCACAGAATATCAAGGAAACTATCTACCAATTGTTGATCCTTAGGCAAAAAATAAAAAAATAAAAATTAATCTCTGTAGAGTCTGGTAAACTATAAAATTTCACATAGTGTTGCTACAAACATAAAAACACAAGTCTAATGAGGTATAAGTTTCATTAAAGTATCCAAAATTTAAATTCAAATCAATATTTTTAAAAAAAGTCACCAAAGTATCCACCCATTTGTAATTTTAAAAACAAAGCCTTAGAACATTTATCATGGAAAGCTGTAGGAAAATGGCTGAATGCCATTCCCAAGTGATATGAAGTCATACAAGTTTATTGCCTCTGACTTCAGCTACTATTATGTTATGCTTTCAAAGTGTTCTGAGATGAATATGACAAAAATTAAGAAAACCTCCTGTAAAGTTTTCTTCCTTTTCTGGGATGCTACTTCTGGGCTGGAGACTTTTAGGGCAGAGCAATCATTAAATCAGCTAATCTAACCTTGCTATATAACTAAATTATAACTTTAATTTATATGTCTGTACATTAAACACAATTTTTATGTTTAACTAATGCATTCTTTCCAGAAAGACATGATCTGAAGACGCTAGGAGATGAAGTATCTGCTGATTCTGTGGATCTACAAAAAGCTGCTTGGTGATTCTGTACTAATTTAATCTAAATTTCCTTCCCAGATGCTTTCCACAAGCAGAACAATTCCTTTGTTTAACATCTTTCTTCTATATAAAGCTTACAAATCTTGACTTTCCTATTAATTCAATGTAAGTTTCTCAAAATGATCTGTAAGTAATTCTGAAATCGTATAACAGTCCTCTTGAACCTGGTAATGAATAGGGCTCAGGAACAACCGTCCTTAAAAGAGAATTACTATGTAACTACAGGATGAAATAATGAATATATTAGAGGATGCACTACAATGCCAGTAACAAGAAGAAATGAGCTTGAACAGGATTTTGAGTCACCTCAAGACGAAATTAAATGTTGAGATAATAAATACCATTTGGTCTCTGTCTAATGCTCTGAACTAATTTGTCCAGTCATCCCTGACAAAGCACTGTATATTTCTGAACTCCTGTGCCCTAGTTCTGTTGTTGTGTTTGGCTATGGCTACAACTGCTCTTGATGTTTTTATCAAGAACACAGTGGACAGTTGTTTGGTCTTCTTCTGTCTCTTTCTCTGCATAAGGTTTTGTTGTTGTTGTCTGGGATTTTTTAAAAACCTCTTCCCACTGTGCCATTTCACAAAGCCTATGATGTTCAGCTGTGACCCTCGGGACTCCCGCTCTTTCTCGGTATCAGTGTGCCACAGCTTGGCTTCATGGTGACACAAAACAGCCTGCTCCGCTGGAAAGGCATGTGCAACTAGCTGCCACAATTTCTTCTGATAGCCTGTGTTCAATGCCTTGATGAAAAAGTCCTGATATCATATCCTTTTCTTTGGGAACTGTACAGAAAGAAATGCCACTCGTAAAGACTGGGACAGTGGCTTGAATAACTGATAGGGCAGTTCCCCTGGGGGTAACATTCCTGTTCATCCAGCAGCTTCCAAGTTGTATCAGGACTTTCATTTTGATTTTCCATACCCTGATATTGCTATATCAGTATCTGCGTTTGAGTCTTCAAGCCACTTCAAGACAGATGCAGTTGAATAACTTTGCAACTAGGCAGACAACAAGGATCAGAGGAAGTAGATCATTAAGTCAGGCACATAATTACATTTTTCATTAAAAGAAAAAAAAAGCTGAGAAGAAGAGTTGTGACCTCATTTGAGAATAAAATTGTTAGATTTTCATATTAAAAAGACAAAAACCAGTGAGAGATAGATAGTTGGTTTCAAGCAAATGTTTCAGTTGAGCTGAAGTGAAAGAGTGTCATTTGATTTCCAGAGAATTTTTAGTTAATTTCCTTTTTGAATGGTTTTCATTTAATATAGGCAAATTTTAAAATTAAATAGATTGGCTAGTCAAACATCTTACCAGTTTCTTTCTGACCAAAGAAATTCAGCAAAATCAAGACAAACTCATGAAAAGTTTTGGTTGTCAGGGATCTGTATTGCAATAAATAAACTACCTAAAAGAAAAACAAATGCTTATACTACTCAAGAGGTCTTTTTATTTTTTTTTCCCTAGAGCAAGCAAAACAGTTTAGTATGACAGCATCTGAATATTTCTAAAAGAAGCAGAAACATACATTTTTATACACTTTTCTAAGTAACTGGGAGTCTTTTCGTATGAAAGATAAAACATTAAAAGCCGTCTAGAACTTAAGGAAGGAAAATACAATGAAATCTGAGATAAGCTTGACTCTACAGGTCTGTGCAAAATTTGAATATTACAGTGACATTTGCTGAAGAAACCACTAAGATAGATAAAGACCCGTTACTCCTTGAAAATCATCAGTGTATTTAACTGTGATAACAAAATGCAGATTTTCATCTCGTAAAGTTTCTATCTGGAACATTGTTAAAATGCAGCAAACCCAATTACTTGTTAAGAAAGCAATGCAATCAAGATAGAAAACAATAGGTGGCAATATCTCCTAGCAAGCCTAATGTGTAAAGTTCAATGCCATGTGCAATCTGCTGCCATATCCACTATCAATACTTTCCTTCTGAGTCACATGTAAGTACTGAGAACACAGATTTAGTGTGTCCACGGAACACAATGTACATCCAACAGAACGGCATGTGTCCAACCCTATGGAAGGATGTACGTCACTGAGCTCTGCTGAAAGCCATTGGTGCCTCATTCAAGCAGGGGCAACTCCTGAGCATTCAGGATCTATGGCAGGCAAGAATTTGACATTTGTTTGTTTTAAATAAGTGTTGTTCTACTTTATGCCACTCTGTTCAGCTGCAGAACCACAACATGGTCTCTAGCTTGCTCACTTCAATGAAATAGTAAATGAAATAATTTTATGTAAAGAGCTAATTTATCCCAGAGCTGTTTCTAGGCTACTTTCTTTCTGGCCTTCACGCTTTTTTCAGCTGACTGACTCATATGGGAATGGATAGACCAGAGCAATTCACTCAGAGCTAGTAGCAGCAGAGAGGTTCCTGGGAGCCAACAAACATATTTTATTCCTGGTTTGGTCACTGAGCTGCTCTTTTTGAGGCCTCCCACACATTTTCTGGTCTATTTAGAACGTGAGTCCTCTGGGGTTGGGTTTGGAGTTTGCTCTCTCTTACTACATGCCTGCACAGGGCTTTCTGCAGAAGGGTCCCGATTTTGGCAGAAGCGTTTGTTAACTCCTGGAAGGCAGCTTAGGAAAACCGCACTGCCTTTGTGCTCCCAGAATGCAGGATCTTTCTTCAAACAGTAGTTAAATATGGCAACCCAAATATCATGCCTCAATCTTCACTTTCTGGAAGCACCCTACAGTTTACCGGGTTCTCCTGCACTTGAAGAAGTGACTTTGCAAAGGCCACTGTAGAAGAGAAATCAGATAGACCCATTTGGATTTTTCATGCTAATCTAAACAGGGACTAAGGAATTCTGGTACAGAGAGCAGCACTACCTCTTTGCAGTTTAGCTTTTGATCGGGCTCATACAGTACTTTTTGGGGAGGGAGGGCATGTGTACTAAGGAAAGGAAGGAATGTGGGCACATGATTTACCTTCTATAGATATATCTACACACACATATGTATGAACATGTCTCTGCAGCTTTGAATTAGACACTTAAGCCACCTTCAGAGATGGGAGGATTTTCTAGCATGATCTTCTTCTTTGTGCCTAACTGGCTGATTTAAAAAAAAAAAGGTTGTTTAAAATGCTACTTTTTGCAAGCCATACATTCTGAGCTGACTGATTCTCCAGGACACTTTGTGTTGTGTGATCAGAGTTAAACCTTATATCTCAGGATTGCTATCCTTCTGTCTTTTGTAGCTCTTTGTGTAGTGACATATCTCTATCATAGAATGGCCACAGCTGAATAAAGTTATAAACCCTGATTTTCAAAACTTAAACTAATGAACTATCCGCCCGTTTTGAGTTTGAGCTTTGCTCTTCTATTTGTTGATTTTCCTTTTCCCTCTCTCTTTAAAATGGACTCCAGTGCAGGCTGGGATTGAAGGATGGGACTTCCAGAAATCACTAACAGTTCACCAACTGTATTGCTCACTAATTTCCAGACAACTAGCTCAGGCCAGCACTCAGTGCTTGCAAAAATCCTTTCAATTAGTTACCTGAAATGAAATTATTTAGGCTATCAAATGGCTGTAGTAAAGAAGAGAACTCCCCAAGATATACAACTTCATCTAATCATTTAATCAGACCATTTTATGGTGACACTACAGTCACTACAATTCAGGTCTGAAAATTGCAAACTGTTTTTCACATCAGTTCTGTTGATATTTATCTCATGCTACAACTTGACTTCAGTTTTTATTCTCCTTATTTGTTCTGAAAAAAGTTAGCGTGTGGTTTGCAAAAGCTAGTGGTGTACCAAGAGAAATCTTGTGGAATTAGAAATGGGGGAAAATGAGCTTAAAATATGCATGTACTTTTTACTTTAAAGTTCTATAGCAGCTGAGGTGTCTACAAAGTATACATGAGAAAATATTCCTCTTCCGTAGAGAGAAAAGCACTGGTTTAGGAGTACACTTTAAAAGAACAAATCCAGAAAGTAATGGATGTTTGGATTCCTGTATTGCACAGGAGACTGAATTAGAAGATGGTAATAGTACCTCGATGCTTTAAGGCCATAACTTTTGCCTACTTCACTGTCCTTAAGAACAACCTTGACAAATACAGTAAAAGGTTCATTCTCCGTGTTTCTACTGTGTCATTTGCTAATACTAAATGCAGCTATGAGTTACACGGCAGAAATGAGTGAAGATGAGATTGTCATGTAGGCTGGGGCTGGCATATCCCTGACAGCTCTAACCCCGTTAGCAAGAACCCAGTGGAGACCCTCAAAAAGTACCCTCACTCCTAACCCTTGTCACAGCCAACGTTTTCATTGCAACTGCTACCCTTGCTCACTACATTAAAGTAAGCATCCCAGTGTCTAGCCTGTAATTATAACCAGACCTGCATTTGATTACCCAGGGGTATCTCAAGAGTGGCTTCATTAATGAAAACAGGCTGCTCTCTGTCCTTGGGACAAGTGCAAGAGAAACACTGATTTGGTCTCCATTTGGAGGGCTGACTGAGCATGGACAAAAAATACAATCAGTTCTTGGCTTTTGTGGTATGAGAAGGAAAGAAAGTTCCCCTGAAGAGAGCAGTGTGATGATAAATCTTTTCTTCTTTTTTTTTTATATGTGTAGTTCATATGTATTGTTCATATTATCAGCTACTTCCTATCTTTAATCAGTGCCTGATTTAGGTAAGAAGAAATGTATTGAATGAGGTGTTCACATCCCACTGAAATTGAGCTTCAATTGAGCGACCAACTCTTAAGCTCCTTTAAAAACCCAGCTCTTAAGTTGCTTGGGAAAGTTGCTGTTCAATTTGAACAAGAAAAGGAAATGGGCCTGGGGGGGATTCATGGGGTGGGGACATAATAAAGGAAATTGAAAACCAAATGCTTTTCTTTCTGTAGCTTCGCAAACATTTGTTAGATATTTAATTAACTTCATATTTGGTTTTGCAGGCCGGATCCCACATTAGTAGCTTCAGTTGCTAAATATGTAAAATCCGAACAGTTATTACTGGTTTAATCAGCAAAATTGTAAGCTGTGTTCTCTTGGTGTTGGTTTATGGAGGCCCCATAAACTGGCACACAAACATCCAATGTCCTGCCAGTTTTGTTTTCTATTTTGGCTGATTAATTCAGACACAGAAAGGGGATTAACTTCCTTGTTCTTCATGAATTATTGGTGTAATGTTGAGTACTGATACCATCCTGAGTCACGTGCAGACTGTGAGCATTCACAGGAATCTTATTAGTGCTTGTTACCTATTTTTTTAATAAAACTTTTCTTCTTTTTCCACAGCAGTCTTTTCACCTAGGGGGACAGAGCAGATCCACAACTGACAGTATGTGCTGGCACCCACCCAGCTGGTCCACAGGGAAAAGGGGTCACTTAGTTCTACTTCTGAATCTCTGAGCGATAGTTTGTGGGTTTTGTTGCCTTTTTTAGCTCTATCTCCATGATTTATGAACTAATCGTGTCAACTTTCTACAATATAGGAATTCATTACAGATTAACACTCAACTATCAGATCCAAATGGGGGAAAGGCGAACAATTAATGCTGCCTAACTTGGAGACATATCTAAAGAACTGCGCCTGTAGAGAGGGTTACAAACCTGCAACTCTTTCCAGTAAAAAGCATGGCCTTTAATTTATTAAAAATAAGGGTTTGCTTTTATTTACTGCATGCTACAGCTTACTCTTTGGTAGCTCTCCTTCACTTTGGGGGTTGTTTCTGAAGCTAAAGGAACAGGTTTCTTGTCTTTGCTTCAAAGTATGTATAATCAGATACCAAAATATCTTTGTCCCTCACTGCCCACTGATTTGTGCACTTGAGTTTCAAGTAACAAGACTGCTCTGAAGGAAACCAAAATCATACTTCAGTCAAAGGTGACCCCATCCTGTTTGCAAATTAAACATAAATGTTAAGTTTTCTCCAAACTCAAGCGTTCAGTTCACCTCTCAATCTGAGTAAAGTTGTTTGTATGCAGACTTCCCACAATACAGCCAGTAGTAGCTTTGGCAACTTTAAGGCTTTAGATATCCTTGAGAATTTCACTTTAATAAATTATTTCTTGTAAAAAATTTCATGAAGGTTATCCTGTTTTAAGTATAGCAGTCAAAACAATAAGCAGATATAGGGCTAAAAAGCATGAGTTTGTATAATATAGGCTTAATTTATGACTTTCTAGTCTTATGCTGCAGAAGCTATTTGTCTGGCAGGTCTTGGGTGAAGATTAAGACCATGTTATGAAAGATTGGGAGAGACATGGGTGGAGGTTGTTAAGCTGCCATTTTACTACTTTGATTCGTTAAGTGGATAAATTATACTGTGACTTGCATATGATTTTTATACAGTTGTCTACTTACCATTTAAAACTGTAAACCTAAAACTCTAGAGCATTTTTACATAAATACAAATAAGTCTACACCGGTTAAAGCTCATACATTTTTACCAGTTTTTTTGGTTTTATGCTTCTCTCAGCTGGTACACTGAATATTTCTGTCCCCACCATAAGGCAGGTTAAAACATTTGGGCATCTATACTGTGGAGGAATATTTAGGTTTTTAAAAAGCTCTGTACTAGATTTTTATATCTTTTTTTTTTTTAACCAGTTCCTCAATCTGTATTATATGTTTGCTCATAAAGACTAAATGTGCTGCCTGGGCTGTTTGTCAGGGTTCTTTTAGGAATGGGGCCATATCTATTGTTCCTTGCCCACCTAAACCTCTTTTGTCAGTAGAAGGACTGGGAATATAGAAATGGATCCCTGGAGGGATATATAGTAGCTATGAATAGTATGTTAGTTGACCACAAAGCAGAGCTGTTACTGGCACAAAACAGAGACAGCTCATTAGAGAAAAGAATATTGTAGCAGTGGAAGAAGTTTTGCTTCAAATTGCTTTCCAAATGTGGCATTCAGAAATGAGATGGACCACAACACCCAAAAAGGATGGATGATCTTGAAATTAAGTTATGGGATTTTAATTCCAGGAGTGATCTTTGCCAGTGAGGTTTGTGCTAATGGACACACTACAGGCTCTGTCTATGCCTTTGCTTTTTTCTAAATGGCAGTTGTTCCACACAGGGGTACAGACTTTTTCTTCACTCTAAATCCCTTAAATGAATTGCGAGATACAGCTTCATATGTTCTCCTGTCTTCAAAAGAAAGAATGGACTGTGTAAAACTGGACAAAGGCTGATAATTCTTTACCTGGCATGTGGGTTACTTGTGAAAATATTTGTGCAGTACCATTTTACAGGGAGGTTTAAAAATTTGTTTGTTCTGTTGAACAGAATAAAAAATTTACAGCATTTTTCTGTTTTCAGAAACAACAGTCCTTTCGTATTTCCCAGGCCTCAGTACAGAACATGATGTGACTTACCCAGTCACACAAAATTTCACAACGTGGACCCAGGAGCCCAAGAGATGTCAATGTTTCAATAAAAAGGCTGGGCAGTTCCTGAACGAAACCTGAACTTTCCCATCCTTCCTGCCTCAAACACAAAAGGATAAGTTATGTCTTCTTATGACAATGTGACTTATCTATGACATTTACACGATCACTTAATGTGCTATAAACTAATTGGTATATCATATAAAATGCTTGTATTTCTCATTGTTTCCTCTTTCATTGTAGCTTATTGAAATATAAAAATTCAGTCACTTAAATGTTGGGCTTAATCCAAATTCACATTAAATTTCTTAAACTGTTGGTACACCCCCTAATTAAGGACAGCATAATCCCTTCTGCTATGGTAGGCAACTGCAGATAATAACTAGAAATACTGCATTTCTAAAAGCTACTTTTTTTATGGTTCTAGTGTGTTTTGCAAACCTTTGATAGGGTCAATCTCATTTATGAGCTCCTTTAACTGCATTTTCCTCATACCTTTTAAACTTCATGCTTTATGTAGTACACAGTAGGTCAGCTTCATGTAACCCACCAGAAATATTTGAACTGGGTCATAAGAGGCTCAGTCTAAATTGTTTAGCTTTTCCTTATCTTATAAGCCTGCCTTTAGCTCTAAGTCTAGGGTTCTTTCTTTTGATGGTCACTTTGTTACATTTCAAAGTTTAAGCTATTTTTTCCCTCCATTTACATTTTATAATGTTCTCAATGTTGAGATTAGGAACAGAGGAACACAATATCAACTCTTCTGGTACAGACCTAGGCATCTCCTCAAGCATTTGTTTCCAACAATGGCCATAAACAGATAGGTCAAAAAATAATACAAGGCTTGGCTTTATCCATTCTCAGTAAAACAATGACACGTGGGGTAAATAAATTTTGTACTTTACTAACCGTAGTGGGTTGAATAAATGGGATTCAATCACCTAACTATAAACATCTACAGTCTAGACATGTACATCTAAGCTTATCATTTTAGGCCCTTTATAGTCATCGGGGAGAAACAGAGCCTGCTAAAGTGCAACTCAGTTTATCCTGAAGTCGCTATCTAAAATACCTAAGATTAATTGTACTAAAACATCTATTTTGCTCCATTGAGTCTAAAGGGAGCTTGGGTTGACTAGCTAAGATACAGGCAGAAAGCATTTACATTTGGTCAGTTGACTTTCACATGAGGTTTCAAACTTTATTTTGTAATGAGTCATCTGAATCTTGTTACTGACACTGCATTTTTTAAGACTTAAACGTAGATTGTTCTGCTATGGAAATCAAGCAAGGCTTTGAGTTTTCAGAGGTAGACCCAAATGGTTCTAAGCAAGCATCCTATTTTATTGGAACATACTTAAAAGGCAAGAGTGTGCTGATCTCCTTTTTCTTATACATTCATGCTACCTTTACAAGAGCTTATGTTGTCCAGGAGTACCCTGAATCAATAGATATCCTCACAATCCAGCATCTTGTTTTCACACCTTCTTTGCAAGTAACCTGAACTCCCAAGGCGGTCAGACTGCTTCAAGTCCTGCCTTCTTTGCCTGAGTTGGTCACAGCTACGACAGTCTGGTGGTTAAAATATTAGCTTGAATCTATGTATCAGTTCTTTCTCTACTTATGTCAAGCCAGTGTCTTAACCACAGGCTGTAGACAGTTAGTCATTCTCACATGTGTAGCATTGCCTGAAAATTTCATTGCAAGTAATATATCTCTTCAAAATAGTTTGCCTTGTATAAAACAGTATAGATGGGTGAAATTACTGATTGTCAAAAAACTCAGATGACATGTCTGTTTGACAAGCAGGTCATATGGGTGAGCTACATGCTACAGCAGGCAACAGGAGTTGGGTGCCTCACAACAGTTTTTATGAAAATCTCTCCCTAGACATTTTGATAACAGATTCTTTGCTGGTGCTGATTTTGTGCCATCACAGGCTAAAGATTCAAGTCTCAGAGGGGTTTAGGCATCTGATGTCCATGGGAGCTCAGCACCACAGAGAGTCTGAGCCCAGATATGTAGTCCAAAACTGTCAGTCAGGTTGACTGAAGTCTCTCCAAGTGAGACTGAGGATGAGCAACTCAGTCCTGCTATAGCTTCAGTGATGCCAAGGCTTGGCTGGCTAAATCCATATCTCATCAGGATGCAAACCAACCTCCACGTCTAGGGAGTTCTGTGATGCTGCAGTCAGCCATCAATGCCCAAGAGCCAGCTAGAACCACACTGTGCCGTAAACCTTTCCAATGAAATAGAAGGGGGGAAAAAGGCTTATTGGATATGCTAATCCATTTAAAAGACAGAGGGGAACTACTCTCTCTTCCCTCTGGAATTGTATTAAGACTATTTTCTATTGGAATTGTAGTAATGTGTAGCAATTTAGCATCTTTTATCTTGGTAGACCACATATGTATTCTCAGTGGTATAAGTGGCAAATACAACAAGGACTTCTGAAATCTGAGATGGTCTTTTCCAACCTAAATGATTCTATGTGTTCAGGCTGCTGGTGGTTGCAGTGAGCAGTGGAAAATCTATGCAAACTCTTTCCAGCATAATGTTCCGAATGCATAAATCTGCAGAAACACTTAAATGTGAGTGCAGAAAATTACATCTAAATACATCAGTTTAAATGTTTTATTATTAATGCATTGATATATTATAATCAGGGTAACTAAATGGGATTAATAGAGAAAAGATCTAATTTAATACTTCTACAATGTGAGTCACTGAAAATAGGTTTCTAGTTATATAAACAGAAGCTAGCCATTTCTCTCACAGATAATATGCTTGTATAGACACTCATATAGTGCAGAAAAACAGTATTTTTCTTTTCATTAAATGTAGCTGGCAAAAATAATTTTTAATTGTGTGAGAACTTTAAAAATACAAATACTTTAATTTTTCCTAAACCTGTCATATGCATAAATAGAAATCTTTTGGCAAATAAGATATTGAAGTGTAGCTTATGTTTTGGTGAAAATAACTATGTGAGGTAGCAGATTTGAGGGGCAATTAAACAGGTGTGCATGAACCATCAGATAAAAAAAAGTAATAAAATAAAAATATAAGGTTTTGTGACACTTTAAGAAAGGATGTCATTGCAAAATTACTCAGGAAAAAATAATCCACGGAAACTGAGCTTTAAGACCCTGGTGAGGTTCTTCTCCAGGTATGTTGATGGGAATTCCCACACCTAAATTTGGATGTCTTTTGTCACAAGGACCCACATTAGTATTTATTCTTCCTAATTGTTTCTGTCTTGTTTCCCATGCTGTACAACTGTTCATCATAGTTTATCCTTCTTTAACAATGTCTATCAAGTTATGGGGAAGGCTCCTCACTGGTGCAGGACTCACTGGTACCCCCAAGGAAAATAATATGGACAGCCTATGAGGCCAACAGCAAGGATAATAGGAAACATGGCAGTTATCAGATATTTCTGAAAACAGCTAAAAATAGTGTTCTGCACTTTGGGAAAATTAGTCAGTGAGTGATAGTGCTGATGAGGTGATGTAACTCAGCTTTCTGCCTCTTCATTTTCATGCCAATGTTCTTCTGGAACCAGGCAGAACTGGATTGCTCTTACCTCAAGTTGCTTGTGCAGTATCGGTTTCCGTTCATTCAGCTGAAATACCTTCTTCCCTTGAGAAGAGCCATTACTGTTCTTTTTTAGCTCAGACTCACAAATGTTATGAGGGATTGTTTGGAGTTTTAACAGTTAGAGTCCACATGTGAGGAAAAAACAGTTCCCTCCAAACAAACTCATAGTTCCCTGGAGATTATTCCCTGGATCCAGATTACTAACAGTGGGAGGAAGGCCAACACAAAGGCATAAAATATAATGGAATGACTAAAACAATGTGGCATGGTTCTTAGGATGAATTTCCATAACCCAGTATTCATGGATGTTGATTGTTTGTTGCACAAGATGTGGTATAAGATGTTAATTATTTTATTTATAATTGTTGAAAATATTCATTTAAGTTTCAAAATAAATGTGTTTATGCCTTCTTGGTTTGTTTCTGACTTCTATTGTCAGAATTAATTTATTCATGTATGTGTTCTCTCACACTTGTTCCAAGCGTAGATTTTCAAATTTCTGTACCCTGAACATGACATTCTATGACACACACCAGCATAGTTCTGTAGCTGGCTGAACTGTAGCTATAAGTAGATCTGTTATAGAAAATAAAATTGCACACTAGAATGAAATATGCATGTAAATAATATATATAGGGGAATACTTGATTTATAAGTTTGAGCAGGTAGGAATTGGAAGAGATCAGTTGTCTAATTAAGCTAATTAAGTAAGATTAATTCTAGTTTCGGTAGAATATTTTTATATCATCAACCCAAAATTGCTCATTCAAAATGCTTCTGTACACTCTGAGCTACTATTTGTGCACATACAGTAAAGAAATAAGGCCTTTACAATGTGAGCTATACTGTGACAGAGAATTGTTCATTTGCAGTCCCTGGAGCTTAAAGAGGGCAGAAATGTGGCTTTACAATTCAGTATGTGGAGGAATCCAGATCTTGTGTATATTCTTCAAAAGAAAATAATAAAACTATTCATCATACAGTACAGGTTAATCTGCACCATTAACTTATTATCAACATTTATTGCAGTTCACTTAAAGACAGAAGTATTATATGATTGTAACTGAGTGGAGAAACATGCCTGAACTTTTTTCTTTTTTTTAATAAGATTCCTTTTTAATTGTAAGACTATATAATTCATCCTCCATTTATAACATAAAAGAACAAGAGCAGGAAAGAGAGAGGTGGATTTAGTTGGAAATTGATTCCTTCATCCTGAACATCGTCACAGACCTGCAAGAACAAGCTCCGGGGGTAACAGTGAGCAAATACAGAGGAATGAACTCTGCGCTCCCTCTGACTGGATGAGGGTGTTTCCTTCTGATTAATTTAAATACCCCAAACCAAATTCTGGCCCAAAAATGGCAGTCCACTCTCAGTCCTCTTGTGAGGGCACGAGAGCTTTGGTGTTGCGTCAGATAAGAAAATTTGTTAAGACAAAAGCCACTTGTTTAGTTGGCTTGTTTGTGGGGCTGCTATTTTAGCTGGATCAGCAACTTGGAGACAAGGAGGACTCCACATGCTGACTCTTCCACCTCATTTCAGGAGCAGAAGGATGGAACAAGGTCAAGAAATGGCAAGAAGAAGTTTGGAATGCCTTTGGCTAGCAGAGTCAGGATGTGACTATGAATGTGTAACTCCATCCAAGGAGATTTTATTTCAAAATTCAATGACCTTTGACGTAGCAAAGCCTGGGCCAGAGCTTAATTCCTAGTTCCCAGACCTAAGATCTGAACAAAATCTTAGTAGTGCTAGAGAACCTGACTTGAGTTTTACTGCCCAAGTCTGATCCCAAACAAGGGGAATTCCTCATGTAGACACGTGGAAACATCTTGGTGATGCCACAGAGTAGCACTACAATAATATGGCTGGGTCGCAAGTCCATAAGAGCTTATATATAACCTCATCAGCCCACAGGCAAGTCAGGGACTGAAGAGTCAGCAGAAACTTAGGAACCTGCATGCCCTTTAAGGCACTACTTTGTGAAAACTGAGCATTCAACAGGCATTCAGATTGCAGTTTATTTGTTGAATCACGGTGGGAAGATGGGCACCTGTCCACTGGGAGCTGCACTGACACTGATGTCGACAACTCTTTCCACATACACAACCGGAGGGGCTCAGAAGTGGGCCTGGGCCTTTGCTGCTTGGGCTGGTCTCCAGTAGGAACTTTCAGTGGCTGTGACCAAAGCTGGACAGGAATCAGAACAAAGTAGATTGGTAAAATCCAAGGATTTCATTACCAATTCCCTGAACCATCCAAACCCTTTTGAACCAGGCTTTCTGCCAATTTTCTCCCAGGTGGTATTGTTTTGCCTCAATGTACAAGATATTTAAGGAGCAGCTCTTTAAATACAAACCTTTTAAGGTAAAGTTCAAGTTTTCTCTTACTTTTTTTTTAAGTTATAAGGAAAAAACCAACTTAGAAAGACCCTCTCAATGCCAACAGAAAGACAAGAATTTTCCACCTTGCCGCTTAATTGGCAATATAATAGTTTAGAATGTACTTTTAAGAGCTTTGGACACGCTAGCTGGTATTATCCTGTCCAAATGGCATTAGTGCTTTGTTAACACTCACTTACTGCACTCGGCATGCAAGAAACCTTCTTGCTGCTATATCACAAGGCTAATTTCTAAAATGTCTCCAAAATGTCAAGCTGGCACTTAAATGAAGACATAAATGAAGCATATGAAGTAACTTAAAAATCTGAAATAAAATAAAAGTTATCATCCTATAAAATATGACACCTTATTTTTTGTAGTAGAGATTGGCTTTTTTTCTTTGGTCTGGCTTCATCAAGGTGTAGTTGAGCACATTCTGGATGAAAATGATGTTCCCAAGTTCTGCACGTGATGAATTTGCAAGCTATAAGAATGCAGGCGTGAATTCTGGCACCTTCCAAGCTGCACATTTGTACTTACAAATTCACCCAAGATTTATATCCATTACTAGCAGATGATGTCATCAGCCGTTGCACATATTCCCTACCTCATTTTCCCAAGGTAGGATTTAAATTTTTTTGAGGAATGTTGAACTGGCAATGAGTACTGATAATGAGCAACAAATAGCAGGGACAATGTCAAATTATTTTTAATACCAGAACACTATTCCTTTGCGGTTAATACTCTGCAAAATGTTAATGCATCAGCAACTTTGTTACCACGTAAATGCATTTCCCACAATATTAGAAGGTTTTTCTCTTACCTATAATTTCAAAATTGCTAATGCAGCAAAAAGGTGACCAGCTCAGAGAAGCTACCCTCCAGGGAATGGACATAAAATCAAATCCTGCCCTAATCGGACAAAATTCCTTCTAAGATTACTAGAAACTTTTATATGACTTGGGCAAGTAGGTCTTGGCCCATTTTCACGCTAAATAGGTACAATTTATCCACTGATTTATGGTAATGGGCTAAATTCTGCTCAGTAGGATTTGGGTAAATCTGGAGTAACTGTATGGTTATCAGTGGGCTTTTTTCTGGACAGTCACCAGTGCAAATAAGAGTAGAAGAATCTGGCTCTTTGCATAAGGTTGCTATTTATTCAAAATATGCTCCTACAGGCTGTTCACATTCTTTCTGCAAATATTTTAGTTGTGACTCAGGGCTATGGATTCAATGTGAAATGAATCACAAAAATATCAGACTTCTAATGAATGATACGTAAAGAACAGAAGAAGCCTATATTGAACAGTGATTTTTAAAAAGGGCAGAGACTTTTTTTGCTGCCCATAAGGGGCAGTCATGAGTCACGACTTACACTATACTTTGTCCAAGACTTATGGGAATTTTATTTCTTATAGGGAACTGGAGAAACATTTCATGGAAGAATTATTGACATATGCCAACATCTTTTATGGCAAGATGTTGTTGCTCAGCAGTAGATGAACTGCAGTTGTTGCCCAGTAGTAGATGTGCCAAGTACTATATAAAGCATGTCCACAGTGAAACACTGCTTCTTCCATCAGATAATACCAAGCTATGGCTAGTGGTATAGAGGATGTGCTACTTCAAGCAATTGAAGCTAACTACATTCTGGCTGAGATCATTCTGCTTCTTTTCTTCCTGGAAATCATGAAGTCATCTCAATTTTTATTTGCTCCTGCAAGTTAATTTGCTTATAAAACTTAATGTAGGCAAGGAAAGTGTGAGTTTGTCACAATAAAACCCCAGTATATTTTGCCACAGGAGTCTGTTCTTCTCAAAGCCTCTATTTTGAATACACAACATTTGTCCATAATTCCTATATTGACCCCGAACTGGATTAGATCCTCGTTTGGAGCTAGCAGCAATGTTGAAGTAGTTCTTGGTAAATTCTTTGTGGTAAATAATACTTTTAACATATTTCTCTTTTATTCTGATTATAGATGGTCCAATGACAGACTTTTAAAAAATGTGTGTATTTTTCATGTGTAAAATAACTGTCAGTGTCTGGTTTTAAAGCTTTTAGTACAGAAAACTTAAATATTGAGTTAATGGGTGAAAGCTTCTACAGAGCTATTTTGATTTTGCAACCATACTGAGAGATCATGACTTACTGACTTACCTCATTTAATGTTATGCCTCAGTGACAGCAGAAAAGCACTTTCAAAGTCAATATATTCCTGGGACTGACCTCTGGAGATGTCCAATCTCTCCATTGACTATAGAAGGGGATTAAAATGATTCCATTTGTACCATAAAAAGTACTTAAATTTGCTGGAATGAATTGGGACCAAAGTGTCTGAAACAAAATTTTATTTATACTGGAAATGCCTATGCTTACAGATATTGATATTTATAGACATAGAAAACTACCACTTCAGAGAAGTGTCATCATCTTTTTAAATCACACCTAGATATTTCCATAATTTACCATGTCAGCTCATCAAAATAAAACATTATGGTATATCACATGAGATATTGTCTGGTTAGGAAACTCAGAGTCATGCAAATAGTACGGTTTAGGTCTGCAAAGCATGATGGAGTTTCTGGATGGAAATGCTCACTGTTCACCCAACCTTTTTTTTGTTTCATTTTGATTTGTTTTGGTGAGGGGTTTTCTGGTTTTCTACTTGCAGTGAAAATGCAAAAGGCATTCATCAAATCTTTCTTCTGGGATTATTTTTTCCAACCATGTCTCTAAATAAATAAATACAAGATTTGGCTGTTTCCCATATTACACATTAAAACCTATCAAACATAATAAGCATGACATACCAACACTATGAACTGTAAGGTCTGTGAAGTATGAAGCCTCTTCTTACTGTGTCTGAATCACCCGTTCTCTTCGGGTAAACCTGGTTCCAACACAAAATACTATTAATTAAAATATTAAAATCATGGCTCATATAGGCAGCTGCTGTAAGCCATTCAAGACTCAGCTATTTAAATACTCTCAAGAAAGAGACCTCATTTTATAACCACTTTCACTGTGACCCCTTATGACTCTGATTGTTAAAATTCTGTGAAAATAATTACTCAGAGCTTCACATTGCTCTTGTTCGTTCTTTCTTTCTTTCTTTTTTCTTTCCTTCCTTCTGTCTTTTATTTTTTTTTATTTGAAGCTGGACCTCTTTACCATAGAAGCCATCCATTATATTCTGACAGTGTTCTGCTTGGACACAGCCTTGTGCGGCTCTGTTTCAGTTCAGAAGAGCAGAAATGCACAGCAGTCAGCTCGGTGTTCAGGCTTTCTATCTGGTCCTCATATTACATCTTTTTTTTTCTGCGTACATCTGGTAAGGTAGTTTTCTAAATTTGTCACTATTAGAGCAATGCAAACTATTTATGAGAAAATCTCCAAAACACATGGAACTCACCTGCTTCCATGTTTCATTATGGATCTGAAATTCAGCCCAGCTTCATCAAACATTTCACAAAGTTCACAAATCTTTCCAATACACCTGGCTGAGGTATAGTTCTGCATCTCAGTTATCCAAAGCCCAGACTGCATGTGAAATCAAAGGAACCTCTTTAGTTTTCAGGTTTTGCTTTTTAATTCAGTTTTGCTCTGTGCTGGCTCAGTTTATTCAGGCTCCAAATTTGAAATAAAACTTTTCCTTCTCCCCGAACTTTCACCCAGCTCTTCTCTGTCTGCCAAAAATGCGATCAACAGGAATAGCTCTGAAGACCTCACCTCAGGCAAGGCTCCCATTCCATTTTCCTCAAGGGAAGCTTGACCTGGCTAAGAGGACCGATAATGAGCAAGAAATAGTAGGGGCAGCCTCAAGTATTTTTAACACCAGAATGCTACTCCTGTGTAGTCAGCAGCCTGCTGTGAAATGCATCAGCAACTTTGAAACTATGAAAAAGATACTTCCCAACAGAAAGTCAGTATTTGCCTGCAGTTATTATTTACTGTTTGTTTAGCATAATGTGCTCAGCACAGTATAGGCACAAGTAAATGTAATCTCTAACCAATAACACAGAACACAGAGTAATACAAAAATATTTTAATCTGAAAGTTTAGTATGTCCAGGTTGATCTGGCAGGGAACAGGCTTAGCAAATTCAATTTTTGTGTGTCCTAAAGTACCACACTAAAATATAGACACTTTCTATTCCATTCAGTTCTAGGGAGAATCTTATACCTCTTCACATCCCAATGCCTTTCTAAAGAGCATGATGTCATGTAACTAATATCTGTCATATGCAGTTTATCTTTCTGCAGTGTGAGGAGATACTCTATGCCTATCATTGCATTTGGGTAACAGTTTTGGGGAGGGAGAGCGGGAGAGCTGAGTGATAAAAGTGCTACATCTAGCAGAAAAGTGGGTTGGGTGAACGGCATGTGATAGACAGGGCAACATGGGTTGTCGGGGGGGGGGGTTGACATTTCTTTTCCTGTGAGAATTAATTCCAGAAACTTGGACCAACCTCTTGAAAGGAATGTTTTCTCCTCTGCACAAACAAGCATTACCTTCTGTGTAGAAAGCCTTGCTGTGCCTGGGGAGGGGATTTTGCATCCCAGGTTCCCACCCTGGTGCCAGAGAGATTCTTTGAAAGCCTGTCCACACTGCCAGCTGCAGACAGATTTGCTCCTCCTGCGTTAACCCCAGAACCAGAAGGGCGGTTCTGGATAAACTGCCAAATCAGGCCTGGAAGCAGAATAGTCACGTTCACACACAAAGGGCAGGGTATATTAGCTTGGGCATGGCGCCAAGTACATGCAGCTATACTGCTTCCAGATGCAAACTGGTGAGTCCACAAAGTCCTAGTCTGCACTTGCATGGACTTTCTAATTTGGATCTCTGGACCATGCTCTATTTTGCCCTTAGCTATCCTGAGCCCAGGCTATCAATCATCTTGCAGGCAAGGGGAAGACTTTCAGCACGCTTCCTTTTTTTTTTAATTCTTAGAGGAAACCAGTGGAGAGAGGGGACGTTCTGGAATAGTTGTATAGCTTGTGTTGTTGGGTTATGCTACTACATTTAGTTGCAGATTCCTAGGGCAGATGGCTTAGGGATGAGGTATATCGCATTACTGAATTCCAGATGGGAGGTAAGAAAAGCTTGTATAAACTCAGACCAAGGTCACTATCTACTAGGAGAGGTGGAACCTCCTTGTCAGAAACCAGGAGCATAGGAAAATGGAAACCAGTTGTACTCTCATCATTGCTGCATTGATCGTCGGAAGTTTAGAGGATATTGGCTTAGAATCAAATCAGAATAGAATAGAATAATTTCAGCTGGAAGGGACCTACAACGATCATCTAGTCCAACTGCCTGACCACTTAGAATCAGAATCATTTAGGTTGGAAAAGACCCTTAAGTTTGAGTCCACCGTTAACCTAACACTACCAACTCCACCGCTAAACCATGTCCCTAAGTGTCACATCTACACATCTTTTAAATACCTCCAGGAATGGTGACTCAACCACTTCCCTGGGCAGCCTGTTCCAATGCTTGATAACCCTTTCAGTCGAGAAATTTTTCCTAATATCTAGTGTAAACCTCCCCTGGTGCAACTTGAGGCCATTTCCTCTCATTCACTCCTTTCGTTATGAAGTTGCTCAGGCCAGAGCAGTTGGGGTGCACGCTGCTGAGAGCTCTGTATGTGTCAGTGCAGCGTGGTGAGGAAGGAAAGTTGGCATAACACAGACAAATATTAGCTACGCTGTCTGGAAGAATTTATTACAGAAAGTCTACCAAATCTTTGCCTAAAATGATTTTCAGCCAGACTAATTGCCCCAAACACAAAAAAGGGGAAAATATCTTACCCAAAAGCAAGGAGTGAAGAACCAGTCCTGGGTCTCATATTGGGGAAGTCTTAGAGGCCTGGGAGCAAACCATTGCCTATCTGAGCAGAATGGTTTCCTCACTCCATCCCTTCATCCTAATGTTGGGAGTTCAAGTTAATGAAAGCCAGCATCATTTAATTCAAAACCACAGCTGTGTTCTTAATATCCAGGAAGAATCCTAGATGTCAAGGAGTAACTAAGCCATGCTTTTATAGAAACAATTAGTTTTTTGTCCAAGAATGGAGCTCTCGTAAGAAACTGATGAAAAGACAAAACAACAGGCAAGAATTGTTTTCTACTAGAAATCATCCAAGCTAAATAACCAAAACCAAATCTGAATCTTAAAATCTAACCACCTTTTAGAAACCAGTTTGAAAAGGGATACAACTAATCAGGAAACCACATCCCCATCCTTCAGGCAAAATGAGATATTGAAAAGCTTTCCTTTGGAGAATTAGGGTGAAAAAGCACAACTGAAAACAATATTCAGAATGTCCCACCCCATCTGTAGAAAGATTTTATTGTTTCAATAATCTCTAAACAGTTCAGTTTAGTTATGTCCTAATAGTAGTTGAAATTATGAAACAAAAGTTATATGAAAATGAGAAAGCTGATATTTTGCATTTTGAAATCTTTAAACGCAATACTTTAAAAAGTATTTTTAAAAATCTGATTTTTGTCCAAGTGTTAAAAAGTATTGCAAGTGATCTTTCTCCACATGAAGTCTCAAACTGAAAATGGTAACCACACCAGATTAAAGTCTCTGTGAAATTCTGAATCAGCTGCAGAAGGTAGTGGGAGCTAGAGATGTGCAGATGAAGGTCATGATCATTGGCTTTCATCTGCAATAGGCTTCATGTTAGCTACCTCCTAGTAATCTGGTCTTGTCATTACAATCCCATCTATTTTCTCCTAAGGTCAGTAAAATAACAGACATAAGCTTCAGTCCCCAATGACTGGCAACTCAGAAGCTGGAGCTAAGATTTCATGACACAAACATTTTCAGCTTTGTGTTGCAAATCCTCAGCTACCTTTAAAGTAAATTAGAGATTAGAGGAAGGGGAAGCAGATGTGTAACTAAGGGCTCACTCAGGAGAGGAAGGGGAAATCTCCTCTGCCCACAACATCCACCTGCTTATTATCCACTAAGGTAAAAACTCCTCCTGCTTTAATCTGCCAGAACTATTAAATTAAATGGGAGTCGAGGGCATTTAGCTCCACAGAGGACTGAGATGTTAAGTAACATTCATTCCATTCATTTTGTCAATGCTAAAGCTAACAACAATCCTCCACTCTCTGTGTTTTGCTTTTTATGTTTTTAGAGTTTACTTCTTCTTGTTAAAGATATACTTGAATCCAAATTACTGGGATTAGAAGGAAGAAGATGGAAATTAATTCATTCCATGTCAAGGTGATTGAAAGAAAGGAAATAGCACAAAATTAGTTTGAAAAGTAGTTTGTGTAAAGGACCAACAGACAGTAACTAGGAGTTATAACAAACAACAATTTAAAACTGACAGAAACTTGTACATAATATTCTATTCCTTCTGAAAGTCACTGTTACTGAAAGCTGTTGATGTTAAGAGCTTAATATGGTTCAGAAGAGGAGTATATACTCTACATAAAGTTAATCATAAATATTGGGAAAAGAACTTTATTGTGTCTGGAGAAAGAAAACATACTTTTATTTGAGCTTTATGAATTTTGTGAAATCAAAAATAGGGGATAATTCTTGGGCAAAATATGGTCTCTTGTCTTTCTGTAATGGTCACACATCCACTTTTCAGGTTCCATTTATTCAGTTTTCTTCTTTTTTTTTTTCAACATATAATACAGTTCAAAAGACACAGCAGTGTTTATGAGACTTTACATGAAATCTGTCACGTAAGTTAATGATGTATAAACAGTATAGGGTATTGGTTTTTTAGAAGAAAGTTTTGTCATACAATTCAAGTAAGATTCATCATAACACCAGAAAATTTCTGTGACATCCTGGGGATAACTAGGACGAAGTGGAATTTGAAGTGAATAATGATTATTTCATAAAAAATCTGGTCTTACCCAAGGATATTCAGCAAGGAGAGTATTTGTAGCACTAGGCAAAGCAGTTCTTTGTTCAGTTGGTATAACATACAGTCAGCTTTTTACAGGAGAATGGATTTCTTCACTGAAAAACTGAAGGATAAAATTCTTACATATATTTGTAGGTATGTGGTAATTGGCATGGATTTTGGAAACAATTTTTCTGAAAGAATTTCTCTCTACTTGGGATCGAATAGCTGGTTGATAGTGAAAAACAAGCAAACAAAAAGTCCCCCAAAGCCCTTAAGTTTTTCTTCTTTTCATTTTATGGAAAAAATTGTTAGCCTTTTTAGGATTTTAAATATTAATGAAGCCTAGTGTGATAACTTGAATATTAACTACTGACTTTTTTTCATATTTTCCAAGGAGAAAGAAAAAATTTGAAGGTAAGGGATTTTTGTTGTTTCCTCTCTGCCCCGCCAGGAGGGGGTTTATGTTTATTGGGGGGGGGGAGGGGGGGAGGTGGATCTTGATAGAAATGTCCAAAACACTGTCCAAGAGAAACTCTGCTAATTACTTTGATTTGCTGAAGCAGTGCTGCACAGTGCTACATCTCTAGTTTAGATCTTGAATGTAGACTGACAATAATAGTAAACCAGCAAATCCTCAGAAATTGTTCTGAGCACTAGGTTTGTCAATGGAGGAGATTATTGGCAGTGAGGTGGCAGCTGAAGCTTGCTGTGCAGCCTGCATCCACAGCTAATGGAGAGAAGGGTCTTTGAGGAAGCAAATCACCCCATCCTAAGAGAGGTGTTTAAGATAGATGTGCTGAATCAGCTGGCGAGATGCCATCCTTCTCCACTCCCTGAAGACAGGTCTCAGTGTCAAACTGATAGATGTCAAGTTTCTTAATGACTAGTGTTAGAGTAGGATATACCGCCTTCCATTATAATTATGTGGATAATTCTGTCCATTTAAACTGCATTTTAAATTACAGAGATGACAAATCTTTCAGAGACCAGAGCCGTTTCTCAAGAAAACCAAACCAAAAACCTCAGTTTAATTCAAAAGTGTTCACATTTTAATCATTGCTACAAAACTGTTATTTTCTACACTTCTACTGCACACTGTATAAATGCATCACCAAAAAATATGTTTCCCATTAAGAGCTTCCATTGTAAGTAAACTATGCAAACACAGTTTAATACCTAGGACTTGTCATATTTCTGGGTGACACAGAGACTGCCTGAGTTGAAATTGTAAGAACACCTGTATCCTGAATCTGAGCCTCTTCTGAAGAGGCAAAAAAGATATGGTTTTCCAAGTTTTGATATTTAAATGGATTTTTCTTTACGTACATTTCCATCTGAAACATTATGGACAAATCCATCAGCTGGGCCACATTGGTAACTTCTGGACCAGGGAGTAGATGGCAACCCCTGCACATCTTTTTCTGCTTCGTCCTTAATTGACATATTTCCCTACAGAGCACTCTTTGGGCTCTGCAAGAAACAGAGATGAAGCTCATCCTCATGACTTGTGCCATTACTTGTAGAGGAAGAACGATGACAACAGCTCTGGTACTTCTTATTTGGCATGGCCCTCCTGTGGCCATGGCCTTGCCAAGAAAACTCCACAAATGTTTCTCAAACTGCCGTGCTGGGACCCAGGAGCTGAGGTACATGCTGCGCCCAAGAGTTTAGCCATACACCAGCAGAGACAGAAAGCTGTGCTCCTCCATCTCCCATGTGTCTGGTCCCAGGGCTGCTTTAAAGATCTCTGCTCTCAGTCATTAGCAACGTTTCCAGGAGTTACACCCCCTTTCTGGTACATCCATTATGGAAGAGCTATAACCTCTTCTGTCCCTGACTTCTGCTTTTATTCTAACTTTTAGATTATACTGTTTATTATTCACAAAGGGAACGTCACTATTTTGTTCTGTAATTTTGTAATGTGGGCTGAATAGTCTGGAAAAGGATGGCAGGGAAGAAGGTGGATCTTGCAGAGAAGCAAGGAAAGGCAGGCAAGGATGAACAGAACCTAGGTCACTTAGGTCAGCTAAGCAAAGAGGAGGAATGACGCAGGAGGAAATTATGCAGATTACCAGACTTCTGTCAGGGAAAATCTATCCCATTGCCATCTCACCACCTCCATTTCACAATATTACTGAGAAAATTTATTTTTCTTATGTCAAATACAAAACAGAAGTGAAAGATGCAAAAATGAGAGGGCATCCCAAGCAGATCTTGTTAAATAACTGAAAAAAAAAAAGTACTAGAAATTAGAGCTGTAATCAGGTTTTGAAAAGTTGCAGTTTCAAGTTTTTTGACAAAATTTCAGAGGGGAACTTGGCTGATTTTCTTTAATGAAAACCATTGTAACAAATATTGTCGAATAGTTTGGACCTCATAGAGTGTTGTTTCAAATAAATTATTTCATTAATAGTTCCATTGTAGCTTCTAACATCACACAGAGATGTAACACTTAATGAAAACTGCCTACTTTTTAACTATTTGTAGCTAACACATAGCACTGTAATGTTATTCTTTACATATAGTATGTACTGCACAGTCTGATATCAGCTTTAATTAGTACTGAGCGCTCTGTAACACTGGTAAAACTAACAACCAGAATATTTTGGTATTTTGTTTATAATTTGGCAATCTGATCACCTAATGCAGAGAAGCTAGGACTACCAAATTCTTTCACATGGTCCACTGAGAGCTAGCACAATGATAAAAGAAAGAGATTTTCAAATATCAGACCAAATTTTGAACGGTGCACAGAAGTGTGAGACATTAGTCTGATTCAGATGTTTAGAGCTTTTGTCAGATATGAATGTGGAATATAAGTATAAACCACTGAAAAGTAATATAATAATTAATCAAAATTAGATTGGATTTCCATAGGTATAGGTCCTATACTTCACAACAATTTTTCTGATGATTATGAAATAGCAAGGCAAAACCAAACAAAGTAATAAAAACATCACTGCTTGAACATATTCACCATGTAACTCATTATTTACCAGCTTTGGCAAAACACTGTTAATAGCAAGTATTATAGAGAGGTCAAATTCCCATTCCTGTTACCGAAATGCCAGGAACACCATGCAATATGAAGTAGCTGGTTATGAGGAATGGAGTGGGTGCGGGGTTCAAATGTAGGGTCAAAACTGAAAAATAAGGAAACAGGGAGTATAGACCAAAAAAGTAAACCAGGCGTGGTATGTTCCAAAAGTTAGCTAATGATATAATTTTCCGTGTGCTCTTTTTTTCCACAAGATGCTAGCTGCAAGGACACTGCATCACATAAATGTCTGCTAAATCATACTACAAAGAAGCCTATGTATCTTGCATAAAGAGCTAAAGTTATAGATGCCAGCAGCTGTTTATTTCTGAAATACCCACCTTATAACAAACCTAGACTGTCTTCCAGCCCTGGAAAGATTAAAGTATCTTGAACAAGGCAGTGTTTGGCAGCTCATAAAAGATGGACAAAACCTTTCGTCCACTTGATCCATCCTGTGGACACTTGGCAGCCAAGCCTTGCTGCGCAGAGGGCCAGCTCCCTTCCCTGAGTGCAGCGTACCTGGACACAGCTACACAGTGGTGTGGGGCTTATGTAAACCAGATTGCAAAAAGTGGGGCAGTACGGAGTGCATAGGAGAAGAGTGACGACGTTCAGAATTTTAGCAAAGTTGTTTGGTGCAACCACCCCTTCCATTTCAGACAACCATATAAAGCAAGAACAAGATGCTTGATGAAAGGGTGGTAAATTCATAACAATCATCTTTTTTCTTTTTTTTTTTTGTAAAATATAATAATTCCAATCAACTGGTGGAATTTATTGACGAGGAAAGCAGAGAGACAAGTGCCATGTATAGACATAAGAATTAGGATAATTTGTTGACAGGTAATATTTGTAGATGTGCAGTATGTTTAATCTTACCTTGGAAATTGTTCTTTAGGGCTTAACCATATGCAGATGTTTGGACACAGTTTTTCAAGTAATATCATGTATATGAGGGTCCCAAACAGGTGCAAACCTGTATTGTTCCAGGAATTCAGAGGTGTCATGGCAGTTTACTACCTTTGTGGATCTGGACAAAGATCGTTACACTTACTTGCTCCTTTAATATATTTTCAAGAACAGGTTATGCAGTTACTCTACAGCAAACAAGAAATAAAGATTGGATCCAGTTTTCAGCTTATGTAAATTTTTATAGCTCCATGATTTCAGTATACCTTAGCCAACTTGGCCAGCAAAAGACAGCTGCTAATGTGCGCTGAAACACTGAAACAAAAAAAAATTTTTACCAGTACCTGAAGGATGCTGCTCCTTGCTCTAGTTGTTCTTTCAGAGCACCAGTGATAACCAGTTCCTCAAAACATTACTGGTCTTGAGCAGAGGTGTGACACATGACTGAAAAACCAAGCACCATGGCAGAAGGCAGACAACTCAGCTCAGTTCCAGTCTCCTTGTATTTTTCTAGTGATTCTAAAGGCCAACTGAGGATACACTTGGGGGGATCTTCAGCTGGTATAAAGCCAGCAAAGATGACTAAATGGCCAGGGAATGGGTGTGGATAACTACTACAGCGCTGCAGTGATTTCCAGCTGCCAGTATTGCCCTTGAAGACTGATTACTGCTGCTCATAATTTTTAGATTTTAGTGCCTTAGGATGTTCTAAATTGTACCAAGGGCCAAGTTGGGAAGACAAAAGCATCAGTCTGCTAAGAACCCATCCTTCGTTATACTCCTCCCACTGCACAGCTCAGACAAACCTGAAATCTGAAAGCAGCAGTGAGTCCAAACCACAGCGCATGGTTAGGATCTGAGGGTGATCTGACCCACTGTGCAGGACGGAGGGACCACCCACTCCAGTAGTGTGATGTGTTCCCATAGAAGCCAGTGGGAAAACTTCAGCTTGAGTGGAGCTGGATCACGGCTCTGTATCTGTTTCCAACCTAACTTTTTCCTAATATTTTGAGGGGATTGTCAGAAAGTTGATTTGACTCCTCTAGAGCAAAAAAAAAATATTCTAGAGCTCTGGAAATGTCCAACTATATATGTGTGTATATACATAGCAGTATTTATATTTCTCTATCATGCTTATGAGAGCAGACTCCCTGTTTAACAGGGATATGCCAAAGAAACATATTGCCGAGGGTTTTTAGTTTACCCATGCCTTCAGCAACCAGAAGGTAAGACCAGCTGTCCATTCCAACATTCACAGTGTCGTAGTCTTTAACTGAAATGTCCTGGCAGCAGTAAAGTTATAAGGAGTTCAGTGACATGTGCTAATCCACTGATCACTGCCTGGAGTGGATTTGACTGACCTTGCTGGGTAGGAGAATGTCCTTTTGCCTTATAGAATTAGCAAACTATAAATCTTTCAAGATTGGATAAGGCTGAAGATTAGGGGACAAAAGGCTACATGGTGTAATATGAATACCAAGTCTTTTTCCTCCCTTAATAACCATTTCTGAGTATTTATTACAATGTTTTATTCAGGATGTTGCCATCTAAAGTTGTGTCATCACTTCCATTAAAAAAAAAGTTTCCAGCAATATAATGTGGTTTGAAATTTGTGTCTGCAAAGTCTATCTTTGAAATTATTATTTTTTTTAATTGGCAGAGACACTTTTTCATTCTAAATTTAATTTACAGTGAGCAATGTCTACATTATTTTGGCTTGGCTATATTAGTCCATTTTCATAAAAATAAAAAACTGACAGTCAAGTTTATATGAAAATGAGAAATGAGCCTGAACCAAACCCCAGGAGAAAAGTCTAAGTAGGAAGTTTGCAGTCAGGCCATCCATCTGCCTCTGAATCATGTAATAAGATATAATCTTCAGAATGGGGTAAATCTAAACTTCAGATCCAAATCCCTTAAACAAAGTTACTTCAGATTAAAACAATTTTGAATGCTTGAGATGAAATTGGGATGAAAATGTTACATCCAAATTGTCATCGCTTTTTTCCTGTGTGGGCTGTATCTCCATGGATGCCAGTGTAACATAACCTGCATAACACTTGACGAACAGTCAGGCAGCAAATAGGGAGCAGCTCAAGTGGAGTGGCTCATAGCAGGAGCAAAATTCAAGAGCATTGAACTCAACTTCTGCAGGCTGCAGTGGGGGCAGGTGTTATGGTAATTACTGGTTTCCAACTACTAAAGAAACACGTCTTTTCTCTATTGTTGTAAGCACAAGATGATCTCAACATTGTGAATATAGTGTCTCATCCTATAGAATACGACCTTCTGTTGACTTAGACTATCTTTTTTCCTACCATCAAAGCATGTATGGAAGGGGATTTGGAAGACTTCAGCAAAGTTTTCTTCAGTCCTTTCTCAAATGATGTTTGAGCTTTTTGCCCTTTATGCTCCATCTCATGCCAGCATCTCATCTGGGCGGTTGTTTTGCTGCAGGAGTCCAGAATGACTTCACTGGAATGATACAAAGAATTAATTTCATCCTGTATGTTCATGACATTATTTTCATCCCTCTCCCTGTTCTCCATGCATTGCTGCTCTGGAACTGTGAGCTGTCAGGGTCAAGATTGCTATTCATATATTTTTTGATATTTGAGAGAGCTCTTTGCACCCTCCTACATCTCCCAGGTTTTCTGGCCGTCCAAAATAAAACATGTTGAAATGCTTAAGAACTTTTATGAGGCAGTTCGAGGCAGGTAATAGCTACAATGGTTTCCCATAAGATCACTCCATTAACAGTTTTGAATGTGCTATTGTGGAGATTCTCAAGTACAAAAAGAACTCCAGGGCATCCTTTATCATCACAGGGCCTTCCTTCTGTTGTCTGCTCTTCCAACAGTGTTTCTGGACCCCTCTAACAAATAAGCTGTGATCTTCCTCTTTCTTTAAATCATATGAAATCAATCTTTTTCTGAACAAAAGAATAAATTGGAAGTAACAACTCAAACTTTTTTTTTGTACAAGAAAAATCCTATCACGTTGTTCCATGACAAAGCATAATTCAGTTGTGTCTCCATTTTGCAGGAAATCTTGCTGCCCCTCCACCCATCTTACACCAACTCCCAGAGGTTTTCCTCAGGGAAACAAAGCTCTGCAGAGGCTACAAGAGAGTCAGCTGGTCATTTTTCTAGCTAAAGAGTTATATATGTTCAGTGTCTTGCATCCTTTTCATAATACTCCTCCATCTCTGGAGTCTGTAGCTGGTCCTTACAAGTCAAACTCTGGTGCCACAATATCTTACAGATTTGATAGTTGAATGATCATCAAATTGTTGAGTTTAACTCAGTCTTTGCATCCTGTCTTTCTCAAAGCCAACTTAATTCCAGGTCAGGCCTCCCATCTCTCTATCCAGCCACAACAGTACCAAGTCCCTGGTCTTTACTTCATTTTTGGGAAGTATGGCTTCATGAGGAAAAAATTGTGACTGACAGCAGAGAAATGATTAGCTGGACCACAGCCAGGGCCTGTGGGCAAGAAAAAAGATTGCGCCCAAAGCACACAAACCACAGACCGTGGTGCTCTAATGCTACCTTTTGCTGCCACATCTCCTACCACTGTCTGAATATCTCAGCAACATATGCATAAGGTCTCCAGACTTGCATCATTGAGGTCACTTTACATACCAACTCTCTGGACAAACCATGACTGCTAAAGCAAGGAGATCATAGGCTTTGCAAACAAACTTCTTAGACTTACCCTTTATTGATAGGAAATGGAAGAGAAATACAAATCTGCAGAAGAACAAACACCACCATGCCAACTTTCTTCCACATCTAAAACTCTCTCGCCTTCTGTCATTTTCATTGTCCTTTTTCTCTCTGTTCAACCTTCCCCTTTTTAGGATAGTATCTTTATTTGACTAAAGAGCATGCCTATTTTTAAGTATTAGCTTATAACTTTTTTCTATTATTTTATCATTCTTCTCAAGTTCTTCTATTTCATTAGAGAGTGAACTACTATTATGGGGATCATCAGTTGTTGATGGCCCTTTCATTTCAGACCAGACATCAAGCTCAGTTTTCACAGAAGAGTCTATTTTATGCTAATATGGCCTTTCCAGTACACTAGGAACCACATAATCAGGGTGATAGCGCATTTTTCATTCATAAATCCAAGACCGAAGGTGCACAGCAAATCAACCCAGTGATTCTTCTTTTTCTGTGTGTACTCTGGGTCAGCATATACTGCAGGCAAAAAATAAAATAGCAAAGAATTACAGCAGCATGCTTCAGACTTCAGCTAGGGATGTTGCTACAGCTGAGTAATGACGGAGTGCATTGATATTGCAAAAGGTAAATAAGCATAACAAAATGTCCTAATGGGCTAGCTTTTCCAAATGCTTAGTGGAAATCTACATTGCTTTGGACTGTTACCATTTATTTGGCTAAGGCACCATCCCCTGAAAGTTGGACCAGGATGCTCTAGTCGAACCACTGGAATTACTCACTTTGGAGTTGAGTAATGTTACATCGTATTCTTTTGAGGCCATTCATTCCAAAAGAAAAGGACCAAAAATATCTGCCTATTTCCTGCTCCTCATTAAAATAATTGACAGAAAATTACTGGTCTTGGCCCACAACAATCTGAATGAGGCCAGTATTAAAACCTGGAGGAGGGAAGAACCACCAATAACTCTGCTTTTCCCATACAAAGCGTGCTACAGCAATAATCATTAACAGAGAGAGTGGGAGTGGAAACATGCATTATAAAGCATATCCTTTACTATGACACTGTCAAGGCTACTTCTGTCCTGATTTTTACTCCTTGTCACCCTTTGGAATTTCAAGAGGGTTGCATCAACAGCAACCCTATGAAAAAACGTAGCTTCACGCTTGATTTTTGCTACCTAGGATATAATGGACTTTACTTAAATGTGTTAGCTTTCATATACTGCCAAAAGTAAACCAGTTAAGCATGTAAATATTTCCTACCTCTCTCCTTCTTCCTTTTATATTTTTGAATGTAGTCTTTTTAAAGAGTTATAGACAGATCTCTGCTAAGACCATAGCAACTGCTTAAGGCATTACATTTTTTGTGATAAGAGTGGTAGGACTCACTTCCCTGAACTTTCTACTTCGGTGTATACAATGTAGATGTTTCCCTAAACTCCATTTGAAATCTGTGTGGAGAAATAGGAGCCGTAAGAATGGCTATTCAGCTGGCTAGTTCTAGGTATCTAATTAAACCTGAGATAAATCAAAGCCTGAGAGTGTCCTTTTCTTGCCACTTACTACAGTGGGAGTTTATAGGGACCAGTTTAGATGTAAACATCTATATTTGGCCAGATGGAACCCATCTGGCTCTATTTATGTGTACTGTCCAGAAGGCATCTAATTTCAAATGTTAAGCAACTAACAATAGTAACAAATTCTTTACAGAGACTATAGTAGCAACAGGCTTTTGCTTGGACACAATGATGTGTGCTGTCACTGGTCACAGGTCTCTACACACAAAAAAAGTCAAGCCGGTATGAGTTCCTGGAAAATTAAACGAGGTTTTCCTCTTCGAATTTTCATTGATAAATGAAAACTCTGGAAGAAATCAAAATGCTTTTTTTTTTTTCCCCACCTACATGCCACCATTTATCACATTTTTAATGGTTCAAAAAAGAGTTACAACTGGTCTGGCAATGAACTCCATGTCATGTGCTATTCAGGAGAAAAGAGAAGATGATCACATTGGTGCACAAGCTCCAAAAGCAGTCTGTGCAGACTGATCAAAGAGTTATTCCCATTGTTTAGGACAGTATGATTTTGTTAGCAAGGTCAGAGATGTAACCACAGCCCCAGCTCTGTGCAGCCGGCACTGCACCTGTCACTCTCAAATCATATAAACTGCCCATATCTACCTTGGCTCACTTGTCTGATATGTGAATTCTTTCGAAATCTTTCTGAGACAATTTAAATCTTTCAGCATCAAGATAGCTACTCTTCATTGGACTGAGCCACAGTGCAACATCTCTGGCAAAACTGCTCTAACAATGAGGTTTTGTGCTGAGTGTCTCTGAGAGGTATTTATTACTTGAGGCCATACAGTCTTTTACAGGCCAGCATACACTCTCATTGTTTTATGTGAAGAAAAAAATTACGCAATGCTGCATTAGTGTAAGCTCCTTGGAAGCAAATAGAGAACTATTGTGTAATAACAGATGTTATTGTATAGCATTTTTCAACATTTACCATAGACCAGCAAATAAGGGCACACTTTGAATGGAGAGTATTGCATTAACATGCCTACAAGTCAAGGCTGTGCTTTCTTCAAGTGCTTCTTAATAAAAAAGAAAATTATATCAAATTTCTAACATGGACAACTCTGATAAAGCCACTAAATGGTAATCTAAAATACTGGCAGCCACTGAGTGGCATAAATGGGGGTAATATATAGCTGTTAATAATTTCTGAAAGTTTTAGATTAAACGAAAATAGCTTTCATTCCTTTGGCTGGCTGCGGCACTGGAATGCTGTAGTTGCCTCAGGAATAGCTGTGAAGGATAACATTCCCAGGACAGGGAAACAGTGTCACCCGTGAAGTGAAATGGCACATACTCTGACAGCAGATGCAGGAGGATATTTGAAAGGAGGTAATATGTTCTTTAAAAAAATAAACACCCAGATTTTTTTCCCGCATTTACTGAACACTGGATTCAGATGCCTACTCAGTTAAACTGGCTTTACAACAAGCTACAAAGAAAACCATGAGAGCTAGCTCTCAACTTGCACTGAGACACAGGATGAACCTGTCTTCTGAGAACCGCGCTGCGTCCTTGGAACACACAGCGATGAAGGGAGGGTTGTTTAAATAAACTGAGACACAGTTTCAACCCTCATACCCTTATTAGTAACCCACACATCCTTCCCTTGTCCTGTTTCCATCTTCATGAACTCAAATCTTAGGACATTTTTCAAAGTACCCAAAATGTGCACAGTGTGAGCTTAAAATTGATATGTCTAAAGCAGAAATCCCCACAAAACATGCCTAGTTCTGGCTTATTTTTAGTTTCTACAGAAATCAGCTTGGCACTGTCTACTTACTGTGAAACAGCAGTCATAGCTGAGCTGAAATTTTTTCTGGACACGGCATTTGCCCGTGTTGAATATTTTTAAGCCTGTAGCTTCTGGTAGCACACCAATAACTCTAAATGTACTAATTTACCCTGCTACTCATCTTACAATTAATCTGCTTCTGTCATGAATTTACTTACAGTTATTTCAGATAAAACTAACTTCAATTTCATTCTGTTCTGTCAGGTTTTTTCCCATAAACAATATAGATCAAGGCAGAATCAAAATAAGTTTGACAACTGTCAATATTAATTAGGATTTTCTAGTTTCCACTCCCTCCTCTTCTGTAGTTTGATACAAATCTACCCTGTTTCACTTAAAATACTTTTAGAACAGTGTTCCAAACATCATTTTCTTGGTTAGTTATTTCAGACACATCATCTTCCTCTTTTAAACCTTCAAGTTATGGTCTTTCAGGTCCTGCTCCTGCTTTAGTTCTTTGTCTTTCCACACCAGTAAAATGTCACCTGCCACCTCCACCTTCATGGCAATCAGTTGAAGGGGCTGAAACCCCCTAACCAGTGTGGTTACCCACCCACTGTGGCCCATGCTCCAACACCAGCTGATGTGAAAGCAAAGCTGAAAATAGTGCTCTGTCTCCCAAACAGTGCCCTTTCTGTCCCAAATGCTCCCCACCTAGACCATCTGTTAGTCCAAATTTACCAAAATCAGCTTGAGGCTTTATTCTTGTTACCCCCGTATAGAAGAAGCATCCACAAAGCCATATCAGGAGCTTCTTAAAATGTCTTCTCTTCCATAACACCTTCAAATAACATGATAATGGTTGGCCCAACAGCCAAAATTATTATTTTCATTCTGTCCATAACAAACTCTCTGCTCTTTGTGTTTGATATATTCCTCTACAGCCTCTAATACTATATTCAAGTTTCAAGCTCTTCAGGTATTGGACTATCTTTCATGACATGTTTGTAGAGCATGTAATACAACTGGGCCATGTTACTGATGGCCAGACATGGGTAGCAGTTCAAGCAGAGTTTGAACAAGCTCATCCAAGGAAAAAGAATATCATGTTACTCCTACAGTTATGTATGCACTGTGGGTCAGTTTCTCATTTCAGCCACAACAGTGTAAATCTGGAATAATCCCACTGGAAAGCCTCTCTTCTGCACCAGAACTTGGTGTATTGTATCTACTGTTTGCTGTTAAACATGGGGGATGATTTTTCCATTTATACATCATTTCTTTCAGCTTTAACATTATTTCAGGCTTTGCATGCTAGGCTAGTTATGATTCAAATGGCACCAAAATAAATGTCTTCCTCCTGCCTCTCTGTCTTTTTTTCTTATTCAACTGAGAAGAAGATGTGCTAATTAAGTCCCTTCTTTATTAAAGACAGATGCACATTTTCAGCAGTTTACTAGAAGTGTCATTTCTAAAAAAAATATGGGAAACTGAAAAAAAATCATCACTTTAAATATGGCTGCAGGAAGCAGGGATACTTCTTACCTGCTATTCAGAAGTACTTCTGTAATACTAGCAGGCAATTGCTATTGGGTTTAACCTACCCCCAGACATATCCTATCCCCATAAGGCCCCACCTCAGTCTTACTTATGTTCGTCCCATGTCTAGGTGCATTCTTTCAAAACTGCCAGCAAATGTTGACAAGGGCTTGTGGCTGGCAGAAATAGACCCTCGTGGCCCATCAGAGCGTGAAGCACTCAGGAAGGTTGGCTTTCGCAGCGTGTGTAGCAGAAAGGAGGAGGGTGGAAGTGGGTCGCCATGATAGGTCTCAGCTGTCAGGGATCTGCTCCCCATATAACAACCAGCACAACTAAGAAAAGGTGACGGGCAATAGTAATAGGCAACTCTCTTCTGCGAGGTACAGAGGCACACATTTGCAAACACGACGCGCTCTCTAGAGAGGTGCGCTGCTTACCAGGGGCTTGTATCAGGGATGTTATCAGGAATGTTACCAAGAGACGGCCAAGCCTCCTGCAGTCCACCATTATCTGCTGCTGTTGTTTCACATGGACACCAGTGATACAGCCAGAGGCAGTCTGAGGGGTATCAAGAAGGATTACTTGAGCCCTGGGAGCAGCGGTAAGGGGCTCTGGAGCACAGGTAGTTTTTTCATCAATCGTCCCAGTCAAAGGGAAGGGGTTTGAAAGGGCCAGTCAAATCTGGCAAATCAACAAATGGTTACAGGACTGGTGCCACAACCAGGGGTTCAGTTACTTAGACCATGGGACTCGCTTTGAGAAACCTTGTCCACTGGTGGCTGATGGGGTCCATCTGTCAGAGAAGGGGGAGAACATCTTTGGTCACAGGCTTGCCAGGCTGGTGAAGAGGGCTCTAAACTAAAGTCCCTGGGGGAGGGGAACCTCAGTCCATCCCACTTCTACCAGTTTGATGCTAGTGTCAGCAATAGATGCTCAGAGCCTGGAGAGGGATGACAGGTCAGCAGGAGAGCACATGAAGAGCAGCACAAAGGAATTCCAGCCAGTAAGTCAGCTTCATCAGGGGTCCAACTTAAATGCCTCTATGCAAATGCACGTAGCATGGGGTTAAAAACAAGAGATGTATGTGTGCCTGCAGGGCTATGATCTCATTGGCATCATGGAGATGTGGTGGGATGGCTCCTATGACTGGAGTGTTGGAATGGAAGGATACAGGCTTTTTAGGAAGGACAGGCAGGGGACACAAGGAGGGGGTGTCACCCTCTATGTCAGTGACCAGCTGGGGTGCATGGAGCTCTGCCCAGGGATGGATGAGGAGCCGACTGAGAGCTTATGGGTCAGGATTAAAGGGAGGGCAGGGACGGGTGACATTACAGTCAGGGTCTACTACAGGCCACCAGACCAGGAAAACTGAGCAGATGAGGCCTTCTATAGACAGATAGGAGCAGCCTCACGTTCACAAGCCCTGGTCCTCATGGGGGCTTCAACCACCCCGGTATCTGTTGGAGGGACAACACAGCAGGGCATAAGCAATCCAGGAGGCTCCTAGAATGTGTTGATGATAAATTCCTTCTCCAAGTGATGGAGGAGCCAACAGGGAGAGGTGCTATGCTGGACCTTGTTCTCGCCAACAAGGAGGGGCTGGTGGGGAATGTGAAGCTCAAGGGCAGCCTTGGCTGCAGTAACCATGAAATGGTGGAGTGCAAGACCCTTAGGGCAGCAAGGAGGGTACACAACAAGCTCGCTACCCTGGACTACATGATCTTTAAGGTTCCTTCCAATCCAAACCATGCTATGATTCTATTCCATGATTCTATGACCTGGGCAGAAAGGGCAAGAGAAGGGGCTGGGAGAAGTGGAGAGGTGTCTGATGGAGAGCTAGGGGGGTCCATGGTAGATGTGGTGCTTTGGAGCAGGAAGGGTCACTGAGGGCTTGGGAGGAGAAGGGGAAAGTGGTGGGAGCTCAAGGGTAGTAAGGGGCTTTGGTTTAGAGGCAGAGACACACAGACACCAGCTCTCTTTTCTTATTCCACAAGTTTTGTCTTTGCTAGTAGGAAACTCCTATTGCTGACTAACATTACTAGTGAAGTAATGTCACCAGGCAGTGATAGCGCTCAGCCCTGACTGCAGCTTGAGCTGGGGGTTTTCAGAGCAGTATATTGTCTTACAGAAAAATGTATGTGAAGTGTTGGGAGCCTTCAGGTTGTTTGGAGACTCTCAATATTACCTCAAAGGAGGTAATATTTATTGAAAACCATAAAGTTCCCTAAAGTGTGCTTTATTTAATAAACTAAATTTGTCAACCTTTATAAAAGAGTGAATAATAATCAGGAATAAGGCATAAAGTCACTGATTTTTTGAAATCAATTTACTTCCAGACAGAAAAAATGGCTCCTAAAATATCACCAATCATGTTAGATAACAAATCTAATAGGTTTTTCTCAGTTTTCAAGGTATTCTGTCCAGTGGCCATGTGAGAGGGAGGAGCATCATCCCGCAAAGAAAGGCACTTTGGTAATCTTTGTTGTTTATTTCTGGTAATGTCCATTTGGTATGTCAGTAAAAAAAAATAACAACCAACAACAGAAATTCTTCAAAAAACAGAAGAGTAAATGATGTTTCATAGAAAAGAACAACATAATGACAACAGTTTCAATGTCTAATTAGAAATTGTAACTGTTTTGATGATAATCTAACTGAAAGAGAGATTTTCAGAGGCAGAAAAAGCACTGAGGCCACCAACAAAGCACTAGAAAATTACTTCTGAAAACTTTAAGGATGTATTGGCACATGAACATGTTCGTGAATGTGTCTTGAATTTCCTGGTGCCAGTTATCTTCTTTGATCTGTGCAACTTTCAGCGTACAAACCACACTATGCAAGCATTTTATACATCCTATGTAACTATAAAAGTTAAAGTTTAAACTGTGTCCTCTCCAAAAAGCATGTGGAAACCTACAGTCAGACAAAGTATTGGCTATGGCCGAATGTTAGAAAGAAGCTCCTAAGATCTATAAATAATCAAAAACTGACAGATTAGCTGAGAGGAGCAAATGCAAGTCTTTGCTGACTCAAATATTCACTCCTGTTACTAAATAGTGCTTTTATAAAGAAGCAATAAACTATATCCACTAACTGTCAATGTCTCTATTCTCGACTCCGTGTTATGAAGATCGCTATCTAGGAATAAACTTCCTCTAAAACAACACGACTGCAAGCTTTGGAAACAATAGCAAGATTGTCCCCCTAGCTGAAGACACTAATCCTTAAGCATTTTAAAGAATATAGTGTATTCTTCAGATTGTACCTAACACAATTACACTTTGTTAAAAATTGGCTCCTGGTAATACAGGGGATGGAGGGATAGGTACAATTCTAGCTTTTTTTCTTTTCTTTCAAAAGACCAAGTGGCCACATTTTGCCCTCAGATTACATTTGAATGTCTCCCCCAAAGCTGCATGTATGTACATTAAGGGATATTTTTCCATATGGTTTTAGGAAGCTTGGTACAGTTAAATACATTTTCATTAAATTAGTGACTCTGATGTAGATAGTTGGCATTAGATTATTGCAGTTTACGCAAGTGAACGAAGACAATATAAATCTAAGCTATATATCAAGAATATAAAAAGAAAAAAAATCATGTTAGAGGAACTACTTTTGCCAGTAATGCAGCTGGCAATACAGCTGTGACTTTGCAGAAAATAACTTTTATCTCCAGTCTTCTTATGTAGAGCAACAATTAAGTAAAATAGAACCATATGGTATTACTGATGGGAAGGGGTTCTTTGAAATATTTTTACTTGAAAAAAAAAAGAAAAAAAAAGGAAAAAAAGGGGAAAAAAAAAAAGAATATGAAAGTGTGCCTTTATATGCACTGGTTCTACTGGATCAATGTCAAAAAGTGAAGGAGACAATACAGCAGTCTGAGACGGATAAAACATAATTGACTCTGCTCTGCCTGTGGCACGTGCAGAACTTAGGCTGTTGCGTAGTTTGAGCTACTTACATAATGCGACACGTCTAACTGCTTCCAGCTCCAGCTTTGTCATACCCACTGGTGATTCCTGCTTGCAAGCTGCCCTCCGTAAACCACACTGGGCACATCTATCTGCTCCACAGCCACAAAGTCAGGCTGGCCTGCGGCTCTGCTGATGCTAAACTGCTCGTGGAAAGCAAGCGCGGATACTCTGGACAGAGTGACCTGCAGCTTTTGGAGGGCAGGGTGCATGCAGCCTATCTGAGCCTCTCCGTGGAACATGGAAGGTGCTCCAGGTCAGGTGCCAATGATCACTGTCAGGCAAAAGCTTTCGGCTCTTCAGGTGGCACCCCCTGTGTTGCCTAAATACAGTTCTTCAAATGAATTGGACTCCACCTTCTCCGCATGGCAGTCAAAACCTGCCTGCATGACAGCCGTATGATGCATCTGTACTATAGACGCATGGCACAGAACAGCAGGTGAGAGCTCACATCCACACAGCATGGACGTACCCGTCACCTTAGAAAGATGGCATGGTGGAGTGTAATTTGCATGAGGCACTTCTAAGCCCATGGTGAAGTAAAAATCTGCAGCAATCCCAGCAGCCAAATTCAGTGGTGAAAATGAAGGGTGCTCCATATTGGTAAACTCTTAGAAAAAGTGTTTTGCTCTAAAGGTAGCAGAAAGCAGAAGGCATTATAACTGAAAATAATGGCTGTCAGTATGAAGAAATTTTCCAAATTTTCCAATTTCTAAACTTCCTGATTTATAATATGCATACTAGCAAAAATTCAAAAAAATATTTTTTTTTCTCCATTTTTATCAAAGCAATGGTTACTTCTGCAATGGTAATTTGCGATGTAACATATGTCAATCAATTCAACATTAGAGGACATTGATATTAGCAAATTTTGAGGGCTTGTTCATATGTGCAAGTGAGTTTGATGTAGGTCTGGTACAGATATTAGATTTCTAGTAGAAAGAGGAGCATGTGTCGCAGCAAGAGTGTTTTGGCACAAGATGTGATTCACCCGTTTCTGCCCTCCGAAACGGTGTAGCACAAATCAGTGTGAAGAACAAGTAAGTGGAATAACTCTCCTCGCAGCCGTCCGTGTTGTAAAGTTGCTACAAAGCTGGCTGGCAGGCTACAAGTATTTGCTTGTGTAACAGGTCTGTCAGATTTGAGAATATCGTGCAGGTCTGAGACAATCAATGAAGGGCTTTGGTTCTTGTCAACTTGTGACTTACACAACCCTGTTCCCATATGTTTTGTATTATTTGAAAGAAAGCTGGATCCATTTTACTTGAGATGAATTCTAAAAAAAGATAAACATGTATAAATCTGAGAAAGAAAAATAATTTGGTGTTTTGTCTTGCAAGACTGGCCTCCTGGGATGGGGAGAAAGGCATGTCCCTGAACAGGAGCCATGCTGGCATGGGCTAAAGATTATACTCTAAATGCCACCATGGTAGGTAAAACTGTGGTGATGCAAACTTATCCTCTTAGTCTGGTCCGGGAGTTAGAGTTTGTCTTGTTTTCAGTTATGAGAAAACTCCTGGATCATCTCTTATTTTCTCTCTTCTCTGTGTCTGAGCGTTGTCAAGGCCCATATAAGTTTTTAGCATATGGAAATATTCCTTCTTTCACCCTGACCAAAGCTTCATGACAAATCAGGAAACATGTAGGCCTCTTCAGAGCACAGAAAGCCAGCTTTCTGTAAAATATTTACTCTGATTTTAAATTAATGCGAAAAAACGTGTTTGCAGTGTTCTGTGAGGAAAATCTAACCCCCAAAGTGCGTCAGAATTTAAAACTGCACTGGGATTTTTGTGGCGTTTTTTCTTTTCCAGAAAGGCTCTATAGCCAAGGAAACCAATAACATTTTGCTGGAATAAGTTTGTTTGTTTTGAACTGGGCTGACTCAAACAGTAAACTTCACAACTTTGTTTTTTCTTAATTGTTTTGCACATGTTTTGCCAAATGTTCTTGCTGATAATCAAAGCAGCGGTCACTCCCTGGACTCTGCTGGGAGACGAGTTTCAGTTGCAGCTCCGTACATGCTCAACCAAAGTATATGATTGAGCGTAAGAGAGTAAACCTGAAGCTGAAATCTTTGTCTATCAGAAGCAGGTGCCACTTGATTTCAGACAGCCTGCTCCCAAACACCAACCCTTGCATGGCTGGGGCCCTGCGGTGAGGCAATGGGATGCAGAGGAGGTCAATGGGAGCTACCCTTACAGGATGGAAATGCGGGCATTTACCATCTTATTTGAAAAGACGGCTGGAATCCTTTTAGTTGCAATTGGACATTTTCTTTTTCATTTGGTAGGAAGGGAAGAGGCTGGGGTGAGATCTTGCTAGTTTGCTTTTAGCTTTATAATGAAAATTATTTCAGTATAGCTTGCTTAAATTGTGAAGGTGGGATTATTAGCTGGGTACTCTTAGTTAGGTTGAAAGGGAACATTGCAACAGGAAAAAAATGGAATCTGGTTCCAAGAAACATTCTAATATTTCACAGTTTTTCAGCCTGAATTTAGGGTTAAAAGTTAAAATATTGTTTTTCAAGGGAGAGGCTCAAATTATGAGTCACTAATTAATCAATATTATGGGTTTGTATACTTTTTTTGAAAGATACATTGATATCTCTGAATCTCAGTGCTTCAGTTTGGTTTATTGAACAAAGAGGCATGCCTGGTATTCAAAGTCACTTCCGCATTAACTGTATCACTCCCAGAACCTTATTGATCTATGCATGCTTTATTACTAAAAAAAAAAAAAATCTGTTTTTTTCCTCATGGATCAGACTTCTTGGCCACAGTATGTTTCCTGCAATGTATTATCAGCTTTATCAAAGGGAGACCTTAAACATTTCATTTTAAATATGAATGTTGTGTGTCAAGCCAACAAACTAGTAATGCCAAAGCACAAGAAAGTCTGGGTTGGACTGACCTGAAGCAAAACTTTGAGCTTCACTTTTCCCAATGGAAAATAATTTTTTTTCAGTAACATTGAAATTTACATATGGAAAAGTGAACAGTACGCTGACAAAAATGGCTCATGACCTCTCATGTAAACCATGTGTATGAACTACCCAGTCACTAGATTTAGTGTATCAGACTGGTTATTTCCCTCTGGAAATTGGGTGTGTGTGTATATATATATATATATATATATGTATTCATACTCATTTATAACATATGTATATAGCAGATCTTGTGATACTTTTTCTAGTTATTTAAGGTTAAATCACATCAGAGATAAAAAGGCCATGTGTGTCCTTATAAGAATATGGGGAAATAGAACCAAGACTTTCTCATATTCTGAAATGAGAAACTCCACCAAAATTTTGTTGGATAATTCATCATGCTGCCATTACCATTTCTGAAGTGTTGTATTTTCATAAGAGACTTTTAAAACCAGTTTTTATCTCTCTCTTGGTAGCAAAAGACTCTCTGAAACTAGTGAATGTATGTTAGAAAATGTTTACTTGAACTTTCTAAAACAAACTGTTCATCTTGGGTGTAACAGAAATGCTCTTTTTTTATATTACTGTTCCCATGTCACTCTCCAGCAACTGGCCAACCAAAACACCTACTTACAAAGATGAACTATACCATTGCAAGCTCCTTGGCTACTCTACCATTGTATTTCAGTCGATAAATTTGCATTTAGGTTATAATTTGTTCAGTATGCCTTACTAATTTGGCAATATTTATTTTGGCACATAAAATAGAAGGCAGCTGCTTTAAATGTCCTGCTAAGTTCTTTGTTTTGTTTTGAGAGGGTTTTTTTTTTCTTTTTCTCTTCCTCCCCCTCCCCCCTTTTCTTTTGCCTTCATAAAAGGATCTAAGATATGAAAAAGCTCCAGTGTCGTGGACAGGGCTGAGTTTCCTGTTTATGAGTCACCATAAATATGAAAGGTGCTGGTTGACATTTCTCAGCTGAGGGATTCAACACAACTCTGTGTTGAGAGCAAATCCCCAAGCAGGGTGGTCTTGCATTGACTTGTCGACCTTGTACATTGTTGAACAGAATCACTTTTAAAGAACAGTAGTTAAAGGAAAAGTCAGCTCCTCTAGCAGCTCTTCTTACTGTTACTCTATTTAGAAAAATGTGTTATTGTATCTTTGCTGTGTAGGAGTGATTGTTGAAACATGGTTTTTAAAGAGAGAGCAATTAGTAACATACACTTGGATTTATTCCTCATTTGCAGAGCCCTTAATTTCCCTCATTTCCTAGTGTTTTTATGTTCCTTTTCAAAACTCAAGTAGCCAAAGCATTGTGTAACTGTTGCTAATGGGCAACCAAGGTAAACACAAGTGAAATTTTTAGTGTATTTTTTGTGCACATCTGTCTGGCATGTCTCTCAGCCACACCAGTGCTTTCATTACAGGGATTTCTTCAGACAATTAATTGCAGGTGCAAAAATGAAAATGTAGATATGGTTAATGTCTGCTGAAAACATGGAAGCTAGATAGAGGAGGTGTATGTAAAGTGTATACATGGACGTTTGTGCTAAGATATGACTGAGTCATAAGTGTAAGTAAACGTGTCACTGGTAAGAGTGTCACTCAACCTGCCCACTCTCCAGGCTGTGTCAGATACAAATTACCTGTGAGTGAGTTTTCTACCTAAACTCTAGCATTCTTGGGTTTAGCCCTAAATGGCCCTGGGGCAGTCCCCTCTGTGGCAGCATGATGCTGCTATGTATCAGTAATGAAATCAGCAGCAGGTATAAAGCATACAAGAATATATATGGGAAGACACAAATTATGAGACACTTCCAGTAAGCTCTGAGGAACACATTGCTGCTTGTGTATTTTATTTAACACACACGAGAAAGGGAATGTTTCATGTCAGTGCCCAGAGCAGTAAGAAAAAAATACTTGCAGGACTTTAACATTCCTTGGTTTTATCCTACATGTAAAAAAACCCAAAAAACAAAACAACAAAAAATCCCCGACATGTATTTTTTGCCCATAATACTTTGAAGGTGTGCACCTCTCCAATAACAATATAGATTGGAGAATGAAAAATTCAGAAGGAGGAATAAGGAGGAAGAGGCGGAAAGAATTTTCTATGTAAAAGAAGATGACAGAGAACATCAACAGACAGGAGTGTGCGGGAAGCTAGATTGGAGTAATGACTGGTAATGGCTAGCAACAGTCATAGCTAACCTTTCTAGTTTCTGAATTCTAATTTCATTGCCTTCTTTAAAATTTGATGGTGGTAAAATACACATAGATAAAAAGGAATGTGTGGTTACTGTCTGTCAGTAAAGGTGCAAGTTTTCTGCATTTAATTACTAGTAGCTTTGGAAGACCTACTTTTTATTTTCCTTTTCTTTTTTTTTCCTAGATTATGTCAGCTAGCATATGCAGGCAGTATTCCAAAGAACCAAGGCTTTGCCTCTCACTTAGCTAATGTCTGACTGAATAGCTCAAGCACCAAAATATTATAAGCTTCCTCCTGACCTTACCTTTCTTACTTGCACTTGTACTTTAGAAAAACATGGTAAATTTACATTGGTGAGTAAGAAATAGAAAAAAAAATCTAAAACTGTTTTGGGTGTTCATCTGACATGTATAGCTTTGTAAAGTAAATGCATTAAGAACGTGGAAGTATTGTGATACTACCCATGAAATCCTCACTGCTATCATAAATCCATTCTATTGGGTGATACATTAACTGTCATCCAAACAGATTACAAGTTATAATCATTCATAGGACAATTTTCTTGCAAGTAAAATTATGTTTCTGGATAAATGTTCACAGAGTTGGGACACATGATTTTAATGTTTTCTGGAGTGGAAGGAAGGAGAGAAAGTACAATTATTTCCCTCCTTTTTTTGTTTTGTTCCCTAATAAGTCAGTTCTCCTATTCACTGTTGCATATGTTTGTTTATACTGCCCTAAATTAAATGATTTTTAAAATATTACATCAAGAATTCAGCAACATCAAGGATTCATTCCTCCTCTCGTGATTGAAAACAAATACTCAGTGAAATGGTGCCAGGGTCAAATAGCTTGACTGCCAACATCTGCCCATGTCAAGACAAAACATCCCAGGATACTTTCATATTTTGAAAGAGGTAATCTGTTTTTCTTTCCCAGCTTTGGCCCAAATCTTTCTTTGATTTATAAAGCCTGAGTAAGTGGGTAATAGTTTTACACAAACCCCTGCAATATATTCACAGCAACAGAGAAATCATGCTATTCAAACCTACGAAAGACTTTCAAAAAGGCATAGTTGGCCCCACTCTATTTTGGGGATCTAAACTTCTGTTCACATTTCTGCTCTCCATCATGAGATACAGTACACATAATATAGTGCAAACAAATAAGAAGAAAAAACTGAAATGCAATTTATGTGGAAGCCCCTTGGTTTATGCAGGCATACTGTGTTGTAAAAAAAAAATTATTTCTCATATAAGTTATTCTGTCTTTCATACATTCTCTGATTACGTTCCTCTAGCTAAATGTAAGGGATATTTTAAAGGGAAATCATAATTAAATATGGCTGGCTTGTAATCTGAATCTAACAGTCTTCAGTTTCAAATATCTGTTATCTAAAGACAAGAGGTTTTGTTCACCAGTCATTTTATTCCTTATAATTTAACACTATACTAAATAATTCCAGGTAGGAGAAGAGCCAAATTCCAGTCAAATCTGAAATATCCTGTCAATAAAATAATTCCATATATTTTATTTGCATTCTATATTTTACTGGCCAAATTTTGACTCTTGTGAAATAAGAGCAAAACTCCCCCTAACTGTGGAGTATTTCCTGGTTTTAAGAGATTAGTTCAAGTTTTTTACAATTGTTATCAACTGCTGAATTGAGCAGAAATATAATAGGGATAGGATCCTGCAAATATTTCAGGGAAACTCTTCAGAGTAGTTTCTGATAGCACAATTCTAAAGAAACAGAAAATACATTTCTTTTGATGGTCTGACAATGATAACATGTAGCTCTGAATCCCTGCATGCTCTATTGATATGACCCATAAAAGGCCCATGGTTCCATCTCTTGTTTGTATTCTTCATTTTATTATCATTCTCTCTCTAAGGTCAGCAGTACTGGTCTCACAGAGACCATTAGCATGCTTTTGCTTATTTAATTCACTAACTGCTGAAGTGCATGCTGCTTTTAGTGGCACTCATACAACTCCAAGCACTGAAAGGTTTGGTTTCATGTACTTGAACTCAAGTGACACAAATATTTCAGTGGTGAATCAATACTGGGAAAGGATGGTCAGTAAGGTAGGGAGTGTTTATAGAAGATGTTTCATCACTACTAGTAAAACATGTCTTATTGTTAGTTCAGGAGGTGCTGGTATTTAGCTCTTTGAAGGAGGCTTCTGACAAGCCAACAACTTTCAGCCTGCTAGTAAAATAAAATTTACAAAATTACACAAGGTTAGAAATGTAGCTTTTTCCAAAATGTCTGTGGATTAACCATTTAGGAATCCTGATTTCCATAAAAAGAGATTTCTTCTGTTCCCTCATCGTAAGCGACACTGACTATATGGAAATGTTGATCCTAAAGTACATTTGACTATTTCGTTTGACCTGATTATAAATTAATGTTTGCTCTTTCCCTCCAAAAGCCATGTTGTAACATTCTTAGGAGCACCTGGAAGTTGATGGTTGTCTCACATGACAATCCTAGCTGGAACGGGAACAGCATTCCTGTCAACCTGCTCCAAGAACGGGCTCCTAACACTACATTCAAATGGAAATGCCAGTAGCTGTTAAGGCAGTTCTAATTTGGAACTGGCATTTGAGGGAATGTATTCTGCTCTACAATAGCCATTTCCCTACCATATTAAAAAATCCATATAAGTAATTCCATACCAAAGACAATTTTCTGCTTTTTGCAGCACTTCTTCAACATAAGATGACCTTTTATATTTATTGAGAGTAGATAGACAAAAAGAAGGAAAACAATGCTAGAAAATGTTTCTGAACTTCAGTGTTGTACCTGGACTGAACAAATTAGGCTGAGAGGCAAATGAAAAACTATTTTTGGTTTCCTGTTAACACCACGAGTGCTTCTGAGGAACTGAAGCCCTTGAAGCACACTTGTGGCTAATCTTGGGTAATATAGCTGGCAGAGGGACCAAAAGAAGATTACAGTTATAAAAACACAAGGAGGCCTTTGCCAAGAAATGCAAACAAAAAGGAAATATTTTAAGAAAATAAACAAAGCTACTGAGTAAAACATACACAGAGAGGAAAAGGGAACAAAAGAACATTTGAGTCTTGATGTCTTAACATTTTGTGGCAACATATGTGATAGTCCAGCCAGAGTGTGTGAAAGAACGTTACAGCTGTGTAAGCTATGAGATATCCACACACGCCTTGAGATCAGCAAGCCATCAGGAAAGCCCACCTAGTTTGCCAGCTTTGCAGGTCTTCTCTGATTCTACTAAAAATAATAAGTTCCATCCAGTCCCATCCATGTGATTGCAAAAGCTACACGGCAAGTCAAGAGGCTGTTTGCAAAGGCTGCCTTAAATAGAAACCCCTATTTCTTTTCCAAGGTGCAATGGTTTATAGCAATTTCCTGAGGCTATAAAACATGTATTTTAAAAGAAGACAATCTTCTTCTGTTCCACCTCGCCTGTGCTATTCTAGTCTAATTGTGGCTATCTGCCAAGGACCAGCAAGTGGCTATTAGAAACAGAAGGCTATCACAAATATTCAGTCAATTGTACAGCAGGCCATGGCAGGTGAATAGTGTTATATAGTGCGCTAAGGGAGGAACGAGATCAGCAAAAATATCATGGTCAAAAAGAAATACGCTAGAGTGAGAATCCTCACATGCCAAATTCTCCATTCATCCCCACGGCTATGACTTCCAGGCCGTGGCTATACCATCAGGGAACTTGATCTGGAGCCCGGTCTCAGACTGTACACGCTGCCCGGACACTGCTTTGTGCTGTGGCTTCTATTTAGAGCAAGCCGTCTGCTCCCCTCTCCCAACCTCACTCCAGCTCTGGCCCTGCAGACACAACTGCCTCCAGCTCATTGTCTCAGCCTTCGTCGGTGTAGGTTTGACCTCAGCTGCCCAAGGAACTGTACAGCACCCACATCACTGTGGTGCAATCTCAAAATTTGCACTTTTTCTCTGGAAACTTATAAAAAAGGCACCTGGCTTTAAAGATGAATTAAGCTAATTGAAATTCCAGGATCGGTATCTTAACCTTTCATTTCTCCAGGCTATATGCCATAGGATATCAAGCCGGGATGGAAGATTGAATGAAAACAGACTGTGGAATTAAAGACAAAATATTCCTGTAGCTGCTGTTTGCTTTAATTATATGAGTACAACGAATATCATAGAAGCTTCTTTTCAGTGTCTTACAAGAGGGTTTGCAGTACTTTATGAAGAGATTCCATTATATTTTACACAATTTCAGCTTTTTTCAAAGTAACTCAAATATGCTTTAAATTCCTACTTGCTCTAGAGTTCAGAGTTCTGAAAAATTATCTGCTGTCACTATCCAATACAGAATATCTTATAGCTCTGATGTAGCAGAGGTCCTCCAGAGTTATCAAAAGAACTTTGCTGAGGTGCCTTATCAAAATCTTTGTAGTACAGCCAAAGAAAATGAGGCAGAGAGTAGAAAAGTAACTTTTTGTACATTCATATCCTATCCTTTATTCTTGCACTTTTTCTAAGCTATAAATGAAGCTTTGTGACATAACAGTAGGAGAAAATTGGTGTCTGGAGAGGTGCTCTTGATACGAGAGTAGATCAGCACTAGTGTGTTTTTAACTTTATGTGAACATGCCCATAATATTCCATTTTTTTAGATTGCACAGACTGAATATAAAATTTTAAATACAGAATACTCAAAACAAACTTGATAAATAGCTAGAAGAACTGAGAATACAGAAAGGTGTGAAAGATCTGGGACTCAGGAGCTTTATTTCTCTGTCACGCATTTCCCATATGACAGTCACAGACATCTTTAGATATCTTAATTTAGTTTGGATTTTTTTCACAAAACCATTCATTTTAGACTAGCTTTATAATGAATTTACCATAATGCAAAGTTGAAGTATGCAATATTTCTTCACTGTCAGAGAGTGGAAGGTTAAGGCTGGATTTTCTGTTTTACTAGAGACTTCCCATTGAGGAATTATTTTGCTCATGGTGGTTTTTTTCCTGTAAATTAGGGTAACAATCCTCCTCTGCCTCACTAGAAGGATAAAAATATTGAAAGATTGAAACACTAAACTTAGATGACAATGGGAAGCTTAAAAATTCATATGTCAGGTTAATTTCTTCTTGTTTGTCATTACTTTGAATGTATGGGGATTTTTAACTTATGCAAGAGTGAGATTCAGCTGCCTACACACAAGCAACTAGCACTTAAGATATTCAAGCTCTTTGTAGATACCCAACATATGTGACATATGCCAAGGCTGGCAGATACACTGTGGAGTTTATAGAGTATTTGCACCCTTCTGGAGTGGCAGACTTGCAGGTTGTCACAGGGCATCTCAGATGGTGTAAGACACAATTCCACTCTCCACAAGCAATAACAGCCCCTTAAGCACTTAAGTCATCTATAGACTCTTTCGTGGAGGCATCTTAGCTTCAAACTGAATCTTGCTCTGGGTAACTTTTGGGGCCCTGTGGAACTACTCCTATTACTGGCAACAGGGTCCATATGCTTAAGCATATGAAGGCCTGGAGTTTTAAAACTTTACCCTGCAGGATTAAGGATGGTCAAATCTATCCACATACATATGCACAAAAATTACACAAACTGACCTTGCTCTGAAGGTGGCATTGTAATAGAAAAGTAGTCAGTATGTTGGAAAAGAGGTTGAATTAATGCAACAGATAATAATTCATAAGTCCATATATTTTACAGCCAAGAGGAACACTTATTAACATCTACTTTGGATTAGTTTTTGCTGTTGATATGTGCAGCTACAGCAAAACTACAAAGTCCTACAAAGGTCAGTAGGTGTATTTCAAATTTCACTAAAGTCTGAGGACAAGTGTTTTAGCTGTGGCCCTACTTAAGACTTGCTGATATAATTTCATTTAGCATTGTGTATAACACAGGCCCCAAAATTCAGTTCTTTTCCAGTTTATAACTTCTATTTTAGACACAGTACCTCTTTTGAGCAGACTATTCTTAATTTAACAAATTTCAAACAGTAAGACAATCCATCACAACTTTATGCAAATTGTACCAGTTGTTACCTATCACACCTGGGCTCCAGCTGCAATTCCAGAAGGAAAAAAGTCTCCTTTAGATCTGGGGCTACCTCTGCTACTCCTGTATGGACATCTCAGATACACTAAGCATTAGTGGCTCAACAGGCATCAGGTGGGTCTTTTCAGGCAACCTACCCAAGCCCAAGAATTATTACGAGCTTTGTAAATGTTGCCTACAGAATTAGCATAATATGCCACATGTGTATTATGTGTGTCATATGCCTGAAAAAAGCACTTGCTTCCCAGCCATAGCTGAACAAAGGCTTGACTAGCTACCTGCAGTGACTGCAAGGTTCTGCTTCGAGTACCTGCTGAAATAGACTCCCATGCTTTACAGCTAGGATTCTCATTCTATTGTTTTGATAGCTCAACTTACTTCAGTAGGAAAATGATCTAAAGACTCTTACCTGGAAGATAAAAGAACTATCACTATTGTTTACTTACTTTTCCACTAGTATTTGCGCACCCAAACCTTTCATTGCCAACAAATACGGGGTTTTTTTCTCACTTGTTTCTATCTTGCTTCATTTCAAGACCACTCTTTCTTGCCCTGTACTAAGTGGGCAAGGAGAACAAATTATTGTCAAATTCTCTGCAGCACAATTGTACATATTTGAACACTCTTACCGTGTCTCCCCTTAGTCTTCTCTTCTCTAGACTAAACAAACCCTCTTCTCTCAGTCTTTCCTCAGAGGTCATATTTTCTAGACCTCTGATCTCTGTGCTGGACACTCTCTAATGGCTAAATGTTCTTCCTGATGTGTGGGTTCCCAAAACCCAGGAAAGCTTTAGAAAAGGCTTAACAGTGTTGAGTAAAAGGATTATGAGTCTTATACTGAACTTATCTTATGTGTACTCTTTATATATGATTCTTGCTTTTTTTCAGACTGTGACATCATGTTCCCAGCATCTCCTACTGGAGATGGCCAAAAACAGACTGTAAAAGTATTTTAAGATGGAGAAAAATGCCAGCTGAGACTTTTTATTAGTATTTGGCACTAACATACAGTTGAATCACATACAAGACCATGAGCACTTCTCCTAGAATTGGAGTTGTATTTTCATAACATTCTGGTTTTTTGTTAAAAGAAAATAATCTTCAAGAAAAAAACTAAAAGCAGAAGCAGTAACAGAGTTCAGTGAGACTGAAAAAACATTTTACATCACAACTATAATTATTCTAAATGAAATGTCCTAAATATCAAATAAACAGTTTTATGGGTTTTCCTGAAAGTAATTTAACAAAAAAATTTCACAATGCCAGAGATATTTGCATATCTCATATTGACTGTCAACAGGATTTTTGCTTTAATATAGTACTAAAACCTTGCATGTGAAAAAAGGTATGTATTATTTTTATAGGTATGTATTATTTTTATATGATATTAATTCAAATAACACTCTGCCTCTGAACACATTTAGATGTTTGAAATAACTTTCACCTTGGATGAAATTAAGAAATAAATTTACTTCTTAAATTTCATTTTTTTTCAAAAAAAAAAAGGAAATTTGCACACGGAGAAAGGGAAATTTCCTGTGGAACGAAAGCCGACATTCACCGACTCTATGCGTGTTCAGTTGTTATTTAGACCATTGTGCAGAAATGAAATATAGCAATGTTTCTACTGGCATGTTTGCTGTAAACTTTTCTCTCTGACATGCATACTCTATCATTCTTTATTCTTATTTAACTGCGGATTACTTTAACCTTAATCTATTCACATAGAATAAATACAATAGAATTTGACTCAATATATCTTTCCACAACTATTTTAATGTGAAATGGCAAGCTTAGCCCAGCACCCCTCATCCTTGTCCTTCAGACACTGATACGTATGGCTAACTATGTCCATATGAGCGGTCCCACTAACTTCAGACAGGACTTTCAGACACTCTGAAGTCACTTAACTCAATCCTGCCCATCACTGGATCTGACAGGGAGGACCAAGGGCTGAACCTGCTATGCACTGAACACTTTCTGGTCAAGCAGAAAGTAGGGGAAGGTTGTGCTTCTTGATGTGCCAGCTGAGTTTCAAACGCTCAGTCAGGGGTCACTCTTCTGGGTGTAAGAATCTCAGCACCCAGCAGTCTGTATTAAAGCACAAATAAGTAACAAGGATACCACAAGCATGTGTTTTGCTTTAGCTTTTAGATACTTAATGCAACCTTTGCCATTAATAAGCAGTGATTTCTTGTTTCTTAAAATCATAGCATTCATAAGATGTGTTGCTCCCTCTGAATTTTTAGAAATGAAATTGCAGAAATGATGTTACAACTTGTCTCAATTCAACAACAGATGACCCTGAATTAAGGCATCTCTTAACACATTAAAGAAACGATTACAATAGCAGATAAGATAGTCTCTGGAGCAGAAAAGACATTGGACTTTTGAGGTTCTATCCACTTACAAGTAATTATAAAGTAATTATACTTCCAAGTATGAATGGATTACAAACCACCATTCCTCTAAGTAAATTTAAACAGTACCCTTGATCTCTATCAGTAAGTCTTTTTCTGTTAACTAATAACACATTGCAGCCAAACCTTTCACTGCCATCTGTTCAAATGGAAACATGTGGTATTAGAGTTCTAATACTGTGCCCTTGGTAAAGATATACCTTAGAGATTTCTTTTGGAAAACTTCATAGTTAGCAAACAATTTGTGGGCAGTTAATTTGCTCCCTTGCTGGGGTTTGCATTCCCACGTGTGAAATGTGCTATTCTGATGGTAATGTTAAATTAAATGAATGTACACAGGATCATATTTACATAATATGGATTGTATTTACTCTGTGGGAAACTTGACTGTCCTGCAAAAGACCATTATTGAACAGAACAGAGAGTATTTGAATTTATTTTTGTTGTTCTTGAGCTTTTCCTGTAGTATAAAGTTGTAGAACGAAACGTCCTCTTCTTGCATCAGTTCAAGCCTTATTACATCGTAGAAATGAAAAACACCTTCAATACATGCAAACACACACGGAGCCACACACACTCCTCTTGCAGTACGAACTCTCAGGGGGCTATGCTGATCGAAAAAGCATAATGTATTCACACTATAAACACATTTCCTTTTGTTTTTTCTTTTCCCTTTTCTTTTCCCTAACAATCTCAAAATAAACTATTTTGAGAACATCTTCAAAAAATAATGCCAGATTGTGAGACACTTATGGTGAACAGTGTGTTTCCTCATGCAGTAAAGTTCTTCTGTGAGTATGGCCATCACAATTTTACTAATTATCTTAGGAGTTGAATACATAGAACAATGCATATCTTTTGTGATCAAAAGTTACCCATAGTAAAAGCTATCCATTTTGGAATCATACAGCTTAGTGAATGTGTTTGGCAAAAGAAAATGAAGATGAAACGATGAACACAAGCATATTTGCTAAGTCCTTGTTTCAATAACAAGGAAAAATGTTGTTCTTCAATCCCTGAGATTTATAAATTAATTCAGCAGATCACCTGACCATTATCAAACTAGTAGTTCAAGAACTGGCACAAATATTAAAAAGTAATTAAAACCATTTGTGGGTGAAAGACCACAAAATAAGAGCCACAACTACAGTTAAGGTTCTCAAGTTCCTGCCTTCCAGACCTACTTCATGTATATGAGTCTATGCAGTCTTTCTTTTATGTCAAATGTTGGGGCCGAGCCCTACACCTACCAAAACACATGGCCATTCATGCTGGGCACGTCAAGGGACACTCAAAGCAGCATCCTGCCTGCACCCCTGGATGAAGACTACTGCTAGCAGGGGAAACTGAGGGAAGGAGTATAAGATGACCAACCTGCAGCAGTATTTCTTTTGTTACATCTTAATTGTATTTTCCAGTAATCAACAACTTAGAGGCTTCCAGAGAGGAAGGTCTGTAGCTGCATTTCCAAATCTAATTCTTCCATGATTTCTAAATAGTTTTTAAACCCCTCTATACTTTTAATTTATCTGTACTATTTATATGCAGCAATGAGTTCCATGGCCTGAATATACATTACAAGGCAAAGTGTTTCTTTGGCAGCCTTTATTCCAAGTTCATGATATAAAGGCAGGACATATTCTTACTTGCATCACTTTAACTTTCCAATAGAAAACTCCCACACATTATGTTTTCTGAAGAATATTAATAGTTTTGCAAAGTCTCTCATAGCCTTCCTTTTATAATACTGCAACTCTGTGGGGTAGCAGGATCTCTACTCACATAGGTTAGATGGGACTCCTTTCTCTAACGAGGCACCACTCATTACCTTGCCACTTCCTCGGAGGCTGGTTCCTGGCCCCTGCTATGTTTCCCCATGCAATAGCGTTTCCTTCATGCTTGGTAGCTACATATTCAGCCATCTTCATGGAAATACTTCTTGTTTTGTGTAAATTTGGAAGTGAAGAAGAAGCATAGCACCACTGGGGTGCAACCTTGCATCTTAAAGGTATTGTAACATTCACTGAAATGAAAATGTTACTGGGAACATATTTTTCTTAATATAAAGGGTGGGGTTTGGGGAGTTTACATGAGAATAGACAAAGAATTTTTTTATGAACTCAAGTTTTCTTCATTAATGAAATATCCTGATAGATGCATAAAATGTAAAGTCTTTTGAAGAATTGAACTGAAAACTGCCTTTAGTGAATACCATTTCTGCAACTTTTCCACATAAGGTTTTCTTGGTTTGCTTTTAAGTGATATCATTGACATTTACAAACAGAACTTTCCAGCAAAAGTAACAGTTGAAAAAGCCACATATTTCTCAAAGCCGAGCTGACCTAACACAATGTTAGATTGAAGATACATTTACATGACATGCTGTTTTGTTTGTTTTCAGTGGGGTTACCATCTTATAACAACATTTGGAAATGATAAAAGGATAAAGTGAGAACCCCCTGTCTGTTTACACTAACACTGTATATTCATAAACAGGAACGAATCAGTGAGTACAAATCCCCTTAATTGTTTTATGGGTTTATTTATTTTTACTACATTTTATGTATCCCAATGAGAAGCACTAAGTTATTAATCATGTAGTAAGCCATATTATGTATTAACTGAACTGTATGTAAAAAACTCTTTCCAGTTTGCTTGGTTGCCAAAGAGATTACACTAGATCATCTACAAAATAACTCCACCCATAGTATTTATTATAAATGGGCTAATATCACAAATGTATAAAGTATTTATGGTATTTTCTAAAGTCATTTGTCATCATACAGAATATATAACAAATAATGAAGATCAGAAATATTTCTGAGATCTCAAAACCCTGCAATTTTGGCACTGTTCTTAGCACAGTTTCTTAGCTGAAAACTTAAATCAGCCTCTGGGGCTTTCAAGAATTATATTGGTATATAGCCTTTTTCAGGAGACTGTGGGAAGGGGATCATAGTGTATGTCAGAGAGTCTACTCTGTCTTTGTGAGCAATATTCAGTTAGGTGAAGAATCCATACAGGCTAAGAATAAAATTTAGTCTGAGATAGAATACGCTGACAATCCTCTGTGCGTGAGATGCAGATGGAGTGGTGATAATTATACATGTACTAGAAATGCAGTGGATTTAGGTAAACCTAAAGACATGAGAATAGCAGTTTTTCATTCTTTAAGCTCAATATCCTGACATTGCCCATATAGGAATTTACATTGTTTTATTTGAAACAATTAAATGTAATGTAATAAATCATGAACTACTTCATATATGAATAATATCTGTTTGGCTTTACTGACTGAACTCTATTGATCTGTCAGAATAAAGCATTAATTCTTAGAGGGACGGTTTGCTATTAATCTATTGACCTAGAGCATCATGCTTTGAGGTACACAGCCATGACTTTTTAACAGTGAACAGGAAAATCATGTAACAGATTTGATATAAAGTAGAGAAGGAGTAATACTGAAACCAGATGAAAAGTCAGGGTTGCTTTTTAAAATGTGAATGTAATCTCCCAGAATACTAAAACTGTCAGGATAAACAACCTTTCTTTTATGAAACCCACTGTTGGATCTTTAACAAGAAGAGAGCTGGACCTCATTTCTATGAAATGTTTTCCAATTTCCACCAGGTGTTGGCATTCTTATTTCAGAAAGAAAGATTTTTTTTTTTTTACTTCTTGCACACTAACATGTTGTCAATTGAAAGAAGGCAAACATCACAAAGTTATTTGATTTGGGAAGGAAAAAAATCTGTGTTTAGGTGTTGAGTGGAAAGTCACATTTTTATAGTGCTGACTGATTGCGATGTCTCATTGTTCAAATAGAGTGAAGGATCACTTACTGTATGACAGAGCCAATTCTTACCTCAGAGGTATGGAATAAATTTATTCTTGTCTGCCTGGGTAATCTAGGCACCTGTGATGTCCTCATCACTGTAACACTAGCAGTACTGTTTACTGCCTTTGTAGGTTTTTTCCTAAAATTAATTAACTACAAAATCATTCTTATTTTGTCCTCAAATCATGCATTTCATGTCTGTCTTCAAATCATTAGATTTTGGTACTGTCAGCAATCAAGGAAAGTGAGCATTCATGGAAATTTAATTTTAAAATATTGTGGATGAGTCTTAGAATAGAAATATTTAAGGAATAAAAACAGATGAGATTATTCCAACCGAGTATAGCTTAGCAATGCAAGAAAATGTGAATTTACATATCAAAGCTTCATAACAAATAATTTAAGGACAGACAAATCTGTTTAGTGACATTCCTGAAGCAAAATAAGACACTAACATGATTTGAAAACTTTCATTGTAAATTATTTATTTAGCTTCAGAACAAACCATAAAGAACCTAGTGCCATGTCCAACACTTATGTTGCTTCACATGAAAGAGAGAGAGATTATTATTACTTACTATGCACAATCTTCAGTTATATAAATACCTCTTTTTTTTTTCTTTTTTTTTTTATCTTGTGAGGATTTTTGGCTCATTTGGCATACAAAGGAAGTCAACTACAGTTAACCTACTTTGCTGAGACTTCATAACTTTTGATTATGCCACCACAGTTATCATTTCTTGTTCAGTTGACTGGTTAAGTAATACACCCCTAGTCAAAATGGAAATTTAGAAGTCCTGGCAAAAACATAGAATTTATGTTCTGAAATCCATTCTTTCATGAGCCCATGCTTGGAAGGCACTGCATGCATGCCTTGGATTCTGCGCAGTGTCAGCATGAAATACTGTTTCAACCACTACTTGCACCCAAGTGGTAGCAACTGCAGTGAACTGAGCTAAGAAGCTTTTCAAAGACCAATAAAAGCATCACTGAGCAGCTGCTTTCCCACATCAGTGAATAACTTCATCTTATTTTATTAACGTATGCCCATTTATGTTTGTTATTGGTCCTTTGCACTCTGCCGGGCTAATATTTTTGTCACTAAAGGTGTAGCCTCAGGAAATGGTGAGGTACAGTGCAGGGATTCCTGAAGAAATACCAGTTTGAGAGAGATAAAGTTTCCCTGATGGACCTATGATTCAGAGGGTGGAAGCAGAGCTCATTTGCTCAGGCACAGCACAGTGCCACCGGGACAGCGTTACCTGCTGCCTGCCGACCTGCGCTGGCTTACGCAGAGCTAAGGAGTGTGACCTGCTGTTTGTCGTCCTTCCACAGCACGTGGATGTCACCCCCGCGGGCTTGACACCACCCTGGTGCAAAGGAGGATTTTAAAAGGGTGTAACTACAAAATTTAGACAAGCTTCTTAACGATTTCACAGTGCCAGAGTTATATAAAGTGTCTTGTCTTCAGCAAATTCAAGCCAGAATCACAGAAATGCTGAACTCATTTAAAGAAGAAACTAGTGCCGTGATTCTGATCTTTTGGTTTCTTAATAGTTAAACTTCATTGGCGCTGCTTCTGATTTACAAGGGTGTATTAAAAGGAATCAGGTTATAGCTGTGCTGCCCAATCTCTCTCACACATCTTTGTACCTTTAAAAATGTTTGTATTTTTTTAAAAACAAATTCCACTTCATGTTGGAGAGGATAAAAAGTTTCCAAAACACATTACTCCCCCAGACTTATTTTGTTTCCGGCAAATGTAGAACAATACTCAGAAATGAACTGGAATAGCAAGCGTTTCTTATTTGAAAAGAATGCTTACATTGTTATACGCAGTGTTGAGTCTGTGTAATAGGAAATCATGAATTTTGCATCCCAGTTCAGTAAAGCACTCCAGCATTTTCTTAAAATTAAACTTAAGTGTCTGCTTAAGTGCTTTTCTGAAGATACCACCAGAGTAGGTAGCCAAAAACATCTGTCTGTTTTTCAATTTTTTAATCACAGGGTCTAAGATGGTCTATAGCAGTGGAAGGTTGCAGCTGCCTGGTAAAAGCTTGTTTAGTGATCTTTGATACTTATGATGACCGTACAAAGCTGTACACTATCCCTTGTATTCATTTCCTCAGTTTTCCTATCATGAATTTCTTGTGTGAGCTCAACACTCATTAAGGGTCAACTATCAAAGGCATCTAATGAGATTTATAAAAATTCCTTAGCAAGCTGAACATCCTTAAAGATAATTTTAGTATCTTTACCAGTATTTTATTTATACACTTTGAAAATCTGGCCCAACATGTCTGACTCCACCTCTTGGGCTAAAAATTAGTATGATACTCGTAAATATATCTAAGTAATACTCACTAATTGATAATTTTGACCTAGTATTATTAACATCATTAGCCTCTAAAAAATTTTCATCAGGTTGGCCCCAAGAATATTTTAAAAAGACAGAAATAGATGTGTCATAACTATTTAAAATAAATTGTCTTTCTGTTAGCACTGCTACAGTTAGAGACCAATATTTAGTTTGGAAGGGATTTGAGGAGGCCAGTGCCACCTCACAGAACAGTGAGCTTCAACATTAAGAATAGTTTTCAAGGTATTTTGGGGACCTGTTTGCTCTTTGGGGACCTGTGGGCTATGTATAGCTATAGTAAGTATCTATACCCCAATACCTAGTAGACACAGGGGTGACTGTATCATTGCTACTTGCATATGCACATTGTTCTTCTTTGTAAACTAGCCCTTGGGTCCCTTGTTACTCTTCCTAGTAATACTCCACAACGTCTAGCCTTAGCACAAGAAAATGGTACCTCCCTTTTGCAGCATATAAACCTCAAACTCTATTCATAATATTTTCCTTGCTCTACTGCATTGCAGTCTCATTCATAATGCTGCTCTCCATGTTTCTGCCTCCCTTTGATTATTAGGTCTAGGATAATTTTTCACCTGATACCTTTGTATATTTTCCAAGATGAATCTCGTTTTGTCATTCTTCCTGCCTGTCATTCTAATATCCCTGCTGATCTGCTCCAAAGCTTATCGAAGTCAATGGGAATCTTGGATCTGTATCCAAGTTCCTTTGTACTACCTGTCTTTCATCCCCTTTTCCAAATCCACCTTCTTATTCATCACAGAGGACTTTCATTAATGGGTGGCTTGCTTCTTCTAGATCATTGGTGAAAATGTTAAATAAAACCATAATGAATACAGATCCCTGAAGTACCTCACTAGGAAAAGACCTTCCCACAAATCTATATTTTAATGTTTTGTCTTCTGCCTTTGTTTATAGTCCTTCAGCCACTTTTCATTCCACAAGATAGTGCTCATACCCCAGGCAATTTAAATTAATTCAGCATTTTCTATCAAATAGTTTCCACATCCTAGGCCAAACTCTTCCCCAGTTATTCAGGCACACACTGATGTCAGTGGGATTACATACAAGCAATGCATGAAAGAATCTGGTCTTCTTTTTTTTTCACCCCTTTGTTTTCCTTTCAATTATAGATTTTGAGTTTTGATTTATGATAATTTGGAATTTGAAAATTAGTATATTGGTTCTCTTCACTGTCTGTAAGCATATTACAAACTGTTATCCAGGTAGATAGAATAATCTGATTATGCCAACAGAAATTATTTTCTTAATCTCTAAAGTGTGGGCTTAATTTATTATAAAAAACATGACGGACGTTGTACTCCCTTTTTTACATACATACACAATTATATATATATTTATTGAAAAGAAAAATTCTTCTCCTTCTAGAATTTAATTAATTTTATGGCAGTAATCTTTCTTGAAGCTGAACTGATCTTTTGGGAGAGTTATGTCTATATGCAATTTAACTGAACTTTGGAACTTTCTGAAGTACTGGAATGCTGTTGGATTTTTTTTCCCCAACTTCTTGTATGAGTTGGAACAACTTCATTGTCATTACATGGATCTGACATACTGCAGAATATGCATCTTGAAATATTTTAAGTGACAATCTGAGGAATGGAATCTGAGTCAGAAATAATAAAAATTACCATAAGATCAGCCAACAAAATGCGTTTTTAATTAACATCCTATCTGGATACTTAAATGGTATCCCCAATTAGTATTAATAAAACCTGTTTATAACCAGATCTATCTGGAATAGCTGAGGACCCTGTTGGTAAAGTTCCTAGGTCACTGATTAAATCCAGTACAGATCAGTAACGACTGAAATTTATGTCTGGAAACAAACACAGAACATATTGATTGGTTCAGCCTAGTATCCAGTACAAAGGTGACAATATAATTAAAAAAGAAAGACATTTAGAACTGTTGCTACCCTTGGGAAGATCTCAAAAGAACACAGAGTGTGCAGAGGACTCTCCTGTGATCACAACAGAGAAGTCGCTAGTTACAAGATGAAAAATATTAGCAAAGAATCTTGCCCAGCTGTAGCCTGCTCTTTCCCTGCTATGCTCATCAATGCATACCAGTTGAATTAGGTAAATGAAATCACCATCCGTGGGTCTCCAAAGGCACCTGCCTCTCTTCCTTAACTACATAGGGCAATTAGTCACTTATTTTATGCAAACTGCTTCATGAGGAACCTTAAGTTTGAGTGCAAATCATGTGCCTAAGTTGGGGGAACTGCATCCAATCTGTAAAATAAGTTTTAGATGTGCGTATTCAGATGAGCAAACCTAATCCCCTTGTTTAAATGCTTAAGTACTGTGCTGAAAGTTTCTGTCGTGTCCTCTGGATGGGACTGGCTCAGAGGAACAGATATGAGTGCAATGCCATTTCGGCTGCAGAGCCTGACTCTCTCGGCCTCAATGCCGTGAAGAGACTGGTTTGCTAAGCCTGGCAGAGGCTATTTGACATAAAGCTAACAACAGCCAGCTCCCACCAGGGAAGGGTGTAACCTGCTCCAGACCAGCCCAAGCAAAGGGAAGGATCCAGGATCTATGCCATGTCAGACAAAAGTAGTTGGAGCCCACCAGTCCCAGCTCTAGCAGAGCTCATTGACCAGCACCTGGAAAGTATTCTGAATAATAGACTGCCTCACAGCCTGGTCCACTTTGCACCTATGTGTGAAAGATTCATGGGGTTAGGGAGAGGGAAGGCAAGCAGACTGCTGTGCCTTCGTGAGCTTAGTATTCACTCATTCGGCATGGAAAAAACTGCGATTTTACTCACCATACTTGTATTTTATGATAGAAAGCCATTCAACAAGTGGCATTAAAAAAAAACAGATAGAAGAAAAGCTTTCTTCTTTCCTAGGCATTCTACCCATAAGGATCCTGTGCAAAAGGTAGGTAAGGAACATCTCTGCCACCATCACCTCAATCTCACCATTTTTAGAGGTGCTTACACATCTGGTGGCATAGCCTCTAAATTTCACTGTAACTTAAATACAGGTTTGTTTTACGTCTTCCCAGACTACAGCACTTGCAGAATGACCAGTAAGTCATGATGTACCAAATGAATTGCTCCAGGCAGCAGTAGGAAACAGGGGTTAGGTAGAGGGAAATGTGGTTTTAGACCTTTACTCTTTCAGGGCTTTGCTCTGGTCGTCATACACCCTGGAGCAACAAAATGAATCATGCTTTGTTTGGAGTGACTAATCTGCTACTGTCACAGGGTCTCAAATGAAAAGACTTTGGGATCAAATGCATTTGTCACCTGAAATATGCACCCTGGAGGGGACAAAACAAAGGACAACATATGAAAATGTACCTGTTCTGCTTTTGACAAGTTAAGATTTCAGATGGTATGCAAAGTAAAGACTAATAGAGGCAATATATATGCACATCACAATTAGACTATATCTAACTCCTCTGAAGTCACTGAATGCAATACTGTCTTTTGTTAGCCATAACTAATGGATTCATTTCTTGTACATGCAGTGGTTAATGTTAAAGTCAGGAATCTAAAGGAAGGCGAGGTAAAGGGTTTAAGATTTGGTGGATGGAGATGTCCTAGAAAGATAGCAAAGGCTAGCACATAATTGCTATTCTAGACTCCTCTCCAGTATCAGCCATGATTTCTTCTCTTGGATCTATCGGGGGCTGCCTATCCATGCCTCCCATGTACCACTTACAGGTCGGATCTCAACGTTAAGTTGAAAGACTTCTGGAAGAGCAATAGCTGTCAGAAAGATGTAGAGCATGCTGCATGGTCTCAGCAGTCAGCAGCTGCAAGAAAAAATACATGCAAGGATGTATTCCTCCTGGTTTATTAGAACTCAGTTCATTCTCAGGAGCAAGCTAATAGCATGAACTGGAATTGAGTTGTCTAGCCAGGACACCCATTTAAGTCAATGAGGAGATGCTTTTGATGCTTTCAGAGGTAGATTTAGCCCACAGAACTGAAGCACTGTGATGGGTTGACCCTGGCTGGACGCCAGGTGCCCACCAAAGCCATTCTATCACTCCCCCATCCTCAGCTGGAAAGGGGAGAGAAAAATATAACAAAAAGCTTGCGGGTCGAGATAAGGACAGGAGAGATCATTCACTAATTACCATCACGGGCGAAACAGACTCAGCTTAGGGAAAATTAGCTCACTTTTTATTACAAATCAGCCAGAGTAAGGTAAATGAGAAATAAAACGAAATCTCAGAACACCTTCCCTCCACCCCTCCCTTCTTCCCGGGCACAACTTCACTCCCAGATTTCTCCACCAAGCCCCCCCAGCGGCACAAGGGGGACAGGGATGGGGTTTACGGTCATCACATGTTATTTTCTGCCGCTTCACCTCCTCAGGGCGAGGGCTCATCACACTCTTCCCCTGCTCCAGCGTGGGGTCCCACCCACGGGAGACAGTCCTCCACGAACTTTCTCCAACGTGGGCCATTCCCACGGGCTGCAGTTCTTCACGAACTGCTCCAGCATGGGTCCTTTCCACGGTGTGCAGTCCTTCAGGCACAGACTGCTCCAGCGTGGGTCCCCCACGGGGTCACAAGTCCTGCCAGAAAACCTGCTCCGTGGGCTCCTCTCTCCACAGATCCGCAGGTCCTGCCAGGAACCTGCTCCAGTGCAGGGTTCCCGCGGGGTCACAGCCTCCTTCGGGAACCCCCCTGCTCCGGCGTGGGGTCCTCCACGGGCTGCAGGTGGATATCTGCCCCACCGTGGACCTCCCTGGACTGCAGGGGGACAGCCTGCCTCACCAGGGTCTTCCCCACGGGCTGCAGGGGAATCTTCGCTCCGGCGCCTGGAGCATCTCCTCCCCCTCCTTCTGCACTGACCTTGGTGTCCGCAGGCTTGTTTCTCTTACATGTTCTCACTCCTCTCGCCGGTGGCTGTTTTCTCCCCGTCCCAACTTTTTTCCTTCTTAAAAATGTTATCACAGAGGCGTTACCACTATCACTGATTGGCTCGGCCTTGGCCGGCGGCGGGTCCGTCTTAGAGCCGGCTGGTATGGGCTCGCTCTCTCTCGAACACAGGGGAAGCTTCCAGCAGCTTCTTACAGGAGCCACCCCTGTAACCCCCCCTGCTACCAAAACCTTGCCACATAAAACCAATACAAGCACCTAAGTTTGGAAGTGAACTCCCTTGAGCCTGCTGAATTAAAAATTTAGGCAATGAGCAGAGGGAATTTATATGCAGAATTGGTGAGAGCAGCACATAGACTGAATCCCACCTATTTTAACACTGGTTTTAAATTCTTCTCCCAGACCCATCTTCACTAGTGGATTAGCTCTGTCATCCCTGTAGCTGACCAGGGTTTTTGTTTGTGTCCCAGAGGCACTTATTTGTCTAATCTTCCCAAAGATGCCACTTTTTATCCTATTTCATCACCTGTTTTTTTAAGAAAAAGAAAAAAAGAAGTGTATGTTTGGGGAAGGAGGGGAGAGAGAAAGAGGGAGAGAAAGAGAAACAGCTCCTGGAGCAGGTATAAGATAAATATACGAAAACGGTAGACATGAAACAGACACTGATCAGGTACACAGTAGGGTGCCTGTTTAACGTCCACTTTGTACCTATTGCTTGTACAAATAGAAAGCGGTGGCTTCAGACACAGCCTTCACTTTACCTGCTCCGATATTGAACAGACCTACTTTCCTACAGGAGACAAGAAGCAGTGGAAGTACAGGTGCTGAGTAATAATAGCCACAGGAAAAATCTGGACACACAAAGTCAAACCAGTGAAACTTGCCTCTGCTCATCTCACAGCCAGGAAAAAATAAACCCAATCCTTTATGTTTTATGTCAGATGCAAGGATTTGGTTATGTGCACATACACACACAAGAATCTATATATGTATCCATCTATGTATGTATGGAAAGAAAAGGAGAGAAAAAGATTACAGCTTATGTCATTTTACTAACCTTACTGGTTTTCAGTGACCGCTTGACTGTTTATTGCCTCTTTCTTTTCTTCACTGACATCTTCTTCTTGATACCAGTACTCTAGCAATATGTTACCTTTATAACTGTTGGCTTGAAATGAATTTTCAAAAACTGCCTACATTATATCAGTTAATTGTCCGGTGACTGTGGAGAAAAGAAACCAGAACTATGTATTTCAAGTAATGCCCAACACATGGCAAACATCAAGTGAGGAATGCAAGGCCTATGCTAGCGAAGAATGCAATAAATATAGGCCAGATCATAAACACTTCTATAATAAGACAATTGAGGAAGAAGACTTGAAAAGATAAAATTGATTTCTGTACCTTTGCTTGTGCAGCTTCTCCAGGAAATAATTGAACAAATAAGCTCAAACCCATCACCTCCACGTGTAGTTCAACCATAAGCTTTTGAGCTCAGTATTCTTGACTTTGAAAAAGGGAGAATGATTCTCTCCACAGCATGTATTAATCTGCAGAACACTCTGGCTTGTGTTGTGCAGGAAATAAGAGTTAGATGATTACAGTGCTACCTCTAGTCTTAAAAATCTGTTAACTTTAAAATGACCTGTGCTTCATATCATTTAAACATAGCGGTCCACATCTCATTTTGCTTCAACGATCAACCCTACTCAGTAAGTCTATTGTAGTGAGCTAAATGGGGATATCATCCTGCCCATCCACAGTTTTTTATTTCTCTCTCCAGGGACAACAATTCAACAGTTATAGTCAAAGCAATTGGTGCTGTACTGGAATAAGCATTATATAATTTGGACCTCAGACTGTAAGATCTTCATGGTAAGGTTGTCTTACCTTTTATTTCATTATTCTGTCAGTTTTCTCCCATACCAATACCAAAATGTGAATAAGACAGATCCAAATCCCCTTTCACAGGCAATAGGAATGTTGCACCTACACAACTGGTCATCCTTTGTGCAGTTTTGCTGATGGATAGAGGAATTTGAGGGGATTGCAGAGTGGCTTTAAGCTAGCTAAACATGTACTGCGTGACTATGAATCAAAATACAGCTTTTCTTAGAGGGGCTTGTGATGGTTTTAAGACATGTTACAAGAAAGCTTCATAATGGAAAGGCCATTGGCTCAGTCAGGCTTATAACAAGGGTTGTCTTACCAATGTGGCAACATGAACAATCCAGAAGTTCAGCTCCAATGCTCCTATAAATTTTTACAGAATCAGAAATACTACTAGTGATCTCCATTAATGGTTCCACGGTATAGTAGCTGCTGACAAGCACTGAGCTTTTCAGTGAAGGTCCTGGTACCTTTAACCCTATCCACAAGATTTATTTGTATATTAGTTAGAGATTTCTAGTGACAAGATTAGGAGACTGGATACCTGGACTGTGCTTCAGCTTTCCACCTCATAACTGATAGTATGTGCTAAATGACAGTATTGTAAACAGTCTGTAATAAAACTTACATAGCATATACATACAGAGTGAGGGTTAATTTTAATCTTTCTAAAATGCTTTGAGATTCTCAGATGAAGAGCAGTCACAATGCCTAGAAAATATCACACCTTTACTATTGTGAAAAATAATCAAAGAAATAGACAAGATATGCTGCACACAGAAATCACTTCCGTATTTATTTCTGTTCTTACATACGCAACATTTTTCTTCCAGGGACAAAATGTGCAATATAGGTAACATCAGGGAACCTCCACTGACTTGGTGGATTAGAGGTCAGATATACAAAGTTCATCATTCAGTCTGATGCTATGTGTACCTTGCATTCACAACAAGAGTGAAATAACTGTGCAGGCAGGTAGCAATGTTTTCACATTATGTCTACTTAAATACATAGAGCAAGTGAAAATACACATTCAGTGTGACATCTCCTGGTCACCTTCAGATCAGATGTGTACTATTTTCCAAACAGAACCTGTTCTATTGATCCAGGAAGAGGTTTTTTGAGCTTGCAGTATTTCTTGCTCTGTAAGTTCCCTAAGCTCCTCCACCGACATCAAGGCAAAGCCCTTCTGACTTCTGAGCTGCAGGTTCAGCCCCTCCCCTGCCTGTAGGAAGCACAGACAGACAACAGAAACCTGTGTTCCCAAGCCTTAGGGTTTTCACCAAAGCTCCAGGATAAAAAAGTTTGGGTGAGGGCTCACGTCACCTCATGTCAGTGAGGACTGGAACTTCACGAGGGGACATCAGTCATCCCTTGGTTTTAGGCTGGGATGAAGAGATGGGTGGAAGGGTCTGTCTCTTCCCTTTGAGATCAAATGATTAAACAGAGTAAGGGCAGGATTCAGAAAGAGATTTAGACACCCTAATTTAATTCTCTACACCTAGGCTTGTATTACTTGGGCCAGGTGCCTGAGTGGTCGATGAAGATGCAGTTAATACAGTCAAAGGAACACAGAAAGTGATTCAGCTAACTATGGGCTAGGGGCAGAGTCAGCTGCCTAAATACAAGTTTCTGGTGCCTTTTGAAATGTTGTAGGGTGCCTGACAAACCTGCTCCCACATCATGTCAGACATCAACCTTCTGGACTGGCAGCCGGGTGGCAGCAAGTAAGGTATCCACAGACACATGCATGCTTTGGTATGTACCTGGCTAAGTACACGGCTGAAGCAGGCGAAAGCAGTCCCAACTTTTAATTCACAAAGTTGAGGGAAACTGTTTAGAAGATGCTGCTAAGCATTTTTAATCATATAAAATGTATAAGAAGTTTTAAATGACACTCAGTGAAAATTACGCTCATTCAGCTCCTGTGGCTGCTGTGCCTTCTGGTACAGATGTTTTTGAGTTCCACTATGCCCGATAAATCCTGACTAGTATGCCACTGAATATTTAAGGAACAAGATTCAACAGCAGTCAATTTCTGTTACAAACAATGACTGACTCAGCAAGGGGAAGTTTGAGCAGGAATTGCAGAAAAAATAAAGAAATTAGCATGGGCTGTCAGAAAGCAGAGTTTCTAGAAAGCCTTTACAGTTGTCTTGCAGCTTTGACACATGGATTATGGAAATATGTTTCCTGTTCCAGTTATATAAAACTGTCATTTACACATAATCAGTCCAGTGTTTGGCATTAAAAAAAAATTGTGCAGACAGCTAACAGTACCATCCTACTCAGACAGTACAGAGGTAACTTGCTCAATGCAGAATGGCTAAATAATTTCTGGCAATACATACATAATATGTAATTAAAACTGTTTTTCAGGAGCACAATCCGTGTTGAAAAGAAATTGAGCATATGATGCTTAGTTTCTCTGCAATGCTATATTCTCCCAATTTTTTTTCCACCATTCACTAACACATGTGGAACTTGTGAGTTTATAGTCTCCCTATCAAAAAGTTGCCCTATGGGGTTTTTAGCCATAAGCATGTTTAATCTTGGTTTTGAAACCTACTGAGATCCTGACCTCCATTATATTAACTTTTCCTCAGATTCTGAATACCACTGGCATCAAAGTACAGGGTAAATATACTCTGACTCAAATGTATTAGTGCACTGTCTGACCATTGTGGAACCAAATTGAAATCTGGGCAGAAAATAATAAATGGTAGAGCAAAGTCACTCAAAAGCTGCAATTATAGCAAGTGCAGAAGAACCCATACATCAGCACCAATGTTTGTTTTTAGAAAGATAGGGAAGCTTCATACTCTGCCTCTCAGTCAGCAAACTGTTTAGTAGAGGTCCAAAGTTCAGCTGCTCAGTTAAATTTTCTCAGTCCTATGGGTTATCCTGATTCCATGGATACCTCATGAGTTCTAGCCACCAGAATACACGGCACCTCACTGAAGTCCCAAGTTATGCATATTTTTAGAGCTTTTGGATTTGCAGTATTTTCTTTCAAGACATGAGTGACAAAATCATATGGTGGTTGGACAGATCTTGATAATATGTGGGCTAAGTTTGACTAAAAGACCTGAGAAATAATTTGTTCTGAAACTCAGAATCAGATGTTCTGTGAGGACAGGATGCCAGTAACTTTAAGGCTGAACTTTGCTGAGGGAGAAAACATCCAGTTAAGACAAATTCAACTCCTGTAGGTTTCTCTGGGAAAAAAACTGGTTTTTCACTTGCTTTGGTTCTGAAGACACTGCTTTCAGACCAGGAGGTTTCAATGCAAGTTGTAACTATGGGAACATGCAAGGAGCACAAAAAATATGTTTAATCTCCAGATGAGGGAATATATCCTAATTAGTTATGTCTGCTCTGGTGTCTGGCTACCAGCTGACAGACTCGACAGCTGATCTCTCTGAACCAATCCAAATTGGAAAAAGATTTGGGTTAGGGTCACTTTTTGAGTGGGCAAAGGTTGGGGCTGGTTGTTATTTAGACTGAACTAGTTCATTCATCTCTAGTTACCCGTATGTCAATACAATAGATTTCCTTAACATAATATGCCAAGGGCTAGAAACTTTCTGGTTTGTTTCTACCTGCACATATTCATGGGCTGCTGCCAGAAGGGGAAGGCAGCATGTCCTGGGACAAAGAGGAAGTTCTGGACACTTCTGGGAGAGCTCCAGAATGCACTACGAGAACAGACACTTTGGATGTAAAACCTTCAAGCTTTGTGCACTTCAGGTCAGAGCTCAGGTCAGGCTCAGACAGTCAATCAGAAGCTTATTGGTACGCCTGTGAACAATACAGTCTACATGAGGATTTGGCTTTTTTATACTTGAGACCCTCTGTCACTATCTCTGTGCTAATTTAGCTTTTAGTATGTACAGGAAAGATTCATAATAGAGACTGATATAAAATGCAACCAAATCAGTGGAAAACCTCCCAAAAATTTCCAAAGAAACTTGTTTAAGTGTTCCTTACACAGGCCCAGGACAACAAAACTTTAGATGACTGTGCAATTAGCAATCATTATTTAATGAAAACAGTCAGTTTTGCTTATTTTATCTTGAGCTTTAAAATTCAGATTCTAAAAATTCAACATTGTAACTTATTGGTTTTGCATAGTGACTTCTGAACAAATCTGCTTGATTTGTAAATGAAAAGAAACACCCTGTTGGACAGTCAACCTAGCCGAATCATTAGAGAAAATTCTGCACTGGGTATAGAGCTCCTGAGTCCCTGGATCTTAACCTAAAGGCACAGAAGTAATGCTGAGAGTGAGAACTGATAATTTCCTTTAAGTTAGTATTCCATTGCAAGCTAGAGCAGGACTTGATTTTCAGAATAACTGTGTTACCATCACCATAATCTCACTAATATTAACAAGAAGTTTCTCTAAATAATAGACATTTTTTTCCACTGCTTTTCCTTCCTTCTTGGAAGATTGAGTATGTGAATATTTGCAGGACCACTATTGATGATTCTTAGAGAAAAACAGGGTACATCTATTAAGCAAGTAAATTAAACAGTGTCTGCCACTGGCCCTTTTGTAAAAAGTTCCTGGGCACTGTTTGAAAGTATAAAGGGTCCAGAGGCGATTCCCCAGAGGCAGGATGGTTGCAGTCCTCTGAAGCCTCTGAAGCCTCTGAAGCCCTTGAAGGACTTTAACAGCTCTTTATGCCACTGACCTCAGAGCCAGCAAACAGTCTGTGGCCTTACCTGTATGGATATAGACAGAGAGTCCTGGGAAGTACCTTCAAGAGCTGTAAATGCTCTGCAGTCCTATTAGGAATAAAAGGCAGAAGAAATTAATATTTCAGGGGTCATATCACATGAAAAGAGCAGAGCATTTTCCAGCAAAGCATTTCCATTTTTACATTGACAGACTCACTCTCCTGAGTTCATAAAATAGACAAAAAATAAACAGGAACTACAAAGCAATATATTATATATGGTATATTTATGAGCCTAGAAAGGATCCTTCATTTAAGATTTTTGCCTTTTCATAGATGGATAACCGGGTGGTATTGTTTTGCTACCTTCCCTTAGCTCTTCACATCTGTCCTCTGACATGCTTTCCAACCCTTCCCTTCCCTCTCCTGACCCAGTCCCCTTGCTGTATCCCACAACACATGTGTAGGATGTGCACAAAGCTAGCCATTAATTATAAAATCTTGTCCACACACTTTTAATAGAAGTATGCCCCATTACTCTGCTGGCTACTTCTTCTTCAATACATAATCTTATTATCTTCTTCCTTCTTGTGTTGTTGAAGAAGGTAATAGGGGTCACCAATCTAAATTCCGAGCATGTAGACCTTCTGGATTATCATCTGGCAAACATTATAAACTTCTCCCTTCATGATTATTTTCTATCTGTTTTACGGTCTTAGAGTACTGCACACTAGTTCCACTGATTATAAATTACAGGATGGGGAGAGATCTGATGAAAATATTCACCTTTAAGTGGCCCAGAATTTTATGTCTGTGAGAAAACACATCTTTTTCATTGCTAACAGATGCGGCTTAGACCACAGCCAAACAACCGCACACAGCACATAGATACACACCTATGTTACACACATTGCACGTGCACATGAACACATACCCTGTATTATTACAAATTCAGCTTTCACTTTATCACCATAAAAAAACAACTGATGAACAGTCCAGAAGTTGCAACGCTTTGCTGTGCAGCTGTCTGGCATACTCATGTGGCAAAGAGCAAGTGCCATGACAGCAAAATGGGTCACAGTAATGAATGACATTTGCAGATTTCTTTTTCTTTGTGCCAGAACTCCTAAATGCACCGCTACTAGCATACTGGTACTCCTTAAGACCCACTTCAGCTGCTGGAAATGTTACTGAAAAGAATATCAACTTCTGTTTTTAACTGGAAACTAATATTCAGGTTCTATATTTTGATGCCAATTCACAGCTAAATGCTTCAATTTCCACATACGAAAAATAGAGAATAATGATACTGACCTTTGTAGAGCACTTTGAAATCCAAGGAAAAAAGAGCTACAAGAAAAGCTGGCATTATTATTATTTTTCTCTTACCATCTGTGAAGGGAAAAAGAATGAAAGTTGATATAACAGAAACAAAGAAGTAGATGTGTTTTGACAACTTCATATAGGCTAGAATTATCTGGGTGGAGGGTGGTATGTGCATGGGATACTTTGCCAATTTTCAAGAACAAAGACAACAAAATCTAAAAAACAAGAGTTTATACTTCACGCCACTGGCATGTTTAAGGTCTGAGTTGAAAGAGGGATTGTAGGCCGGTTAACATTCTACTTTTGTTTGGTAGTTTTATCCAGCTGTTGCAGACATGTAGCTAGATTTTGGCTTCTGGAGTCCTCCTACATGCATGTCAAGATTTGAGACCTGATTTTCCTGTTTTAAATTGGGCAGCCATCCTGGAAACCATAATAAGATGCAGCACTGTTGACAGACTTTCTCATGGAAAGTCGAACAAAATGCTATAGAAATTGCTGTATGCAGAGATGTGGTAATAGCTTTCAGTGACTCCCAAAAGCCCCTGGATGTTGCTTTATTCTACCTTTCTATGTTCTTTTTAGTTCACTGATACTACATTATAAGCTTGGTTTCACCTCACTAACTGTTCCCGTCGAAAGGTTAGCAATTTGTCCAACTTAGTTCTTCAGACTCCCTTTATCATAAGCAATCAGTGACAGGCATATCTAGAAGACTACATGGATCTGTCTTATATATATAGATCTCTTTTGATGGGTAAAACTGCCCTCTGAAGAAGACCTTTTTTTCTTTCTATGAGCTAGTGAGGATGCCAAAAACGCAAGCTCAGACTACAGCCTAAGTGTTTGATGGCTAAAGTTAGGAGAGAAAAATCCCACTCCCAGTTGCACATAATAATGTCAAGATCTTCACAGAAAACGTAGAGAAGCAAGGTCTTGGCCCCCCAATCTGGAAGCTCAAATCAAAGTGATGGACATACCAGAGAAGTGAGGGTATACCAGGAAGAGCAATAGTTATGGAAATAACAGTACACAATTACTCATTTTAGGAATCCATCTGGTTAGGTGTGTTGTTTCATTTAAATGATGTGTAAACGCAGTCACTTAATGGCCCTCATTTATACATTTATACATGTCATGTGAGCACTACAACACACACGGTTTTAATTTTAAAACCTAAAGCACAAGTAGCAGACCTCACCTTTGCTGGATGCTGTCGGGTGTCAAAATCGAAAAGTTCAGCTTGTGCCCCTTCCAAGGAAATATAATACATACACATCTGTGCACCCTGAGGTCTGCACACAGCTGCACAATGTTTTATGAGATGTTGCAGTGGCTTCTGCTAGACTTCCTGACGTAAAACTACAAACAATCAAACCCTCCTTCCCCCACATCCCATTCTCTCCACCAAATGCCTGAGAAAGAGATTTTTTTAAACCAACTATGTCCTTTAAACACTTTTGCTCTCAAGAGCAGAAGTTATCTCGGTTTTTACAGAAGGAGAACATGATCTTGGGTATTTCAGCTTTGAGTAGAATGAAGCCAAACTTCTTAGCTTTGGTTCAAAATAAGTTTCTCTCAGTAAAGTCTAAATCAACCTTAGAAGGCAGAAATAAGTATGCTCCACTGAGCAGAAAAGCATGAGCTGACATTTAAAATCTGCACACTGCTATCTCAGCCACCCAAGAGAGAAATGATTCTGCATTAACAGAAGAAAAATGCAACCCTGAAAATTGATACCTTTGTGTTTACACCAGGACAACTGCAACACAATACAATGCCCTGGTACTCTCTTTTCTTATATTCTAGTTTTTTCATTCAGCTTGAATCTTTTTCTAACTAGATCCAGGACAACAAAGTAAAATAGAACACAACTTTTTTTTTTTTCTTTTTGCCAAGAAAATGTAAATTTGATAAACCAAAATATTTTAAAATTGGTGTTGATTCTGGAAAATGGATTGCTTTGGTTTTTAACTCTAAAGACTTCATTTTGACATTTTCAGAACAAAAAGTTTTGATTTGAAATGATGTTTCATTTTGATAAGTGGTTTTAGTTTCACTAAAAAAAGAACAAAGGCATGAGTAAAACATTAAATTAAATTAAATATTTGTAACTTTGCAGTTCACCAAAAAACTGGAAAAGAAATCTCTCTAATCAAGTCAACACAAAGCAACTTCAAATTCCTCATTTTTTTAAAACTATCAAAAAACTGAAAAAAGATCAGGCAGTCTCTCAACTACCTTAAACCTGACCCCAGATAAAAGCAGGGTATAACTTGAGAGGACAAGCTATTTTAGCATTTATTTTCCTGTTTTCAGAAAATAAACATGAAGCTGTCAGTACAATATTTTCAACATCCGAGAGCAGGATGCATTAGAAATGAAACTAGTCACCTTCAGGACTGCTCTGAGCCCGCCTTCAGGTTGACTTGTCCACATTTTTCAAAACCATTGTAGTAATACATTGCTTATTGTACTTGTTATCATACAGGGAATCAATAAGGAACTCCTTTTATCGTAGGCATAGCTTCAGCGATTAGACATCAGATGCAGCAAACGATCAGTCTTTCAGCCATTTCACAGTTCCATAGCCTGTTAGTCTGGGATTTCCAAAAAAGCTTGGACAGAAAGTATGCAAATTGTACTGAATTCAGTGAGAACCAAGTACCTAATTCCATCTCTGAAAATTCAAGTCTTAGTGCAGTATCTACAGCAATACACTTCTAGGTGCAAATCCTTTCCTGGTGGCCCTTCTCTTGGAAAATGGCAGGAAAAAAAAGTACCGTGAATGACATTCCCTCCAGTACAACCTCACTTAGCACAGTTCCTGCGTAAAACTTGATGCACACACAAAGTCGTGGTGGCGTCCTGCTATTTGAATGTTCAACAGCCTGACTCTAAGGGATATACGATCACTCTTTTCAAGTGTTACCCTGGAAACAATTTGTCTCTTGGCAGACATTGCATACTTATACAGGAAACTAAATTTAAATCCTTAGGCATAACATCTTGGTCATGCCTGCCCTTTCGTTTGAACTCCTTTAATAAAACTCTTGCCCTCACACTTGGCTGTACTAAATCCAAGTATGATCTTTGCTTCCTCCTCATTATTAGTTCAGAGGGAACACTCTAGTAGTTGTATGCAGGGTTATCCATTACCTAAAAGGAAAACGTGCCAACTTGGAGCTCTGTTCATTGACTTACATGATGTTTACCCAAGGATTTTCATGCAACTAGCTCATAATGGCCATGTAATTTGCCTCTTCTGAGCAGCTTTACAGAACTGGTATTCATCATCAACTCAGACTTTTCAGCATACAACAGGTGAGCCAGTTCATAGGTGGCTTGGGAATAAACAACGGAACAAGGTGGAGCATTTAAAAAAAGAGAAGTAAGCAAATATAACTGGTGCAATCAATCAAAAATATGATTCTTCAATGAGTAGTTTCAGAGGGGGGGCGACGACGAATGGAAATGTTATGTACACAAGTTACCTTCATACCTGGCTGAAGGCATATAGTGCAACTGGAAATTTTGGAAAGAAATATCTGCCCACCTGCCTGCTTTCTTGGCCAGCAAAAGCAGCGCTTTCTAAACAGATGGAAGACCAAGGCAGTTCTCCACCTTTGTACACAGACACAGGCACACCCAAACAGGACAGGGAAGGGGAAATCATCCTGTTATTCCACAGTACGCGTAAGCTTGAACTCACACTGCCTATTCTAACAACCATCACTTCTCAAACATCTGCAGGGTGGCAGAGGTGGTACACAGCTCAGGAGCCCACATTGTCCTTTAGTGATGGCAAACTGCCAAAATTTGTTTCCAAATGAGCATGCTCAGCCTCTCACAGGCCTTCTGGGGGAGCTGAGACCTCCCACATTAATAAGAGGCTTTGGGGATTTTTTTTCCCCTCCTCTTGCCCTTTTTTTTTTTTTTTTCATTGATGCTGAAGCAGTCCCAGTGGACCTGGAAGCACATGTAAAGGGAGACAAAACTGGATACAAGTCTCAGAAGGATGGCATAAGGATTTAACAATACCTCTCGGACTTGACTCCACCGATGAGGTAGACGCTGGCAGGGGACTGTGAGGAATTATGCAGAGTGTTCCCTCCCTCCTCCTTCATAAAATAGCCTGTAAGGCAGAGAGTGCCTAAGACATGAGCAATGTTTTTCTTGGGAATGGATGAGTTTTAGCAGGGGGGGCAAAAACAGTTTTCAAAATTTACTTTTCACCACTGTGCAACACCTTGAAAATATTTTGGCAAAAAAGCCAGGTGTTGTGCAGTTCCAGGATTCTCTCAGAGTTCCAGTTTATTTGGCGGGTAGAATAGAAAAAGCTACCAGCATATTAGAGGAAATATGAATAGGTCTAGTCAAACTGTTTAACACTGTAACCAGGAAAAGGAGAGTGCATGTGAACTTTTCTGTGTCTCATCTAAAGCATTATAAAGCATGAGTTAAGGAAAGTTAACCTTTTTTTTTACAAATTCATCACAAATTAGGTCTCTGTTGTGTTGGGTGCTTTTCAAAGACATTCCACAAAGCAGTTGCTGTATCTCAGTATTTAATGGAGGTAAAAGGGACATACGAAGGATGAAAGAAAAAAATTCCACCTTCATTTTACATGTCAAGAGCAGGAAAATGACTTCTCACAGAAGCTCTCACAAAAAGGTTGTCATAATGTGGAACTGCACGCAGAGCTCTCAAATCCCATTCTAATGTGACAAATGCAAACATTTTCTTCTCAGAAGTATGCTTGAGCTTCTTCACGCACATAACAGCTACTACTCCACTGATGTCAAAGGAATTATTTTTGCTGACTTATATAGATTAAAATAAAAGTCAAACCTGGCCAAAAGCATACTCATAGAACCAGATTCATCAATATGCTCCTTTGGCTTTATGTTACCTTACTAATACAAGACAGCTATAAAACTATACTATAAAACTATTACTAACTAATGTAAGGCTGCTGTGTGTCACCAAAGAAGTACAGAGCAGCTGGAACATCTATGGGAAATCTATATTTCAGCATTTTACCATTTCTACCTTCTCACCTTTCTGCTTTCTCATCAAAGATCGGTACCAATTCCAGATGCAGAGAAAATACATGGAAAATAAATACTGGAAGAAAGAAAAACTAAGCATTCAACAGCAGTAACACAAACAGGTTGCAACTTCTGTTTCTTAAGTTAGTATGCAAGAAAATCTCCATTGTTGTGGTTTTTAAACTCACTACAACCAGATTTCTTTGTAGGAAGAGATAGCAATATTTAGTTCTTATTAACACCACGCCATGCTGCTCAACTCTCAAACCAAGAGCTTCTGAGAAACAATACATGAAGTCTAAAGTAAGCTGAGAACTCCTTAACTGATCATAGATACTGATATCTAAAGGTTTCAGATCCACCATCTCTTGTGTGTACCAGACCCAGGCAACTTCATTGTGCACATTTATCGTTGCTTGAAGTTCATATAGGTCTATAAAACACACCTGGGAAATAGTTTCTTACTGTCTAGGTATGGTCTAAATGATCCACAGTGGAATGGGTCAAAAATTCTTTTTAAAATGTAGAATTTAAAAAATTGCAAATTGGGAAAACATATGCAACTTTTTCACAAATTGCTTTCCCATCTTCAGAGCAACAGAAAATTTCAAATATCAATTTCAAAAATGTGGGGTGGGGGGAAATCATAAAATTCTATGTCTGATGTTGCTTTCCAATTCATGTAATACTGTAGTAAGGCTTTAGACTGAAATCTGAAGTTGGAAAAGGGCAGAAAGAATCTCTTTAAACAAACTTAAACAAGATAGAATTTCCTAGCAGCGAGAATGATTAAATATTGGAATGACTTACTCACACTGGCCTATCTGAAAGAAAAGACAGGAGATGGCTCGCAGCCTGTGTGCAAAGAGGGAAGAAGATCTGGCCGAACATTGTGGTATGTGTCTTACTGGCATGGGAATCGCCAAATCTGAAGTTCTCTGTTCATCCCTTACCTTTTGTGCCATGAACGTAGTTGCAATGTTTGCTACTCCATAATAAGATAAAGAGGTAGAACATACCTTCAGAGAATTCAAGGATTATAATAAATTAGGGGAAGTCGGTGACAAACTGAGTAGCAGAGATTCAGTCCAGAGGGAACTTGAGAAACTTGAGGACAGGGCCAACAGAAAACTCATGAAGTACAATGAAGAGAAGTGCAAAGTCCTGCACCTGGGACAGAACAACTCCGTGCATTAGCACAGTCTGGGAACTGTCTCAATAGTAGCCCTGGTGGGAAGGTAGGAACCAGATTGAATATGAGCCCACAGAGTACTCTCATCGTGAATAATGTCTGCTTGGCTGCATTAGGAGGAAAGCAGTTAAGGGATCTAGGGAGGTCGCTGTCCCCTTCCATTCAGCACTGGTGAGGCCCCATCTGTGTCCCGATTTGAGCCCCCCAGTACCTGTCTGAGGCTACAGGATGGAGTTGGGGTTTAAATGTTACATGGAAAAATTCTTAGGGGAATAGCTCCTTGGATTGGAGATACAGATATTTAATGTTTTGGGATAAACGGGAGGTCCAGATGAAACAGTTTTAGCTTGTCTCTTCTGTCCTTAATTTCAATGAAATCTAAAATAACCAGCTCTATGAAGTCAGTTCGTTTCACTGATGGTTTTGGCAGAGTTTCTCTCCCACCGTGTTGCCAGGAAACATGGCAGAGTAAAATGACTGTTGGACTGTCACAGCTTTAGGCCTTATGACTCTGAGGGACGAATGCCAAGGCAATCAGCATGCCGGGGAAGTTGCACACTTTGCAAGCTCTGCGGCATTACGTGACCCTGCAAAAGGGAAAACTCACGAGGTTAGAGGAGAAAAAAAGACATGGAAGGAAGAAGCTACAGAGCAATTAATCCCACCATTTAATCAGTACTGGACTACTACTGCCTATATTTCATTTGAGCAGATGCTACCTGAGCAGATAATCTGAAGACAGCAATACAAACAGAGAAATTAAATGATGGTAGCACAATAACCCCTCACTTCCCTAGTAGGGAATGTGATAAGGGACTCTGCAAACCATCCCATTCCACCTAACTTTGCATGCTGATTTGACTTGCCTTGCCTTATCTTGTTTTATATTGTCTTATTTTGTCTTGTCCTGTCTTGTCTTATCAAGACACTCCTGTCTGAGCTAGCTAAGAATAGTCCAATCCTAATTTTTCCACCAGATTTTCCAGCCTGTATTAAATTTACCACTCATGGATGAATAATCTGTTATCCTTCTGCAACAAATTAATTGCAGGCTGTTACAGAATGAGTGATGTGGGTACAAATTCTGTGAGTCTCTGCTATATAAAATTCAATATAGCCTTTGCTGTTGGGATAATCCTGTGCCAATATACTTGGCAAAAAGTAGAGAATGTGTGCGCACAACGTGCGTATCTTTCAGGTCAGTATTGACACTTGCATATTTATGTATTTTTCAAAAAACTTTAAAAGATATAGAAAGGATTGTTCTGAAGCATTCCTGCTACCCTGTGTACTTTATAAGCTGCCTTGGGTTCAACATATGGTGCACTTTTCTAAAGTAAATGTAAATAACTGCTTCTGATTGCTTTCAGAACTGCACCCAGCTCATCACCATAATTCTACCATAAAATACATGTCAGTTATTAAAAAATGAACCAAAAATCCACAGGCATGTGAATGTCATGTTCTGTTAACCTGGCTTTGCTGTCTGCACATATGGTGGATGAAGGAGTGGAACAGCTATGGTATAATTAAGATTCAGTCCTACAAATAACTGCATAAACTTAACAATCACTGTTTTGGGGGATCGCTATACTGAGGTCTGTACTATGACTGCAATTCATACCAGTTGCTGGGGCTGATTTATCTTTAAACTAGCTCTTTAGGTACTGCTAGGAGAGCAATTATCCCAGTACAGAACACAGTATGGGTAAATTCCATGAATCTTACCCAGCCTCCCTGTGGGTTTTGCATCCTACACTGAATCCCTTCCTACATTTCTAGCTACATTCCTAGTAGCATCCAGGCTAGTTTATTTAGAAATGGCTTGTGCCTACATGTATAATATGTAGACACAGTACAGAAAAATCCTCAGGCAGTGAGAACTATTTAATCCAATTAGTCTTTTGCAATAGTGTACCCATAAAAATGTGTTTACACATGGGTATGGACATCTCCTGGGGACAAAAGGGTTCCAGCAACTGGTATAGCTGAGGCACTGAAGAACATGACTTGTACTGGAGGGAGCTCTATTCTGAGATACTTCAGAAACTGTGGTTAGTCTCTACTTAGCATAAAGCTGTGTGTTGCGAATCTGCAGCCTTGGTTGAAGTCAGCAGGAGCTGCATGTGTGTAAGGGAAGAATTTGGCCCATTAGGACCTAATATGGCACATCAAAGGAAGATAGAGCTGGCATCTTTTGGAGAACTTTCTGATATTCACATGCAACTGCGCACTGTGGGTGGCATTGAGCTGGGTATGAATTGATTGGAGCATAGACAGGAACCAGAGCAACTGTAGCTAAGAGGAGGTCTGCAGACCACCCCCAGGATGCTGTAAGACCACCGGTTTCCTTCAGAAAAGGGAAGGAGGCTAGGGTAAATGGAGACTACAGGCATTACAGCTCTTGCAACAGAAAGCAATTTACTGTTACCAATGGGAACTGCGACTAGGGAGAGGGGCTGAGTGCAAATTTTTGTTCGTACTGGGAACTAGCTCCTGAGACCTTATTGAGAAAAAAATCAGTTGAGCAAACTTGGTAAAGTAGTGAAAACGTGCACCTCGGGCAGGATGGGGTCTCAGTTTCTAGTCTATTTAATTCAGTAGGGTTTTTGTCCAATCATTTAAAATTCATATCTTGTTGGTATGATGAAATGCACACAGTGCAGTCTGATGTTATAGTTTATTCTTGGTTTGTAATGCACAGGTGTATGTATACATGCATGCTAGGCTATCTGATATCTGATGGTGTGTATTTGTTTTGGGACTGGTTGCTCTCCTCATGGACACAGCTAACAGATTAAAGTTCCATATCTGAATCTAATAGGCTGTGTTTAAAAGCTTTTGATACACTGCTTTCTACACTCTAAGGCTGCGTTCTGGTTTCTCCTTTCCTACTGTGTGTGGGCTATTCCACGTCCCTCATTACTCCTCAGATTCATCGTGCCAGACCCCTCTCATGCTGGCAGCAGCAGCATGTGCACTTCGGTGATTTATAATACTGGGCTCCTTGGGGAAGAGTGTGTTTCACTGGCAGTAAAAGGGGTTGTTGTGCAGGTGGAAACTTGTTTAAACAAATCTGAAGTTGTGATATAATGGAGGCTGGTAGCTTAACATAAGCTCTGAGCGTCCAGAAAACCTATTTATTTTACACATCAGAAACCTGCCTGAGTTCTTCGTTTCAGAGATTTCCATTGACTGAAAGGAAAAAGAAAGTACTATTGGGGTAAATCTGAAATGAAAATCAAATGTTCTTATCTATCAGACTGTGGGTGATGTGCATGGGGAAAAAAACAAGGACTTATTGTTAGCGTGGTTAACAAATAAATTAATTGTTTTTTCACAGCTGACTAAAGTCTTTGGTTTTACTTCCAGCTTCCTGAAAACAAATTTCAGACATAAAAATGTCTCCCAAATCCTGTCATACTGCAAAATACTGAAGTTGCAAGGGGGAGAAAAAATAATGTACTGGTAGATAAATCTCAGAAGTTACTGACTAAACATTCTTCTTTGAGTAATATACTCCCTAGATAATGCTATTATCTATAAAATATAAATGTGATTTTCTATTCAGACAGTTGAATGGAAAGGTTCAGAGTGCAAGTTTGGTTCAGACAATCATCCAGAAGTCTGAATGTTTATTGAAATTATCTGAACCTATCAAATCTCCAGTTTGAACTGGCAGTCTCCTGAAAACCAGCATTTCATGTGAGATTTCTGGCACTTACCTTTCAGGTGCTGGCCAGAAACATCATTTTTGCGGTGTTACAGTGTCAGACCTTGATGGTGATTACAATTGTCAAAATAAAACCTCTCTCTCTACTTGTTCCAGGACTTCAAAAATATTTGGTTGCAGTTTGGTTCTGAAAGTGTGAAAAGGTTGAGGAGAAGGTTTTTAATTTCCTTTTTCTTTTCTTTTTTTTATATTTTTTTCCCTGATTCCTTTTGTCTCTTTTGAATTGGTTCTTCATTATCTCAGATTAAATGTCCCAGTAGTGAAACAATCCTAAATTTTTTTTAGATCCGGTAGTTCTTGTCCTCTTCAGAACATCAGACCTATAAAGCAACTGTTACAGTAGTTTATTTCTTTGTCGTCAGCTCTGTCTGTTGAAAATTAAAACATTTTCCTCATCTTGATGTGTGGCATATCTGACTGTGAAAAGCCTCACCATCTGTTTTAGGGCCTGTAGAACTTAGCAGGGAATGTGAACACCATTGTAAGAAACTTCCAGTGTTTGTTTTATTTCATTTCAGATACAAACTAACTTCATATAATCTCAATACAGAGCATTTTATATATTTTTTTTTTAAATATAAACTGCTTTATATTGAAAAACAGATTTCACATCCTATCTTCTCAGGCTCCAGGAAAAATTTGACTGAGGAACTTTTTTTTTTACAGTACACAGGCAAAAGTCTTTGCTGTAAGACAAGGCTGAGGTTTCTCTCATCTAACTTTAGCTGCTTGAAACAGATAATTAACTGAAACTAACCATGTATGTTCCCTCTGATGACTATAGACAGATCCCACTCAGCCCTAAGCCTGTCGGGAGTCAGGCAGTACGAATCCTAAAGTTTGCTCCATTTGGGTGGAGGAAAGACATAGTTGCATTGCACCTCCACAAAGCTTCCTCTGCTCTCAGTAGTGGATTCCAGCATTTGAAGCTCGGGACAGTTTAGTCTTTAATGTTGAATCTGTGCAGTCAAAAAAGTCTCTAGAAATAAGCTCAGCTAATGGATACAAGCTCGGTTAATTTACAGGCTTTTATTTATTGGTGCAGGAAAATGTTTATTAAAGTGGACCTGCTTTCTCCCTCAAACAGGAGACTGCCAAAATAACTTCTGGGACTACTTACGGTTAATTACATCTTAGAGTTGCTATCTGAGAAAGCAGAACCTTCTGGGTCTTCCTAAATGGATGAAGCCATACTTCTTTTTAAAAAAGCCGTTACAACATTATCAAATTAAAGCCTACAGAAAAGCTCCGGAGTTCATAGGTTCAGTATCTTCAAGCACACACATTGTCATCTAAAAACTTGTGTTTACTTCAAGCTTTCTTTCTAGTATGTATTTGTTTTTTCTTGGTTTATCACAGTTATCATCTGTTCTTATTTCTAACCTTACTAGAAAAATGCCTGTACCAACAAACTCAGACAGTAAGAAATCTGTGTCTCAGTTTAGGTATCTTTCCTATAGAGCCTGCAGGTTTCTTCATTAGTTAAACTGTGACAGGTAAAATTTTGCATCCTGCTAAAAAAATCTTCACTTCCATTCCCATTACTTTAATTTAATATTTTTCAAGTAATTCTCGCACAGTGTTCTGTTAACTTTCACAACTTGGCCACAAATCTGGCTGCTGACTATTCTGGCTTATGAAACCAACTGTGAAACTTAAATCTTTAAACAATTATTGAAGTCTTGGGGTTATAGTGATTCCACATCAGTTAAACTAATTACTTATAAGACATATCACCAGACTTGACTGCTAGCAAGAATTTCTGCAGTTATGTACAGTTTTTTGTGTACAGAACTGAAGACAATGACTCATCCTTTATCTCTGACTGCAAGTTTGTTTGCAATCTTCTGCAAAGCTTCTTACATTTAGTCTAACTGCTGAGGGCTGTTTTGCACTCCTGAAAATGCCAAAGTCTCATTTCTGCCTCTGGTTCACTATTGCCTTGAAGTTAAACCTCCACAATTCGGATTTGAAAGCACTGACTCCCAAAAGAAGCTGCATAAATATCTAAAAGATTAGGACTCACTTGCAAAATAAAAAGAATATAAACAGGTCATAAACAATATAACTACAATGGGTTTAAGTGTTGCTTTTAGTTTAACAATTCATCACCTACTGATTATATAGGATAAAAAAAGGACAAATAGTCTAAACATCACATGCTAGGGACTGTTTACTGACAATATTGACAGCAATGGTGACAGTCCCCAAAATCAAAAGGATATTAATGAGTTCTGTCTTACCCTCAGTGCATAGAATGCAACCGTGTAAATATGAAATAATTTGTTAAATGTTCCAAAATGTTAATATGTCTGGGAGCAGGGTATGGTGGTAGACAACACCTAGTAAGACATATAGCACAGTCCTTGGCATAGCTACAGTTTCTAGAGGTCTCACGGTCCTACTGAGATACAGTCTTCAAACAGTAGAAAATCCAACAATCCTGAATTACTGCTTCTTCCTGAAATTCCTTAGAAATCAGCAGTCTTCAAAAGTCTTCAGATTTCATGGTGTTGTGATGATTAAGGCTTTTCTCAAAATTATTTTGGAAAATTGGAATTCTGGGCAGAAACTCATTGACCTTTCATTCCTTTCCTGACCTGTTAAACCTACAATTTATGAAATACACAGGGTAAAAAGCTATTCCTTTTAGCTGTGTTATAAGTGGAAAATAATTTCCCCATATTCTGTATTTTTTTATGAAAAGAGTGCTGTCAACATCCTATCAGCATCATAATGCACTGTCTGGGGCCAAAAATTAAAAATCCATTTGTCTTTTTGTTGCAGACATGAAAATGTCTCTGCAAGTTGTATGATATAGTAGCTGGTCAATATTCTGTCAGTCCTTACTCAGGGGAACATCAATAGAAGCTTTCTAGAACTGGTAGTGGTTAAAAGTATAAGGACTTCAGGATCTGGCAATCAAGAGATTATTTCCTGAGTAAAACCTGAGTATGGGATTCAGAATTTGTTTTAAGATTGTTTAATACTGAGGCATTGGTTTAATTTTCCACACATGTAGAATTTGGCAGGAAGTAGTGAACGTGCTTTGTTTGACATCTGTTGACCTCATTTAATAATTGTTATTAATTCTTCTATTGCAACTTCATTAGAATCATATTACTTTCCCAGGGCTATATGGGTGCCCTCTGGTGGCTGGATTAACACCTCACTCTTTGCCGATAATCTCTCATCACAAAAAAAAAAAAAAATCTTTATTGCTGTATTCACATAAATAAGCTTTAATTTTACCTAATGATTCCATTCAGAGATTAGACAATTTCTGAAACAAGGATACTAAATTCAACCTGAGGGTGAAGGAAGAGTGCTTGCTGTAAGCAGCTTATTAAGGAATAATTTTTCAGATGCTTAATCAAACTGAAAGTCAAATTCAAACGTTTTGGAGATCATGCAAAATGGAAAACTAGTTTGGCTTCTGTTGAGATTGGAAATCTTGAGAACAGCCTTGTCCCTTGATATTCTTTCTGTTTTGAAGCCAAAGGGAGGGAAAAAAAAAAGAAAAAGAAAAAAAAAAGAAGAAAATAGATACAAAAATGGAACACTAGAAACACAAAGAGTTTGAAATTGGAGGAACAGTCAGTTCTCATTTTATTTAAATCAAGTTTGGTTCTAATCTCAAATGCATTTCTCTATCCATAAAAGCATTCTCTTACTGAATTCTATTAAGATATGTATTTTTCTCTTCCTGTAACATGATTGCACACAGACTCATCAGACAGTTATTTGTATTTCCAAACACCATTTAAACTGATCCAAAACACAGTATACATCCAAAGTGAACACTAAGTCAGGAAACTAAGCAGTCAGACATTTAGGAGTGTGATGTTAGTCAAAGCAGTAACATTTGTTTGTTGTTTTTTTTTTTAAAAAAAAGACAAATTAGGATAAACACATTCCTTTCTCCCCTGGGGACAAAAAGAAGTGCTGATTTCTTGACTATTCAAGAGATGGAGTTGAATTTATTTTTTTACAGAATTGCTATCTGAAAAAGAGAGGAGAGGAGAGGAGAGGAGAGGAGAGGAGAGGAGAGGAGAGGAGAGGAGAGGAGAGGAGAGGAGAGGAGAGGAGAGGAGAGGAGAGAGGAGAAACCTGATGCAACACTGAGCAATGAATAGTGAGAAAAGTGATTAGCCATCATAGAACCAGCAGCACCTTCACAACACACCTAAGACAACCAGTGTTCTTGAAACCAGGCAAAATACTTCACCTGTAACAAGAGTTTGCATAATCAAGGTGAATAAATGAGCTTTACTATACAGACTTTTAGGAAAATGAAATGCAGAACACTCCTGGCATCTCACCTTCTCTCCTCTCCTCTCCTCTCCTCTCCTCTCCTCTCCTCTCCTCTCCTCTCCTCTCCTCTTCCCTTCCCTTCCCTTCCCTTCCCTTCCCTTCCCTTCCCTTCCCTTCCCTTCCCTTCCCTTCCCTTCTCTTCTCTTCTCTTCCCTTCCCTTCCCTTCCCTTCTCTTCTCTTCTCTTCTCATGTTGTCTCAGGGTCATCAGATGAGTGAGCTTTGAAGATCTGTCTTTGTGTCTGACAAGGAAATACTCTTCTCATAACTGTAGAAAAGGAGAGAGATTTAGCTTACCTCTTCCAGCTTCAATAGCTTATGGTTATAGTGCTGATAGTTCCTGTCCAAATCCTTATTTGTCAGCTGTCAGGAGGGCTCTCATGCTATTTTTCCTATTTCAAGATAGACATTACACCATTTCCTTGTTGATGTAACGGAAATTTTACTCTTTGATGGTATGACCAAGTTGTATAGTTAAACAACTGCCAGGCAACTTTAGGAATTACTTTATAATCCTATCTCAGTGTTACACTTATTTAGACCTTCTGCATTAAATAATGGTGTTTTCTAATGCTTTTGCAGTAAAAGTCTGTCTATTTATCTTACAGTTTTAATTTGTCACTCATTGCTGCAGTGTTTGCAAGTCACCCATCCCAAACAGAAAGGTCCTCACTGGAGTTCATGAAGCCTCTGACGCTTCTCTTTTTGTAGCATTAAATCTCTGCTTGAGGTCAGATATTGGGAAGCATGGATGATGTGGGGTTTAGGAATAAGAAGGGTGCTCACATGGTTACAGCCTTCTTGGTGGAAATACTGTCTTTAAAAGGAAGACTTTGGGACTTTCTTTAAATCTCTTATTCTGGTCTTTGATAGCAGCTTTGCTCCAGACCCCTGATGTTAATTAGTGTGTGTTCATGGACTGCAGTTTAATTTTTTATGTAGCTGGAAAGTGATTAAAAATTAAAATCAAAGACTAACCCAGCTCTGGATCCGACTGATTGTCACTGGAGGATTTGTAACATTAATCTGAGGCACTCATGCTATCTCTGACCTCGGGAAGGTGACAGCTGTACACTGTGCCAGCTGGAAATTTTGCCTCACTCAATTTCAGATGAAGCCTTTAATGAGGCTACAAACATACAGATCACTGACACCTTTCCTCCTTATCCCTTCAGGTGGAAGGGATGCAATTTTCTCAGAGGCTGGAGGAGAAAGAACCTTATTTTTCAATGAATCACTCTGACTACTCTGTCTTAGAAACATGAGACAGAACCTCCAAGCAATGAGAATATTAGCTACATTTAGTGATACTGAAGTTAATGCTGTTATTATTTTCAACTGAGCTGCTGCATTTGGAGGCAATGTATGTGTTAGTAGTAGCACCAGTGGGAATGACTTTTAAGGCTGCATGTCAACATACTGTGGCCAGATTAACCAGCCTAATCAGTTTCATTCATTCATCAAAAGAAGAAGAATCAGAATGTACTCCATTGGTCTTCTGCCTTTGAGTTCTGAAAAAGATGGGGAGAATGATTCACACTCTGAGGAGTCACAGAGGAGCAGTTGGAGCCATTTCTCCTGGGTCATCGGAGAATCCAAGGCTTACTGTGGCAAAACAGGAGAGATCCAGCTCACCAAGCATGGAGAGCTTTCTTGTGGCCACAACTGTAAGGAGACACTTTTTAGAGTCACTAAAGCCATCTCCATGTTCTGGTTTGTCTGAACTGTGGCAATGTAGGAGGCATTTGTTCATACCACATTTTGGAGCTGGGTAGTTAGCACTTTCTCATTTACTTTTACTACTTTGAGTTATTATTCACCTTCAGTTTTTAAGATTTTTCTTCCTTTTTTCTGCATTCTCACCCTTTTTCTTCATATGCTTCTTTTCACCACCAGTTACTTGACAGTAAAAAAATAAATGTGTAAATGAGAGAGTTATTTTTCTTGTGCAAAGAAGAAAAAAACAGCTGGAAACATTTCATCAAAAGACAAAAACCATGTAAGGCATTTAGAAGGAAATACATTTTGTTTCTTGCAAATTTGCCCAATATTTTTGAGCAAATCTACCTAGTGTCTATTTTAATGGCTTACATATAAATATCTATTCTAATCATAATTCATAAAATAAATCTTATAATTACAATTGCTAGGAAAATAAAATGCAGTGTGTTTTACATTTCTTTCCCTTGGGAAGTTCTGGTGTTCTGGTGCACTGAACAAATCAGAAAGATTTATCTGAGACTCATATGTTCTAACATAAAAGTGATTCTCCTGGAGTTCAAAACAGAAGAAATAATCTGGAAGTACCTATACACATACCTTCACAGTGGTTTAGCCCAGATCTGTAGATAATTCAAAACAAAAAAATTCTTGCAAGACTTTCTAGAGGTGAGATTAGAAAAATTTCCAGTGTCCAGATGAATGCTTAGAATGATGGTCTTTCATTTGGTATTTTTATTCTTTTGGAGGTCCTGTTTCTTGAGTAGTACCGATGACTGGTTTCTCTTACATTTTCATTGCACTAATGGTAAGTTTAGGAAATGATAAACTCACCTTTCTGGTGCTCCAGGTGAGGAAGTGGCAGGTGAGCACATCTTCCTGCCCAAATTAATGTGGTTGAACTCTGTGTAGCTGTGCTGATCTGTAACTCTCCCATCAGTTCCACCTCTGGTTGGGACACGTCATCTTTATAGTTCTTGGTGCTTTAAATTCCAAATTAAAGAGGTATTTCTGACAAAAGTAATTGCCCCACATGGCTCCTCCAAAAAAATACACTTAGAAAGAGCTTGCAGTGTATTTTGTAACAATACTGTTTAAACAAATCATTTTTGTGTTTATAAGAATGTGGAAATTGAGAACAAAAAACCTAAATTATCCATCTTGCTATCCTAGAAAAATGTCAGGTTTTGAGTCTCACACATCATCAAATCAATGGCACTAGCTGTCTCTTGAGTTCCAGGAGTTTTACAAGCCCAGAGATATGTTATGATTTTCTGTGCAAAGAGATGGGAAAGTTAAACACAGGAAAACTTTTTAGAATAACCAGAGGATCAGTATCATCAATATTTTTCAGTGTCATGTCTCCTGCCTCTTAGAGCCATTTTTTATGGTTGAACAACAGCAGAAAGCAAACAATATTTTATTTAATGTATTTAGATCAGAGTTTCTTGCTGCCTAGGAATACAGAGTGACTTTAAAATACACATAAAATCAGGGAAAATGATTTAATGCATCTTTTACAAGGAACGTGGTAATATCTTAATTTCAACCAAAAGAGACAAGCTGAGGAGAAGTTAAATGATGTTCCTTAAAAGAAACAAACAAACAAGAAGACTTAATTCCAGTAAATCTTCCTAGACATAAAAGTTCTGTCCATATTAACAGTGGCTCTCCAAACATGAGACATTTATATGAATCCATGTTTATTTCAAGTGCTGGTATCTCACAGTCTCTCTGCCTTAGGTCTACTGGAAAACTTGACAATAGTACCTGACTATGTGATGGGCTGTTACATATTTACCCTCACAGCAAGCATCTGAGGTGGAAGACTATTGTCCCCATTCACAGAAGGAGAGCAAAAAGCACAGCAAAGTTAAGACCACTTTGATAGCTTAAGATAAATAAGTACCCTCTTAATTGCAGTTAGCCTGGCCCTGTGACTTACAATGGAAGGTTGTTCACTCTACTCTTCAGGAAGACAGGTGACGGAAAAATATAAGCAAAATCCTTTTCTTCCAGGCATTCAGAACACTGTGCTCTGAATTTATACAGATGCTTTTGAAGATATAGAGTTGCAGTCTTAATTGCCAGTCTTTATTAACCCAGGATGTGCTGGTCTCGTTTATACTAGGAGGTTAAACAATCCCAGGGAACATTGCTAAGACCTGGCACTCAAATGTCAGTACTGGTAAAAATGTTAGACTGGTTGCTGGTGAAATTTTCACTTGGACCAACCAATACTCCCTCTGTCAAACAACTCTCAACACAGTGCAGCAGTTAACTCAGGCCAAGGGCCACACTGAATGGATAGTTTGGATGGAGCTGACATGTTTTGGAAAGAAAAGGAGTTTAATATTGTGCACATTGTCAGACTGTGCCAGCTGACCTTAAGCTAGAGAACAAACTCTGAGACAGTGAGTTACAAGCAAGGGTGTGCTACTAATTCCAGTTCAGCAACACTGGTTTTACTGCTAGCCAGTAACACAGGCATCATCACTGCACCTAGGAAGCAGAGCACATGCGTGGAAGTGGATATTAGTGTACTCTGATGGGTTTTCCCAGCTAGCTTTGCATTTCTGATCTGTGGCTTCCTTATGTTTCTGTCCTCTCTGGTGGTATCTCCTTCAGTTACCAGGCATCCATTCACTTTATTCTTTTCAGAAGTACATTTGGTCAGAGAGTTCCCTGAAGAGATCATTCGTTTCTCCCCAGAATTGGTTGAAACAGAGAAAAGATTTCCATCTTCATTCCCGCTTGAAATCAGTGAGGTGACAGCCCCTTCTTGATGCTCCTCCCATCCTGAGAACAGCTTTCCCAAAGCAAATACAGAGTCACAAGTCACGTGAAATTCCCATGATTGTGGCCTGTGAAAGGTACCTTTGACATCACACTAACAGGGATATTTGTCACCCAAGTGATGTCTTGGATATTCGTCTCCTTGTCTTGGCATCAATTGTCTTTTGAGCATTTGAAGCACTCTCTATTAGAGATGTTAGGTATATCTTGTTGTCCATCATACAGTGTAGACTTCGGTAGTTGACTAAGCCTCTTAAGTTAGTAGCTAATTGTCTATAATCAGTGGAGAGAGACCAGGCTGAGAGAGTTGGGGTTGTTCAGGGTGAAAAGAAGGCTCTGGGGAGACCTTATAGCAGCCTTTCAATATATAAAGGGGGCTTATAAGAAAGATGGAGAAAGACTGTTTACCGAGGCCTGTAGTGAAAGGACAAAGGGCAATGGTTTTAAACTGAAAGAGGGCAGGTTTAGATTGGACATAAGGAAGAAATCTTTTACAATGAGGGTGGTGAGACACTGGGACAGGTTGCCTGGAGAAGTTGTAGATGTTCCGACATTGGAAATATTCAAGGTCAGGTTGGATGAGGCTTGAGCAACCTGATCTAGTGAAAGATGGCCCTGCTCATGTCAGGGGGTGGAATAAGTGATCTTTAAAGGTCCCTTTTGACCAAAACCATTCTGTGATTCTATGATTCTAAGCACCTCTGGAAAGACATTCAGCCCATCCAAAGATATGACTTGCCCTCTGGAGGCACCCGTCTTTCTTTACTGATTACAAATGTAACCTATGGTGGTTACACACTTAGTTAAATTGTTGGAAGAGAAATTATTGTTAGGGGGGGAATGTAAGCTATTGACCCCATTATCAGTGCTGCCTGGAATTAATTTATAAGTTACAATTAGAAGACAGTTTCTTTGCAATTATAAAAGAAAGTGCTGTTACTGAAAGGAAATGCTGTTACCGAATTATGTTTAATTTACTAGCATATTTACTAGAAGTAGGTAAACAACTAGATAAATTGACCAAACATATATTCCATATACAGTTACTCCATATTTCAAAGATGTTGTGGTCTATGCCAAGAACAGACATGTTGTTCTGATGCTGAGGGAGTCATCACTTCCATCAGACTCATTTCTATGTGCTTTTACTTTGCTGCAAGACTGCCTGCATAAAGTGGGACAGTGTACATATGCACGGAATAATCTGCTGCTTCACTCAAATGCAGATGCACCAGGAAAAGAACAAAGCAGCTTAAACCAGCATCACACAACTGGAGTTAGCCTGTTAAAAGAACAGGATGTATAAGAAAGGAATATTGGTTTAAAATATTTCAAAATTCGTTCAATCACAGCCAGTTCACCACTGGTTAGAAAAATCAGAAGCAAATATCACCATACGAATTTTTCAAATATCTCATATCCATTGTTTTCTATACTAAACAAAATTATAAAAGTCAGTCACTCCTCACATAACAGTTTTGGGAAGAAGTAAATACAGACTTATTTTTGGATTGGATTTGCAAAAGACATTTAGGTAAATAGAAGAAAATAATCTCCCTCACAATGAAATCATGATAGGATTACTCAAAAGGCCATCTTCCATAATGCTTCCTGGGTAAGTCCTGGTAATTACTTGTAAGTTGATGCACTGACCTCACATATGTAATACTTCATATTAAGTTCTGGACATTGGATGCATCCACATTCCTGACTGGCGCAGCACAAAGACAGAAGAATAAGGGTTTGTTTCACTGCTATCTGTTATGGCTCTAGCAGGTTGTGTCCATACCATGGCTTTACTAGCAATGTAGTTCATGCCAGCTACTGGTGCCAGTTACACACTATGCATGCATGGAGAGCTAACTAGACATCTACATTACAAGTGGATACTCTCAGTAGTGCCTATGGGAATGACTTCAAATTCAGTTACACCAGGAAGGAAATTACTTCAAGTGCCTCAAGTGTGCATTTGAGTGTGTATTGTAAGACAGCAATTAGCAAGACAAATTTTCACCTAAGAAGAACCCATTCAGTTCACTAAAGCATTAATATAAATCCACCCATTGTATACTAGATTTAAAGAACTGAGAATTCTATAGCAAGGTCATGACCCAGTTTTTATCCCTAGTCAAATTCCATACTAGAATTCATACCTGTAGTACATGGCATGAGTTTTCAAAGAGACAAATTTAAAGATCATAGAAAATTATGTCTGGAATGGAGCCATGAATCACCCAGACCATTTTCCCAGTCTTATCCCCATGCAATGGTAATTAACAAGTTTTCTGGACTTTCAACAATTTTATTTGTTAAACATTTGCTACAGTTTAAATATTCTTTTAGTTTGAAAGTTTTTCTGTTATCTAATTATGATTTCCTCTTTTGTAAATTGTCAATTTATTCTTATACTGATTATGAAAGGCATGGAAAAAAGCTCATAATCTTTCTCTTCCTACATCTTTTACATATTTTATCATGTCACAAGTTCATATCCCACTCCACTCAACTGCAAACTGCCCTTTTAAAAAAGCAGGTTTTTTGCATTTCCACGGAGGTCATGTTTTCTTAATCTGTTGGGGTTTTGCTCACCTTTGGACACTTTCCAATATATCTACATGTTTCTTTAAATGTGGTACTGAAACTCGGCAGAATACTCCATCTGAGGTTTCCCTGGTGCTGAGTAGAATGGAATAATTATCTCCTCTGTCTCTGAGGCAACACTCCTATTATCACACTCCCAAATGAGAATTGTCTTTTATGCAGCAGCATCAAAGAACAATGGATAGGTTTTGTGCTCCCCTATAGTGCCTAGAACCTCTTCTACACGGATGCTTTCTGGCTAGTTTGTGCAGTTGATTTTTCTCTCTTATGTGATCCAGAGTTTGCAGAGTGAGACTATGCATTTTCTGCATCTTGGTGCTAAGGGGAGAGGCTTGTCGATACAGAGAAATCTTTCACACTGATGTTTTTCAAGACAATTTATATGCTGGAATTCATACAGAAAATTGTTTGACGATCTTACGCAAATTTTGTAATTGTCTTTCAAAACGGGTTACATTCACTTTGGAATAACTGCGTGAGAATGAAGCTAACACAGACGTATGTCCATGCTATAAAAGTGAGGATTTGTTGCATATGGTTTGCACTGTACCATTCTATTTATGTATGTAGCTTCTAAAGTTTGACTGTTATGCTATTTTGTGGTGAGTTAACATTGGCTAACAGCCAAACACCCACCCAGCTGCTCACTCACTCCTCTCTCTCTCTCTCTCTCTCTTTCTCTCACCACCACACCTCACGGGGACAGAGTGGGGAGGAAATTGAATCAGAAAGCTTGTGGGTCAAGAAAAAGACAGGGACATTGCTTATCAATTACCATCACAGGCAAAACAGACTGAACACGGGGGGTGGGGGGGATAATTTATTGCCAGTTAAAATAGATTTGGGTAGTGAGGATCAAAAAGGCAAACACTAAACCCAACATCTTTCCTCTTCCCCTACCAGGCTCAACTTCACTCTATCAATCCCGGCTCCTTTACATGCCTGCCAGCAGCACAGGGAGGATGGAGGACGGGTGTTGTGGTCAATGCATAACAGTTTCTCTCTGCCACTCCTTTCTCCTCACACTTTTCTTCTGCTCCAGTGTGGGTCCTTCTCACCAGCTACAGTCCTTCAGGATAAACCTGTTCTGGTGCGTATCTTCCCTGGCTGCAGTCCTTCAGGATAAACCTGCTCTGCAGAGCATGGGTTCTCCATGGGCTGTAGAGAATAGCTGCTCCTGTGCTTGGAGCCTCCTACTCCTCCTTCTCTGACCTTGGTATTCCCTCCCTTGTTTCTCACTCTTTTGTGTTCCCTCCTCCTATCTTGTCTCCTGCTATTTGCCCTTTCTTGAATGTGTTTTCACAGCAGCAGCACCAGCTCCTCAGAGGCACCCCCAGCTCCCCAGACTGGCTGTGCTTTGGTGCAGTGGGTCTGTCACGGAGGTGGCTGGAACTGGCTGGAACCGGCTGGAACCAGCTGGAACCAGCTGGAACTGGCTGTGACCAGCACAGGGCAGCCCCTGGCCTCTTCCTGCAGAGGCCTCTCCTGCAGGCCCACCACCACCAAAACCTTGCCACATAAACCCAATACATATCTGAACGTCCATTCCCTAACTAAATGCTGACTCTCCCTCGTTAGTCTGTCTGGGGTCATGCAATTTCGGCATTATCCAACCCTTTCTACAGCCGCATCACAATAGCTGTGCAAAGACCCCGGCATTTCTCATAAACTTCTGCCAAAATCACAGGAGGATAGCAAAGGAAAGCTTGAGGAAAGTTAGAAGAAAATAAAGTCTTTGTTTTTAGGAAAGGCAACAAGCTCCAATAGCTACAAGCCCATTTCAGCTTTGAATATTTAGAAAATCAGCTGCAACCAGCATAATACTACAAGATAACAGCCATTTCAGAGCAGAAGAGAGCTAGATTTACTGCAATAGCAGCTTTATGGTCATCCATGTTATCAGTCTGAGCAACATGTTACGCAAATAATTCTGAAGTGTTGATATTGTGAGAGTATCACTTCTAATAAAGACTATCAGAATCTAATCCACATACATTTTCTTAGTAAGCATTTCGCTGGGATTTTCACTTATTTCTACTCTAAAAACAAAACAAGTTTACAGATGTTATTGTCCTGATTTATTGTATCTTTACAGAAAGAACCTTTTCAGGTTACAGAAATTATATCGCTTCCATTTACATTAAAATATAGCTTTTCTATGGTCATTAAGCAAATTATATTACTTGAGGTAAAACTTACTTAAGGATCTACACATAAATAAAACCAGGTACATTACAAGCACTATTGTGATATTTATCACTGATGGAGCTTATGATTGCAGAACTATATAAAAATCTTTAGGGGTTACCTTAGCTTAATGGTGTTCTTCCCTTTCACTCACCATCCATTTCTTATTGCAAACATCTGCTTGGAAATAAAAAGGGTTTTATATTTCCCTGGGACATACTTGGCTCTACAAGAACATTGCTCATTTTATTTAAGAAATACTTAAGTTTAATCAAGTTTTTAATTCCAGAAATATTACAGCCACTCATCTTGAATGACTTGCGACTCTAATCTATGTATTTTAAAATGTCATTAATGAAAAATAATAACATAATAGCTATTGTTGGATTATGTAGCAGAAAATGAACTTCTTTGCTTTCTCTCTTGATTAGTGCTCTGGCATTTATTCAGTGGCTTGGCCTTGCTCATTTTAGCCTTGGTGCAATAATAATAACAAATGAACCCTATTACTCTTACTGTTTACTTACTTCTGTTCTGATGTTAGGTACTCTCCAGTTCATCTTGTAAATTACAGCTAATATAAGGAAGAAATATCTCTGTATGAATAAAAGAAAACAAGCTCCTTATAAACTTTACAAGAAACATTCTTTGTGAAATAAATCTAAGGGGTTTGGGGAGAACAAAATGATGTGTTTTGCACTCACACTGATGAATGCAAAAATTATATACCGTATTTTACTTACTAATATGAACTAGTAAAATTCATGGCATGCTGTTTTACAGGCACTAAAATACTTTTTCCAGATGTGGCTTCATAATTCTCCAAAGACTATCATAGTTATCATAAGATTTATGGAGGATAATTTATTAATCACATTTTTTTTAACTTTGGAAATCTGTTTAGTAAGATGAAAGGGAGTTTTAAAATAAGTCATTTTAACCAAATGTGGATGGCATTATGATATCAAGTTACTCCTTTTGTTCAAATTATTTTTAATGACTTTATTTGTTTTATAGCCTCCACAAGTCAGTACCAACTTGGTGGTAATGATATATCCGGCAAAACTCTAACATTTTGAAAACCAACAAGAAAACTTTTTCTAGTATACCAAATTAACTGAACCGTGCTATACTATTGTTATAGCTTATTTAGGGATATGTAAGCTACTTAAATTTATTTTTATAAGATTTGAAGGAGACAAAGCTTATAAAAACTATGCCTCACAACTTTAACCCAGCTTCCTTAATCAAAGTTTATAACTGGATCATATGGATAAAACACTGCAAGGACCAAATACTGATTTAAAATCTATATTTTACAACCAAGTTTATATTGCTGAAGCAGTTTCATTAAATCTGCAGTGAATATTAAAGTCATGATAGATCTGATCCTGGAAGATATTTCATGCGCAGATGGCCTGATCCAAAGTGTAGCATGGTTAGGGAAATTCATTTGCAACCTTTGGGCCATACCCAGAGCTCCTCGTTAATTGATTTCACCACCTGGGCTACAGTTCCATGCCGGATCAATTCCTTCATCGCTACCTCCAGCAGAACCATGTGAACGGCGGCAAATACAGACAGCCTGTATGTTAGATTTGTGAACAACATCCCAGACCACAGGGGCTCAAGTTCAGTTGCCTACAAACAGGCACCTTGTGCCTACTGATTTGCCTTGGCGTCCAGCTGCTGAACCAAGAGAGTTCAGTTCCCCAAAGGGCTTGTGTCACAACTTCCAGCCCTGCCCAGTTGTTTTAAGATATTTTAGGGCATTTTAAATGCCACTATAAGCCTAGGTTTAAGCAAATAAATTGAGCTTTAGCTCTCCATTGGCTCTAATGGGATCTCGGATACTAACATGCTTATAGACCCCTACTTTGGGACCTCTAAATGCACCTTAAATTGAATCATGCCCTGTGTGTCATGAAGCCATGAAGGACGCATGAAGGCAATTTGATACCCAGTTGACATTTGTCTTATTGAGTGCAATAGAAAGAAAAAAAAGTTTAAAAAAGTTACTGGCTGAAGTTCAATAGAACACTGTCTCAAAAGATTGGCATGTTGGAAGAAGCAGCTGGAGGAGATGGTAAGGATTACATCAGCTCCTGTTAAGGGAAATGATTCAACACTTGATATATGGGTTTGTAAATTTATGTTCTTAGGTAGAAATGACTGTCAGAACGTTTTTTCACCTGTACCATATGATGCAACCCAAGCTTTATGTTTGTGATGTGAGCACTATGACACTTATCAATGCCTTCACCACTTCACAACAGACTTGATGCAAACAAAGGTGAAATTAATCGTTTACCTGCTTGTTAAAGATTTTCATATAGACTTCAGAACTCCAAATATTTCACCTTTTGTCAAGCCCTTCCTAACAGCTAAGCAACCCCTTAGCTCTATTTCTCATAGAATGATTCTTGTGATTTTATGATCTGTGGATTAAAATGGTTAAATAATTCTACAGCTTACCTTGTGTATTATGTATTGTAAGAAGATGCTTGTAGTAAAGTCACTCTCAATACCCTTCTGGTGCAGAACTCGTCTCCTTTTAATTTCCAAACACGTGTATGAGTGAGTTAGGAGAGATGATGTGGCATTCATTTGGAGTTGAGGCTTACAAAATAAGTGAAGGAACTTTCCACCCCCAGTGCTCTTAATATCCTTGCTCAACTCCATAGCATTAATTTGAAAATCCTATCTGAGTAACATGAGTGGTTTTTGTATGTGACATTGCAGAGGTAAGTTATCAAGATGACTATTTCTGATATAAGTCTTGACAGAGACTATACATCCTGCATATGAACACAAGTAGGTACATGTATGTGTGTATATGCATGCACAGATTTTGAGGTAACCAAGCTAAACCTAAGGAAATTCAACCATGTAGCTGATTTCTGTACCCAAATTTGAAGTAGACAGTCTACATGCTATTACAGTTCTGAAAATAACGAAGGTGTCTTGCCTAACTGTAGGCTACATTACAGATGTTACATCCAAGGTAGTCGATCATGTCTGTCTTTGTGTTCGACATAGAAAAAGAAACATTTTTCAGGGAGTAGTTCATCTAGACCATTTCAGATGTGTTTTAGAATGGGGATTAATTGTTCTCTGCAAGAGCCTGTTTCTCTTTATTGATTACCTGGGGCCTGGAAAACTAGTTCAGAATTAGATGTCTACTTTGTAGATGTCTAAGTTTGAGCAAATTAATCCCATACTCTGTCTTAAAATAATTTCCTACTGATTTTGAGGATTCCAGATGTTCACAGTTTCACCATATCAAGGTTTTAGTCAGGCTTACAAAAGCAAATAATCTGCATTAGGGGAACCCACCTTTTTAAATTAGATGTTTTGTATTCATGTTGTTATTTCTTTCTTTTTCCTTATCCTTGCCAAACTAATTTCCTTTAAAGTGGTGAATAAATATAAAACATTTTTGCAATTTTTAAAATTGTTTTAAAGTATTTCAAAACATTTTTGTGATTTTGGGAAGTTCTGACAATTTCTTTTTCTCACATTGCTAGAAAGACTGGTGTGATATCTGAAATAATAAGACATGAACATGCTGTTTTAATCTTTCATATGGTTTTATTTTTCATTTCCAACTGATACTGAAAGAGCTGGAAAGCAGTTCACAGTCTCTAACAGCAAGTTCACACAAAGCTTTATATTCTCAGTGAAACCCTCCTCACTGCTGGTACAAAGAATATTGGAAAGATAATTTCTTGGAGTCCTCTACAAAAAATAGGAATTTTTGCTGACACTTAGCTAAATTTTCCTTGACAAATAGTTCAGTAATTAAAATTCACTACCAGAAGAGATATTGTATTATGAAAAATATGTATTTGTCTTAAAGAGTGGGAGTATTTCTCAAATCATTCAAACTGTGATCAAGCTATAATAATTCAGGCCCAAAAACTCTTCAGAAACATTAAATATCACAACTTTACTACTTGTATATGGTTCCTATTTTATAGTTTCTTTTATGCAGCCCCGAGGGCTAGAAAAACTTTTTTCAAATTAATTCTGGCATATTCACATATTATATAACTCAACAATGAGGGAAGAAAGATACTACCAAAGATCACCATACCCTCATTAAAAAAAAAAAAAAAAAAATTAATTAAAAAAAAATTGAGAGCTGGCAATCCTGTACCATTCTCTAAGAAACTATAAAAGGCCTACAGACCACTGTGCTTTGTCAAGCAAAGATGCTAAATAAACCCCTAACTTTGATAAAGGTTTTTAACAGGTTGGCCTTCATAAGTCTAAAGAAACCCTAGTTATTTCATTTAGAGTTCATTGCCAGAGAAGACCTTCAGGACTAATCTCACTGAAATTTAACACCTAAAAGCAGAAGTCTACTCTCCATTAAGGAACTTTGTCCCTTCATGAAACAATGGAAAAATTGGGCATTTCCACAGTATGACTCACCTACTGGGAACAACTCTCTGAAAGTGCCCTTTTTTCCCTGCATATCACTGAGAAAACCTAGGAAATGTTTGTGAATCTCAGTGTCATTGATTTTCATGCAAAATGGATCATTTATTAGATATCTTAGGGTTTTCTGTTGCAATGATTCACCTATATTTTTTAGTTACTCATTTCCTGTCAATCATGATAATAATTTATTGAAACTGAATTGCTAAAACTTCATTTTGCATTCAGATACTAACCTTCCACTAAGACACTAATATTATCTTGCTTTATATACGGAGGCAAGCACAATAAATGCTATTACAAAAGGTTTGTGCATAACAGTAATCAGGTATTTAAGTTATTTGCCAAATTGCTGCCAAAAAGTAAATTACCAAGAAGAACAGAGCTTGATGCAAAAAAAATTACACTATTAACAACCAAGGGATAATCATAAAGTCTAGCTCTGCCAGATGTGTACTATAACATATACAAAATCTGGACTGAACTTTAAACTACTTTTTCCATCTTGTTAACTGAAATGTGTAAATTATGAACTGGTTGGCTATTAAACAAAGCATCTATGGATGAAGACATCTTCTCTAACAAAAGAATGATTGTAACCCAGTTTAAATTATTTTGGAACCATCCCAGATTGAAGAGAGCAATTCACAAGTCTCAGGATAGCATGACTGAGAAAAGGCAGGCATTCTTTTAACAACCATGTTGGAACATGATCAAGCAAATTCTGCACTATCTCAAAAATGCCTGACAAGGATACCTGAGAAAATGCTTCTAGAGTATCCAGTTATAAAAAATGAAAGATCAATTCCCTTAACTGATCAACAGCTATATTTTCACATTGCAGCTGTATCCAAAAAACATACAGAAATATTACAGATGTCATTAAACAGAATAAAAACATCCTTGACCAGTATCTCACTTAAGAAGCTTATCAGCAGAACAGAAGAGGACATCATGATAATTCCTTGCCTCAGAGATAATCTTCTTCCTTTACTGTAGGACCTTGCCAAGGTCTTACAACATTTTAGCATTCCTAATTTCTGTTCCAGGCAAGATCTGTAGTTTGGTTGTTCTCTTTTCATTCAAGGGCATAACACCAACTGCCATTAAAAAATATCATACCAAACAGAATAAAAAAGAGGCATAGTCTGAAATACCTTGTTCCATCAAGTCCAGGACATCCTTTGTAAGAATATGAAACATACGAACTCCAAGATGGGTACAGCAGGTTTATTGCAAGAAGGTTTTGAAGACCAGAGTTCCTCTGTTTTTCACCCTTGTTTATTATTACAGCACACAATAAATGAGTGTTGCTATCCTATTGTGAATAGTTTGCTATTTTGGCTTTGAATGTGCCTGTCTTTCAGCACTGGCTGAAAAGACGACCAGTTCAAGCTACATGTATATTCTGTAGATGGCTAACTTCACATGCAGTATATAATTTCCATTTATTTCAGAAAATAAATGTTATCAGCAGCCACCCAGACATTCAATGGGACTTATGAGACCTCTTCCCTCCCACTCCTCTCTGCCAGCCCTCACTACTCTTTTCTGCCTACTAGGGGATCCTGCTCAACTCCTCCTCCTCCTTGGCTTTTTTCTCATGTCAGGATCTCCTCTGATCACAGGAAAGTGAAGGGGGAAGATGCAGGGCTTTCAGCACAGCATCATCTGCCTCAAGAGAAAAGAGCTGCTAGTGAACCCCAAGGCTCAGGGCTGTGCTTCTGCCACCCGCCCAGTGCTTTCAGGTCACCTCCATGCCATTCCGCAGCTATCCCTTTAAAGGGAGACATAGAGATTTTGGAGTAGGTGGGCCCACCCCATCCCACAGCAAGAAGGAGATGTGGTGTCATTTTGTCTACTATTCCCACTGCCTGTCATAGTGCAGACAAGAGAACAGGCACTGGGGCCTCCGTCTTCTGTGTTGCATGGTGGATACCAAACCTCATTAGCTCTCTGACACTTGCTGCCTTGAAGGACCTCCACCACTCCTAGCCCAAAAATGCAGCTGCGGTGTGCAGGGGACCTCCAGAAAGCTGCGCAGCCCATGGTGTCTCTGGAAGCCTGAAGCCTAAGACCAGTCCCAGGTCCACCTCCTTCAGAACCTGGAGGGCCATCATAGTCCTCTCTATAGAAGCTGCCAACAGAGCTGCTGCTGCCCGACTTGTCCATAGAAGGAGGGATGAGAAGTGAGCAGAAGCCACTGCTCCTCCCCAGGTGTGGTGGGCTAAACTTGGCTGGCTGCCAGGTGCCCACCAAGCCGCTCACTCAGCCCCCTTCCTCAACAGGATAGGGGGAGAAATTAAATTAAAAAGAACCTGGGTTGAAATAAGGATGGGGACACCACTCAGCAACTACTGTCAAGGGCAAAACAGACTTGACTTGGGGAAGATTAACTGAATGTTTTGCCACTTAATCAGAGAGTAGGATAGTGAGAAATAAAACTAAAACCACTTCCCCCCACTCCCCCTTCTTCCCAGGCTCGGCTGCACTCCTGACTCTTCCATTTCTTTCCCCCCAGGCAGCACAGGGGGGATGGGGAATGGGGGTTGTGGTCAGTCCATAACGTTTCATCTCTGCTGCTCCTTCTTTCTCACACTCTTCCCCTGCACCAGCATGGGGTCCTGTCGTGGTTTAACCCCAGCCAGCAACTAAACACCACATACCCTCTCGCTCACACCTCCCTGCTCCCAGAAGGATGGGGAAGAGAATCAAACAAAGGAAGTAAAACTCATGGGTTGAGATAAGAATGGTTTAATAAATAAAGAAAATATAATAATAACAATAATAATAATAAAATATTATTATGGTAATAATAATAGTAATGAAAAATAATATTTAAAAAAGGAATATTAAAAAAAAAAACAAACTAAGAAAATGCAAGTGATGCACAATGCAATTGCTCACCACCCACTGACCAATGCCCAAGCAGCGATCCATCCCTCCCAGCCAACTCCACCCAGTCTATATACTGAGCATGACATTCTACGGTATGGAATATCCCTTTGGCTAGTTCGGGTAAGCTGTCCTGGCCATGCTCCCTCCCAACTTCTTGTACACCTGCTTGCTGGCAGAATGTGGGAAACTGAAAAATCCTTAACTTGGGATAAGCGCTACTTAGCAACAACTAAAACATCAGTGTGTTATCAACGTTATTCTCACACTAAAGCCAAAACACACTCTACCAGCTACGAAGAAGAAAATTAACTCTATCCCAGCCGAAATCAGGACAAGTCCCTCCCACAGGGTACAGTCCTTTATGAACTGCTCCAGCATGGGTCCTTTCCATGGGGTACAGTCCATCAGGAACAGACTGCTCCATGGGCCACAGTTCCTGCCAGGACCCTGCTCCAGTATGATCTCTCCACTGGCATCAGCTTGTTTCAGGTCATATCCATTTGCTGGATATCCATATCCATGCTGCAGCATGGGGTCCTCCATCGGCTGGTGTGGATATCTGCTCAGCCATGGTCCTCCATGGGCTGCAGGAGGACAACCCGCTTTACCATGATCTGCAAGGGCTGCAGGGGAATCTCTCCTCCAACACCTGGAGCACCTCCTGCCCCTCCTTCTTCATTGGCCTTGGTGTCTGCAGGACTCTTTCTTCCACATTATTCTCACTCCTATCTCTCACAGCTGCTCTGCAGCATTTTTTACCCCTTCTTATCACAGAGGCACCACCCCTGTCACTGACGGGCTCAGCCTTGTCAGGGGTGGGTCCGTTTTGGAACTGGCTTTGTCCAACATGGGGGCCAGCTCCTGATCCCTTCTCACAAAGCCACAACCGCAGCCGCTCAGCTACCAAAACCTTGCCACGTAAACCCAATACACAAGGAAACAAGAGACTCCCATGAGTTCACTTCAAGAGAAACATCTTTATTGGGAGAGCTCCTGCTGCCTCGTAAGGCCTGGCAGAAATCTGCTGCTCGCTGGGTCCATGCCCCGTTGGGCCCTCTGCCCCTGGACACCTGAAAGAGGAAGGGCATGGTCAGACACCCACCCAAAGAGCGTGGTGCCCTCAGCCTGGCACCTGCTGGGCACTGAGGCTCTGCTTCCCATCCCCTTTGTCCTCTTCCCTTGGGGCTCCTCACCTCTCCTCTCCTTTCTGCTGCTGTCCAGTTGGGCCTTCCCAGTGCCTAGGAGCTTGGTGCAGGCGCTCCAACAGCAAACAAGCACGGAGGCGAGCACACAGCAGCTGCTGCCCGGCAGAGGTGGTGTCTCTGCCCCAGAACTCCCGTGCCCGGCTGCTCTCATGGTGGCTTGAGCCTGGTGGGAGCACGCAGGGGCAGAAGCCACCCATGCCGAAACAGAGGGATCCGTATAGTGGACCCACACACGTGGACCCGCTGTGACTGCTGGGTGGCAGCAGCCCTCTTCTGGCCCTGCTGCCTCTTGGCCCTGTCCTTGGGTGGACGCTCTTCTCCCTCTGTCCCTTCCCTTCCTGCTCCCGGGGCTGCAGCATCAGATGGAGCGCAAGTCGGGGAGCCTTCACTGCCAGGCGGGCTGTGGTGCGGGGCTTTGCTGCACTTGGGGCAGAGTCTCCTGGAGCCAGCTGTGTCCTGGGCACTTCCCTTGCCCTCCTCTGCTCCACTATGGCCGTGGCTCTGTAAGGCACTGGGGAGCTCAGCTGCCAGCTCTGTCTTTGGGCACCCCGACATCTCTGGGGGCTGCTTCACCCATGAAGACATCAGCTGCTTCTGCAGGTGTGCAGAGACTTGGCAGGCCCTGACGTAACCAGTGAGGGCTGTGAGGAGCTCTTCCAGATGGGGGATCTGAAGGCTGGTCCCTGCAGAGTCTGGAGATACTGGCAGAGCTGAGGGTCTCTCCTCATGGGAGGGGTGTTGGGTCTGTGGGGAACTTCTGCCTGGAGGAGCTGCCATGTCTGATGGCAGCTCAGGTGTCCCCAGGTCCTCACGGGAGCTGCTCTGGCCTCGCAGGGAGTGCTCTCCCTCTTCCATGGGGAGACTTTTCTCCAATGGCAGCTCAGGTGTCCCCAGGTCCTCATGGGAGCTGCTCTGGCCTCCCACGGAGTGCTCTGCTTCTCCCATGGGGACACTCTTCTCCAGTGGCAGCTCTGATGGCCCCATGTCCCCGTAGGAGATGCTGGGACTCTCAGACACCTGGCCTGATGGCTCCCCAGAAGCTCCTTCACTCTGTGGCACTGCCCGCTCTGCCTGGTCCGAAGGGGAAGGACTGAGTGCATCCCCTTGAGACCCGGGGCCCTGCTCCTTCCCATCAGTGTCCGGCAGCGTCGCCTTGCTGGCCGTGCTGCTGCCGGCTGTTTCCCCGTGCTCCCTCTTGCAGGGGGCTGTCTCTCCATCCTCCTGAGGCATCTCTCGTGCGGCTCTCAGGAAACCTGCGGGTCCGGATTGGACCGGAGCCTGCGTCCTCTGCAGGCACGTGTCCACACGCTCTGTGGACTCTTCCTGCCGGCCAGGGGGCTGTCCTGCCGCCTTCCTGGTCTGAGCACGCTTGTCCCAGCGCTCAAAGGGAGAGCGGTAGGGCAGCCCAGTGCGCCTCTGCGGAGGGGGTGGCTGAGCAGCTTTTTGCTCCTGGGAAGTGTCTTCAAAGCTCTTCTCATACTCCAGGACCTTGGTTGGCACCCCATAGCGGCATTGTATCTTCATTTTTACAATGCGAGGTGTTGCAGGCGCAGAGGCTGGGACATCTCGCTCCTCCGGTCGCTGAGGTTTTGCAGGCGCAGAGGCTGGGACGTCTGGCTCCTCCGGTCGCTGAGGTGTTGGAGGAGCTGATGGAGCCTGCGTCCTCTGCAGGCACGTGTCCACACGCTCTGTGGACTCTTCCTGCTGGCCAGGGGGCTGTCCTGCCGCCTTCCTGGTCTGAGCGCGCTTGTCCCAGCGCTCAAAGGGAGAGCGGTAGGGCAGCCCAGTGCGCCTCTGCGGAGGGGGTGGCTGAGCAGCTTTTTGCTCCTGGGCAGTGTCTTCAAAGCCCTTCTCATACTCCAGGACCTTGGTTGGCAGCCCATAGCGCTTTTGTATCTTCAATTTTACAATGTGACGCTCCAGCTCCCTTTTCACAGTCTCATCCAGGAAGGGCAGGTCCCGCACCATGGGAACCACTGACACATCACGCTTTTCTCGTCGCCGAGGTGTTGCAGGCGTAGAGGCTGGGACGTCTCGCTCCTTCGGTCGCTGAGGTGTTGCAGGCGCAGAGGCTGGGACATCTCGCTCCTCCGGTCGCTGAGGTGTTGCAGGCGCAGAGGCTGGGACATCTCGCTCCTCCGGTCGCTGAGGTGTTGCAGGCGCAGAGGCTGGGACATCTCGCTCCTCCGGTCGCTGAGGTGTTGCAGGCGCAGAGGCTGGGACATCTCGCTCCTCCGGTCGCTGAGGTGTTGGAGGAGCTGATGGAGCCTGCGTCCTCTGCAGACACGTGTCCACACGCTCTGTGGACTCTTCCTGCTGGCCAGGGGGCTGTCCTGCCGCCTTCCTGGTCTGAGCGCGCTTGTCCCAGCGCTCAAAGGGAGAGCGGTAGGGCAGCCCAGTGCGCCTCTGCGGAGGGGGTGGCTGAGCAGCTTTTTGCTCCTGGGCAGTGTCTTCAAAGCCCTTCTCATACTCCAGGACCTTGGTTGGCAGCCCATAGCGCTTTTGTATCTTCAATTTTACAATGTGACGCTCCAGCTCCCTTTTCACAGTCTCATCCAGGAAGGGCAGGTCCCGCACCATGGGAACCACTGACACATCACGCTTTTCTCGTCGCCGAGGTGTTGCAGGCGTAGAGGCTGGGACGTCTCGCTCCTCCGGTCGCTGAGGTGTTGCAGGCGTAGAGGCTGGGACGTCTCGCTCCTCCGGTCGCTGAGGTGTTGCAGGCGCAGAGGCTGGGACATCTCGCTCCTCCGGTCGCTGAGGTGTTGCAGGCGCAGAGGCTGGGACGTCTGGCTCCTCCGGTCGCTGAGGTGTTGGAGGAGCTGATGGAGCCTGCGTCCTCTGCAGGCACGTGTCCACACGCTCTGTGGACTCTTCCTGCTGGCCAGGGGGCTGTCCTGCCGCCTTCCTGGTCTGAGCGCGCTTGTCCCAGCGCTCAAAGGGAGAGCGGTAGGGCAGCCCAGTGCGCCTCTGCGGAGGGGGTGGCTGAGCAGCTTTTTGCTCCTGGGAAGTGTCTTCAAAGCTCTTCTCATACTCCAGGACCTTGGTTGGCACCCCATAGCGGCATTGTATCTTCATTTTTACAATGCGAGGTGTTGCAGGCGCAGAGGCTGGGACATCTCGCTCCTCCGGTCGCTGAGGTTTTGCAGGCGCAGAGGCTGGGACGTCTGGCTCCTCCGGTCGCTGAGGTGTTGGAGGAGCTGATGGAGCCTGCGTCCTCTGCAGGCACGTGTCCACACGCTCTGTGGACTCTTCCTGCTGGCCAGGGGGCTGTCCTGCCGCCTTCCTGGTCTGAGCGCGCTTGTCCCAGCGCTCAAAGGGAGAGCGGTAGGGCAGCCCAGTGCGCCTCTGCGGAGGGGGTGGCTGAGCAGCTTTTTGCTCCTGGGCAGTGTCTTCAAAGCCCTTCTCATACTCCAGGACCTTGGTTGGCAGCCCATAGCGCTTTTGTATCTTCAATTTTACAATGTGACGCTCCAGCTCCCTTTTCACAGTCTCATCCAGGAAGGGCAGGTCCCGCACCATGGGAACCACTGACACATCACGCTTTTCTCGTCGCCGAGGTGTTGCAGGCGTAGAGGCTGGGACGTCTCGCTCCTTCGGTCGCTGAGGTGTTGCAGGCGCAGAGGCTGGGACATCTCGCTCCTCCGGTCGCTGAGGTGTTGCAGGCGCAGAGGCTGGGACATCTCGCTCCTCCGGTCGCTGAGGTGTTGGAGGAGCTGATGGAGCCTGCGTCCTCTGCAGACACGTGTCCACACGCTCTGTGGACTCTTCCTGCTGGCCAGGGGGCTGTCCTGCCGCCTTCCTGGTCTGAGCGCGCTTGTCCCAGCGCTCAAAGGGAGAGCGGTAGGGCAGCCCAGTGCGCCTCTGCGGAGGGGGTGGCTGAGCAGCTTTTTGCTCCTGGGCAGTGTCTTCAAAGCCCTTCTCATACTCCAGGACCTTGGTTGGCAGCCCATAGCGCTTTTGTATCTTCAATTTTACAATGTGACGCTCCAGCTCCCTTTTCACAGTCTCATCCAGGAAGGGCAGGTCCCGCACCATGGGAACCACTGACACATCACGCTTTTCTCGTCGCTGAGGTGTTGCAGGCGTAGAGGCTGGGACATCCTGTGGCGTCTCATCCACAGTGGCTGGCAGGTCCAGTTCCTGCTCCAGTTTGGATTCGGGGATGAGGCCCTCCAAGGCCTCCTGGTCTTTGTTGTGCTGGAGAGGTGTCTCCATTTCCCTGGAGTGGATGTCAGGCACCTCTGGTGGTGGAGTGGGAGCACCCAGCTGGGTCTCGAGTTCTTGCTGGTGCTGCTGCACGCTGCCGCCCTCAAGGCAGCTGGCCACCTCTTCCTCGCAGGGTGGGTGAGTTGCTGGGCCAGGCTGCTCCTCTGGGCCAGCCCTGGGATGCCCCAGGCCAGGCTGCACGCTGGAGGCATGAGCCATGTCTGCTCCATCCACAAGAGCGGGGAAAGACGCCTGTGAAGAGCAGCCAACGTGGATCGCCATGATGGAAGCGCAGGAGTCGTCACTCAAAGGGGCCAGAGGCACCTCTGCAGAGGAGCTGGCTTTGCTTGCCATGATGCAGGAGTGGGGGTCTTCCCTCAAAGGGGACAGGGAGACATTTGAAGATGACCCGACTTCACTGTCTGTGATGGAAGTCCAGGAGCTTTCACTGCCCTCAGGCGTCTCACAGTTGAGCCTGTGTGAGGAGGAGGAGGAGGCGAAGCTTAAGCCCAGCACTCCTGAGCGCCCCGGGGCTCTCCCTCCTGCCCCAAAGGAGGCGGCAGGCTGCATCATTGCCCTGGGGTCCCACCCAGCGTGTGCCTGAGGCCCCATCCCTGCCTGCTGCCCACAGCTTCTCTTTGCCCCAGGTCAAAGGTGGGACGCCATCAGCTCTGTGCCATGGAGTTCCTTGCCTCCAGAAGGGCACTGACCCTCCCAGTTTACGCCCACGGATTTCCCCATGCCCTCCCCAAGCCGCTGCCCCCAGCCGTTCCCCCCGTCCCTGTCCGCATCCCCTCCTCAGCGGCCTCACATGTCCATGTATCTTGTTAGGTCCTCCACGGTCCTGTTGAACTGACGGACTATTTTGTACACGGCAACCATCTCTGAGTGTACAGGGGAACTGCAGAGGGGCAGAGGGCAGCGTTAGTGGGACCTCCCTGGTGGGGGGCTACCGGCGGGGGCTATCGTGCTCTGGGGGGGAGACGGCTCCACTTACCGCGTCCCTGCGGGCCATGAAGCCTCCAGGATGACAAAGCCTGCAGGCAGAGGAGACAGAGTGAGCGGACGGGGCATCCCCGGACGGGGCGGTGGGCCCGTGGGGCCGGGGGGTGTCTTTGCAGGGCACCTGCCCTGGCCCAGGGGCTGCTCACCTCTGGCATCCCCCTTGCCGCCTCTGCGTCGGCGCTTCTTCGGGCTCCTTTCCTGCACAGGCAAGAACAGCAGCGGGTGAGAGGGGCACCCTCCCCGCCGCCTCGGCAGCACCGGCAACAAACCCGAGCCCGCCAGCGTCAGGCCTGTGCCTGCCCCGAGCCTCCTGGCCCAGGCTGGCCAGGGCCCGGCTGGGAAACGGCCTCCCCTGCCAGGCAGGGCCCCTCCAGCCCGCCCCTGGGGCTGCTCCCGGGCCCCTGCTGACCCCCACCCTGACGGCCTGGGCTCGGCTCAGCACCAGCACCGACTCCTACCTGGGGCTTGGCCACGGTCACCGCGAGGCGGTAGACAAGCGCCACCAGCAGCACCCCCAGGAAAGCGGCGAAGGCGATGGTGGCCGCTGCGCTGGGGAACCAGCTTATTCCCCAAGGCGTGGCAGACATGCCTGTAGCGTGCCAGAGAGAGCCAAGGAGAGCTTGAGGAGGAGCAGTCGGAACCAGCGGACCCGGTCCGCTCGCTCTTCCCTCCCAGCTCGAGAGCCTCTCTCTTCACCCGGCAGCTCGCAGGCAAAATGCCGCCCGGCCTCGCTCAGCCCCACCTACATATTCGGCCCGCGTTTGTGATGCAGGCGCGACACGGGGCTGTCACCCCCTCACCACCGGCGGCGTCACCAGCACTCGGCTACGGCAACGTCTGTGATGCGGGGACAATGGGAGCAAGTGACCCTCCCCGAGCTGAGCTGAACCGAGGGAGGCCGTAGTCACCCAAGCACTGGACAGTGGCGAGCACAGCTGGGCCACGCCGAGCACAGCTGGGCCACCCTGAGCACAGCTGGGCCACGGCCAGCCCACCCCGTCCCGAGCCCTGGCCCCGTGCAGGGCCGTACAAAGCCTCTGGCCTCTCGCTAGGAAGGGCCAAAAGCCAGGTCCTGGCCTGCGCTGCCCCGCCGAGACCCCACGAACTGCCTGCTGGCCCTCTCGCGTCCCACCTGGCCCGTCCCCATCCCCAGTCTGGTGTCCGGGGGCTGGGGCTGGGGCTGCCCCCACCAGCCCCTTGCTTGCCCTGATCCCTTGCTGGGGCTTTGGGACAGCCCCTGGCTGCCAGGCCCTGCCCTTCCTGCCCCCCTTTTCCCGGCTCTGCCAGCCCCCACTGCTGTCTTCTGCCTTCTCGGGGACTCTGCTCACCTCCTCTTCCTCCTCTGCAGAGCCGCACTGGTCCCAGCCAAGAAACGCAGCTGTGGTGTGCAGGGACCTCCAGGAAGATGGGCAGCCCCTGCTGCCTCTGGATGCCTGAGACAGAAAGCGGGTGACAGGTTGGGCTAAAATTTGCAGTTACATTTCAAGCCTGTTTTCCTAACTCACGGTATATCTTTTTATGTTTTCTTGTGAATGAATATGAATATTCAGAGTTTTGCACTTTTCTTCAGTTTTGCGTAGTTACTTAATTCACATGGCATTTTCTTCTTCTCCCTGAATGGAAAAAAAGTAGCAACGCTGTGACAATTCTACCATTTCCATTGCCTTTTCTATATGCCCTCAGGAGGGGGAAGAATCATAGCATTCATTAGATAAAAACAGCAGTTCTAAACAAACCCTTTGTTAATACAAATGTCTGCCTCATGGTTTCAGACAGCCAAATCAAGCTATGCACCAGGAGTTGTTTACAGTCTGAAAAGTCACAGACAGGTACATGAAGTGATACCACATTTCTTTTTTAATGTTCCGATGGGAATTCAAAGGATTACTTAACAAATTATATACTCTGATTTCTTGAAATTGACAGATGAGTAGAAGTAATGTTGTACTTATTGCTGAGCTCTTATGATTTTACTGCTTGTAAATTGATATGAAAGACTCAAACAGTAGGAGAGGACCATCTTTACTTAATTTATACATTTTATTCAACCAAAGGGAACATTTTTTCCCTTTTCTGGGAGTAGAATGCACAGTGTCTTTTGCAATAACTTTGCACACATGTTCATCGTGGCTCATAATGGCGGGTGGTTTCTCATCTTTATACCATCTTTTAATCATAAATTTTCTATGAATCACAGAATGTTTTCACTTGAAAGATTCACGGGATCAACATCTGTTGTGTAGAGTCATACAGCTGAAGACCTAATGCAGTTTAATGTTACTTAAAGATTAGAGGTTGCAGAGAAAGTCTTTATACACACTCCCAAGCCATTTACGTATCTTCCACAGCTTCTTCCCAATTTTTTTATCCTATCTATCCCAGTTCACACCAGCCATGCAACCTTTCCTTTTGCTTTTTGTGTACGTTTTAAAAGGAGGACAAGAAAAAATGTCTGGTACAAGAAGGGAATGACTTATTTTATATAACCAAGAACGAAACAACTTTGCAGAAAAATGCTTCATTGCTACTTATATACCACCTAAATGTGTGAACTTGGTATTATTTATGAGACAATAGGCTCTTGTTAGGTGTAAGGTCCATTCTGCTCATTTGCAGAGTTATTTGCAAAACTTTACTTGTATTATAAACAGTGAAGCCAGATAAATTGTGGGGGAAAAAAAAGTGAGGTGGTTTTTTTATTTTTCAGAATAGGGAAACCAAGGAGAAGAAATCATAAATTACTTATTTAAGGTAACATCAGAAACCTGTAGCAGAAACAAGAATTGAATTTGTTATCTAGGAATCCTACCAGAAGTACATCTTGTGTCTTGCCGCTAAAATCGGCCCATCATCACATTGTAGTTTTTCTGTTGAATCTTATCTGATAGTTTTGCCAATTGTTAGACTGTGGTTTGGGAGATTTCCAGGTTCTGATGTACAGTGTACATGTATGTTTCTTTGTGTGTGGGGGTTTTTTGTTTTTGTTTTTTTTTAATAAGAGATTCAAGAACAAATAAAGGCATAGAGTGACAGTGAAAGAAGTAATTTTCCACGTCACATCTTTCAATTATGTATAATCCCCTTTTGCATGTCATGTTGTTTACATCTGCAGATAGAATTGGTCTTAGCAATAGCATGTGTGCATGCAGAAAAATTCTAAGTGTTTGGAGCATGTAACCTATATTTTTTGTAGTCTGCCATTTAAAAATGGCAGAAAGTTTGGAAAAAGCATCAAATATTTACTATGTCTGGCAAAAATGATAAGGTACACATGCGCATAACTATAATCTGCACATATATTATACAAAAAGATTTAATGATTGATATCATTATATAAGTTTTTCAACTGGACATTTCTAAATGTTTTTCTTACCCCACAGGATGACGCCAGGCCCTGCTGATTGTGCAGGATGGGTATGAAGTTGGTGGAAGACCACATTCACATTAGACTCACTAAGGAATACTGTGTTCAGGTGTTGACAAAACTTCCAGGATAAGCAAGAGGGCAGATTTTCCCTGGATCTAGCTGCTTCTCATTACCTGTAACCCAGGAATTTGACTCAGATGGTGTCCAGCCTGCCTTCATAGACTAGTGATCTTTGCCAAGGGCAAGTCCCACTCGGACTTGAAGAAGTCTGGATCCATGGAAAGAAAGCTTAGTGCATCTGGAATTTACTAGTAGACAGCAGAGACAACACCGAAAGAAAAGAAGTATGATTGAGGAGTATGACTGAAAGGTGGGAAATGGATGAAGGAGACTAGCAAAGTGAGGAGACAAAGGAAGAGTTGCGCACAGAGACTAGTAGGGAAAAGAGAGGGGAAATCTCTCCTCATATTATAAATTTGGATCTCACCAGAAAAAAGGAAGGGGATCTCTTGATCATGTTTTACTACAGTGGCTATAAAGCCTATGTGAGTCAAAAGGACTGAAATCAGCTGGATGAAAATACTGCTGAAATAATTCTAATGGCTTTTTGATTGCCAAATGAGCTACCTTTCCCCACCATTTCTGTGTTTGTCAGGCTGTCTTGGCCCACCTGAAGCAGCCTATTGACACTCCCAGTGAATCCATCTGCATTTGGATCTGGTCCCACAGGGGAACCATTTCACCAGCCTCTGAAACCCAGCCCTTCTTGCATGAAACACAGCTATTGTTTAACAGTTCAGAGCAACAAGCTGAGGGCAGGAAATGAAGAATAATGTCTCCACTTGAAACAGCTAATTATACTTGTGTTGATCTAGTGTTAAACTTTCCTGTTATCATTGGCTATACAGTCTTGTGTATCTTGCCTGTCCTGAGGTTTTTCTTGTGGCTTCATCTTGGGCTGCAGCCTGTGTTATGCAGAAATGTGGGAGAGCCTTATTCAACACCAGCTGTGCCCTGCATATCTTTATGCGCTGCTTACCAGTATAGCTGTATTTTTAACATCAGATTGCCTTTGGTTAGGATGGCACACCACACATCTAAGAATGCAAAGAAGTTTTAATGTCACCTTGGGTAAGTATTATCAACTAGCAGTAAGATCCCTCCAAGCAGGGGAGAACTGGAGTCAATAACTTCAGTAGCAATATCCTCTATTTTACTGAAGGAACTTCAGAAGCCCAGCACCTAATTGTTTTTTTCCTTTAGAATCCCAGCACCCAAATTTTTTTCATCTCAAAGTCAAGTTTTGCTTCCTGAAATAAAATCTGAAGAGGATGTCTTTGTTGTAGGATTAATACAGGTAATCAGCACTAACATCTCTGTGCCTAGATTAGCTTAGCCAACAATAAAAGAAAATTGTAGCCAAGTTACTGAGTTCTTCCTAGGGCTGCACTCATTCACAAGCAAAATCTGGAGACGCTTTGTCCTGAAGCCACCCAAGGTACTCACAATTCCACAACAAATAGAGGCACTTGACTCTTCTCTGGTGTCTCCCCACAATTATCTGCTTGTGCCCAGAAAAGTTTGGTCCATTTGAGGGATTTGCCCTCATTGTAAAATAAGGATGGGATCCAGAGGTTGCCCAATCAGGTGAAACAGGAACCTAAGATTTAGTTTCTTCACCATAAAAGCAGCTGGCCCACACTGAACACACCACCAGAATTCAGTACAGTGATTAAGTGTTAAAAACAGAAGTTAGATGTAATGTCGAAGTGCACTCTCTAATGAAGGCATACAAGATGCATATACATAGCTTCATGGTTCCAGCTGTGAACAGCCATGTATTTCAGTGTACCCTCAGGTGTAGACTGGTATGGAAATTCAGAAGAGCTCCCATAAAAAGCAGTGTTCAGATATCAGGTTTCCAGGAGTTGTCCAAGAAACATGTTTGGGTGGGAAACAGAACTATTCATTCAAGTTGAAATTTGAAACCCTCATAATTTGGGGAGAAGAGAATGCTTCATATTGTTTTGGTTTTGTGAACCTGGATTTTCATGACAAATCTGTCATATATTGTTTACATACTGCCTCCCTTTAATAAAAGGAACATTTTTGAATGACAGAAAGTAAATTCCCCCTCCCAGGCTTTTAAGAGTAGCAGCAAGACCATATATCTGTTCCCAAATTTCAGAAGAAACTTGGTTTATTTTATTCCATTCTGTAGTGCAGAAGGAAAATTATGTATATGTTTGCAGAATCCAGGTTTATATATAACTGTCCTCTTGATATTGTTGCTTATATCAAGGTCTGACTGGCATTGCACTGGTTTCTGGCTCTGTACGACACCTGGCATTGTTTACTACTTCTGTATTAGCATACTAAACAAGGCCAGGTCATGATGTTAAATTATTAGCACCCCTCTTGGCACCATTTTGATCCAAATACTCTTCCAGATAGAGCCTGGACACAGTTTTCAGGTCTTAACTAACCCAAAAAAACAACAGCCTGTTTGGAGACAGCCACACAGTTTTGGAAAGTAAAAGAGTTCAGCTGGCTGATCATGAGCTCACTCATGTCATTAGGTCACAGAGCCAGAGGAGAGTCCTGGACCATTTTATTTACTGGTATAAATGTAGCCCTAGAGTTCTGCGTTGCGGCTACACAAACATGGTATTAATAATAACTGAATGTTTTCTCAATTCAATTGATATGTGAATGACAGCTATTCTACTTTTCAGTTTTTACAGCAGCCCCAGCAATCACCATCCTTTGCATTAGCACAGTGGATATCATTTTAAAAAAGTTTTATATGTCTTCTGTAGATAGGCACACAGTCAATCTGAATAGCTCCCATCCTTGCTGAAGATGTAAGTAGCCAGTAAAAAAAATGAAAAACAAAAGAAAGAGAATTTTATTCAGTGTGACTGCATGACAGATGAATAACACAAGTATATCTCTTAGCCAGTGGGAAGAAACAGAGACTGACCAAAGGTTATGGCTTACAGGCATAAATTTATCCTCTGTGATGAAATGTAACCAGATCCTACCAGTTTCTACTTTGAAGTCTTCCTGGACCTGTAAGGTTACAGGTCTGAACACATCTCTACCTCTAGTTGGTACATCTCTTGATTTTCTGCATTTTTTTAAATACAAAAATAAAAGAAAGAAACTAAAGCAAACTATGACATGGTAGGAATTTCAAACTTCTTAAAAAAAACCACAAAGGTATATACCATAGCACAGTTAATGATCCTTTAAAAATACGTGGCACAATATTTAATACTTCAAGCAGACAATCCATTCCGGCCATATTTCTTCCTAAAAAGTATGTATACAGTTAAACAATAATTATGACATCTATCCTTGGAGTAAGGTCTGCATTTCTGCTTCCACTTGCAGAAAAAATTGCTTTTTAAAACTTCATAATTTGCAATCATCCTTTCTGAGTACAATGTGAAAAAACAATCTAGATACAGAATTGGACAATGGTTAAAACTGTCTGCTGTGCTACTAGGATCTTCTAGTGAGGTCTTTCTATTTTAATACTAATATTAATGTGAAAGAAGGACTAACAAACTTCTTCAGTAAGGGTGGTGAATGCTGGTTTTCTTGAGTAATACTGTCCATAACTCCCTTCAGTAAACACACAGAGTAGGTGAATCAGCCCTGCTACACTGAAGCAGTTGTCTCCCAGAGGATGCTCCCTGAAATCAGTGAGACTACAGATGGACAACGCTTCTATTCAGAGAGTAAAAAAATCAAGATCTGCTCATAAGGCTGCAGAATTTTCTTGCCTAGCTGTGTGAAGACATGTGAGCCTTGCCTAATAGAACTGTGTCAACAGTTGTTTCAGTAGCATAAAATTTTTATGGGATAGTTTCATTTCATTCAGAGGAGGAAGTATTGTTTCACTGTAACAGTGCATAATGAACCCTTCCTTATACTGCAGGCTGGAACGAGGTTCACATCAGTTAATGTAATAGTCTGAAAGTATGGTTCTAGTCTCAGGCAGACTGAAGACTTATGCAAAGTCCCCTTCTAGTCAGTGGAGAAATACAGGTACCTCGAAATACAGGTACCTCTAGAAGGCACCTCCTGAGCCAGGTGTTCAAGAAAAGTAGCATAAATCACTGTCTGATTTTGTCTGAACTCTCCAGCTTTCAGACTTACATAAGAACGTAACAGTGTGTATTGAGTCGGACCAAAGATCCAGATAACTTATTTTCCTGTGTTCAACAATAGACTGTGAGTGAATTCATAGTAAGTGTACAACCAGGGCAAACACCTCCAAACTTATTCCTTTATTTCCTTTTAGTTCCCGCTGTTGGCGTACTTTGTCAGTACACAGCCATTCCTTCACCTGAGGGGAACTCTGGGCTTCAGAGACTTTCTCAGAAATTGTTCAAAGTTGTTTTTCAGGGGCTAATACAATTTTGAGGAGTAAAGCTGGAAAAGGTTAGATGGAAACATCATCACCTTTCTGGGGGAAGGGATGTTCAGATGCAGAACTGGTTGTTTTTATTATTCCCTGAGTCATTCAAGCTATATTAATTTTATTGTTAGAACAGCCTGCTGTCAGCCTATATGGTCAGCATCATCGTTCAACACAGCAGTTCTGTGCCACAGGAATGCAATGCTCAAGCTTGTGGATTCACCACAGACTTTTTTTAATTTTCCTGCTCTGAAAAAAAAAAAAAAAGAAATTAAATTCATACAAGCTGATGAGCAAGGAGTGTTAAAGCTCCAAAGTCAAACATCTGAAAGGTGGAAAAATTCATATGAAGCATTCCCCATACCACATGAAATGGACCTTTCATGCTAAGGCCTGACTCATGCAATGCACAGAAAGGATCTAAACTGAGGCAGAGCTACCTCTGTGAAGGGAATGGTGATACGGCATTCCCTGACCTTCAGGGAACCTGAACCTTTCATCCTAAAGAACCTTTAAAGCAGTAGATTGTGCATGTGTATTTACCTGCACAGTATGAGCTCTATTATACATGCAGTCAATCATCTATTGTCCATGTCCTCAACAATAAGCCTTCTGACAGAGATCAAGCCTGGAGAAAGCTGTGTGCATGTAAAAGACATAACTATAACTGAAGTTGTTTGACAACTTTAACTGCAGTGGGAGTGACTTGTGACTATTGCATCTGGAAGTCAGAGCAGAGTTCTCAATGACCTCCATGAGGCTGCCATTTGCTCCGTGGTCATTAAACTCCTCATCCCCAGTGAAATGTCACTCATTGCACAGGACAAAGCTTCTAAAATTCTGGTAAAATATTCAAGTGTTATTCCCAAAAGACGGGGTATTTTGATTAAATTCCCCAAGGAAAACTTACCTTTTCCATAGGCAATGTGGTGTAATGAAAAAATTCTGTATCTATTTTAGTCTTAAGAATATATTCTCCTCCCTTGAGATTATTTGTTAGTAAATTCATATGGAGAATATAAAGAACTGCAAATTTTACTTCATCTTGAAATTAATCCACTGCTTATTTCAGTAAATTGTAGTTCTAACCAACCAACATAAAAAATGATGAGGAGTCATACCCACTTTTCATCTTTGTTCATAAAGGTTATAGAGATGGGGCAAAAGCCAAAAGGACATAGATACTCACCTGAGACATCTCCATGGTCTGGAAGAAGCGCTGTGGAAACTCCAACAAGTGTGAGTCATGAACATTCTTGAAACTTGGTGGCTTTTCTAATTAGCTAGCAGTCTGGTTACAGGGCATTGGTCTCTCCCACCTTTATCTAGATAGTACTGCTTCCAGAGGAACCAGACAGCCAACAAGCACACTAGTCAGTCACCTTGGTACCTTTTTGTCCTCACAGTGTAGACCTATAGAATAATACCCTGACAGATAAAAAAGATAATACTTCCTAAAGTGCCCTCACTGGACCCACACCACTTCTGTCCTCCCAGGAGCCCTAGCAGCAGAGAACTGTTTCTCAGAGGTCCTGTTTTCCCAGCACAAGATAACACAAAGAATTGTTTTTATCCCTAAATCCCTCTGCTGTTAAAGCTAATCTATAAGCCATATGTGCAAAAGATCCTTTCTAAAACAGTGGCCATGCTCAAGTGAATTTTCAAGGACAACCTGTCAGCTGTACATCGAAACTTAGTGAACCCAAATATTACATGCAAGTGTTTTTCAGAGCACTGTCAGGGCCTTAGCTGAGACCCTTTTAGAAATTTGTTTCTAGTGTTTACTAGTTTAAAGGGACTTCTTAGTTTAATATTTTCATCGGTATAGAAAGATTTATGCCTTTGGCCACTGGCCATTACAAAAGCCTGCCTAATTCATGATCAAGATATTTAAAACATCAATTTGTCCTGAAAGCCCTTGATCTGAGATTATATTATATTCTCTATACCTTTACAGAATTTTGAGGGTCTATATGTTTATCAAGGACATTTTTATTAGACACCTAGGATTTTAGGGATCCGTGATATGCATGATATAAGGACTTTTGCTAAGGTTATGCAAGTTGCTTTTGGAATAGGATCAAAACATAGCCCAAAGCTCCCTACCTCCTTACTTACAGAGCTCCTGTTATTGTATTTAGGTTTGGATAAACTTTTCTCTGGAAGGTGATTGCTCACAGCAGTTAATTTTAAACTTGCAGGCTTAGATCTGGCTCTATGTGTGTGAACAGGCTGTCATCATGCATTCCAGGTTACTCTCAGAAATGAATGTGTCTTTCCTCAGTGTTTCTCAGTGCTGGGGCGTCAGACATTCCTTCTGCTCTGCATTAATCCAATTACTAAACACCTGCAGACATGCAATAACAGTTTTTGTGCCAAGTACCTTAGAAATGGTTTTATAGGAGAATGTAATCTGCTGTCCTGCTATCAGGAGTCGCATTACACACCTGCCAAGTCCTGAGCTGAAAAATAACAATCAGCGTTCTAATTCATTGCAAGAATGTTTGGGGGCACATTAAAGAGACAAAATGACATTCTTCTTAATTTTACTGCCATGGAGTCCATTAAACATTTTGAACTTGTAGTTAATTTTATTAAAAGCCAATTTCAGTACTAAAATATTTACAGTACAGCATGATAAAAATGGGCTTCTCATGGCAACTTAGGCAAGTTCCAAAATATCCATTAAAGAGAGAACTCCTTCAAGCACATATATAGTGTCATTCCAATTCTGTTCTTAGGGATTTATCTGATAATCACCAAAATGCACTTCAAAGTGGAATTTTAAACTATGAAATAATTTGTTTTTCTTGTGCCTTTTTTATACTTTTCCCCAAAGATGTGCTTTTTTGTCCTCTGTTTTTAAAGTGGTTGTGCTCCTCGGAGCTGAAACAAAACTTGTTTCCAGAAGAGAAGACTTTTCAAGGCACAAGTGTTAGTTAGGTGCCAAAGAATAATACAATAGAATGGAACAGAGATTTAGGAGTATGAGTCAGCTGCTGACTGCACCACAAGTTTTTGTACAGCCTTGGGTAGGTCACTTTATCCTTTTGTGGCACAGCTTTATTTGTTAAATGCACATCAATGAATCACAGGAATGTCAGTGTGAACAGTAAAAAAAATTAAGTCATTCCTAGAAAGTCTCTTTGTGAGTCCTAAGTTTGCTATATGAAAGACAAGTGTGGTCCTTTCCTAAGCTAAACAGCTCATCTTTTCATCTGTAAGGCTATTTATAGACACCCAAATGTCATCTCATTCCATCATGCTCCATTAGCTTCAATTACAAGTGCAGGAATGCAAACAGTGCAAAATTATTTAAAGAAATACAACAATACCAAGCATAAATTTGAAAGAAATTCTCTATAATAATCCATAAAGTTGTTATCCTTGTTTACCTTGGCAAGGAATATGCAGCAGTGATAGCATGTGCTCCATTCAGGAAGAGAAATTGGATTTGATCAGAGTCACCTGCAGTTTATAGCACTGCAGTCACTGCTGAGGGCTATACATAATGTCCTAAGGGGTCTTTTGCACAGCTGTAGACAGGACAGCAAGAGACTGCTAGCCAGCAAAGAGCATTCCAAGGCTACGGCCCCGTGTACTAACCCCGTCCAACTAACTTTACATTCCCCCATCCCATATGTAACCTTCAGCCCCCCACTTGAAGCAGGCAGTCTGACAGTAATAATAGTAGTCACAAGAAAAGGTAACCTCTGTCATGCTAATAATTTTTGAAAACTTAAATGCCCAGGATGTGATTTTAATTAAAATGCACACTGCCTGGCTTGTCTGTTTCCAGGAGAAGGTTTCTGTCACAGAAACATGGTGATCCGTTATACCTGTTTGCACTCTCACACTTAGAGGTCAGTCCCATCGTTACACAGCCTGATTTGTAGAGAGCATGTATAGTGGTATATTAACATGGGAATGAATCTGTTTTGCCTTAAGTTTGGTTTTGCCCAAGAAACTTTGCATGGACAGTATTTTGAAGTGTTCACAAAGGAGATTTTTTTGCTTTAGCAGCTCCTGTCGGTGTTGGAGTTTTGCACAGTCTCCTGTATAGCTTCTAGTAAGAGGAAGATATTTGGACTGATTACCTGACAAATGTACTATTACAGTTAACACATAACTAATACATAGGGATGGTGAGGTATGGATTTATAAGCGGCAGGACTAACCTCTTCCCTCAGTGTGTACCACACAGAGAAGCATGTACATAGTTTTAGCTCTACAATTGTATACATCTGCCTCCACCCATCACAGTGTACCTGGTTCTAGCATCGGCTGTTTCTTCCTTAAGAACTTCTTGGGGATCTTCTTGGGGTTTTATGTAGCATTTTGCAGGGTTTTTTTGTTTTGTTTTACTAAAGACAGTCTGGATTCTCATGTCATTTTTGGGGAGTGGGATGGCGGGTCACCACGATCTGTATTTGTCCATAAAGCAAAGCTAAGAGAAGAATGGAAGTCTTTGAGACCAATCTTAAGTGCATTAGGCTTAAAACAGTAGTTAGAAAACTCATATCATTTTTTCCTATATATTCAAAAAACTTGTATTTTACCATCCACAAAAGTGCACAGTAAACTTTCTCACAAGGCAGTGCCGCTAAAATACTCATAAACGATCATGTTCATGATCTGATGGAAATTCTAAGAGACCCAGGGTGAAAGCTGAATATCACAATCTACCAGAGTGAAAGCTGAATATCACAATCTACTATACCATATAGTATATCTCTAAAATAAAGGCCTTGGTGCAAAGTGCTTTGCCTCAGCCCTACTGTACCCTCTACTGTTCTCCCACTATAGGGATTGCTATTCACTGCACTGCGTCACTGCAACATCACCAGCTACTTTGCACGTACAGAAGCTCTATTTGCAAAGAAACTACAAAATATTGCTGTGCGTGTTCCAACTAATATGTATTTAAAATGGTCTAAATATTGCATTTGCATGAGTAATGCCTATATTATGGACTCTCAGGGATCCGTATAACCTGCCTTTTTTATTTTCTGTTTTCCCAGAGGCAAGCTCAATGTCCAGTCCCCTTTCCACAGAAGTCAATGTGAGTCTTGATACTTATTTCAAGAGGAGGAAGGTCAGTCCCACTGGGGGTCCTATACTGCCTAAAAATGACACAACTTTTTGGACAGACGAAGGCCCCAAAGACTCCATATGTTGCTCTCATGCTGGGCTGACTTATTTGAGGAGAAGGTCAGCCCATTGTGCAAAGGGCCAGCGAGAGAATAACACATTTGCTGCATGCCTGGGAGAGGAAGCTTGAAGCTGGGAAGTGGGTCTGGCTTTTTAATTCCCACTGGGCCTAGCATCCTTCAGGAGCTACTCCAGCTCAGAGCCTGTACAGCTTCAGCACATGTTTTCAGCTTTGCCTCTTTTTAAACAGAAATAAAAATTCTCTACCTTTTGGGGGCTTAAAATGCAGGCCTTGATTATGGATCAAAACAGAGTTCTCCTACTTTATACTGATGTTGTACTTAAGAAGACAATGACAGATGTGAGCTGGAGAAAGGACCTCATACTTCTCCATCTATCTTCAGCACCACCATGTGAAATGATCATTCACAAAAGGTGTTTTAAGGATCTTCATTCCCAGGTTTTTTTTTGCATGTGCGAATCAGCAGATGTATTGGAGGACATGAACTTCATACCAATGGACTCCTTTCCCCTAGGAAACAGTTCCCTTTCTGTGATTGTCAGTCAAAACGTTCCCTCTGGGTGAAGAGTAACTTCCACAGCTGTGCAGTCCAAATGGCACAGATGATTCTTTAGGTTCTATCTTTTCTGACAGAAAATTAGATGCTATTATCATGCACTGGGGAGAAAATATATAGAAAAAACAGTTTGTTGTCAGTGCTAGGTTGGTTTCTTTGCTTGTGTATCATTTGACTTTTTAAACTGTTTATTGATTGTAAGATCAAGGCCAAAATAAGTATAAGATATATTTTTCTTATTTTAGCAGACAAAAGGCAGTAGTTTAATATTTCACACAGAAAAAGAAAATCAGTATTTTGATTACCTGCGGGTTTTTTCCTTTGTTTAGAATTGGGCTCAGGCAGGAGGAAGCACATTTAAAGCTACTGTCTGAACTTACTAACATGAGACTAAATCAGATAGGACAAAGACCACCAGATAATCATACTGTAAGGGACAAGGATTGCCAAATAAAATTAGTATTTATTTGCAGCAATGTCCACACGCCAGACTTATCATCTGATGGAAGGAATACACATTATATGCTGAAGGAACTGAGTGGGTAGAGCACTGGAAAGCTGTCTTGAAAAGAACCAGCCACAACCACAACAAATGATCAAAATCCATGCACAGAACTGGGAAATGCTTACAATCTCCTAAGCTTATCCTCTTGCTTTGAAATTCTTCATTTACCACAACATATTCATGTATCGCATCTAAACTACTAGGGAGCTAGTTGCTGCCAATCATCTTCAGGCCTATCCACTGAGAAGTTGTCCTCTCCATTTCCACTCTTCATGCCATAGGATTATGAGTGCCAGTGCCGCAAAGGATTAACCCCCAGTTTAATTCTGCACACAGAACAAAGTTGAGCACACTTTGCAGAAAATAGTCCTCAAATCAAGAATGCAAAGAGAACCTAAAAGGAGATGCTTTGACACACTCTTGCATGGATTTATACTACAAAATATTCTAGGGTCATGTATCATAATTTTAACCCATTTTATCATCCAGATTACACATTTGCTGTACACTCACTCTCCATGTTAATATCTTAGTCTTCACTTGTTCAATACAAACTTTGTCACTGTATTTGGCTGACGTAAAAGCTGCTGAGAGTCATAAAGCTACTTTAACAGCTTGGAAAACTATCACTTTTCACTTTTGATAGTGAAAACTATCATTATTTGAAAGAATCAACATCATATGACACATGTCAGTGACACACCTCAGTCAGTAAACTGGAGGAACAATTGAAAACTTGCAAGGATAAAGCTATCTTGCAAGGATAAAGCTAACTTAATGATTCTATCTTTAACACCAGCATTGAAAGCAAGGTTCAGCTCTAAACACAGTTCCAGATACTACACCATCCACCTGAGGATTAAGAAAGAGGTAACACTTTCCAAAATGTTGGAATGCTTTAGAACCTTTCAGAAATGTTACCGAGAGTCCAAGAACTGCAGGTCAGAAAAACATGATGTGTTTGACATTTTGGAGATTGTTCAAAAGCTTCACTTTATCTTCACAAGATTAATCTCTCCAGACACATCCTCTACAGGGAGAGGAGCAAGGTGGGCTTCCCGAGGGGGCCTTTGGGAGTGACTCTATTAGGCTAAGCTAGCCTTTGTGAATACCCCCTTTCAATGTAAAGTAAACACCATATTTGGATTACCTATCCTCATTTTCAGACCAACTCTAGCCATAAATCTGGATGCAATTCACAATGCAGGTCATGTCACAGTACCTCCCTCTTGGCTTGAGCCCAAGTGGCTCCATGCTGAGCAGTTGGTTAAGTGCTTTGCTGGAGCAGAGCCACATTGCTCTGCACCTTACCGGATGCAGCCCGAGATGGGGATGTGTGTATCTGTGTACATAGGAACATCTCTGAGGTCATCAAGGAGTTAAAATCAGACAGTACACCTACCACAGCCCTTTGAGTTGTGATCCTATCAAATTTTACAAGCTAAACCGAATCAGGCTAGGTCATAGAAGAATCAGAGACATATAAGGATCCCTAGAAGTTGCAGGGAGTTATTTTAATAATGCAAGAGGTGGCACTTTTTCTCAATGCACTAATACTGAACAATAAATCAGATTCCCCAAACAACCGTGCTCAGAAAAGAACCCACAAACTCTTAGGGAATGGGAAAGAAAGAAAGGAAATATGTTAATTTTAAAGTCCTGGCAGGATTCTCTTATAGTTAACTGTGCTAGCCAAAAACAGTAAAGATTTGCTACCAAAGGTTGAACATAAATGAATGCTGTCCATTTTCTCGAACAGAAGAAAAAGAGGATGCTTTCAAATTTCTCTACCAGCTTTCCCCAAATTATGATGTTTCTAAACAAAAAAAAATCATTAAAACTACACTTCTAATTGAAAACTGAACATGAAAAAGGTTCTCATGTATTCATATATAAGAAATGTCATCTCAACTCTAGTGCTAGTCCCTAATTTTCCAAATGGTTTCAAAGAAATAAACAGTATTCTCACATTTTGACGCCAAAGAATATGTAAAGTTCTATTGGGCTCTTTTCACTTACTGATGGTGTTTAGGTTTTTGTTTTGGTTTGCCCCTTTTTTTTTTTTTTAATTCTGAAATTGAACAATTTCAATGCACAGAAGTAGAAGTCTCCCACCAAATTATCAGGCTGCAAGGCATTTGGGGATACCATCAACTGAAAGACACTAATGTGTAGTGCCACATAGTTATACAATATAATACAACACAATACAACACAATACAACACAACACAATACAATACAACACAACACAATACAATACAATACAGTCCAACCATAAAGTCGATCAGAATTTATTCAGCCACAAGAGAGCCAATATTTTGAACCATTTATACTTAATTCTTACCTAAGTGGACCAGCAAGACAGGCAAGTTCAAGCAGGCAGGCCCAAGGCTCAGCCCCTAAGGTTTGCTGCTCACTGTTGACCCGTTGGGTGCTTTTGCTGGCAGCGGAGGGCGGCAGGTTTCTCTCCCCAGGCCTTTACCATCATGTCGTGGTTTAACCCCAGCCAGCAACTAAGCACCACGCAACCACTCACTCACTCCTCCCCTCCCCCCAGTGGCATGGGGGAGAAAATCGGGAAAAGAAGTAAAACTCGTGGGTTGAGATAAGAACGGTTTAATAGAACAGAAAAGAAGAAACTAATAATGATAATGATAACACTAATAAAATGACAAAAGTAGCAGTAAAAGGATTGGAATGTACAAATGATGCGCAGGGCAATTGCTCACCACCCGCCGACCAACACCCAGCCAGTCCCCAAGCGATGATTCCCTGCCCCCACTTCCCAGTTCCTATACCAGATGTGACGTCCCATGGTATGGAATACCCTGTTGGCCAGTTTGCATCAGCTGTGTCCTGTGCCAACTTCTCGTGCCTCTCCAGCCTTCTTGCTGGCTGGGCATGAGAAGCTGAAAAATCCTTGAGTTCAGTCTAAACACTACTTAGCAACAACTGAAAACATCAGTGTTATCAACATTCTTCGCATACTGAACTCAAAACATAGCACTGTACCAGCTACTAGGAAGACAGTTAACTACATCCCAGCTGAAACCAGGACACATCAGCAGGATGCTGTACGCCCTGAATCCTCCAACCAAACCCAACTGCCCAGGAAACAATGCCTCTCGGAAGAGCTCTTCAGGGGAAATCACAACAAGGAGGCACCGTTGGTGTCTCTCCTGTCAACTTTTCAAACCACTGCCTTCGTCCAGAGGCAAGCGAGGGCAGAGCGGTGCTGGGAGCCTGAGTGGCTCCTGCAGACCACATCTACCAGCGTCATCTGGTGATATCGCCCGCCCCTCTCCTCCCATCCCGACCGCCCTGTCAAGGCGTTCCAGGCTGCTTTTTGCCAACATGAGAGAACTGGGAACAGACTTCATTACACCAAGTTCTATTTCTATAGTGGGCTTGAACAAATGAAGCGGTTTGGCTGCTCCATCTGCCTCTGCCATGGTTTTTGTAGCATTTCTTGCAATCTTTTTCTGCAGGAAAACAGTGTTTCACCTCTGAACTAGCAAAAGGAATAGCTGATGGAAATGCATTAATTCCACAGACAAGACCGTGATAAATTAATAGCACCTTACCCTTACTCTGGGTTCAGAAAAAGAACGGCAAATGGCTACCCAGTTCACTCTTCAACACGCAAAGAAAAGAAGCAGCCCAAAACCAGATTTACAGTCAACTGTCAGGAAGTAGATGAGAAGAGCAAACACGTTGTTATCCTGGGACTAGATCATGCACCCACTGCCAAGGAAAAGCATTCAGCCACTGATGTCAGCAGGAGCTGCTTGTATTCAGTAACTGCCTATCTGATCACTTGATGTTTGCTACAACGTTCAACAGATGGAAGTGGGCATGTACATCCATGTCACCCTACAGGAAAATAAAGCAAGATCTGACTTTGCAGAAAAATTGGGAGATGAAGGGAGTGAGGATTACATTATAATAACAGTAAGTGTTGGATTTCGTAAAATCATCAGTTCATAAGTTCATGGCTTGAAACAAGGCTGTTCAGTGTACCCCTGATACAGCTCCAAAATGAGCGGTGAGGAAAGGGCAGGATCTTTAGATCTTTGCATTTTTCTCTCTCCATTAATAAAGATTGGTATGTGGAATATAAATCTGGGAGGAAAACAATCACAAAAAAACATAACTGCAAAAGCAGTTTCTTAAAAGCACTTATCCACCTGGTATACACATAATAAAATTCAAGTTCAGTGGAGTGAATGCATTTTGAAACAATCTATCTGTGCATTCAGGTATATTATGTCTCAGATACACAGAGATGAGTCCAGGGGACCAAGTCTTCCCACTTGCTACAAAATCAAGAAATATTGTGGAAAAGAAACTACAAGCCATAACAGTAATCATATTTATCTGTGAGATTTCATTATAGAAACAAACACTAAACCCAAGACCAATCACTGGATTATTTGATGCATTGCCTAAATAAGTCCAGTCAGGTCTTCAAACTTTCAGTGCTCTGACTGAAAATGAGTAATACAAAGTCAAGCAACTCTGACAAAATATGTGAAGAGAGTTGCAAAGTATGGGTCTCTGATGACTGTGTGAGCTCATCCAGCACACCTAAAATAAGTCCTGAACTTCTGTCTAAATGTTCTTGCCCTAGTAAACCAGAGTTCCTAGGTTAAGGTCTTATTTCTTCTATAGGTACGTAAATCACACAGATGGGATCTCCCTCTAGGGGCATTCAAATGCAACCGTTCTTAACACAGACTGTACTGGGAACATGGGCACTTCCATTAGGAGGCCTGGCTGTCTCAAATTTGGGAGCAGGCTAGCTGACAGAGTTAAGAAAAACATGGCAGAATGTCCCCAAAGAGGTAAAATGCTATTTTATTGCACAAGCAGTGCTTTGTTTGTTTTTCCCTCTATGCGAACGCACCTCCTTGCTGATCCTGTGGCAACTTAAGCACAGCTGCATGGACTATGGAGCATGTGTGGAGGTAGGTGCTACTGCATGCTCCCTCGCTAGCATCTCCTAATTCTTTTCAAAGATCTTTTGAGACGTTGAGGAAGAATGACATGACAGAGGCAAAGTCTTGATTTCATTCTTTTGCCTTTGGCTGAGTCAGTTCTACTGGAATGAAGCTCATTTTGCACTCCTGTAAAATTTGTACAGTTGGCCTGTGGAAAATCATAACTCCAATTGATTCCCAGTCTAAGCTCTGACATTGGTGCTAGTCTAGACCTGGCTTTTACCTATATTCTAGAGCATGTAGGAGTAATTCTGGCTGTAACATTCTCAATGAAATGCAAAGAAAATCAGATTCTTTCCTCTTGCCTGTTTTAGCAAGGTCCCATCATAATAAATGTATAACATTTGCAAACATATTTTTATTCTCAGTATTTATTCCAAAGATTTTTCACCTGTCTTAGCACCGACCTTGGGTCTCTCCTGAGGCTATTTGTTATTTTATTCTATTTAAAATCAAAGGTGTGTCTCCTCCCAGGCTTCTCCTCATCATTGAACCAGTTGAGTTGGAGAAGAGGAGTGATAATCATGGAAGAAAATCCCTGAGATGTTTGAGGTGTATGAAAAACACCACTGCCCTTCCAACTCCTTCTATATTTCTGTATGACTGCAACCTATAGTTTGTGTGGGGCATCCTGCATTACCCCATTAACAAGAGTCAAGTCTACTTTATGGCTGCTAAACTCAGTGTAGCAGAGGGTGAAATATTCTCATTTTGACTAAAAAAAACAGTTGTTACCAATGCCGAGTATGTCAGTCCCAGTAGTACAGTTCCACCAAAGTGTTATGGCTTGCTTTTTTTTGCCTCCCCAGAAGACAATCTCTCCATTTACAAACATTCTCCTTCTACAGCTTTGGGGTTTTTTTTTAATTTCACTCCATTCTTTCAGTGAATTATTTTCTACTGGAAAAAAAGCATGGGGTTTTCCTTTTTTTCTTTTTAATAAGGACTGTGGTTGAATTACTTAAAAGAGGTCATTTCATGAATGCCAAAAAAATGAAGCCTATTTTCTGACAGGTTTGTGTTTCATGGTTGGCTGATATTTTTAGATGAAAGATACCAATCTTACAGCATGAGTTCACTCTTGACAGATGCTAGAGAATCTACATGGGAGAGAGATGCTGTGAATATTCCAAAGTGAGAAAAAAAAAATTATTAGATGTCACACAGTCCTCAGAGGAGAGAATTCTGCATTCTCCAGTGACTAATTATGAGCACATCTGAAATGAAGCTTTTCTCTGGTATTTAGTGAAATTTGAGTTTGCACCACATCTTTTCCTTCAGCAGAATTAGTAAGGCCTCTCACCTTTACCCAGATGTAATACACAGTGCATGCTGGAACTTCATGTCTGAAAGATATACAAAATGTCACTGAAACCAGTTGGCAAAATCAAAAGTTATCAGAGAGGTTGATCAGCTATGCACACAGGCAGTTAGTCCTAGATTTAGGCAACCCTAAAGGAGTTGCCTAAGTTGCCTGGGCTGACCCTGGAGAATGGTAGGAAACCCCAGGACTTACAAGGGAGAGCCAGCATGTGTAAACTGGTTACTCTCCTATCTCATTCTCCTGACCTGGCAAGGAACTCAAGATTTTAGCTTTTCCTCATGTGTTTATATTTTTCTTTACTGTTCAATGCAATTGCTTATAAAATTAATCCCCCTTCCTGCCTCCATCGACTTCAGTTAGTTCTAGTTGTGAGCACACTAACTTTTTCTCAGGAGAAGTCAGACAGGATTTAGACTGTACTGGCCTGGATCACTGTGTGGAGAGGAGTTAAGCGTTGTGTCCCAGCAGCAGATATCTCTGCCATTACATGAGCGGTAAAATTTGCAGTGTCTTTGGGAGATTTTCAGCCAAGAAGAGAGATGTCTACTACTTTTAGAAGTTTGAGTCTTAGGCAGGAGTTAAATACACTGGATTCTACCACTATTACCATAAGGAAACCAGGTTAAAAATAATACTGAAAACCTTATGTTACATGTATATGTAGCCTTTTTTGGTGGAGAGGAAAACTAACAAGAAAAGAAGGATGTTATTAAAAGAGAAATTACAGCTACAAAGACCAATTTGATAAAGGCTAATGTCACACCTACACTAGAAAACATCAGCATGGCTCACAGAATGAGAGCTAACAGGCTGCTCAATCCAGCTAAACATCTAGAACCAGATTTCCCTTCAGGGGTTAAATGAGTTCATTTCACAAAAGAATATAGATGGAAGAGGCCCAAAAAAGAAAACTAACAATACAAGCAAAGCATTTTGGCTTAAGACATTTAAGAATGCAGAGAGATTATCATTTTGTGACTCCCAGATTTCTGTTGTACATTTGTGCTTAGGTTATCTCTTTCCAGATGTACATCTTTTGTTTAAAATGGCTTATGGCTAATTCTTTTTGATTCACAGAAGGATTTGATTTAAGAGAGTGAGTAAAGCTTGAGAAACCTTACAAATTCAATGGCTGGGATCTTTCTTTTCAGTTGCCAGGGCAGAGGTTCCCATTGTTTGTTTGTACAATAATCTATCTGGAACAGCAGAAGGTGTTTTCAATGAATGAACCACCTGTGCAACACTACAGGAAACAGAAGAAAGATAGCTTTCAGCATTATTTATTAGTATATGTGAAAAAAAAAAAAAAAAAAAAAAGAAGGTAGAAATACCATTTATCTCTTAGGTAACTGGATGACTTTCTGCAAATCGCTGGGGAATACTGGATAGAGGTATGCTACATCAATTCCTTTCCATGTGCACATATGGTGTCAGTGAGAGAGTTCAATTAGATGTTCTGTGACAAAAAGTTAAGTTCAGTCTCCAGGCAATCACACTGTTCCTACCACTGAAAACTCCTGTGACTAAATGCTCGTGTTCTTGCACTTTGTTTGGTCGTCGTTAAAGTATAGCAAAAGCACATTTCCAGTGCCTAGAGTTACAACTGCTCCTTTATTCTCTGTCACTTCCTTTCCCACCTTCTGTTTCTCTTTCTGTCCTGTTCTTTCTTTCTACTGTTGGTAAGAGATAATCTGAATCTTCTCATGATTACTTTAGATGTGTGAGTAAGGAGGTAAGTCATCAACAGATCTCTGTGTATAATGGGGAAGGGGTGAATAGGAATAGTTCATATTAGAATAACACAAAGTGAAACTTTTTCAGGAATCTTATAAAAACTCTGGTTTGGAAAACTTTTATTTTACTTTTGATGGTCCCTTAAAAATGATAAAAATTCCCCCCCCCCCCAAAAAAAAGATACAATTTAAGAATAAAAACTTGGAACTGCCACATTTAAAACCCACAAAAATCTGAAACAAATCAAATGTTCAATCCCTTTCATACCTGAAACTATGTACAAAATAGCACCTCAATTTTGCAAATAGTTTTAGTCTGCCACCATTTTTATGTGTTTACTCCCGTGTCTCCCAACCTTAGTTGCTTACCTGTGGGTTATTTATTACTTAGTACACTTATCTACAGAGGCATGTGGGGTTTTATCCCTCCTAAAACTTAGTGAAACCCTGTGCCTCCCAAAGTCAAAACAGAGAGCTTTGTTGAATTTATTACATCAAGAAGCTTATGCTCAGTTTTTAAAACTTTGAAAAAAAAATCTTGCTATTGAAACTTTACCCTTTTTTCTTCAAAAATGTATGATGTATAAAGCACTGCATGTTGTTGTGCTGAGTGAAAAGTTTTACATTCCTTTCTTACTTTCCCTTCCTTTTTAGGCATGTGAATCAGGACAGTTAAGAGTGAAAGTAGTGGTATCATTTCAAAGGAGTAGTTAGCACAATACAGGCATTTTTGGTGAAGCATTCAAGTAGCGTGTTCCAGTTATTGTTACTACTGCTACACGTTCTTCTGGTGGCCAGCACTTGCACTAGAAAAATGAAGAAAGGAGGAAAATAACTGTGGTGTGTCCCCCCAAACAGTATATGAGTACGTTCCTCTGAGCACTAAGTACCTCAGAGTGGAAAACAGCAAGGGATTGGAACATAAAGCCCATCTCATATATACCAGGAGGGCTGCATTTGACTTCGTTGTAGTTACTTCTGATTTACTCAAGTGTCAGTTGGAGAAGGACCACAACCCATGCTTTAAAATGTTTTTATATGCTCCTCTGAGTACAAAACTTGGAGAACTTTGTGAAAACAAGCTACTGTTGCTGGTTTGCCAGGTAGGCAACCTCTCTGAGCTCTGGTTGAGAGCTGGTCCAAATAAAATGTTTCTCACAGCTATGACTGCATTGCACTAATTCAACTAGAATCAACAATTACATCAGAAAAATGTGTTTACTTTGGTTCTGGGCCACAGAGCCTGGGCCCAAATGTGATGTAGAACATATGCCTGTTGTTGCTCATAGGGACAAATAATTTTACAGGTGGACCTCAACATTCCTTCCTTTTGCTAAGTATACTCCCCCTGGCAAAGGACCTGGAATGCGCATTTATTATTTATGGAATTATACACAAAGTTACTTATTTAAATAGACAGTGTAAACAGTAACTCTGAGATTAAAAGTGATCAGAATAAGATTTTATTTCTCTCTTTGTTTACAGGTACATGACCATGATCCTGCCATTAAAGCTACATCTGTTTACACCAACAAGGACTGAGATCCTCAGCTCCTCAGTAATCTTACACTGATGTAAATCAGAAGTAAAGTAACCAAAGGCAGTAGAATTACACTCATGTAAAATTAGCATAGTAGAGATTACAATCAGTCTTGTTCTTTGTTAGTGAACTCATCAAAAAATTGTTCCAGACAGCCAAAAGTGAAGGAAAAGACTGTTTAGCCAGACTCTTCGTTCAGATGTCATATAATATTGTTTCAGTCTAGAATTTTCATCTCTACTACCAAGCAAATTAAACAGAAACATTACATGATTGTTACTTTCTAAGTTTAGCCATCTTGTTCCAGTATAAAGGTAGAGGAATTATAAACTGGAGTTTTGTTTAAAAATGCCTGGTTTAAACTATCTGAGAGTACAGGTCCTTGGTTTATTGGTAAACTTTCTGTCATTAACAGAGGTGAATATAAACAATCTGTATGGGATAAACTTTACAGAGTAAATGTAAACCACTTAGGAGATATGTCTGAATAAGGTATGACATGTACTTAAGCCATGATAATACAGCAGCTTTTATTCATATGAAATAACAGAACACTGGATTTTTTAAGTTGCAACTTAAAAATGAAATCAACAATTTAACAGTGAGTAAAACTAAGTCTGAACTTCTGCCCATACTTATCCCAAGCTTGAGGCTTCTTTTAATATAGAGTTCTCAGTTTAATCTATTGAGATGACATAATGAGAGCTGTACAAATTTAAGCTACATCAAAATCTGCCTTTTAGTTTAGGAATATCTCCATCAGAGAGAACTTAGAAATAGGAATGCTTAGTTCCTAGCAATGCCACCAGCCCATACAAAATGAAGCAATAAACACCCATTTAACAGAGGGAGCTGACCAAGCCAAATTGGATTAAATAAGGACACTTCTGAACTTTTATCTAGAGCCCTAAATTCAAACCATAATCTTTCCTGAAGTTCCAGAATTAGGAGAAAAGAAGCTGAAAATAGAATTTCTGAGATATTACAAAAGTAGCTGCTTGTACATTTCTTTCTATCCAATTTGACATCTTGGAAAAATTCTCTTGTGAGATGTCAACCCCACAGTAGAGAGCAAAGGCATTTAAATAACTCCCATGGGCCTTCGTGCTTTTGACGTTCACCTACTTCTCCCACATTTGTAGATCCCTTCCATTTACTTCACTAACCATGTGCAGTAGGATCTTAATGAAGGGACTAGTATCATGAAGGTAGATGGGAGAAACTCATTAAAGTCCCCAAAGTGAATTTTGTAATATTTACCCTTCTGTCCAGAACAAATTCAAATTTGGATCATAACACTGTGCCTTGTTGCCCAAGCATTTGCATTCCCATATAGCATACTTTTTAAATTCCTTCCAGAAACTGCTGTGCAGCATTTCAGTGCTAGCTGAAACTGGTGCAACAGTCATGAGGGTTTTACCGATCTGATTACTAACTGACATAACAGGAATATGAATTTACCATAGATTTTGAATGCTATCATTTCTGGATGCCCAATTTTGAGATGGATAGGACTTTTTTTTCCAGAGAAAGAGCTAAATGTCCAAGCAGACCATACAAGTCTCCCTCGCTGTGAAAATCAGAGCTGTGCAGTCTCCAGGTGTGGACTAAAATAAGCCCTAACATGAAGGGACACTTCTGAGAATGTTGTTCTTCCTGACGAAAGCGAACTGAAATCCTCTAGTGCAAAGCAGCAGAGAAATCCAATGTTTTCGTAATTCACATGCCACCTAAACTGCTCCTTTTTACGTTGTATGAGCTGCAAAATAGCTAAAGTGTTACTAAAAATGTCTTCATTCTACACATTAAGGATAAATTTATAGTAAATTATGTTTGTGTGTTTTTATTAACCCTTGAACTGCTGCTGAGCAATGCATGTGTTTGAACAAGAGTTGAAAAGCTATTAAAATATTTGCTTAAATACTTTAGTACAGTCTAAGAATTGAGTTCCAAAGCCTCTGGGATTTGGAAACGTACAGGAAAGTTAACTGAAGGAAGTCTGGGAGAGGTCAGCAAGCTCAAGCATACTCCTGCAAAATCTTCCACCTCCCTTACCAACTTTAATAAACTTGACTCCTACTTTCTGCTCTTGAAATTCAAAGGACACATGCAAAGAAAAAATTGCAAGTTGCAGCCTACAAATATGTAGGCTGCATTGACAGCAATCTCATCCTTGCTGTATAAATGTAGAGTCGGTTAAATGTCTAAACTGCTTTGGGCTTATTTGTCATTGATTTACTCCATTTTTCCACTTTCAGAGTCAACTGCTTTCCGTAGCATTATGCTACACAAAAAGCAAGTCACCCAAAGATTATATTAAAAATGACATGGGCTGGGAAACTACAATATTACCTCTGATCTCCTTTACTGAAGTGAAATACTTTTCCTCCTGTGAGACATATCTTTTCTTGTTTATGCATTTCATACATTTTATCCAAGATTTATCTCATGCCAAGCAGTAAAACAGTTCTCAGAGAACTGCCTGTAACCCAGTTCACCCAATTCTCCCTTCTGCTATGCCCTAAAGTCCTTAATCACTAGAAATCATGTATAAGTCCCAAGTGCTCTCTCTTTCTGGCTCAATAAATATTTTATTCTTTTGGCCTGACAAACATCTCCAGCAAGAGGGACAGATCCTGTTCTCCCCCTTTTCCTGTGAACAAGGTTAGGATGCTCCTGGAGAAGGTTGGAGATGCCATTCCAGAATCCCACAGGGTGAAGGGGAACCCAAGCCTCCCTCTGCCAGAGGGGACACGGTCATGGCTGCATACACAGTGGGACCCCTAGCCTGGGGTTTTGAAAGAAAGAAGCCATAGCAATATTTTGTCAAGATCCTTCACTTGGTGGAGTATGTTGGTGCTCTCTGAGAGGCCTTCAGCCTTGTACCTCCTAAAGGATTTAAGAAGAGAGACACCTTGCTTTGAGAGCTTGCTTGAGTCCAAGCGAAAACTAGGTGACAAGCCACTCATTACTGTCAAAACTGGGCTAGTTCTTTATGTGAAAACCACCAAAACACAAAGCAGTGGGATTCATCTCACCCGAATGTAGACCTGTGGAATGTAGAAATCAATGCCTCAGCCAGTCTCCTTTGCCAGATCCTTTTATTGCCAGTAAAGTCTTATCAGACCTAGTTCAGACATTTGCTTCAGGATGACTGTCACCTTAGAAGTGACTGTTTCTCTCTGTGGACGAAAAAGGGAGTGTTGGCAGCGAGCTTAGATACAGAGTCCTGCAGTGCAGATGACTGGATTTGGTCAGATGAACCCCACCTCTGCGCCTAGAAAACATTCCTGCCAACAGCACTGCACCTGGGGGCTACATGCTGGCCACTTTTTGAATCCTATTTGTGTGTGGACTTGGGTGTTTAATCTGTTATGGAACACAAAACTTACTTCCACTAAAGTCAGAGAGTCTTAAGCACCTTTGAAAATATTAACTTTCTTTTGTTATGGTAGGAGTCACCAGGTGGTCATGTTAAATATAATCTTACACATTCCTTTTCTTAGTCTATGAGGAATACATGCACTTTCAAGGAATGCTGTACTGTTAGGTTTTGGTGATTCAGGTTTATGGGGGAGCTTTGGTAAACAACCAGAGAGTTCAACCTATCTTATGCTCTTTGATTAGATTCAATTCTTGGTAAGAATTATTACCTGAGAATTGGAAAGTGGCTTTTGGGTTAAGACTTCTAAGTAATGTTTTGCCTGCATGTAGTCTCTGACCACCTACGTTTAGTGACTATCGTACACAGTATAAATAGATGATTCTAAGATATTCTGTGTCACTGATTTCTCCCCTGATAGGAAGCTGGGTTGCAAGACTTCCAAATCCATCACAAACAGGCAATAGCGTTGTATTTCGGGGTCTATCCTTCCTTTCCCAAATGTGCACAACTGTCATTAATTTCCATTGAAATCACTTGAACTCAAATACAAAATAGATGTTACTTTGGGATGCAGTCACTTAATATATGAGAACCTTCTGAGCCTTAGAATGAATCTGGGTTGTGAGTGGGTTATTTGTTTGTTTGTTTTATTCCTTAATTTATAAAAGGGATGACGGCCCACCCAGTGGAATTTTCCCATCAAAAACAGTATGAAACAGAATAATGGAATGCAAGATTGATTAGATGGTGTGCTTGTTGGCAATGGGTGCAATGTACTTCTTAATCTTAATGGATCATAAAAAAAATCCTTTCATACTTACCATAATACATGTGCTAAGTTGTGGGTTCCTAGCCAATGCAAAGAAATATTCTATGATTTCCAGAGATGCAAAGTAAGAATTTCATACAGCGCATAAGTGGGGCCTCTGTTTAAATGTATAAAGATAATTTCTTAATTATGACAGTGATACTCATTAAAAAGCTTTCCAATAGTACATGCAGTTCCCACACTGGTCTCTCTCCCACTGTCTGACAGACAGACAGCTTGGTTACACATGCTCAGAAAGGAGGGTGGAGGCCCAGATTCTTGGCTGTCTTGAAGTGGCCACATCCTGCCATCTGCTGAATCCTTATGCTATTGGCGAATCCAGGGAAGAATGTTTCTGAGGTGTCTTAAAATATTCTGCACCTCTGCAGGAATGCTTTATGTAAGGACAAGCATCCAAACGCTTTCAGGGAGAGAGAAATCAATTTAAAATATTAACAAATAAAACATGGGATTTTTTAAAAAAAATCCCCAGATTTAAAGAAAAGATGTGCCAGGAAGTTTCATCCTAATAGAGGATCAGTGTCTACACTTCAGCATGTCACGGTTGACCAGAGGAGTACACAAAGAAAATTTACCTCTTGGGATCTTTATAAAACTTGTAAGACAATAAACTGTTAGAATTTGTATAGTAAAAAAAGACAGACACCTTTTCCTTGGCTCACCTTTTACTATGGCAATCAAAACAACGACATAATTTTTAAGAGGCATATGATTACATGTATATTTAACTGATAATTTCATAATATTTCTTCATTTTCCTACTCCCTTTATCTAACTCTCTTTTTTTTAAACAGCCTTGGGTTTTCATCCAATAATCTCTTTGTTGCCTAAGAATTCACACTGTAAGCTTCCCACTTCTTCATCTCACCTGCCCAAGATTCTCTCCTGTTCCTTAGTTGTCACTTAATATGAAAACTGTCATGTTCCCTAGCAAAACATTCTTGATGATAGTCTGTAAGAGCCCTGAAAATGGATGGGAAAAGGTAACAACACACCCCTTTTTGCACCTGAACATGTTGTTTTTGTAAATCAAAAGATCTTAGACCTCAGTGTTTGGGCTGGTGTCTCACACCTGAAGAACTTCTGGGAAATAGCAATGTATTTAGTCTAAATGAGGCTGACCAAAAATCCATAGTCTTGGCCTCTGGATTATGGTTCATGGGCCATTTTGGTCTGGGAAAGATTTATCTGGAGGATGGCCCTTCATTATTTCAGAAGATAGTATTTTCTAAATTCAGTGCTATTTTTAACTACATAATATTGGAGCATTTCATTTTGATCAAGCAAAATTCTCTCTGAAATAAATGGCAGCTCTGCTTCAATAGGTATGTTCAGGCAAGGCCCTTAATTAATCAGCACTGACATTTACAAGAATCACTGCTATCTGCTATGCCAAAGGGTTCAGGTTCAATTCCCAGGGGCAGAGGATATGGACCTATTTCATCATGAGGACTTCTGACGACTGCTTTTCTCTGTAAGGTAGCCCATTACTTAATGGAAAAATACTATAGAGCAATGAGTATGTTTACAAAATGGTTTAGAAAAATGCAACCCTCTGACAAAAATTTCTCTCTATAGAACATAAATGTCCATAAAACTATTTTCCATTTTTTTTAAATGCATGTGACTCTTCTGGACTTGTATCACAGCTCCTGCTGTAAAGTTTGTTTGAAAGAAGCCCACTTAGACCACACTGGGATGCATTCTGCAATGTTTTACTGCATTACAACGTTTTTTTTTCTTTTAATACTAAGGTGACTGCTAGAAGAATAAAAGCATATACAGATTCCTTAATGTTGTCTAAAGGGAAGCTAAAAACTACATGATACAAAACGATCATGTAAAAATGATATCTGACCTGTGGTAAACTGCAAGCTATGCAGAGTATCTTTTGAAATAGTGCAAGTTGGCCTGGGTCAAAACTATGCCAGGGACTGTGCTAACAATTTAATAGAAAAAAGTAAAACTAATGATTATCATCACAAATGGATAATGCCAAATAGCACATCTGCCCTCCAATTTAGTTTTGCAAAGGAAACAGCCTTGTCTACAAAGGAGAAAATGATTCATGTCATTAACTTTCTTTTCTACAACTGCGTGAGGAGGGTCACAGGCTGCCTCCATGACCTGGGCTATCGAAGAACTGGAGAACCCCAAAGGGACAATCTCTCTGCAGATTTGGAGGTTTGAGCCTGGATTTTCTTCAGTCTTGACTTTCACATACCTCTGTGATTCCATCAGCTGCCAAAACTTCATTCCCATCAGGAGGATTTATATAAACTGCAGGCTGTCCAGGCTGCCAAATTCTGGGACAAATTGTTCCCTTCAGAGAACTTTTGGAGAGGACAGAAACATAGGATCCATGATTGATAATTGTATTATGAAATAATAAGAACAGTTTCTTGGTTGTTTCAGGCCAATAAGGGGAAAAAGAGATTATACTGGTAAAATGTATGAAATCTGAATTGCACCTTCTTCAAAAATCATCTGTAAAAGGTCAGGTGTCCACGAAAGGCTGTGTAAAACATTAAAAGCCTTTGGGGCAAAAGAACATCTTTCTTTTGCACTCATACCCCAGTGCATGGTTCAAAATCCAGAGATACTGCAGATACATCTTTGTTTGCAGCTGCCGATATGCTGTTGGCCAGACAATGTATCCTGTAGGGTCTTGTAGTCTGAGTGAATTGCGCTGCAGCTGCAAAGTTCATCCCTTTTCATCTGGACGGGTTTTTAACAATGGTCTCTGCTCTTCCCACTGCCCAAACAAAAATATCTATAAACGGCAAAGTCCCTTCCCCTCCCTCCAAAATCCTGAGGTAGCAGAATGAATGCAGCACACATGGTGCTAAGTGTTTTAGAGCAAAAACATGCCTAATACATGCAAATACCAACATTAACTATTATGAACAGACATGATTTATGTGCCTGTCAGCAAGACATCAATCATGACAACAGAGAGTCAGCAGCAATATCAACAACAGTAGCAGGAGTGGAGGGTCAGAGCCAAGATGGGATGGTCCTTCCCAGCCACCCGGGGGGAAGAGAAAGATGGATGAAGTAGTAGGAATCCCCATACATTGTCTTTTAGGGAAAGGGATGCTAAATTTTAAAACATCTCTCGAGCCCAGTTAATGTCCAACATTGTTTCTTTGTTAGATCTATAAAAATGAGATAACCAATGGGGACATTTGGAAATGCCATTAGAGAAGGGATCTGCACATATCAAGAAGAAGTCAAGGGTTTAAAAATATGACATCAAAGGTATTTAAAGGGTTCTTTGCAGGAGACATTTTGAACAATGGGATCTCTGATTTACTATACAGTGCAGATGGCAAGTGTATTTAACTGTGAAACTTTTCTTTACCACTGACACAGAAATGTGAGCCAAAATAAAACTGCATCAGAGCTGTGTTTGTAAAGATCGCTTGCATAGCGCAGAGAACATGATATCTAAGGCCATTCTTTGATAACTGACTTTGGCTTCTGAGTAATCTAAAAAATACCAGTTCATGCTAAGAATAGGGGTGGGAACTTGTTGTAGTTGGATTTTTTGGCCTTTTGTAGCTGGCAGGAGAAGGCTGAGCAAGAGGAGGTGTTGGCTGAGATGTCAGCAAAAACAGTGATGTCTTATTTAGATATCGCATGCTCCACTTGCAGTTGGCTGGGACCACTGGATAAAGATGCCTAGATTTTACTAATAAATCGATAGTGAGGGAATTTTCAACCCTGAAAAAATCTACCAAGGAGAAATCAAAAACAATTCTGCACATGTTAAGAAGAACTGATTTGTTGTATTTGCTTCCAGCTGGATATACAGCAAAACTGTTAAGGAATTGCTTACAATTGCCTAAAAATGGATTGCCTGTCAAATTTACAGGCTCACACAAATGCAGGTAGCATCTCATTCCAAAACTGGACGAAATAGAGATAAAATTATGAATAAACCTTTTGAAAGCAATGGCAAAATTACTACTGACAAGAATGAGGCCTGAATTCCATCTGGTTTGTTTCTCTCTTACTTGATGTAAAGAATTTTGTTAAAATAGCACCTTGTTTGCATGTTCTAAGACCAGCATCTTGGAGATATTGCAGAAGCTGTTGAAATTCCTCACTGAAAGCACCAGAAGTATCACAAACTTATTGTGAAATGTTCAAAGAGATATAAAAGATACAGATGTGGAAAAAGGCAAAAGGATGGATTAATTTAAAAGGAAGGAAAAAGAATCCAATTGAAGTTCCCTTTTCCGACAGCAGAAGTATTCAAATTCTGCTTTAAACAGTTGACAATGTGTCTTAAGAAATCTGAGCAAGCGTAAAAAGCAGTCCAAAGCAGGAGGAAATTCTGATCAAGTCATACAGTGCCAGAGGGCTAGTAACATATGTTGTTGTGTGATGCCAAATATTTTAAGAATTGTTTGTTTGTTGGTTTGTTTGTTTGTTTTAATAAATATTGTACACTGTTACTGACCTTCTGGATTTTGCTCTAACCCTGACAACTGTAGAGCATTTCATGATATTGGATGACAGAGATCAACAAACTAAGTTCAACTGCATCATTTAAGGATCCATACTTGATATATACTGTTCTGCAGCCCTTTAAGATTCAAATTCATCCATGCAAATGCAAAACAAAGTTGACAATTTCTATTCTCTATTCCACTGCTAAACTGCTCTTGACTGATGAAGTACATCTTGATGATTACCAATAGAAAGATTCAGGATTTTTAAGGCTACAGGGAATTTTGACCCTACATAACCTTTTTGATATCTTCTGTCCACATTAGCCTGTATCTTGTAGCCTCCCAGTTCTAATGGAAAGACTCCCAGTGATAGAGAATTGATGATATTTGTTTGCAATTTTTTTCAAATTTTTAACTGCCTTCACTGTTAAGTAACCTGCATGTTATTTATAGCTTGATTTGGCTATAAGACTTTTGAGGCACAATTCTCTACAAAAAGGGTTAGGAGTGAAATTGTTGGTGAAATAGTACCATGAGACATAGCATGTTATCAACTCCAGACATAGAGGATAGCTTCTATACTCTTTGTAAAATTCATAACAGATTGTTTTGCCTAACAAGAAGTTAACTTAAGCTGCAATATGATTGCCCATTTATTTATGTTTGATTGATTTTGTCTGATTTTAATTAGGATATTTTTTCTTAATGTCTTTTTTTTTTCCCCAATGTATACTTTCTTGCACAAAATGCAAATTCTGCCTGTAATAAAATAGTTTCTGATCACAAACTAGTTATAGCTTAAAAGTAGTTTCTTCAGCTTTAAATTTTACTGTTGCTCTTTTTGAGACTTTCTGGAAATATTAGTATTATTAATCAGCTCAACAGAGTTCAGGGAGCTCTATTAAAATAAAATGGTGTGGTTTTGCATGCATTCCCCTCAGAAATTTTGCCCAGTGAATTCATTTTCACCCTAAACTAAGTTTCTTTTTTAGATCGGGAATAAAACACATATAAAGGAATTCCGTTTAGCTCTTTGGACAACATGAAAATTGAAAGTTTTGGGGGTTGGGAATTTTTTTATATGTGCATAGCAAGATTTTCTGTTAGGTATGATACTTGATCTGTGATTTAACACTCTGGAATCTCATGGGCAGGAGACGTTGGTATTTCTGCTCATCAAAAAGCAGCATTGAATACTGAGAGGCACAGTGAGCTATTTTAGTGCAATAAACACTTTCTTGGACATTGAAAGTCCACCAGTACCAATTCAGGTCATTTTAACAGTGATCATGAAGAAAGTATTCTCCTACCACCTTTCATGACCCAAAGAAATTATCTGGGATCAGAGCAAAACTCCTGAATGTCTCTAACTCCACTACAGTGTTAAGATGCTACCCGAAGATAACATTAAGTGAGGTTTTGGGTCCATTCATCATTTCATGGTCCCAGTTTGGTCCCTAAAGGTTCAGTGTCCAACTCAGAGGCCTGAGTTCTCAGGAGCAATTGTTAGTGAGGAACAGCAATACGATGATATATCCATGTTGGTATTGTGGTTTAACCCCAGCCAGGAACTCAGCACCACACAGCCACTCACTCACTTCCCCCCTGCCCAGTGGGATGGGGGAGACAATTGGAAAGAAAAAGTAAAACTAGTGGGTTGAGATAAGAACAGTTTAATAGGACAGAAAGGAAGAAAATAATAATGATAATAATAACAATAATAAAATGACAATAATATTAATAAAAGGATTGGAATATTCAAAACAAGTGGTGCACGATGCAATTGCTCACACTCACCGACCAATGCCCAGTTAGTTCCCGAGCAGCGATCCACCTCTGCCCAGCCAGCTCCCCTCAGTTCCTATACTAGATGTGACGTCACATGGTATGGAATACCCCATAGGCCACTTTGGGTCAGCTGTCCTGGTTGTGTCCCCTCCCAACTTTTTGTGCCCCTCCAGTCTTCTCGCTGGCTGACCATGAGAAGCTGAAAAATCTGTGATTTAGTCTAAACACTACTTAGCAACAACTGAAAACATCAGTGTGTTATCAACATTCTTCTCATACTCAATCCAAGACATAACATTATACCAGCTACAAGAAAGAAAATTAACTCTATCCCAGCCTACACCAGGACAATTGGTTAATAAGCTCATGGTCATAGTAAACTCATAGTTCATGGATCTCTGCACCATGCTCTGTATTGTGGACTAAGCAGGTAGACCAACTGTTACCTCTGACCAAACTTATTTCTTAGTTTTTTAGGCCTGAAAAACAAACCCTAAACATTATTACCCCCATCTTACATTTGAGATAGGAGCCAGAAATCCAATAAAGAAAGAAAGAAAGAAAGAAAGAAAGAACAATGTGCAAGATTTAAACATTCAGTGAGTGCCCACAGTTTTCCTTGACTTTGCATCTGTCACAAGTCGAAGAAACACCCAAGGATGCAAGTCACAATTCTGCTAGGCTGTGAGTTCCCAAGATTTTTATAGCTGAATCTCAGTTATAAAACTATCTATTGCTTTAGTTCTCCCCTTCCTGTCTCCTTTTTGCTCTCTTTCATAAAACTGGTTTCATCTGGAGTGTATTTACCTCTCACTGGAAAGGCCTGTCTCATAGGTTAGGAGCTAATTCTTAGGTTACACTTTTCCTAAGCAAGTCCATTACACCTTAGGAGTGACAAAAACGTGCATTATAGAGTATTTCCAATGTTATAGTGTAGTATTTCTAACTACAGTAGCTAAAGTAATGCAATCACTTGAGCTTTTCTACCCAAAAGTAGAAATCCTGTGCCAAACTTACAAGTATTAACATGTCTTCCTCTTTGGTGATGAAAGATCTTCTGAAGACCTAAACTGTCAGAAGATGTGGAGATGGAGCTGTCATGTGAGGTAGAAATACGTACACCTTCTGGAAAAAAAAAAAAAGAAAAAAAATAGGCACTTTTGTCTACAATGCATAACCCCACTGTAACTTGTTTTGCATAAAGACAACTGCCTAAGGCACCTAGGAAATACAAAGACTCTTAAGAAGGCTTTGCCTATACTCTGTCTTCATTACAATAAAATGCATTGTTCAGAATTTTTAATGTTAAACTACTCTGGCAAATCCCCTCACACATATTTTGAGACTGAGTCTAATAAGCTGCTGATCTTTAGCAAGGAGATTTTCTCTTTACTCCGTATGTATGAACATTAGCACTTGTCTATACATAAGAGTTTTCTTGGTATAGATTAATTGGTAGCAATGTACCAGCAAGTCTTCTTACTGGAAAGATATTTTTTAAGATCTTAGCTCATTTCTTTCTGCTTAGATTAAGCTCTTAAAGAAAAATGAGGGGTTTGTCAGTATAACTGTAGCTGGGAAGCAAAAAAATATATATATACTTGTATCTGACTGTTGTCACTTTTGAGCATAGACAAGACCTGTTCATAAAAGCAAAAGGACAGATAATTAGGGAACTTTTCTGTTCTCAGCTACAAAAATGTAAAAGTTAAGCACTTAGTACCAATATTTGTAGATGAGTCATGTTTTCAGAGATGCTGCAGCTCTGGCAAGAGGAATCTTTATGAGGCAATTACAGTAACAAGCCATTTCATTTGCACATTGTTATTGCAGAGGTAAAATAGAGCTGGAAAATGGTCTTAACCATTGCTTGTCCTTAACATGTTTTAGGCCTCTTAAATTGTAGACTCAGTGTGACTAGAAAAGATTCAGGCTTGGACCTCGTTTGTGATATTTTGGGAAGAAAATAACAAAAAAACCCCAAAAAACATAGGTAGAGTCAGAATGAAAAGGGGTGGGGAGGTTGGGGGGGCTTGGAGATGTCTCCTTATTCCAGATCTATGAATGACTTTCAGAATCTGTTCCTAGTCCTGCGTTGTTTATACATCTTGTATAGTCAGGTAGGTTAGAGGTGTCTGTGAAACACTCAGATACGCCATAAATGGTAAATATAGACTAAAATGCTTTCAGAATAGTACTCTTATAAGCACTTGCTATAGACCAGCTAGAAGTCTTTCCAGAAAAACAGAGCCTAACCTGTAACAGAATTGAATCTACATGTGGAAAGATCTTGGAAGTTTCAGGTAACATGTACTAGTAAAATAAGCAGTGCCAAGACCTCGGTGCTGGCCAAGTGGCACAGTTTGGCCACATCTGTATAATTAAGGTCTCAGCTTAAATTGTAACTCCACCCAGACTACCTCCTGGGAGTGGTCCCCCACCCATACCAACTCCTGCACATTAGCTAGGAATGCTTGGGAGGGGGCTAGCTGGAGTGGGTCACAGCCATGCCAGGGGCTATGCTAATAATTTAAAAGTACAGGGTTGAGTTTCGGTGTCTGGGCATGTTTCCAGGTAGACTTTAACTTGCCATTATAGAGGCAGTTTCAGAGCTCCAGAAGTTGAGGTCTTTAGTCAGATGGTACCTGGCTAAACCTTCTCCCATATTTCCTCTTCTAGTATGGTTTGTTCTGTACTACAGAGAGGGGAGAGGGAGAGGTTTAATTAACATTAAACTAACAATATTTTATATGATTGGCTGAAATTAATAGTAACAGAATACTTTTATGTCAAATATGCATGTATGCATATAGCTGGGACAAGTGTTCCTTTCTTGCTTTAGATGGTAGCAGAAGTTTCATCTCCTTTGTTGTTCACAGGAAATCTAGAACGTTCAGTCATTATACCAAGAAGGTGTGCTGTTGCTGCTGGTGGCGGCGATGTGTTTCACCTAGAAATGTTAGGAATACTTTTTTCTACAGTTTTGTAGCTTTCACCGACTCTGCCTTCATAGGAGAATTGAAGCAGAATACAATCCTAATGTTAGCTATTTAAAAATTAACATTAACTAATATTATTTATTTTTAAATGACTGCTACTTCTGAAAGAAGAAAGAAGGAATACAAAGTGACCTATCCAAGATACTCTCTAGCCGTCAGGCTCAATATGATGGAAAAACCTACTTCTCTATTATTGAGGACTCCCAGCTTTCAAAGCATGGTGGTTGTGCCCAAACCAGTTACTGGGAGTAGTCCCTGGTATTTTCAAACTCCCAGAGTGTGCCCAGGAATTGTTTAGGGAAAAGCAAAATGACCCAGGCCAAAATGTCAGAGATGTTATACATGAGGCACCACATTAGGAATCCAATATGATAGATGACTAAATTTCTGTGCTGGAAACATTATCTGGCATTGTTTAATTTACTAGTATAGACATAGCCAATAAGAGTGACATGTTTTAGAATTTTCATAACAGAAGAGTTACAATGCCAAAACTGAGAGGAGTTCAAAGAAGATGTAAGTAAGACATGAGTACTGGTAACACAAGGAGTATCGTGCTAAAACATACCAGCCTTCAACCCAGTAAGTAATTGCAATCCACTGGTTTAAACAGATGGTTAAAGTTACAACCTGGACTGCTGCTTGAGAATAACTTATATGGGATGCCTTAAAAGAGTTCAAACTCTAGATGCCTATTGTCCTCACCTTCCTTTTCTCCTCAGTACAAATATTAAGTTTCTTGTGAAACAACAACTGAACCACTGTAATCTAAATTTTTAAGGCAAATTAAAATTGAAGCTAGTTTACCTTGTAATACTGGGCTCTAAACTGAAGCAGTGCAGATTTACTTCATAAACAAGTCTTCTTCCCATACAACAGGGCAGGGCAGGGTGTTCAATGTAGTAGTTTATGAGGTTTTCTACTATCCCCACTTGTGACTGAAAAACTTCAGTAGGTGGTACACATCTGTTGAATTGATGCCAGATGAATAGAGAAAGAAATAAGCTCTGGAGCTGGGTGGATGGGCACAGGAGCCTAAAGTGACTGCATCGTCATAGCAGTCATACCAAAAGCTCACCAGCTTGTGGGTGGTGACTGACTGGGTATGTGCTCCATTACACATTATAGTGTAAAGCATGTGACCCTAAACTGTCTTTATGAGAACATACAACTCATTAGTCTTTTACCATAGTCACTCTATAACTTTCACTTATGTTTCCAAAGCTTCAAATGGAAGCTATATCTGTGAGACTTTTAAATGGTGAGATAAAGCAATTGAGTCAGAAAAATTTGTTGCAGCCAGTCAGAAGGGTGGATGGAAGAGGAGGGAAAGTCAGAGACAAAGGAGTAATCCAGGTAAGAAATTGCCAGGAGATGCATATTTTCAGTAGTAACCATAGAAAAACAGGCAGGCATATCTGTTCTTTGTGACCAATCATCTGAAGTGTCATCCAGTATTTTCTGAATACTAACACGACTTATTCCTATTTCTGAAACAAATCTTCTAGTGTTGCTGTATGAAAATGCCTAAAGCAGACAAAATCAAGAAAAGAAGATAGGAACTTGACTTGCTTGATGAGCACCTCCACAGAAAACACTGGTAGCTTTTATCGGGCTGGAAAGTCCACACCTTACTGAAGCCAAAAGCGATAGGCCTTAGTGATGACATAGACCTCCTTCTGCATTGAGCTATCTGCCTGAGCCATGCTGAGCCTTAGAACTGTTTACCGTAGCTGGATCTACAATGCGCTACACAGTAAGATGCTGGCACGGTGTTCACAGTCTGGTATGAACACTAGGAAGCCATAGCAATATTGGTCAGTCCTTCATAACTTCATTTCCCAAATGTTCATAATTAAACAGTTTTTATTTAAGTAATCAGCATGAAATCCTTAGCTTTGTTTTTGCAACCGGTATTGTGTTTATGGAGCCAAATATTGAAAACTTTGATACTGAATACCTTGTATGTGTTAATTTTGGCAACCTTTAAAGATTCTGTAGATGCCTTGCTATGTTACCACCACCCACTCTTCAACCCCCCTGGCCATCAGTCCCTCCAAACCACTGAGACATGTTTCTCTTTTAATACTTTCTTACAGTATTTCTCATGAAAATCACAGGGAATCGTGTGTGATTTCAGCAGAGTGAAACTTGATCTCAAAGTGTCTGTAGGACCAGAAGTTTTTAAAGAAAACATTTCTTAAATCTTGTGTTCACTGCTGCTTCAGCAGGCCAATTAGACTTGATGGGAATTCTAGAAAGCTGTCGCCAGGCATTGCAGCAGGAATAGCAAACAAGGCCCAAAGCAAATAAACGAATGGGTAAAGTGTGGCCATCCTCAGAACCTCCTTGCTGATGACCTTCTCATCTCTGCAAAGGGATGGTGGAGGTACTGGATGAAGAGACTCCAGGTTAATTAGGTTTGACATTAGTTAACAGCAGCAATTACTAGAGAGTAATTAATCAGGGAAAGTCTCCAAACAGAAGGAGAATAAATAAACGGGCAGTAACATTCTGATCCATTTACCCCCTTAGATAAGGACATGCCCCAGGTGTCAGGCTGAGGTGGGACTAATCTGTCTTGCTCAGTTTCTCCCTGGAACTTGGGTGACTCTTCACACATCCATCTTCCTTCACGTGGAGACAAACAAGCATTCGCTAAACCACTAACAGCACAATTCCTATAAAAAGTCAGGATAAAATCACGTTAGAATTTCGCTTGCCTCTCCACCCATTTTCCTCAATCCCCCCTTTTTTTAAAGAGCTCTTCAACAAAGTTTTACTAGTGCAAGTGAAATCACCTTTCTATTTTCATTAAGCTAGAACAATTTCCATATTCTAGTACTAGTGGTTTCTTCATTCACAGCCAGCAGTTTTTCATTGCAGCCAATACCAAAGAGCTTCAGCTATCTAATCCATGAACAGCAAGTTCCCTGTTTCTTCTTTTCATCCAGGCCAACAGGGGTAAATCATGTGGCACGTCCTGAAAAAATACAGTGAGCACCACCAAGTAATTTAGAAATCAACCATGGCTTTACCACAAGCTCAGGGCATGATGCAGCAGGCGGTTGCCTTGCCCCAGAGGCAGCCCACTAGACTGTAACTCAGCTGTAATGCAGTCCCTACTCCCCCTCCACCGATCAGCAAGAGTCCTCTACCTGGCACGAGTTATTTCCATTCCCATGTACAAGCTCAGTTCTGCTGGCTGGTGCAGCATGGGGATCCGATCCAAAGTTCAGAGCGGTCCCACTTAAATGGACCAGGATTAACGCTACAGAGGGTGCTCTCCCCCATACAGTCAGTTAATAGATACAAATAATAGATAAATACAAAAATAAATACAAATAAATACAGATAAATACAAATAATAGATAGCCCTTTCTGCCTTGGTTGAGTATGAACTGTATTCCAGCCCCACTCTTTGAGTCAATAAGGACATTTTTTTGCCCCCAGCATATTTTTGAATGCAAAAGGACTGAAAAGAGAAGAATAATGTTCATACAATACTAAAGGCATAATATTCAGAGTCACATTCCATTCAGTTACTTTATTCAACAAGGCAGACTTTCTCCAGTTAGAATATTGTTAATGACGTTGGGCTATTTCCATGCAGATATTTACATCTTCACCATAAAAAAATCCCTGAAATATTGAAACAGAACAAAAAAGCTGACATAGAAGTCTAATATTATGGACTATACAACTTTGATGTAATTTTGTACAGTGCATATTCTGTTCAATATAGCTAGGTTTAAATAACCTAGCCTAATAACCCCTCCTAAATAACTACAGAAAATCACAATTAAATAAATATCACTTGATAGTTTAGCTTTTACTTAGCTGCCAACATGTTTGTGGGGAAGGAGCAAGTAAAATTTTAATTATAAAAGTATGGTTGTTTCCAAATAGTTTACCGAAAGAAAGTAAGTTTATAAAACTCTACAGAAGTCACTAAAGACACTATGGAAAAGAAAAAAATAAGAAAGGAAGAAAGAACTTAGCTAAAAATAAACATAACAGACCAAGTTATGAAAATGAAGAGTAATACATCTAAATCACTGCACTGTGATTTGCAAGTAGGTTTTAAGCATCCTTTCTACCACCAAATTAAAAATAAGCAATGTAGGCTTTTGCAAAATGAGAACATAATGCATAGAAAGTCTGCAGGTGAAAATCTGGCCCCGCTGAAGCCAAAGGCAAAGTTCACATTGACTGTAGCAATGCTGGAGTTTCCTCTATAAATGCAAACTCCCATTGACCTAGAGTACAGAAGCTAGCCTGTAATCCCTTTTATCTTTCATATTTTTTCTTTTATAATATTTGCCATCATCAAAAACCTAGATTGTATGGTGAATAGTAATTTAGACAATGCGTATCAAAACTGTATGCAACACATGATGATTCATTCAACAGTTCACTAGTATGCACTGAGTTTACACAATCTCCTGCCAAGGACTGCAATAGGGCAACTCAAGGTTTATTCATGTTCTGAACAAGTACAGGATTTGATCTGTATGCTGACACATCTTTAAAACCTGGCAGAAGCAGAGAAAGGGAGTGCTAATCTGAGGATGGGGCAATGTATTTGAAGCATTTAATTCAGCCTGGTATACTATTTAAATTATTTAGGCATTGCTGTTCACTATGTCAATGGAAGGAAATGGGCAACTCAGAAGGTTTGAGTTAGATGTTTCAAGTTACATAAGGCGTATGTACACCTGCCTTGGACTTTCTGTGTGACCATAGGTACATCACTTAACCTTTCTGTGTCTCAATTCCTTGGTTGTAAAATGGACTAATAGCATTCTCTGCCTAAAGGGGAAGTTGGGTTAATGTCAATGTAGCAAAACGTGTGAGGTTTTCAGAAGCCACAGTAATAAGGACTGTAAAAGTACAATAGATGATAGCTTACTGTAGATGCCAAAGAGTTGTGTGCATATTGGTGGAGGTGTGGAAGAGTGCAATGCAGCGACAGCCCTGCTGGTTTGCAGAGCAGATGACTGCATTTATGCAGAGCTGCATTGAGAGAATAAGATCTCAAACAACTTCAAAGAGGCTTGGTCACAGCAAGGCATGAATATGGCTGTCCTGGTTTTGGATTCCTGTCAATGTATCAGCAGGATGCTGATGCACAGAGAAACTTTACTGACTTCCATTTCCATGAGCATATTTGCTTCAGTCCACTGCAAATGTTGACATGCCCTTAGGTTTAAGGAATGAATGATCAGAGGGTCTAGGTGTAAAGCACCGTGAAAGAGAGGGTTTGGAGAATTCTTTGGGGTACTCGTAAATACTGTAATATGATTTTTTAAACTATCTTTAAGTGCACTGTAACAAAAGAAAAATCAACTTCCCTTTTCCTACAGCAGTGCAAGTTGACACTAAGCACAAATACAAAGCTTGGTTTGTTGTTATTTAACCTTCTTTAATCCTGACTACTGGTGCTTGTGGAGGAGGGAGGCATAGTTGGAGAGAAGCCATACTTTTTCAAATTGATTAAAAACACCTTTTGAACAGTAAATAACTTTAGTGGGCTGACCTCTAAATCAAATGATACTGCAAAGTTCTGCAGTATAAAATAAGATTCCTTTTCCCAGCATTTTTGAATGTTGGCTTGTCAAGTATTCTTTTTGACAAGCTTCCGGCTTAAAGATCTGCTATTTACTTCTTGGCAAACAACTATGCTTCCAGTAGACTTTACAGGTTAAAAATATTCAAGAGAAAACAGCATATCTTTGCTCAGTGTGGGTAACTTCGGTGCTGTTTGATCACATATAGATAGCACTGGAGAAATTGCTGGCATTGTTTCATGTCATCTGATAAAACAAGGCAATAAATTTACTGCAAGTTGGCAGCAGGAAGAGCTGCTTCAGGTCAGGTCTGAGGTGAGCACTACTTTTATAAGGATTGAAGGAGACAGTGAAAATAAGTCAAATTGCAGGAGCTGGAGAAAGCAGAGAGGATAAAGCCAAGGGGTTTGGACCCAGCTTTTTTTTTTTTTCTGCAGAACTGGCTTATAAACTTGCAGTCAAAAGGAGACTGCATTTTTCTTGATTTGGCTCCATAACTGGTGCCATCCACATTCAATCCACAACATCTGTCAGTCATCATTACAAAAAATAGCTCAGAAAAGCTAAAAAAAAAAAAGACAGAGTAACAAGAAAATGACATAAATGAACAAGGAAAAAGGCATCCCATATGAAGACACATTAGTTTACGCTATGAAAGAATCTCACTCCACAGGGATCTCACTTGCTTGAAAAGCTTGGCTGCCTAAATGAGGAGTCTACAAATGAAAAATATTGTTATTTTCACAAATGTCCCCAGGCTTCAAGTGCTTACCTACTGTTAACCCAGCTGTCTACCCAACTCTGCTTGCTCCTTTTTTTTCCAGCTACACATAAACTGATATAAACTTCTCCTCAGAAAAAAGTTTTGATGTTATTTCCCCTCAGTCCTAATGTATCAAGTTTCTAATTATTTTCCTCAAGGTCTGAGAAGACAGGATAGCTCAGTTCTCCAGCAAAATTTTGCTGAAGCCTTTGTGTTCCTCTTTAGATACTCCTTTAGCAAACAGTTTCCATCACTAGATCTGCTGCAATTTAGGATGAGGGAAAGAAGGACTTTTTATGCTTTTTATGAGTTTCAAATGGTATATTAAAACATCAGTCACAAGCTTAGTGTTGAGTTCAGTGTAACCAACTCTCTCTCAGCTATAGCTGAAAACATTGGAGGCGCAAATGTCTTCCATGGGTTACCAGGTTCCACTGCAGTTTACAAAGAAAACACAAACATCATTAAAGCAAAGCAGTTTCTTCAAAAATGTTTATTCAAGCTCCCAAGAGTCCTTTTCAAGACGTGGCAGAGAATCTAAATTTCAAAGACAAAGCATGTGAATTCTAACCTAAGCATTCAAGTGCTGCAATAGGCCCATTGCTTCTTGTAAGAAATACAATTTCACAGAAATTGGAGAGTTTATTTTGCCTTTTAAATGGACATAACACTTACTAAAAGTCAGCCAGAAACTTAGATTTTGTATCAGCTTTTGTCTGTGTGATGTGAAGCAGTAATGGATCAAGTCCAGAATGCTTAAAAGCTAATTGGTTATGCTACATATATTGCATCTTCATACCTTGCAGTGAAAGACAGCTTTACAGAGAAAAAGTAACTAAAAAGGAAGTATATATGTAATTATTACAAACTTTGTCTGAATACATCTTCTTTTCCTAATACCAGAGAATAACTAACCCCAAGCAAATGCAATGCATCTTAGAGTGCAACACTACAGAAAATGGGGCATCCTTTTACTTACCACTCATAGCGCTGACACCGAACCCTTTCAGTCCTTGGCATAAACTCAAGCTTCTCTAAAGTTATGATTCATATCTTCTTTTATAGGTAGCTGGAGTACTTGAGATAGATACTCTGAAATCTGTTTAATTTCATTAACAAAAATTTTCAGCAGAACAGAATTACCAGCTACAAAAGGTAAAATTTTATACCATCATAGTATTTTTTTTATGAACAGGTCACGTTCCACAAGGTTTAAAAACCACCATGGTCGCCCATAACTGTGTCTAGTATTATGCAGGCTTCACATCTGGCAACTTAACAGAATGCAAAAGACCAGGATCCTGGAAACTCAGGTGTGCAGTTTATTACACTGGGTATGTCCGTTACACAAGAACAGTCTTCTGACAGCTCTTTACACCTACCTTATATTTTGCCTTATGAAAAGAAAGAAAAAAGAAAAAAAAAAAGAAGGAGTAAGATCTTACTAATGTTGTTTGTTTTCTTTTAATACAATGTTCTAAAAAAAGAAAAATTAAGAGTGATTTCTATTTTTTCAATATTAAAATTTTAGGTGCATTCTCAGTTCTCTTTAAAGATGTACAGTAATAATCTGCAAAAATGGAATTTTTTGCCAGGAGGTTTTGAGTTTTAATCTGGGGGGGCATCAAAATAGCAAATTTCAATTAAAAATAGGAATACTTTGGGGGTTTAATTTTTTCTAAATTAAAACATTTCAGACTATTATTTCTAGAAAGTTTGTATTTTGATAGAAATTCTGTCTCTAAAAATGTGCTGTCTACTTCTGTCCGAACACTTGCAAAGCTAGTCAGAGCTCTGACACTTTGGACAATTAAAAACTGAACTTTAATTAAAAGTGGGGTTTTTTTAGAAAAATGACATATAAATCACTGCTATTTCAACCAGCTTTAGTCTTCACCTTCTTGAGCTAGAAAGCATTTTAATTCTGTTTCATAGTATGGGTGAGGCCATTCCTTCAGCCATGATTCAGGTCTATCAACATTAGACTAAAACAAGTTTAGTATAGCATTTGTAGAAGCAACTCACTTTTCTTTATTCTGCAGTGTTAATCTGAGGCGGGTGTAATTTGAATGTGAAAAAAATAATCATTTTAAATACAAAGAGAGGGTATTCACATCCATCTCCACTTGCATTGTCATCTACAAGGCCTCCTAACTAGAAGTAGACAAATTATTTATTAAGCGGAGTTTATTCAGTGGATTTGTCCACTTTTCCATTCTCAAACTGTGACTCAACCACTTTAAAAAAAGGAGGATTGGACTTCTTCTATAGTCAGTTTTAATGACTGGAGGTTGTTTGTGTAACCCTTGAGAAACTCGCACTTTCAGGGTGATCAATCTATTGTTTGGTGACCCCGTGACGAAGCGTTAGCCCAAGGTCAGTGAAGACCAGGAGGGCTGCCAAAAGCTCAACCATTTTCTGCGGGCTGTGGGAAGCATCCAGAGAGGCAGCCCTGCTTCTCAGGAACAGAAACAGTACGGTTTCCACCTCTGCCTCAGTGTTATCTTAATATTACCAACAGCTAGGAAAAAGGGGGTTGCTTCAGTCATTGGGTGCTTCACTTCGCTATTCGATTCAGCTCAGTTTTCATATCTGCAGAAAGAACAGTCCCAAATTCTACACGGCTTTTAGGAACATGATGAGATAGTAGATTTTGTTCACATAGCTTTGAAAAATCTGGTTTTTAAGCTGTGCCTGCTCAAAGGTTTTTCTAGATGACCCAGTGGTGCTCTAGATGACACGTGACACCATTTCTAACTGATACATAAGCTCAAAATGTGCCATTTTAAGACACTAAAACACTGTCTTTAAGGTGGACACAGTTTAACCTGTATAAAAATACTTGTACTGAAACATTTATTATCACTACAAGAACTTTTCCATGGTAAAACTGCAATTTTAGTGATGGATAGTTTTGTCTTTTTAAGGATACCACAAAAAAACCCTGCTTGAATAGCTCAAAGTCTCTATCTAACTTCACCATTTCTCAAATATCAGTAGCATGCATATTGTAACTAAAGATAGTCAGAAACAAGATTTACTTTCTTACCAGGAAGAAAGAAAGGTCCTTAAAATTACCTTCCTATGAAATGAAATTCCCTGGGAAATTATTTTCTAGAGCTGTTAAGTGTGTCTTCAAAGAATAATTATTACAAGACTTTATAATTCAAAATAAATTTAAAAATAAAGAGCACTTTAAAAAATGAAATTATTCGTTTAGAAAATAGCAAAATGAATAGGTTTGATTTATCAAAATAGTTCTGTATTTTTCCTTTAAAAATAATTTCACTAAAAACAGTTTCCTTCTGTAAAACAAGTTGATTTTGGTGAATCAGCAATTTTCTAGTGAAAAAACATTCTGTGGGAAAATTTCCAAAAAGCTCTAGCTGTGGATATTATCAGTTTTGAGGTACCTGAACAAAACAGTATGCAGTAGGTGAGAGTATACATATAAACCTAAGTAATACACAACTTATCCGTCTCGCTTTAACCAGGACATTGAGGGGAAACAAGTGTTTTGCTCATTTTTTTTCAATAGAATATTTGCAGAATTAATGTATGTGATGTTCTGTTACCTACCAATATTTTTACATGCTTTTTTTTTTATAAGAATTATTGATGCATTTCTGGAGCCCATAGGCTACTATATGTTTATAAAAGTGTTAGCAAAATATTTATTCATGTTTCCTGTGTTATGAGGTTGAGATTCATCTGTTCTCACAGACACATACATATGCACAATCATGAATGAGTTCAAGTAACAAACCTCTGACAGCAAGTATCTAATGAGCAATCTTTGGAAAACACAGTGAGATCTACTCAGGCAAAGTATTATGTGACGACTTGTAGGCATCATAGTAATGTTGGTCAAAATAAATAGCTCATGAGAAAAATAAATGGGCTGAAATGTGTTTGCATGACAAACTTTTTTTTTTAAATAGTATCTTAAGACAAAGAAAAGAAACAATGCATCAAATAACTTTTTCCCCCCCACAAATAGGCCAGCCAGCTGCAACAAGCACCACCACATTTCCTTTCAAAGGGCCTTGCATGCCCTGCACAGAGCAGCTAACAACTTTTGATCTCTACCAAATTGGAAGTACCTGAACTAGCTCCCTCCCACACCTCCAGCCCCATGAGCTTCCTGGTGTCTTTATTTTCTCCATTTTGTAAATCCTTTAAACATAAAAAAAGAAATGAGGAAATGAGCCTAAAGATATGAGGAGAACACTGGGGGGAAGGGAGGGGTTTTAACAGGTTTTTTGAGCCAGACGTGTTACCACATGGTTCACATTACAGGCCAGTGTATTAAGAGTAGACCACCACAACACACAGGTGGAAGTGTGAGTCTGAGGGCCATTGAAGTCAGAACACTGAGAATTTTCCCAGTGTATCACAATTACAGAAACATCTGTGCTAAACAACTTTGTGCCAATCTGCTGTGAAAATTTGGTGTTCAACAGTCCTCAACATTTCTAATTTCTGACTTGTTGTGGGGTGGTCTCGTGTGACACATTGTGATCACTGGTTTCAGAGCCATGAAACGGTTTCTTTTTCACACCTTCCTTTTATGTGTGTGCTTACCAATTCAGAATGCTTTCTGTTTTCGTATATAGCATGGTGTATATTTAAAAGAAAGTGAAAATTAGTTAGAAAAAAAAATCTATGCAAGGGAAAGATCTTGTGCTGGATTAAACATATTTACACTAGCTGAAAATATTAACTCCAGGGTTAGAAGCAAAAACATAGTTCTCAACTAACCTAGCACTGGCTAAGGCAGTCAATGTGAGAACAAAGATAAAAACTAACAGGTTTTTAAAGATAGTATTCCTTAAGTTATAAAATATCATGAAGTGACCTCTGGTTCATATCTGTGAGGAAATTAAAGGTGTTTATAAGTGATGGTTACCACTCGCACCCAGGAACTTTTAAGTACACAATAAATAGCAATAACAGGACACCCCAGACTTCAGCAATTTCCACCTGAAGCGAGGCAGAAACAAGAAGAAAGTTTCTCTGAGACTCAGTATTCACAGAAGTTACTCCTAGGTGTGTGAAGCCTACACAAGTTCCTCACTCCTCACCTCTCCCATCCCAGGAACGCTTCTGTTAAGTGGCATAGACGAGTCCTGCTATTATTGTCACTGAAAAGCGATCATTTAATAAACTGCTGAATTCAAGCAGTAGGTTACTTCTGACTATTGCCCATGGCAGAGAAATTGCTCTGGGATTTGTCTCACCTGACTTCAGCAGTTTAAGAGTTAGGTGCCTGCAGCGATGCATGAAGATCTCTCCAAATTTCACGGAATAAAAAAGCACCTTCAGAGGACAGTTTATCCTGTATCACCACCATCACCGACATCACCTAAAAGCTAGGATGCATCAACGTCCAAAAGGACTGGTATTTATTTCTCCGCTGCCTACAGAATGAACTTCAGTAACTAGTTTAAACTAGTTAGATTCCTAACTTTTGAATGGTTAAAATCAGGTGTAAAGGATTTCACCATTAATAATGTTGATGGGTCAGAATTCATAGCAGTGACAGGTTTCTTTGAGGCACCGCTCAGCTTCTCTTCCAAATCTCTTCTTTACTGTGCTAGTCCTTAGCTGACAGGTGATTAGTAAAGCCTACAATCTACTCTCAGGATTAACTCTGATCTTTTCCTTCTACAGACAACCAGTACAATCTTGCTCAATGATGGAAGCATGAAGACAGGAACAGCTCTTCTAAAATAAGTGATGCTAAGAATCTATCTGGGGAAAAATCAAACCATTTGGCTTGCTTGCTTACATTCCTTTCAAAAAGGGGATCTGATTATTTGCTCTGTATTTACAATTACATATTCGGTCAAATTGAACCCAGATGTCAATAAATGCCCAAATGCAGACTAAAGCAGAAAAAGGTAGCAGAAGTGGAAAATTCTACTAGTGGTGGTGAGTAAAATGTACTATGACCTTACATAATGAACTATCGGCCAAAAGAAAGCTGAGATTTCATGTGGATCTTGTCTCAAAAGTAGTGTTTGGGATTAAGATAGGTACCAAGCCAAAATTATGGTAATTTATATCTATTAGTATAAAATAAAAACTTTAAATCAAGATTTAGGCTAAATTTCTGTTCTTAGTTTAGAGTATATGCAAAATCTATGCAGTACTTAAACTCTGAAAGATCTAAAATGTGATCCACTGAGATGCAGCCACCCGTTCTTTTAGCGATGTTGGATACTCTAGGTGTCAAAGCCTTGCTTACTTTATGAGTTTTGTGAAGGCAAAACTTTAGTTTAACCCACACAAATATCCAAAATGTTTCTCACTCCGTGCACAGTTAGGTCATCAGGTCACTGAGTGACAGCTCATAGCTACATACAAGAAATCTGCTCTATGTGAAGAGAGCTCAGTTGCCAAAGATTCACATTCTGGTCAAAATGCAGCCAATATTTACCAAATCACTTCCTCTCAAAAGAGACTATTTCCATGGCAAGTAATGTGCCAAATTTCCTGCACATGAAAATGACCACAAGTCCTGTTTTTCCTATCGACATTTCCCCATTTATACCAAAAAAGTATTTGGCTCTTCATCCTCCTCCTCAAGCTATTTTAATGAAAGCTGTTCATAAAAGACAGACTTTTTTAATTATTCTTTTTATGGGAAAAATAATGGTTTTGTGGGATTGTTCTGAGTTTTGTTTTGTAGTTTTTTTATTCTCAAGAATTGCTGGAATACTTTTTACATAGATTTCCACAAAAAAAAACACTTTCAGACAGAAACTATGAATACAAACGTTGGGAATGGATAGTGATCAATTAAGAAAACTATGAGAGAATTAAAAAGAGGATAGAATGGAAGAGTTATGCAACTTTAATTATATTTGCCATTGCTCTTCCAGCTATCAGCATCACTAAGGAAAAGTAAATTATGAATCTTTTTAACATTAATTTGTATTATTGCTTCACACTATTCTTGTTTGGCTCAATGAAATAAAAAAATAAATACATAAGAAACAGTTTGTGTTTGAAATATTGGTTATTTCAAACCAACATATTACTAACCCAAGAATATCCAGCCAATAGGGAAATTAATTTGATATTTAGAGTCATTAGCTTCACAATATCCATTTTGTCTAATAAGCATTCTGGAAATGTTCTAAAGGGATTTTTAGGACACAATATACAAAAGGGGACATAATAGGAGATTGAATGAACGATGGTAGGAAAATGCACAAGAGGACAAAAGAAATCTAACTATGCTTTAGTGCTAACATTTCATTACCTTATATCTTACGTACTAACTTAGAGGATTAACTTGAAGGAAAAAAGTCAGCATGAAATGCACATCCTGACATGCAAATTCTGGACAAAGTACAAAACCAGCAAAATTATTTAAGAAATACGGAAGCAAAAAAAAATTATCACAGAGAGCAAAAAACCCGGTTTTCTTAGCCCTTCCCTAAATTGGAGTGTGTGGTCATTTTTTCTATAGTTTCAAGGACAACAAGCAGTCTGACTTATGAAGAGTACTGCAGGGTTTTTCCTCACCTTCCTCAGCGCAAGCAAAGAGTCAGTGGAATTGCCGTAGGGTAAAAACCCAATCTCACACCGATGAGAAATAACCCAAAGCTACGGAGAGAATCACTCGTGCAACCTTCGTCGCAGAATCAGAGCCTAAAACAATGGTAATCTAAGCTCTTGCTAGGACAGAGGAGGGAAAAAAAAATAAAAAAGGAAAGGCAGATAGTGTGATTGCATCTCGTCAAGTAAATAGCACAGGCCAGGGCCGGGTCTCTGGCTGCGGGCCAATGGCCGTGCCATGACTCGCACCCTCGCCACATCAGGATGGCTGCAGCCAGCTCGCTCGGGCAGTTCCCCCGACCTTGCCAGGCGTTGTGCCGGACCTGCTCGCCAGCCAGGGCCAAAACCATGCCAGGGACCATGCTAACGATTTGACAGCAACTGCATGCAAGTGCCCTGGCCCGTGCCCTCGCCCCATTTCATTCACCAGCACTGACATGGCCATGGGGAACTGATTTGAGGAGCAGTGGTGGAGTAAGGCTTGTGCAGAGAAAACCGACACTGTGACTGTAAGGGGAGCTTACGTTCGTAAGCTTTTGTTATTCAGCTGAAAAGCCTACTTCCAGAGCAAAGCTGTACACATTTCAATAGAAGATCAAGTCTCACAAAGGGTTGCCCGAGTTCTTACTGTCTAATAAAGAGTCAGCAAATTTATGTTGTAGTAAAAACAATTGGGAGTAAAATTCCTTCAAAAAAAATACTCCATTCATCTGAGTACAAAGTGAGTTGCAATAAATACAGTATTGAGAAACAGAGCGGCTTAGCGGGGTTTTAAGTAGTCTCTGCATTCTCGCTGCTGCTCCCACACACGCACACACACACAGGCTGCCACACTCTTCATCGTGCTGCTAAAAGCAAACAGTGGATATGACGGACAAACATTGTAAGCACAGATGTGTCCATTATAACCAGCATGAACTATGCTCACGAGGAGCGCTGTCACTTCTGAAAATCCAAGTGTCTCCGGCTGCGAAAAAGCAGTGGGGTGTGAGAACAAAAGAAAGAGATGTTGTGATTAAGGCAGGGCTAATGGTTCATTAACAATATCCAAGGCCTGGCTCTACAGCTTAGAAGTTAAGGATTTATTTCAAAATTACCTTTTGGCTTTCTTTTTTTTGTTGTTGCTGTTCGTTTCTTTTCTCTGCCTTTTGAAAAGGATTTGTAGCTTCCTCTCTTGCCCTTTTGTCTGATGGCTCCTAAAATATGAAGCAAATGAAAACACAGATCTAGTGAAAACAAGTTTTTTTTCCTTTCTCATCTCTTTTTTCAACTCTTTCTCTGATGTGTGAGTTTAAGGCAAGGGGAGAGGCAGCATTCCTTGCTTCAACAATGGCCCTACCCTGGCTTTTGTGGTCCAGCCTGGCAATCTGAGGGCAACCTTCAGAGCAGGTACAGTACTCACCTGATCCAAAAGCACCACCGAAAACTTTCCAACAATTTAAGAGTAACATGACTGTGTTCCAGTCCCCTTTTTGCCACTGGTTCATTTCCTATAGAGGCATGAAGTTAGCTTGTGTCTACCCTGCTAGATGAAGAAGGCCAACGAGTGAACTTCGGTGCAGCAGGGCTGCTGTCAGATGCCCAGGGACAGCTGACAAATTAGCTTGTGCCAAAAACCTTTTTCCAGCTGGCACCGAGAGCAACACTGCATGAGACTGAGGTCCTTCTGCTCTCTGGCATTGACCAGCATTGTCCTCAACCACCACCATCAGCCCCCACTCGTACCTCGGGCACATACTTTTATTTCAATGCTGCAAAGCACCTTGCTCGGTCTGAACTAGGGAAAAACAAACACAACACACAATCATAATTATACCGTCAGGCCAAGGGATTGTACGTGAAGTCCGGAGGAGCCACGGGGCCAAGTGCTATATGCTGGGAGGTCAGTCAGTCTGCTGCAGAGGGCGCCTTTCCCAGAGAGCCAGTGCACGGGTGGGTGTCTGAGTGAGGCATTGCTCTCTGCTGCAGTAAGCAGTACGGACAACTGTGGATGCTGGCTCTGGAGCTCCCAGAGCAGTTCTAGAGCACCCACTGGTACCTCCTAGCAATTCTGAAGGTTTCCTTGATTTGCACGCCTCTAAAATGTGCTTTTTAGTGTGTTGGAAGGGAGGAATCTTCCTGTCCTTCCTCAGCCACAGGTCCAGAAATGCCTTCAGCTATTTCCAGGTCGCCTCATTCCTGTCTTCCAGCCAAAGGCATGTTGCATGTCACAGGCCTGATCCTTAGCTCTTCCTAATTGTGCTGGTAGTACAGAGTTGTAGACAGGAGAGTATGGAAGCACTGAAGAGCATTTCAGACATGATTTCAGACTCCTCTAGGCAACAGTGAATGTTGGTGAGGTCATCTGCAAGCTTTAGTTTCATGTGCAAATTGCTACTGTGCCCCCTTCCTGCTGCAATGAACCTGCTGTAAGTCAGGAAGGACCAAGTAGTAGAAGTTATTACCATGAGGAATTCAGAGCCTTCAGTTAGACATTGCTGTTTCCTATATGATACCCAGTCTCCAGTAAGAAATAACAAGTGGAGCAGAGAAATCCTAAACAGCACATTCAACCTGGAAATTGCTTAAGTTGGTTAGTTGGGAAGCATTATACACAAGGGCATGTCTTAAATCTCATGTTTTACTGTAATTCATCAGGATATTCCTTTATCTCCTCTTCTCATCCAGAACCTTCTCTGACTGTTGCCACCTACACATTTCTATCAGAAGTTTGGTGAGGGTGACTCCTTTAAACTGTAGCTGGAATTAGAAGAGTGAGGTTTACCACAGGGGTTCAGATAGCTCCTGGAAGGACTTCTGGTGGATTAATCCTTTAGTTGGCACATTAACCTTTTACAAAGGTACAGGCTGGACACTGCCTGGCTGGAAAGCAGCTCTGCTGAAAAGGCCCTGGAGTCCTGGTGGGCACAAGCTGGTCATGATCCAGCAGTGCACCCTGGCAGCACCCTGGGCTGCATGAACAGGAGCAGAGCCAAAAGCTCAGTTAAAGGGACTTTCTGTTTTACTCAGCACTTATTAGACCACATCTAGGTATTGTGTCCAGTTTTGGACTCTCCCCTTCAAGAAAGATATCAATAAACAAGTAAGTTTAGCAAAAAGCAACCAAAATGATTGGAGGACTTGCCGTCTAAGACGTTGAGGGAGCTGACCCAGTTCAGCCTAGAGAAGAGACAGCTTCAGAAGGACCTAACAGCAGCCTGACAGTGCCTACAAAGAGATTACCAGAAAGAAGGAGGCAGGTTTTCCATGGTGACATATGGCACAGGATGCCATACTGACAAATTACATAAAATGAAACAAAAGAGGTTCTGAATTTGTATAGGGGGAAACCCGTTCACTATTAGGACAGCTAGGTTTCGGAACAGGTTGCCCAGAGAAGTTGAGCAGCCTCCATTCTCAGAGATTTTCCAGACCTGACTGGATACAGCCCTGAGCAGCCTGGTCTGACCTCATAGCTTACCCTGCTGTGAGGACGCTGGAGTAGAGACCTTCTGAGATACCCTCTGATCGGAATTATTCCATGATCTGAAAGCTGGATGAGTTGAGCCTGTGTCATTGCAGACTCTCTCCTCCTAGTCAGTGGAGAGAAACAAGTACCTCTAAAGTGCTGTTCATTTGACCTAACCCAAATGTCTAGCTAGAGTTGAGATGGCTTGCTGTGAAAGTTCTTGTTTCAATCCATAAATAGAACCTAAGGTAAGTAATTTAAATTTAGTCATCTAACATCTAAATTGCTAAAATTTGGTGAGAAGTATCTCGATCTTGTATCCTATGCCTTCTTTTGCCAGCTGAGATTCAGACTTTCCTCTATAGTGATCATGTCCTAGGATGCTCCTGGAGGATACCTTATGCAGAGAGCTGTTGTAAGATACCTGGGCAATGTTTGCATTAGCAAATAAAATGGAGAAAAGGTGCTAGCTAAAGCAGTGAACAACTGCATGTACTCTTTAACTGCTAACACCCTCTCTGTCACTGCTGTAACACCTGCCAGATGCCACTTTCAGACATAAGTCTTGGCAGCATTTGGGGACTACGTTGTTTGGGAGAAGAGAGAAAGCCAAACTGTGTGGTTGCAAGCCATGTTGTCCCAGGTTGGGGTCAATCTCTAGCCCTGTAGTAGGCAGTCCTGCTGCCCTAACCATAGCCAGCAGACAGTCCTGAGCAAAACTAGTAGGAGTATAATCCTGTCATGATCACCAAACTTCAGTTTATAAAACCTGTTTTATTTTCCTAATAACTAAATGACCTTCCTGTGCTAGCTTCATGACTGGAGATTGATACACTCTGGGATCACTGCCCAGTCACTTCTGCCAACACAGGAGCCATTCCAGGAGACATGTTCCTCCGACTCCCTGGTTAGATTTCAGTATATTTCAATTTTCCATTTGTAGATTATAATTTTTTCCAGCCCATGGTGTTCTGGTAATGTACTAGATCTATTGGAAAGTAGAATCAGCAGCACTTTCCCATGCTAATTCATCTGCCACAGTGGCAGTATCTAAATGTCCACTTGAAATCTCTCTGGATAAATAAATCTTCCCCTATTGTAGTGAGCTATGCAGTAGTTTGCTCTTTGCATCTTCCTGCTTTAGATGTTTAGCAGTAAGGCTGATTGTTAGAGAAAAATTCTGTAGTAAAACTGTACAGTACAGTATTCAGCATCAAAAAACTGATCACAAATGTGAACAATGCATCACTATGAATCTGATCCTGCCCAATCCTTCATGTATTTCAACTTCAAGTTCCTGTGGGAATGCCTACAAGTTATTTTAAGACACTCCTCCAGAACAAATTAATAGCAGATACAGGCAGCAAATCTACAGGCACTTCCCAGGCATGACTGGAGGCCACCCTCTCAACTGAGCAGATCCCTTTAAGCTGTGGAGATGACACTGCTCCGTTTAAAGCAAGAAAACCACTAAGTGGTGTAATGGATTAGAAAATCTCTAGGCTTGCCTGGACATGAGGTATGTGGCTTTCTGAGCATACTTCCCTACCCCTCTTCTACTCCAGATGCCTTTTTACCAAATATATGGGTATATTCCATATTAGTGGAGTATCAGACAAGTTTGGGATGCCAGTGGCATAGAAATCTTGCAAAATTAGGATCTTAGTCAGCACCTCAGAGACCATTCACTTCAATAGCAGTAATGATGCTAACTATAACTAAACTATTCATACAAGAAATTTCTCAATCGTGATACGTGGACCTTTAAAACTGTTTTGCCAGTGCTAGCATACAGTTCTTCCTGTGTGTAATATTTTACAAGGTCGGTGTTATAAGTGCCTCTCCAATCCTATGAGAAAGTGTAACCCTGCAGAGTAAGGAGCTGTGACTGTCACTGCCTTGGCATATAAACAAAACCGGAGCTGACCCTCTGAAGCTGCTGGCACTGATGGCCCATCCTGAAGTCTGTGAAAGCTGCTCTTCTCAGAGCAGCTTTAGCGCAGGCGTGTGGCAGGATAAGGTGGGGTGCATGGGACAGGGCTGGCAGCACTGGCCTGTACCCCAGAGGATGTTAGGATCCGAGGGCAGTTTGTCGTGATAGGTGCATAGAACTAAATGAATATATGTGGGCTAGAAGCTTAAACATGCTTGACAGAAAGCTCATCCACGTGAGGTTCATGGGACTGGAGCCCTTGTATCAGGAACGTAAAGAGGACATGGAGGTCAGAAGCCAGGACACCAGGAGCTGCTGCTATGCTGCTTCCGAGGGCAGACCTCAAACAAACTCCGTTTGAGAAACCCCTGGTTTATTTCACAGACTTCCTCCCACCATTGTACGCAGACCAGAGCACCAATCTTGTGTATGCTCAACTACAAATCTCGGAGAGATTTTGCTGCCAGCATGGGGGCTGACATGAATGACATTAAACATGTGCATACAGTTTGGGTGCTACTGTGATATACATAATAAATAATAACAAGTATAAAAACAGACCTACCTTTTAGCAGCCATATTTCATCTATATTTTTAGATCCACAGCCATAAACGTTATAAATATAGCTGAAATCGTCCAATATGTATTGAATGCAGATATTCCAGGATGCCCATAAAACACATTGAAAAATGTGAATTGATTACATAAGCAGCTTTTTTAATGAATAAGGTCTATAGATTTTATAGTATTCCTCTCTCTCGAATCTTGTAAAATACATGGAAGTCTTAATTATAGTTGAAGATATCTGAACTATGTTGGCCTTTGATTTTATAATACAATATGTAATTCCTGCTGGCATAATAAACCAATAAATTCAGTATTTGTTATAAATGAGTTTAAATTTATAAGCCTATCAAAATACCTCCTGGTTCCTGTTAATGTTTAGGAAACATTTCAGAAATGTTTCAGGTTCCTAGCTGAAAGAATTGCCTCACTCTTTGCTGAGCTTCTGTTGAAACAACGTCTTGAAGTAATCAACAGTTACATATACTGTATGAGTAACACACACGCAAATGTTGTGTATGTAGGTAAGAGAGATACAGAAGGAAGAGAAGGAAAGTAGAAATAGTCTTTTATGTGTAAGTACTTCCTCCAGTAAGACTTTTGGATCTAAAAGGCTCATCCTGAGCCAGTTGTAAATCACATTTTGCTTTGGAAGGTATGAAATAGATGGGCTGCCTTTCAAATAGCACCCTTAAATCTGTGCAGGTCCTGGCCAGGGACACTCAGTTTGCTAGTAGACGGCCAGCTGGTGAAATTCATACAGTACCACTGTCACGTGCTTGACTTTGTGGCTTCATGCTGAGACTTCAACTCTTGCTTTTCAGTCACGTTCATATCAGTGCTCATGTAAAATGAGTTTCACTTCTCGCTCTGGAGATAATAATATCTGGGTCCCAACAAAAGGTGCCAATAGTCAGGAGTTGTAGCTGAAGATGGTTAAAAATGTTCGCTCTCCTTCTATGAGTTGATGCCCCTTGATGTGGCTCCTGAAGCTACAAACAGCCAAACCCGTAGCAGGAAGGAAGGACAGTAAGAGATGATGAGACTTGTTTGCTGATATTATCAGGCTAAATACATAAAATGAAGAAGCATCTGATTCTACTTTTAAAACTCAAATTTAGATCATGTACTAGCATAGTCTGGTAATGTTTGTGACAGAAAATCAGTAAAATTTTCATGTCAAAATACTAAATACCACATAAAGGAGTTACAGATGCTGTATTTAGGTAGATTAGCTAAAGCATGGCATGAACTGTAGTTTCTTGAAATTCTATCCCCAAGGCAAAACTAAAATGTTCAATAGTTGAGGGTTTTTTGTTGTTGTTGTTGTTCCTCAACAAAAAACAGCTTTAAAAATATGATGCATATAAAGTGTTATACTTTCTAAATTATGCTGGCTTTTGGCTAGGTACATGTTTTCTATTGAAGTTCACACCATAATCTGAGACATGTTAATTTAGGGTAGGCGTCTACTCAGTCAGCTGTTCAATAGAACGTATAGACATATACATTCAAGGCCTTTCATTCCCTGGAAGTCTGAGGAACATTTTGGATATTGCCTTTCAGCACTAAAACTGGTCAGCTTATGGTAGCATTTTCTCATTTCAGTTTCTGCAGGTCCAAACCACAACGATCCACAAGGGGATTAAAGCATATATTAATGAGCTTTTTAGCCCCTGTAGATTTTTCCTTCTAATTTGCCAGAACTTTATGTACCCCTTTCCTGACCCTAGAAGTGATATTTTCTTCCATCTGGAATGATTGTTTCATGTTAATATGTTGGTTTGAATATAAAACATAGGAATGTTGGTTAGCACAAAACCTAATGAAGGCTCTGGGGTTTTTAGCTTTTTTGGCTTTGTTTATTTTTTTCCTTAAAGAAACATCACTCATTTGTTCAGGCCAAGAATGTAAGGTTTCAGATGTTACTCATGCAAATCTAATGTAAAACACAAACATTAGACAGTAAATCCATATTTAAGCACCTAAATAAGCAGCCTGATTTGACACATTAGCATTCTGGTAAAAGCCTATGTTTTCTTCCCCGACCCCTGTCATCTGAATTCAGTCAGGCTTATTAAGAATTCAAACCCCATCTTATAAGAGGGACCTGTGTCTACTAACTGCTGTAACTACCATTATGACAATTATACTGGAATAAGATCCCAGGGAAAGTAAGACTTGGACAAAGAGACGACATTTTCTTTAGGTCTTTTGTCTTGGACTGCAGCTTCCATCTGAAATGGCCATTGTAAAATGGAACCGTACCTCCCACTGGATGAAAATCCAGCTTGTGCAGTTACCCGTACGACTTCCCTCATAAAGGTTCTGGTAGCTGAGTACATTTTTGAGGGCAGAGTTTGGTTGCAATGTTCTCTCGTTGAGAATTTCCATTTGTTCGATTTTTTTTTCTTTCTTCCATGTGTTCTACTTATTCCAAAGTAAAAGTGTGTTTTTTCTCTTGAGTTAATGAAAACTCAACAATCATTAGGCCCACTGAATTTTTAACTAAGCAGTTCTGCAAGAATGAGAAGGAAAAAAATATGCACATGGTAAACACAAAAGTGCTTAAGTAGATACCCATATATGGTAAAACGTACAAGTTAAATACTAACATATTTGGCAGAAATGCATGACAAGAATCCCTGTCCAGAGCCAAAGCCTCATAGACAAAGGGCAGAATTTACCACAAGCTTCCCTATCTCAGCTGCACGCAAAGCACGTTTCTTTTTTGGATGCATCTGGACGATTATCCATTATGCATTCCATATGACATACATCTCAATGGGGTTTACTTCACCTGCTTTCATGAAATGAACCTTATTCTTCTTGCTCTCATATAATAAGAACGTTTGCTACTGAATATTAAAACGTGTGCAACATGTGGCAGACATCTGTGGTGTGCTGCCATTGCACTTGACTTGCACAACAAAGTGAGGCATCTCACCTTCCAAAATCAACCCTGCCCCCCTTCAAAATACATCTTATTTCAGAAACGCAGGTGCAAAGCAACACACCTCAACAAACACTGAACACATAAAGAGCTTCAAAGAGGTTTTGTTCTACTGTGTTTTGCTTAGACGTGTCATGAAACAGCACATACGTAGGAATCAGGTTTCACTTGGTCTATTCCAGGAGTTTTCAGTCAGTTGGGCTTTGTTTTTTCTTGTGTTTTGCTTTCACTCATTCTTTTTCACCAAAATTTAAGATTATCCTTACGAATCCAGGTCACTGTTAGTGGAAGGCAGTTTCATGGTTCCAATACACAGGGCACCACACCAAGCCACCCTCTGTCCATCAGCCAAAACATGGTAATGACTGGATAACTGGTAAACTCCATGGCGAGTGTGACGTAAAATGCATTAGCTTCATTTACAGTAAAAGAGATTTAAATGAATACATCTTACTTCACATTTCCAATGTCTTAAGTGCACGCACAAGCCAAAACTTTGGTAGCTTGTGTTCTTTTAGGAAGCAAAATAAGATAAATATAATTGACATCCTTTCCTTTTGAATGGGTTCCTGGAGCCTTTTAATTATCCTTAACTAATCCACTTTAACAGCTAATTCACATTGCCTCTCCTGAGCATCCTTGTGTCATCACGTTCTGGCTTGCAGATATGGAAAGTGGAAAATCTTCTGCTGCTTTTAGACTGCACCCACAGAAGATGTATGTGCAAATGTCAAGCCTCTAATGCCCAAATGTCGGCATGTGCTGTCTCTGCTCACATAGCTCTGGAGTAATCATTTACACCTGTGCCATATGAGTTCAAAACTCAGGGATTTCACTCTTATTTTACTGTCTGGCAATGTAAGAACTTGAAATTACGTTTTCTTTAAGATCATTCTAATATGCCAGGTAGTATAAGAGCATATTAAAGTAAGGGCTCCCTCTCATACATCACCTACCACAGTGGTGGACAATTACACTTGCTTTGTACTTAGCTAGTCACCGACCCAAGGTGTAAGAACGTGGAAAACTAGACCCATTTTGTGCAGAAGCTGAACATTTGTCTTGTGTTACTTTCTTATGTAGTATTGCATCAGAAATGCTTCCCCTGATCAGATATTAATACGTAAAGGAAAAGGTATTCAAAATTTATTCACCTTGCGTGAAAATGAAAAAGATCATGAAAGAAATTCAAACCAGACTGAGGATTTTTGGAATAAATCTTTCAAAAGTAAAATAAAAAAACTCCAACACATAAGGAATTTCCAGAAGCAGGTAAGGGGTCATTCACATCTTCTATCTGAAGTGGGCCACTTGGACAAGCACACTGCTCCAGGATAACTGCAGCTGTACTACCACCACCTTACTGTAACCCTGTGTAACCTTTGTTACTGCAAGAAGAGGTGATGGTCTGAGTATTCACAGACAGGAATAGGAGCCACCTGTGTGAGTACTGAGTGCCACAAGGTCTGTTTCAATACCAAAGACTGACGCACATAGACACATATGCAGAAATACGCGTACCCTTTGAAAAACTACTGAAGGAATTTCTGGCATTCACCACTATACCTGGCTCTGCAAGGATTACAGCTGTGAGTCATGTCATAGCTGTTGCAGGCATGGAACATTTGCAATGTATCAAGAGAGCATATTGCCATTATTAAATGAATACAGCCATTCAAAGCAATTTTGACTGAAAAGGCCTCATTTTAATTTACAGTTAGGGCTCTTTCACCACCCCTGCAGTATAAAAGTGCCTTAAAATGGATATAAGCAATCCTAATCAATCCCACTCTAAGGCACATTTATGCTGCTTTAGTGCAAAAATGAAAGTCCAGGCTCTCAAGGATTATGTGTGTAAAGCACTTACTGTATTGGACCCATTGCTACCTTTTCGTTGATGGCAACACTTCAGGGCAAAGTACAGAATCACAGCTTCATCATATCAAACTCTACATAGAAATAGGAACAGGCTTCCTAGAGAGGTGGTTGATGCCCCAAGCCTATCAGTGTTTAAGAGGCATTTGAACAATGCCCTTAATAACATTTAACTTTTGGTCAGCCCTGGAGTGGTCAGGCAGTTGGACTAGATGACCGTTGTAGGTCCCTTCCAACTGAAATATTCTATTCTATTCCATTCTGTTCTATTCTATTCTATGTAGAAAAATGATAAATCAATGGAAGATACATATGGCCAGATCCAGATTCATGCTACAGTAAAGAAGTTCTAAGTCCACCTTAAATGCATGGTAAGAATCAGAACAAATATTTAAGATAATCTGAGGCTTTATGATATCTGATATTACAATATTGTATTTATAATAATTTGATTGCATGAGGGAACTACTTTCTGAAGGCTCAGGCATGTGGCTTCAGGCATGTCTGCATTGTGTTTTCAGGTGAATCCTATTTTTTTCCTAAGGTGCTGTAAATTTCTGCACACTTTGTGCTTGCCACAGTGTGAGCGTAAGAAACCAGTGCTTGGCTATTATTTCCCTGTAAGCCTGCACTGCACTTTGCAGTAGCCAGGTAGGCAGCATGGACACAGCCGTTGGCTGTGTTTGGTGAGAGAGCTTGTCTTGGTGGCCGTGAGCTGTGCCACTTGGCTGCAGGGCCACAGGCCAGCCCCTATGTCAGTATTAGATGTCTGTAGTTCGATGGGCAGCGGTTGGGCCGTAGTACACAACAGATGTGATGTGGCTTCCCTTGGAGCAAGCTGCCCTGCACAGAGGCACGCACATCTCACGGCATCCACAGAGCATGGGGGAGCTAGTACAATGCAAATTCAAACCCCAGCATACCACACACCAATCTGCTGCTTTAGGCAAACCCTTATTCCTCCTGGTCTATTAGGATGGAGAACTCTTCAAGGCAGAGACTTTTACTGGATGTTCATTCACCACTTAAGTTATTTGAGCCAGCTCTGTTTGAGAGCCTCTGTCAGTAAGTGGTTAAGACCAAACTCGTGTTTGCATCCACGGTGCAATCCCTGCTACGATCACATGGTCACAAGAAGGAAATAAAAACCCAAGCACTGACTTAAGGAAGGAGGATGGGTCAGTGGTCAGGGTAGTGGTCCCTGCTGTTGGCATGCCTGGGAGTAAGCCTTTGTCCTCTTACAGTCTCTGGATGCGACAAATTGCATTGTCTCCATTCACAGTAATGGACACAGGAATATTCCCTACCCCTTCAGGTGTGTTAAGCTTAAATCCAATAAAGAGGTTGATATAAATATGAACATGGGTATCTAAGAGGAGGCATAGCACTTCTGTAAGTCCTTGTACTGCCACACACAGCCGAGTCGAGCAAGGCATGGCAAGGCTTTGCAGGGAAAATCATGTGGATGCTGGAAGCAGCAGAGCCATGTTAGCACATCACTGCACCTGAACTAATAATACTGGCACCTGAACTAACAGTGCCATGCTGAGGTGATCACATGCTGAAGCAGGCAGAGCTAGCTTAGTAACTCTGCATTACGCTTTGCGGTGTATTTGTGCCACAAGCTGCCCTTCCTCAGAAAAGTCATCATAACATGGCGAGCTACAAGCTTAGAGAGGGATACTTTGGCTTTTATCTGACTAAGCAAGGAAGATGCCATGTGACTGTGTTGAAGGCACAGCTGTAGATGGTGTTACCCATACCTGAATAAATGAGGAATAGCTTCCCTGGAGACATCAGAGTCAGTCAGACAGAGAAATAGGGGAAGTGAGATGTGAATTCAGCTCAAGAGTTCAGTTTCATTCATTTTTTTCCTGTCTCAACTGATGTGTGCAGAAAGTGAATGATCCTTGGCAGCAGACCAAAATGAAGGATATTGAGATCAAAGAAGTACCAGCAGAGCACTGTGCTTCACAGAGTAGTGTGTATTTGGCACAGAAACACGTCCGATAAGCATTAAAAATATCTTTTTAATGGATATTTTATTCTCTTGACAGAGGCTATTTAAGATTTGAAAGTGACACAAAAGTAATTTATCCTCACATGTAAAAATGCACTCTCTAGATAGAGATACCACATTAATTTTACTCATTCATGTAACACTCTGAAAACTAATCTTGGGTTCCTCCCTCAACACTGTGGAAAGCAAAAATTAATTGACTTGGGTACAAGGAAAGGAATGAATCTGCACTTGCTTTACTCTAAGATTCTGCTTTCAGAGTAGCAAACCTAGGTCATCTGCAAGCAATCATTTGTTTTCTACTACAAATTCTGCTTCATAATGTGTTTAATATGTCATTTGCTTATTAGCACCTTTTTTCATTAATATCTGTTTCACAACACAGTCTACAGTCCATCATGTTTTTAATTCCTCCAGTCATCCGACACACAGTACATAATGTGGTCATAGTTGAATGAGAATGATTTTATATTTATACACTGCCTATAAACCAGAAAAATCCCAGAGCAGGTTCATAAACTATCTTCTGTGAATAGGTTTATAAACAATGGTTTAGGGCAAATGTAATTATGGATCTGTTATACCTTTGTATACATCTTTCCAACTGTTCTTTTTTAACTAGACATGTATTGCAGATCTGTCATAATATTGGCCATCTAATCCTTATTTTTCTTGCTAATCAGGAAGTTTCTTCTCCTCTTGTCCACTTTGAACTTTCTCTTGGTTACTCCTGGTGTTCTTATCAGGATTCTGAGGCATGGAAAAATTTAGCAAGAAATTGCAAAATAATCAAAACCAACAGTGAAGACTACAAGAGAGAACATTGAGTGCTTTCTTTGCAGGACTTCATCGCACCAAAACCAAAATGGAGGCCTGTTTTTGAAAGCAGAAGTCTCCTTGAAGGAAGTAAATTACAGTTCAGAAATAACAAAGACAGAAGGGTATTGGATCTGCATAACTCCCATGGGCCAAATTTCAAGAGCTATTTACACAACAGTATGAATTACCCGTCTCATGGAGCAGAGTGAGGAGACTCTCTATAATGTATACCCTAGCCTTAAAGACACTCAGACCCAGAGCATAAAACAGTATATTTTTGTGAGCTCCAGAAAGGACAGTTCTACCATGTGGAGAAAACACAACTTTGCTTAGAAGTGAGATTAGCAGCTACAGTTCCGTGTTAGATTCATTTATATATAAAGCAATTGAGGTAAGTACATTACCCATATTTCTGTACAGGCATGTTTACACATGGGACAGCTTTTGGGGGGAGAAGATTATATAAAATACATTGTCTCTGAAGTGAAGAGAAAAATATTTTGGAGAGAGGATTTCTCTTAGAAAATGTTAATGAAAGCAAAAATTTTTCATCTAATTTTTCAAGGAAATCAAGTAGTCAGAAACAAAATTAAATTTTAGGAAAAAAAATGCCTCTGAAATGCTTTTTGGGGGCTCAAAAACCTGCAGTTCTGATGCTGCCTGCCTTCCACCTTCTCAGGCTCCAAAACAAGGCTACATTTTTTGGTTTAGCCCTTTATTTCCTCTTCTTGATGAGCTGCTGTGTTGCAGTATGGGAGTCTGTGAGCATTGTGTTTTTAAATGATAATGCCTTTCTGAGCAATCTAGCTCCCAGAGAAGAATAAAGACTTGAGACTCCTAACCTCCCAGAAATACCTCAGTAACATTTAACAATATTTTTCTCTGTTTCCTGAGCTACTCTTTAAACAAATATCCATCATTTCATAGGGAAAGCCAACACTTTCTCTTTACAGGACTACATTTAGAGACTAAAGGCTTGAAAATATTAGTCTAGGACATTTTTGAAGAACCATGCAGGCTGGTGAAGTTCCATCAGAATTAACCAAGCTTTTCCCTACTTAACTTTGGACCATATTCTCTGAGCCAGTCAGTCACCCAGCAGCTAGTCAGCTGGAGATCAGTCACACACACTCTTTCCTTTACTAGTATCACCACCAGTATATAGGCTGCATAGATTAAAGTCCTTGTCCATGAACTTCATCTGCATTCCTGATAAAACAGGGCCAGGTACAGGAGCAAGTGCTGTCCTGTGGTTGTCCCTGCTGTTGAATTGGCAGGGCACTCCAAGGCACAGCTTTGGATGCGATGACTCGCAGTGCATGAACACACCTTGGAAACAGCACAAAGCAAGAAAAGGTCCCAGCCAGCCCCCTGGACAGAGCCACCCTCTTTGAGGGGACAAACCAGGTTGGACACATGGACAGGAATCATGCTCTGCCACTTAGCTTCAGGGCCAGACAAGCAGCTCTGGCTTATTTTACTTAAGAATATGGATGCAGTCATAGTGGTTAAATGGTTGACCCCACAGGAGTATCCTCCCACTTCACCTGCTCTTCTATTCAGATGCTGAGAACACTCTCCAGCAAACACACAGTCAGAAAGTGTGCTGAACTGACAGCCAAATGACCAACTGTATTTTACGGTTTCCCCAAAGTTTTTACATCACAGCTCACAATAATTACCCTGCGAGTCTGACAGATTTTTAGGTGGCGGTTTTTCATTCTCCAAGATAGACTACATGTCTCCATGGTACATATTTTATTGGTGGATGTGAGTCTATTATTAACCCATGCTAGAAAGTGTAGGCTCTTCACTTCATATTTTTAGCTCTGGAGGTCCTCAATTTAATCCATGGTGCATCAGGCAGCATCACAGTTGTACATTAGAATATTAATCTTCAACTGCTGATCTTACACCACTGTTAATTGGTGAGATGGAGTGTCCCAGCTCTCTAATCTTACAAGGATCTGATCTCTCGATAAGCAGTTTATGAGATATTCACGTGCATATGCATGTTCTAAATAGAATTATCACAAAATGTTATTTAATGACACTGTTACTTACCTGAAGTTACTTGGCTATTTAAAATTAGTCACTTGTAAATTACTTCATTGCATATGAAAGTATCCTTCCTACACCAAAATGCCCTGAAATGCAGTAAAGGTTTATGTGCAGATTAAGGTTAGATGAGATTCATCATGCATGCATTGAACATAGAAGGCTCACTGTCTTCCATAGTATTTCAATGAGACTTGGACCATTGCTTCAAATGAAACTTATTCTGAAGTGTTTTTCTGAGCAGAAATGGACTTATGTACATCCTTCATTGGTCTGCTGAACCAGCAATTCTAACACTAATTAGTATCAGCACTAAAACCCCCACCAAGACATGATACTGAAATTCAGTGAAGGCTGGATAAAATTGCAGCTTGCATTCTTTAAATATTTATATAGTACATCAAAACAAATGAAACTGGAGATTCCATTTCCAGCATGAGCTGCAACATTGCTAGAATGGGGTCTACTGTGTCATGCCACTTATTTTCATTTCTTTGATTTTTTTTTTATGACACTTCTGCTGAATTAGTAATCAGGGACAAGGGACAGAGTCATACTGTTTTAAATCTTCAGTATTCCTAAGAGTAAACAGATATCCAGTGAAGCAAGTTAGAGAGACCTTTAACTCTATGAATTATTTTGAGAGTATGAAAGTCACTTTCACAGATCAAGTTTATCACAGCACTGAAAAGATGTAAGTATTTGTACTAAAGTTTGTATACTTCAAAGAACACCTAAGAAAAATCTGTCCTTTTAATACAAAATCCTCATTTAGTTAATCAGGTCTGAGTGTCTCAGGCCTGAGATACACAGATTCTCATGGAGGTTGATATTTTCTGTACAGAAAAAAAATGGTTGTAGAGTTTGATAGTAAGAACTATTTGTCTATTACTTTTTTCTCTGTTGTGGCACAACATGAATGCAGTAGTAGATCATCTGTAGTATCCCTGACTTCCAAGTGACAATGACATTTACGAAATGTTTGGTGAGGTATTTAAATAACATGTAGAATAGTAAAGACTATTCCTGCCACTCTGCTCTTTCGCAAGCTCCTGAACATTGTGGTTACACAGAGCCCTGGAATCAAATCCAAAACTGTGGTTTGCATGGGCGAAGCACTGCACACGCACAAGTCTCTGCTATTGTTATTACTTTTAATATAGATTTTTCATCACTTACATGACATACATTTTCTTTTACTAAAGATGGAATGGAGTAACCAGAGTAAGGTCTGATCCCAAATGTGAACTAGGACTTAGTCCACAAAATAAAAGACTGGAAGGACACAAAAACTTATAAAAGACTACAGACAAGAAAATGGGAATAATACACTTCCTGTTGAGCCTGAACAGACCAAAAAATAGTATGACAAAAATGAAACATGGAAGACTCATATTGGGCCTTTGAAAACCACGTTCTAACAGAAGTAAAATATCTGGGGAAGCTGTAAACTCTCTATCATTGAAGGTCTCTAAAATAGATTAGAACTACTTCTGTCAGAAATGACAGAAATAAAGCACTTGAAATACAGGCAGAAGAAATCTAGGTGATTTCTTGAGAGGCCTCCAACTCTGTGATTCTGTAAGCAGTTAATATATTGGTGTTTGGAGGAGTAAATGGGATGCTCTGAGTTTCCCTCTTACAATGGTGTCTGTAAAGTTTGTCTAGCTGCATATTGGAGAAAATGTCATTATCAGTTTTCATTAAAGAAAGCAGCAATGTTTTGGCCAAGTTGTTTGGTTATGGTTTTTTTTTCTCAGTTCCCTGAAAGTGTAGGACCAGAGCACTGTCACCCAGCATTTTGCATAGTGATGTTTTCTACATGAAAACAACCACTGTACCAAGTCCACCAAACACCCAGCTAGTCCAGTATATGGACTCCAGTAGTGCCCAGTAGGGACATGGCCATAGAAGAACAGGGAGAGCACAGTGAACAGTCATTCTATTTTCACTTTTTCCTTGCTTCACAAGATTTTACAGACCTTTTCCTGTCCATTTAGTTTCTTTCACTGTAATGCACCATGTTGCCCCGTGTTGAAATCCATTTTGGGGAAGATGGACAGGGGAGAAATGATGGCCCAAATCTCTCATCCTTTTTTGGTAGGAACTGAGCACTTTCAGTGACAGTATGACAGTTAACTGTAGTGATCTAACATCCCTTATTAAATGTTTGAAATCTTTTACACTGAGACCCAACAGCCCTGGCTCTCATTGTTTCCTTGCATGGGGAGGGCAGCCTTAGAAAGTCTAGAAATCAGGATATGCAGTGGGGGACAACTGTTACCTACCTTACAAATCCCATATATGAGATGCCATACTTTAGGCCTATATTAAAAAAAGATTAAATTTCTTGTAGCTTATGACAGTGAAAGCAAATATTGTCTTGTAATTTTGTTGATACAGTTACAGTCCACACACAAACTATCCAGACTTATGCTGAGCTGGAAATAAAATTTCAGAATCACCTCCCACATCAACTGCATTTTCCCAACAAGAATGTCTCATGTAGATCTGGTCTCAGTGCACTGAAACCAAAAGCTCTGAACTCCACTCCAGTGTAAATCCAATCAAAATGCATTTGTGCCATTCCAAAAACTTATGAACTTGCACAGAGGTTTTGCAGGCCCTTGTTAGTTCAGCCATTTATAGGCCTGAGCTTCAAAGAGTTTAAACTTCCAGAAACCTCCCCCTGCAAACTCAGAGCTAAACCAAATCCACCAGCTGAATCTCATTTGTTTATGTTTGTGTATTTATTTATGTATGTGTTTCATTGATTTATTTATTGGTCCTAGAATAGAAGGGGTATGAAATCCCCTGCCTGCTACTGGGTTTTGTTAAACACTGTCTGCTTGAGCCAGGCTTACTGAAAGAATTGCTAAGGTTCTGATGAACCTTCCTCAGTTCATTACAGTGATGGCCAAAGGCTATTTCTTTCTTTTCTCCGTTTTCTCTCCCCAGCCTTGCAATAGTACATTACAGCGAACTCGCAGTGTCTCCCCCTGCCCATGATCTGTGCACGCTCATGAAGTTCTTCAGCTCTCAAGTTCCTAAAGAAAATTCTGATTTGGCACAGTCTCAAGTTCTTCTTTTAAACACAAACACTATCTTCCTTGCTTTGGCACTCTCCTTGTTTTTCCTGTCAGCCTTTTCCCCTCCCTTCTTCTTTGCTATGTCTACCTTCCCTCTATCTCTCACTCAATTCCTCAGTGAAGAAAGCTAACACTCTTAGAAAAATCCATGTTTATATGGTGATTGTCTTAGCTTAGAGCAACGCTACTGGGCAACATCATAAATAAAATACTTTTCTGGGGCATTGTTAGATAATCACTATCTCGCACTTTCCAAAACTTTCATGTGCTTCACTCATTTGGAAATTGTTTCACTTCATGTCAACGTTCCCATCTGTTATAATTTTGTCGGTTTGTAATAATGATGCTGCTTAAGGCTTTGCCTCACTTCTGCATTGACTTTAGGGAAACTTTAGAACTTGAGCCTGAGAGCTGTGATCTCCAGCAAGAAGAAGGTACTTTGGAATGACCTAAATCTTTCTGTGGTAACTAAGTGCTCAGAAGAAACATCAGTATCAACATCAGGAACATCAGCGCAGACAGACCGGGAGCTGCTGAATGATACTTCAGGCAGTCCCAGTCCTAACTGGGAGCAGTATGTGACAAATCTCCTGGAAGAACTCTGAATACAGCTTTTGCATCTTCAAGCCTCTAGATACAATGGAGATGAACAAATGATGTAGATGAACTTTGCCAACCCGTTACACAAAGGTCATGAAAGAAGGAGGTTATTTTGTACTTTCACAGTCTTTCTTATGTGTACATGGCCACGCATAATGACCTCTCACTTAGTGAAAAAGAAATATTCCAGTCCTTACACAAAGGAATCTTTGCATGGAAAAAATAAGGCTGGGAAAAATTGCTGCTCTGCTGATTTCCATAGTAATTTTGCAATTGATCTCAACTGCATGGGGATTTTCCTCCTTAGTTAAGATAAATGAGGCCTGCATAAAGTTCTCTGAAGGTGATAGACATTTTATGGACAAAACAGAATTTGTAGAACATATTTGGTCTTTTCAGTTATTTTTTTGACATGCATATTCATTTACTAGATTAAACCACATTAAATATAAATCTGTCCATATGCATATTAATGTTACTTTTTAAACAGTGTATTTCTATATATTAAATTACAAATATATCCTTCTTGTGCTTTTTTTCCTTCGGGAAAAACATCAACTACTTACCATGGTTTCTTTAGAGTTTTCAGCCTTTCATCTACATTTGTATTTAGTGTCTTTCATAGGAGCAACTGATTGCTGCATTCATAGTGATTTATGTGGAAAGGGAAGCATATTCATATTAAGCATATAATGAGAGCCCTGGAACGTTAGTTTACATTCTGCTGGCAATCACAGTGGCTTTGGCAACGGATTTTAGATGACCTTAACATTCACATCTAAAACATATGCGATAACTAGCCTCAGCCTTCACCCTACCGTTGATCTTTTAAAACAGTGAACATAAGATAAAGATCTGTTGTGGTTCTCTTCTCAGCTCTCCATAACATTTCATAAATAGGTCAGTTTTAGCATGTTTATATAAATTGATTCCCCTTCTGGGAATGCTGGGCTGTGATAAACAGTTCTTTCCAATTAGTTTGATTTTTTAAAAAAAGTTAGGGATTACTATTACAGCTAAAAATATTTTAAATATAAGTATCTTCTAAGTCAAGAAAATGTTTTCTGTCTGTTACTGACAGATGAACTGCAAATGCCTGCTCCTGTTCCCTTTAAAATCAATATTGCCATCTCTATGCATGTGGACTTCTTTTTGACAATACACAGCAAAAGGAAGATCTAGTCCTGCAACACAGTGCCCACTACTACAAGCCATTTTAACCATAAGGAAGGAATGATTGAGGCCAATAAGACTTGTGCTTAACAGACATCTACAGGATCAATTCTGTTTTGTCATATTTGCTTTAGAAGACATTCTGTTGGCTTACAGATTTGTACATTCCTTTAGGTGCCAACTGTCCTTTTAATTCTCATTAATCATCCATTTTATTTGATTTTCTTGTCAGGTCCATTTCTAGAAACAATTTGCATGGTAAGTCAGGTCAACTGGTGAATCAGTTGCCCAGTAACCTCCCTCAGCAATGAGTAGCGCTAGATGCATCAGAAGAAGATGTAAGAAATGGTAAGAAAAAATTAATTCTATTTTTTTGCCATTATTACTCATCTTGATGATCGTACCTTTCTTCAGAATACTTGGCAGAATGATGGTGACAAATCTTGTGCCTTGACTCCCACTTTGTCATATCATTGCAGCTTTGGGGGAGAGACCAATCTGAGTGAGCCTAGCTCTGCTGCTCTCTTTGTGGTAGGTTAGATCTGACAGCAGATGGAATCCCTGAGGCATGTCAATTTAATTTTAGGTTGTGTGTATAATGCACATGTTGCCAATTACAGTGGTGTATGATGTCTTTCTAGGAAGGAGGTCTTTCTCTCTCCCACTGGGTGAACATGCTAAGGATAAATTTTGCAAAAGTTATTAAATCTAGGCTCAGTCATGTCTTAATAGCTTGCATGAGCAGGAGAATATCATTCAAAGATTATTTCTGACTCTCTAGAAAAAAAAGATTCCTCTCCTTCTACTCTCTTAGCTACTGTTAGCAGTAGTGCATTCAAACTCCCAGGGAACAGAGAAAAAGCTCCAGGTTTCAGATGGACTTCAGTGTCGATGTGGTTATACCGTTTCAGTTGAGCAAGGGACTTCAAACTTTCTTTTGTTAGAGCCCTATGACCACAGCTCTGAGGAAACTGGAAAATCCCAAAACAGGTTCTCAAACAAGTGTTAAGACAGATAGATTAATGGCATCAGCTACCTAGCTCATTAGTAGAGAAAAATACAGAAGAGATAGGTAGCTAAGATTAGTGTCCAAGTCGATCTAAAACCACTGCTAGATGCAGGAGTGCTTCAGACAGCAAATTTGCCTGGGAAGGAGGAGGAAGTGATGTTTTTCTAATCCATTTCTTCTTGTTGTTGGGAGCAGTGTAAGAGAGCTCTGCCTAGCAGAGCAAGGCAAAGCCTTTTCCAGATAAACTGTGGTGATTCTCTAACTTCTGGGTGATTTGTTCTTTGAGCAAATGTCATACCTATTGCTTGTTTTATGTTCTCTGTTCTAAAAAGACTTTCCCTGTTTTCCTCTAGCCCATCACTTATGGAAGCCTCCACTCCAGCGTACTGCATTGGCCTAGCTCCACAACCACACCAGTCTCATCACAGATGAGACTTCCAGATGAAACTTCCACCAGGCTTCCTTTTAGCATGAGGCTGTAAAAGTCAGGATTATTATCTTTCTGATTAATATAATCATGATACAACACGCATATTTCCCGATTTTAAACAGTGTCCTACAATAGCACAAAAGGTTGAAATAATTGCATTCCTAACACTGGTGGGTTTTTAACAGCATGTGAGCTAAGACATCTTCATTGTATAAACGTAAACTTTAATTGTTCGTTTTAAATGTATATTCATAAGTTCCAGTTGGTCTCACGGTCAGAGAGCAGCCCCTGACCCACTTCACAAACTGGCACAGATGTAGCTTCGGAAGCATGTTATCTAAAGAGCTAACACTCTATCAGTCACGAGCAGTTCAGATGTTACCCTTTAGCCATATATGGTGCCTGTGGTTCTGGCCAATGCATGACATTGAATCTAGGCTCTCTAGAGCTCAAAGCTATAGTCTGACCTTTGCAATAGGGAAAAACAATAAATTCATATGTGCAACATGTAACTCATACTCCAGCCAGCCTACACAGACATTGTGGCTACAGAATACCAATAAAAAATAAAGCAGAACAATTTGTATTTGCATATAATATAGATGAACTTTTGAAAATATCTATACATAAAAACATTAAAACTTATATTGAAAATTCCATCAATATTAAAGTATTTTATCCCTTATTTTCAAACTGGTTTGCGAAACAAAAGCCTGGGTGCAGACATTGACTCAAAAACAAATTCTGAAACATTCAGACTTGACTGTAAACCCTTCAGCAGGATCATGATTTTTGCTTCTGAATACATGGATATTTGTTTTACCCTTGCAAGACACTCACTGCTCTGTGTCTGGAAATAAAGAAAAAGAGTAAGACATCTGTCTTCTGATTTGCTGACATGAGAGGAGCAACCAAGCACCATCTAGTCACCATACGAATACAATAAGTTAAGATTCACCAGTGCTGCAAAGCCTAACTCTAAACACTACACTTCCTCCTGCCAAAAGACCCCTTTCCACAAGTTCCCAAGTTTCACAAGAAAAAGGGCAAGATGCAAACTATGTTCAAGTCCAACTTGAATCTGACCCAGTTGGAATAAGAGAAGAGAATAAACTGCCACCCACACACAATTTGCAAGCAGGAAATAAAATTCAATTGTTTTATTTACGTATATTTATTTCTTTGTAAGTATCTGCATTGTCTATCACGAGAGAACGGGTGTCTGTGTGTTAGTCTGGGGAAAATAGTGCGATTTATTTTGAATAGAAATATCCTTTTGCCTTTTTCATTAATTAATATCTTCGAACCGCAATTTCCATTAATTTTGCTGGCACAAAGGATTCAGATGCCATATTTGAAGGATGGGTATGTGAGTATTTGTGGAACCTAGAATTGCAAAAAAATTCATTGGAAGTACTACTCACACATGAGGAAAAAGGAATACTGCCAGGCAGCCAGTCCAACCACTGACAGTTTGAAAAGCAAGTATTGGCTGTCCACAAACAATTTACATAGCAAAGATCATCTGGACAACATAAACACTGTAATACTTTCATATAGCAAATATTTGTTCATTAACTTGACTAATTTTGTATTATGCTTTAAACAAACATTCTGAATATATTTTTATTTTCTCAGCTTTTGCCAAACTTCAGTTACAGATTGGTGTATCTAAGTTACAGATGTAAACACTAAGCCAAATTGTGTGTGGCTTGATACACTGTGGGTATAGAAACTAGAAACATCAGTGATAAGTAAAAACAGTGGCCGGTTTGAATAAAGGGGTTTGATTAATTTTCTAATTCATCCTAGATCACAAGTGCTGTTGATTTTGGTCTCTCTGCAAGACACTGTATCTAGAACACTTCCTTCAAGTGGGCAGATATGTGACTGTTAAGTTGTCACTGTGAACTGTTTCCATAACAAAGAGATTGAAAATAAAAGAAAACAAGATAAGGTTCTCAATTTGAAATATTATGAGGTGGCCTGCACTATAAAGTGGTCAGACAAGTCTTCAGTACAACCAACTCCCTATTTTAAAGGCAGCTCCCATTTTGCAGCAAATTCCCCTTCAGCAAATCAGTCCTTACTTCACATCAGCAGAAAAGGTGGAAGAGTTAAATCTCAAATTACTTCCCTCAACTAGTTTGTTAGTATTTTGAGGGATTAATCCTTCCCAAACCGAAAAAATCATTAAACTATCCCTTAGATCGTTGAGAAAAACTCTAAGCTCTACCATCTAGACCAGGAGTTCCCCACAGGTCACAAAGTGGTACATGAATGCAGCCAAGGAGTCATGCATACACCTCTTCTTACGTGCGTATTCAGGCAGGAATTACTGTCCTCAGCAATGCCCATTTCAAGGATGGCACATATTCTCAACAGGACTTGGTAGTTCTTGTTCCTGACAGCAGCAACATAAAAAACCCCAAAAGATGGATACATACTATTTTGGAAATCAAGAGCCAGACTTAGCATGTCTTAACCACCTTTCAGTGTCCAATAATTTTTTAATTTTTTTTTAATCAAAAATACAAAGAGACAGGTTATAAATTCAGGTTAGGTCAATTTAAAAGTCCTTTGTATGCCTATAAGAAGAAATACTACAGTATTCTAAATACCGCTCAAATCTCCGTATGAAGTGAATAATTTCACCATAGCTACATATTTAAACTATCTTTCTGCATATGCTTTTTTCATTTATGTAAAGTATTTTTGTTTATATAAATGCACAAATTGTTCATGCAAAAATATTTCAGTATTTGAACTTTTTGTAAACTGTTCCCTTTCAATCTGTTATTTAAAATTTCTTACCTGTGTTCCAATAGGTTATTCTGCAATGAGTTTTTGGCTCTGAATCAGGAAAGCAGCATTTGTTAGGACCAAAGCTAACGTATTCATGGCTATATTAAATCAACTGGTTTTAATTGCATGGGTTTTTTGCTTTCATATCTAGATATATTAAAAAAAAAGGGGGGGGGGGATCCCCCATGAAGATCTCCACCCACCACATGGGAAATAAAATACTATTTATACTAAGTGCTACTATCAGTTTGTGGTCCACTGAGATTTTCAGTAACCAGTTTAAATTGACTCCTTCCTCAAAGCAAGAGACAGCACATGGAGAAAACAGCATCTGTGATCTTTCTTTGAATTCTGCAACTAGTTTCATTATTGATGACATTACTGAAGAGTACAAGTGAATACATCAGTATTGTAATGACAGTGAGATACAAAGCTTTCCAAATCTCAGTCTGACCTCCCAGTCTTTTATCAGTGTAAAATCCAAATGTAGGAACTTAAAATGCTGTTTACATGACTTCTCTTACCCGCACTAGAAACTGGGGCTAATTGATGTTTTGTTATACTGCAGCTTTCTTTCTCTATAGTTAGGTTTTCACTTCAGCAGTTGTGTTACGTTGACTCATAGGGCTGAATATCTGAATCAGGATTAGAGCCAAATGCAAGAGTCGCTGTGCCACAGCTCCCTCAGCAGAGCAGCGAATGATGCTGAATGCCCGGACACTTTAATATTAGTGAATCTGTGGCATTCATTTATTCATAACAAGACTGTGCTGCTGACCTAGTTTGCTTGTTAAATTAATGGAAGTTGGAGAAACTAAAAAGAAAATCCTAGAGGGGTTTCATTTCTGTGCCTACTTGGTTGGATCAGTAATTCCTTTTATTTTCATTTCTTTTCTCCTGGCTGTATAACTGGATGAATTTGGTTTAGATTATTTTCCTATTAACTAAAATTTCCCAGAGGTTCCTGGTATTTGCATTCAGCTATTTCAGTAGCAGATATAACATTGCACTGAATACACCATCTACTGAAACAATGAAGTCGTAAGGAAATCAGACACATGTTCCCTACAGATGTTTGACCTAAGGCATATTGGAGTTGCCAAATCCACCTTTGGGTCACACTCTCCTCCATCTGGAGATCTACAAACATTGGGCCAAATGCAAGGAGTGATTTATAAACTGGGTAGCCCTACTAAAGTCAACTAGCAATCTTGAATTTAAGTGCCAAAATCAATGCTGTAAGTGTTAAGAACTTGCAGCCAACAAAGACTTCAGTTGGGACTTACTGGCACTCTGTATGTCTGAAAATTGGGACACCATGAGTTTGGTCCTTACATGTTAAGTTTAGAAGTTTGGTTTTGGAGTTTTGACTTTCAAATCCATATTGACACCTCCAGGTTTAGCCAAACCTCTCTTGACCTTTTGTCTTCCATATTCTCCACAGAGGCAGGAATGGGTCAGAGAAACGTGCCAGTGCTGGACAGACTTGTATCAAGCATATCTGCTTCATTGCTTGGCCATGGGATTGCACACAAACCAGCATGCCTAGCAGATGGGCTTGTTCTCGTTCGCTGTTCAGTCCCTTCTGAAGCATCTCATTGCTTTCATAGGACTGCCAGAAGTAATGAGACCTTAGCCCTTATGATCAACTTTATCCATGCTCATTTTACTTTAGCAAGATCACCACCGAAAGGAACCTACCCATTGCATCCCAGGAGAATAGGATATTATGTGCCATCCACCTAGGACTGAAAAGTCTGTCTCATTAAAATCACAAGTGACTATATAATAGACATTTACCCCAAACTCAGAAGACACAAAATCCCTACCTTGTAAGTAATACAAGATCTCAGTAAAAAAGACAAAAAGTCTTAAACTATTATGTGCCAGAGGAAAAAAGCAGGAGACTTCATGGATCACAGGGATTCTAAGTAAGCACTGAGTCCTCCTTGCTGACTATTTTATACTGAGTGAAATCTTTGCAGGAAGTTAGTGTTATTTCCATAATGTGATAATCGGGCTGATATCAGTTTAGTGGAAAGGTTGTGTTCAGGGATATTAACAACTCCATCTGCTTTCCCCTTCCATTTTCCCCAACTGATGCAATTGCTTTTATTATGTTTTATATAGTTTATGTATTTGATTAGGTACTTTGGAAAGTTAAGGAAACTCTGAGCCATTCATTTAAACATTTACTTTGCGGTGCAGGAAAAAAGGAGTTTGATGAAAACACTGTGTCACTATGAATTTTCTTCCTTCCCCATTTTGAAAATCTAGTTTTCCTTTTTGCAGCACTTTGAAATAGGCTTATTAATCCACTGAGGGAAATAAACAGCTGGAAGTAAACATTTCCCAACTGCTGGAGAAACACTAACTGTTTCCTAAGCCATATCCAAGTGGTCACCAAATAAATGCATAAGGGAAAACCGGTTCTTGGCCTGGATCTATGCCTGTGCTAATGAAGAAATCAACAGTAGAGGGCTAGCTGAGTCATTCTTCTTTAAGGATCATCAAATATGCAGCTTCTTAATTATTTATTGGTTGCTAAGACCAGCAGCCAACACTGTGCTTAGAGCTGTACAGGGCAGCCTTCATCACAGTCTAAATTTGGCATACCAACAGTATCCAGCAACTCACTGGATGCTCAGTAGATATCCAGCAATGCACCTGATGGGTGGTGAAAGCCAAAGCTGGTTGTAAAGTGCTAGAGAAGTCATTTTCCAAGAGAAGTGCATTTTAAGGAAGAACACCAAAAGGAGTACACAATAGGTACCAAAAGAATTGACTGACAGTTTGAAGGAAAGTGGTGGAAAGTAGCACATTCTTGAAGGTCTGTGATTTCTCCTTCTGCCACAGACAATGTTATTTTTCATGTTCTTTTCAAGAACGCTTACATAAACAAATTTTCATATGTGTAAAGAAATAGTTAAGGAGAAGAACCTGTAAGCCCATAGCCAATATATTTTTACTCATAATACAAAATTTCCAGTCTGAATTGGAAAACAATCATCTTGGGTGCAATAAGGAATTCTGGTAAAGTTCAGATCAAACAGTTCTGAAACAAAAATAAAGGTGTGTAATTAGCTGTCCTGTCACCATGCTCAGTTAAAATGAAACTCACCCCACAGGAAAAAATCCATCCTTAAGGCCTCCTGACAGTATGGCCAGCCACATTAACCCATGAGCACATCCCAGTGAGACCAGATGAGTGTCAGACTGGAAGAGTCCCCAGCATGAGGCTGCAGGTGGTCTCTCTACACAGCAGAGACAACCAGCAGAGAAGAAAACCTGCAGGACAGAGGTGGCTGTGCCTGGAGCACTAAGGTGGCCTCAGCAGCCTGTGTAAGTTAGGGAAGAAACATGGGGGGTTGTTATTAGTGAGGTTTGAGAGTTCAACTAATAAGGGATGGAAGAGCCTGAAAAATACTTTTTCTGAGAAGAGGAAGAGTCTCAAGGCCCTACATAGCTGTGCATCACTGATGTCCTGCTTTGTTCTCTGAAATGCAGTACAGTCCTTCCTCTGACATATGTCTCACCAGCCTCACTGGCTACAGCAGGGGAGGAAGGACAGCAGGATCATGAACATACTCATCACTATGTAGTTATTCCCTAAGGGTAGCAGCACACAGACCCCTCCTACCTAATATCACTTTAGATGAAATCTGCTTTTACTTACTTTAGTATTTCCTTATTGGAAAGTTTTCTCCTCTGTTGTCTGAAAATGTACCTGAGACTTTTCTGTAGCCTGGTGCTGAAGTTCTGGAGAATAAATAGATAAAGAAACAGCCTCAAAAGAATTTAGAAGACATATATAAACTGAAATATCTTCACATACATTTGGAAGAAAGCCATCCTGTGTCTGGATAACTCTTGATGGAAAAAAAGTTGTTAAATTCATTAATCATTCACCCATAACATGTGATTTGAGCAGCCCCAGTTAGAAGCCAAAAGGCCAGAAAGAGAAAAGGTGTCATGATGAGAGAAGGGTGGTAATTATGCGGTTGTTTGAAACAAGCAAAGGAAGCAAGAGGATGAAGAGATTAATGAATTCGGAGACTCAGAGAAAGATTGATTTGTGGTGAGTTTCACTCTGGAAGACACTTACTTGAACTTGATGCAGAAGGCCGAAAGGTAGCTAAAAAAAGGCCAGACTGAAACAGAGTCAACAGGTCCAGTGACATGACAGGTATAATTAGTTGCAGCAACAAGTAGACAAACTAAAATGGTGTTGAATAAGAGGCAGAAATACAAACAGAAATGATGGGCAGGGCAAGAACTCTAGCAACACTGATGTCGCGAAAAAAAGACAGGAAGAAGTATTAACACTGGGGGGGGGGAGGAATATTGCCTGAGAAATAAGGATAAAAGAAGAAAAAAAAGAGGAAAGTGGGTGTCAGGTCTCTGGTACAAGCTGATAAACCAGTAACAATGTTTGGGGTTTTTTTCTCCTCAGTTTACCCCAGTATGAAATACAGACAAATAGGGCCAGAAGACAAAGTGGTAAAATAAAACTTAAAATTAAATTTAGACAAAAAGTGATAGTGGGTCTTAGCAATGTGGATTTTGTGGCTGCCGCAAAACCATCAGTAGGCCTAATTCTCTTCTCACAACTTCTCCTGTAAAACCTGAACAGCTCCACTTGATTCAGCCAAGTCAAATCGCTGTAAAAGAGATGAACAAGCCCATAAACTCAAATTTCATTATTCCATATGTATAATGTAAAACTATTGAAAATCAAATGCAAGTCCATCGCCAAAGATCTAGTAAAGACAGAAGGCAAGTTAAAAATCAGGAAAGAAGTTATGGCACTCATCCCTTGGAAAATAGTTGTGGTGCCTCATATGACCAGAGCACACGTTGTGCTACTCAAACTTAGCAGTACAGTTCCCTAACTGTTCAAGTTGACTCGCTCCTTAGAAGATACAATAAGAATGCAGAATCAATAGACGTTGCAAATAATTTAACTGATTAGTGGTGACAAGCTCTGTGGACAAACTTCTGATAATTACTGCCACCGATCAAATTGTTGTTTTGTTTTATTTTTCAATAGCTACTGTGTCAGGAACTATAATGCTAGTATAAATATTTTTATATGTTTGGTGGAGTATCAGACGCCAGTAAAGCACAAACATAAGGCACAGGGGGAATTGGCACCAGCAGCTAAGGCACAGGTGGAGGAAGGAACACCTCCTTTTAGTGATTTACCACGTTCTCATCAGGTATAAATGGCAGTGGAATTACAGCCCCAGAGAGCAGTCTAAAGGGAGATGTGAGCTGGAAGTGGCAGAGACGTATGAGCACGACAGGGATTCTGGAACAGCTAGGCCTAATAAAAGGCAGAGCCAAACAGCTCCGGCACAGCACCATGCTGAAGCCGCTGTTCTGCTTGCAGGCCTCATGCCAATATTGCTGCAGGGTGCTGCCCTGTGTCATGTAAACATGTCTGCTGGGTATCCATGGCACGGTGCTGCACTGAGCGGTACGGACAAATACAAACTTTCGTCGAAAGCTATGAACATTTGGGGGCAGCTGGGTGTTTGGGTTTTTTTTTAAAGTTCTGCTGGATGCTGAGCACACTTCAGCGGCTCCTTGAGTTTAAATAAGGTAAACCTGACTGTGTAAAACAGGTCATTGCCTTAGCTTGTGTCTCCCAGACTCAGAAGTGATTCTTTCTAAGGCAAGGAAAGCTTCCTTCACTGCTGCAGCTCTCTGAGCAGTTAAATATGCATGTGGCCAAACTCAATCCTCGTAAAACCCAATTGACTTGATTCAAAAAACTCCTATAAAGATGACTGATGTCATTGGAGTCCCACCAGGGATGAATTTGGCCCATGCCATTCCTCCTGTTTAGTCATTGGATAGGAATGTAGAGAAGAAATGCATGCTGGGCTCTAGGACTCCATCTCTCAACAAAACTGCCAGGGCTGAAAAAGAATTACACGTGAGTATAAATTTGTCTTGCACACTCCATTAGATCTCCCAGATCAGCCACTGCTTTCAGCTGCCCAGGTACGAATCGGAATATCTCCTTTCACTACTGAGGGCTGAGCAGGAGTTTCTACATGAGTGTGCCAGGCCTCTTGGGAGCAAAAGCAGCAGCATTATCCCCAATTTACAGATGAAGAAACCCAAACAGGGAGCTGAAGTGATTTGCTTCCGCTCACATGTGGTGACAGAGGTAGAAGAGGTATTGAAACTTAAGTACGTATGGCTCCTCGCCACTTAGGCCGTGTATTCCTGTGATATATCTTTTTAATTTCCCTCTCCTTTCCCCATCTCCCTTCTCCCCTGCCCCCAACCCCATCAACATTGTCTGTAGCCACACAACTGGGAAGCTGGGATTAATCCATCCCTAGGGAAACTGGGATTAATATACAACTCATGCGGAACCTTTAAAAACCCAATGATTTGTGGTCCCCTTTTCAGAGGCACATGTAATCCACAGCTGAAAAGTAACTATTTGCTGTTCCAGTGCACATTCTGAGAGAGGCTTTTGCTCTATTTCATCAACGTACACTGAAGACCCCATCTGACAAGATTTCTTCCTGCATCCAACAAAAAAACGGGCTGAGTAGGCTGTGCAGAATCAGGCTCTTGCGGAGTAGTAACAGTTTATGGGCAGAAAAAGAATGACTGGAATGCAAAGGGGGAAAAAAGAGAGCGAGAGATGTGCCAAGACATCTTTACATTTTCTCCAGTAACTGGAAATGGTTAAAAAAAAAAATTTAAAAATACCAAAAAAATCTGTGTTTCCCTTGTAAATCTTGCAGGAAGAGACAACTAGTGTCAGGTGCCCTGGTTTTTACTCTTGCAAATTCCCATTCAGTGATGTTTTTATGATGAAAATGCAAAATTTAAAGCAACTGTGAAAACAGAATCAGCTCTCGATTGGCAGACAGAGGCCTAAGCAAGTTTTATTCACTGCGTGAATGTCAGATTAAAACACATGCAAAGAGAGAAAAGAAAAAGAAAGAAAGGGGAGGTAATTAATCTTTTAAATTATTTGTGATCCTGATTCAAAAGGCACATTTCCCGTCTAATTCCTTTCATTTATTTTGCGGGTTAGTACAACTTATCTCTTCTGACTGTCATGATTTCATCTCTTCTTTGCTTTCCTTGGAATCACTGAACTGATACTGCCTAGCAAAATTCAAAACACTGGAGGGAACAGGCAAACTGTTCACCAGTGCAGCTGAGAGCGGGAACAGGCAAACTGTTCACCAGTGCAGCTGAGAGCATGACCAGAGAGATAGCCTTTGTTTGCACAAGGTCGAAAGCGGCCTTCTGGGAAGAGGAAACACACACACGTATATGTGTCGTACAAATGACATTAAGAGGCCGTGTGTGCATCCTGTGCTTGGTATGCCCACGTAGTTTTAATACATCTGTGATTCTGATTATGTCAATTCTGGGGATTTTTGGGTTTAATTGCACATAAAAATACATGTCCAAGGAAATTCTTGGCAGGAAGATCACCAGGCTTCAGCCTTACAAATGAAACGCTTCTCATGCCCAGCTGGGAGGAGTGGTTTCTGCACCTTCGCGACCCCGCAGTTATAATGGTTCCCAGGAACCAGTAACTGACACGGTTTCTTACCTCGCCACGGGTGTTTCGGTATCCTGGTGTTAAGGAGGTGGTGGAGCGACCGTGGGAAAGGCTCAGTGGAGTGACCCTCCCTGCATCCCTTCCTCCCTCCCTTCGGACCCAACTCGGATTTCTGCCTCGTAGTCACGACCCCTGAAAAACGACCGGCTGCAAGCGACAGAGCCCTTCGCTTTCTCCCTCTGCGACAGGACTGCGGGAGCATCCCTGCTCCTTCACTCTGTGCCACGAACGACACAAGAGCGACGGGGGAAGTCGGTCAGGGATTTTCTTTCTGAATCTCCCTTTAGAAGAAATGCCGGGGGGGGGGGGGGCGGTCGGGGGCAATGAGCCACCCAGCCCTTAGAGCTGACAGTTAACGCCGTGTCCGTGCTGGGGGCTGCGGGTCCCTCCTCGGAGAGGCGCGGGGTGCGGTGCCCCAGGCCGGGCGGCGGGGCAGGCCGGCGGGCAGCCGGGGACGGCCCGGCGCGCGGGCGGGGGAGGGTGGCCTTTCCCGAGGAGAGCTCCGCAGGCAGCGACCCGCGCGGGGCGAGGCGGCCGCTCCCGCTGGGCTTGCGCAAGGCGATGCAGCTAAACCCCAGCGGAGGAGCAGGGGGGAGTGGGGAGGGACACCTTCAGAGCCAGCGCGAATTGCCCCCGAGAGACGCTGCCGAGAAAACGCAGCCCGATCCGGCTCGGCAACGCGAGGCCGGGGCAGCAAAGGGATTCATTCTCCTTTCTGCTGCCGGGCTCCGCGCAGAAGGCTGCTCCGCGCTCATCCCACGGTGGCGGCCACACGCTGTGGAAGCGCGGGGGGGGGGGGCAGCCCAGGCGTCCTACAGGCTTGGGGGATTTCACCCCCAGCGCTCCTCGCTTGTCCCGAGCGGTGGGTTTTCGGATGCCTTTTAAGACGAACCCGAAAGCCTTTACGCGGTGCGCAAAGCCAGTGGCGGGTGGGAAGCAAAGCAAAAGCGAGCCAGCTTCAAAGCTCTGCCCGTTCTCCCAGCCCCCGGAGCTGGATGCACCCTGCGCTGCCCGCGGGCCTTCCCACGCTGAGGGCGGACTCTGCCGCCCGACCAAGTGCCCTTCCATTCGTTACCATGAGCTCGGAGCGGTGTCCAGTAAAAAAGAGGGGGCGAGAGGTTTCTCCCACCCCCACCCCTTACATTAAATAAGTTACAACTGCAACTTTTTCCCTGTCCTTGATGGGATTCCTTGCCCAAATAAAGAAATATTTTCTAAGGAAAGGAACCGCTTCGGACCGAGCGGCTTGCGGCGGCAGAGCATCCCCGCTCCGGCAGCGCAAGAGCCGCCGGGGCAGGGCCGGTGTCACCGCGGACGTCTTTTAATGTTCATTTGCAGGAGGCTTTCTTCTAGCGGGGAGGAGGACACTGGCTTGCGACGGGGGAAGAGGGTTTAAGGTTTGCCGAGGAAGGACGGCGAGAGGCCCTTCAAAGGCTCAGGCGGATCCCCCAGCTCGGAGCTCGCTCTCCCCCGTCTCGATCCAGAGCCGTTCCGCAGCGGAGTAAACATCTCTGATCTAAGACAGCTGCCGGGAATCAAAGGCCGCCCCAATCAGCGCTGAACCGGCCGAAGATGAGACTGAAAAATGCCCGCTCCTGACAGGCGAAGGCAAGGGCGTGCGAAGGCGGCCCTCCCCGCAGCGCCTTCGGGCCGTGAAAGCAGCAACAGTTCGCCCATTATTCATCTGATTTGTTTTATAACACTTCTGACACCTAATCTTATCAGCTAATACCCAAGATTTAGTTACCCAAGGCGATTTTTTTTTTTCTTCCACACTAGCAGCAAAATTATTCGACTCCCTGCAGATCTGTTTACTTTTGTCAGCCTTAAAAAAAAAAAAAAAAAAAAAAAAAAAAGGAAAGAGAAAGGAAAAAGGAGGGGGGGGAGAAAATTAGGAGGGGGAGAGCTTATGCGTGAAGGAAAGATCCAGTCTTTCCAAGGCTCATAGAAACAAGCACTGAGGAAATACCGAGTTAACTCAAAAAAAAAAAAAAGAAAAGTTCTGAATATTGACGGAGAGGGTTTGCTCAGGAAGAGACCAGAAACCAAATGAACACATATGTAGCCCATGCAGACTTGCCTGTAAAATAACGATTTATTTTAATACTTAAAAAACACACACAATCCAGTGATAAATGTCAATTACCAATAATCAGCATAAAGTGCCAAACAGCCATACAACTTTTTTTTTTTTTAATAAACAAAACTTATTGGAATGTCTCTTAATTTGAATACACTGTTCAGAAAGCCAGCATTTAAAAAAATATGCTCTCAGGTTCTCTCTCATCAGGACGCACGAAGACTTTAAAGTACCACTAAAACCACGTTGTGCATACCGTCAGTTTGACATATTGCCATCTTTCTTTCCTTCGTTTTTTTTAAAAATAAGTCCACAAGTTACAAACCTCCTCACAGCACACTAGACCACAAGGCAAAAAAAAAGGTCTCCATGTCCCATGAACACTGATTTGTCCTGAACACCGGGGACCCACAGGTCTAAGATCTGGATGCGTTTTCTAGCACATGATAGGACTCCCCACTTGAGAGATATAGGTCATTTCCAAACATTAATTTTCTTCTCCTTTTAGGAAAACAAACTAGCAAATGAGATTTGCAAGTTGCCCTTCTCCTTGTCCTAATGGTGCTGTGATGAGAAACCACCATTTCAGTTCTTAATCGTCTTCCGGAATTCTCTGTATTTCCTGAAGTGTAAAAATAAGAAGCTTTATACAGTCAAAAAAAAGTATAAAATAAGAGGTTGGGGTTTCTTTTTTTTTTTAAGTAATACTTTTGGAAGCTACAGTTTGGGGTTTTTTTGTAGGGATTGGGGGGGGGGTGTTGCTTGTGGGTTTTTGTTTGGTTTTAAAGAGATTCCTGTCCAACACGTGAGCACCACCTTTTGGCATAAAGTTTATCAAAGCCACACAAGTCAGCTAGCACTCTCTGCATCATTCATGTATATTTTAAATGCAAAATAATCTTTTCACCCACGACTTAGGAAATTAGTTTCTTGAGTAGGGGGAGGTGGGGTGTGGATTTTGCTCTTTTTAAAGTACAAACAAAAACAAAACACAAAGTTCAGTGCTCCCATCCTGAAAGTTTTGTTTCTGCTCTGGTTTTGGTGTAAAGTCTGAAGGGGAGGAAAAGTTCATAGAAGTTGGAGATTCAGCACTTAAGTTTGGCAGGTTTCAGTTCCTTTACTTGCGTGTGCAGTGTCTTGTGGACAGCTAGCGTTCTGGACTGGCAAAATCCTTTCCCGCATTCTTGACACTTAAAAGGCTTTTCTTTAGAATGGATATATCTAGGGAAAGAAAAAGAATTGAGATGTCAGAAATAACTGGCCTAAACTCAGAAGTGAGCTACCTGACGGAGAACATGCTAGAGCTTTTTACGCCTACTGCCGAGACCGAGTGCTGGAGTGCGGCACTCGGGCTATCGTCCGTGTGTGTGTTTGTAAGAAGAGAGGGGGCTGTCGGAGGCTTACAAGGGTGCCTTTCTTAGGGATAAAGAGCTCCTCTCTAACTTCAGTGTCATCAGGCTGCGTGTCTTCGTGACACTTCTGAATGATCGCAAAGGCAGAAAACACAAGACAATGCAAACGGAGGATGAAAACATCTGTGGAAACTAAGAAGGAGGCCGTGCAAGTCATTTTTGCAGAGTGAGTGAGTACAACTCTCTTCCAAAGCGAGTTATCTGGGGTCCTCCACCAGCAGTGGGCAGAGGAAAACCTAGACGGAACACTGCCAGCTGGCCAGGGACATCACTTTTCTTACAAGCACCTTCATGAATGTAGGAGAGTAACCAGGGGAGTAGAGATACACAAAGAAAAAAGGACAGGAGAAGAAGAGTTGTTACCTGTGATCCCTCAGGTGGTCTTGTCTTCTGAAGGCCTTGTGGCAAATGTCACATGTGTAGGGTCTTTCATCAGTGTGGGTTCTTTCATGGATCAAAAGGTTGTAGGACTTGGTGAAGTGCCTGCCACAGAATTTACACACGAACTCCTTCTTGGTTTTGGACGGTAACCTTCCCCGCGTGGGTTTCTTCTCTGGAGAGAGTTTAGTCACCTCAAGCAAAGACCCCAGCCCTGGGGATGAGCCCTGGCTGTCTGCCTGTCCCAGTTTAGAGTGGTCCTCTTGTGTGGCGGCCACTGCTAAGTTGGCAAAGTCGAAGCGTGGTTTGGCTTTGAGGGTCACATTGGTGGCCTCTTGCTTGGGTTGGATGACATGTGGGAAGAGCGGGAAGGTCGGCAGCTGGAACCGTGCATCCACCAGGCTTGACACGCTGGGCACTTTGGAGAAAGAGGAGCGGGGCAGATGCATGGCAGGGTACCCCAAAGTCCACTGGTGCAGGTGTACGGCGTGCAGGGCACTGAACCCGTAGAGGTTGGAGAGGTGGTCAGAGGGCACGGCGGGCAGCCCGTTGAACGCTTGCAGGAAGGAGTAGTTGGTGAGCTGGAGGGAAGGATGGATAGGCACTGGGGCCGGCAGGGTCTTACTTCCCATGGTGGCCGCTTGGGAGGAGGATCTTGGGAACAGGGGAGGAAAAGATCTGGAAAATAAAGGTGGAGGGGGGAAGAGGGAGAGGTGGATTTATATGAAGATAAAAGCAGAGGTAATTTCTCACCTCACCCCTTATTAATGCCCTTCTCCAAAGCCACAGAAGGAGGCTGCCTCGGACTTGGAGAGGCCTGACCAGCTCTTGGCTGCAAGTCTATCCCCACAGGTCTCCAGACTTTCCCTCACCCCATCCCTCGCACACAAATGTTGTACCCCATCCACAGTCATTCACCTCCCAACAGCATCCCTGTGCTAGGTAGACCTCCGATGATCCTCTGCAGAGGGACAGCACAGAGATGCTGTTTTGGCCCACAAAGCTCAGGCTTCTCCCATGTAATTTAAAATCCCTTCCTGGGCACCCTCAGCCTTTAGAAAATAGTGGGATACTGCCCACTATGTCTGTCCACAAAAACTGCCTCTAGCCCTGACCCTTGAGGCGACGTGGGGAGGGGGTGCAGCGAGCTCGCTGCCCCTGGGTCGCTCAGCTCCCTGCGGTCTGGCATCAGCCAAGCTTCTGCCTCTGGGGTGGTGGAGGCAGTTGTGTGCTCAGAACTGCATGTCCTGCCTCATTCAAACAAAGAAAATCCTCGAAAATTTTTGGGGGGAAAATACCAGCCCACAGCCCTCCCTCTTACGTACTGCAAAAATAAACGGGAAAATGCTGAGTTTGGGTGACAAATCTGAAGTGCCATTTGCTCTCCCCAGGGGGAAGTGCCTGGCTTCAAGCCCACGTCCTAATCTAGGCAATCGCTTAATTAGAACCCTTCAAAAGGCGAAAAGGCGAGGGCTGGAGGGACCCTTCCTGTGGGGACACCCAGCCCACCAGCTGCAGGGCCGCAGGGCCGCAGCCCTTCCCTGGGATGGGTGCCACCACTTTGCTCTGTGTTTCAGGGTCCCGCCAAGCCCCCAGCCTCTCCTCTGGGCCAGATCCCTACCCATTCCAGCCCACAAGGCAGAGGGAAAAATGCTACCAGGCAGCAGCACGAAGGCTTTATCTGGCCCTGCCTGCAAATTCAGCCCCGGCTGCTGTCAACCATTTGGCAGGAGATGCCTCCTGAGGGTTGGTGGTGGGGAGGGGTGGTTAGTAGCTTCCCCTCTCTGTGGGTGCGAGAAAGCACCCAAGGCTTTTAGAGGCATCGCATCCCTGCAGCCCAGGGACTCTCCTTCTTACTCTGCAGCCTATAGCTGATGCTCTCTTTCCCCCCAGCGAACTCCAGGAGTTGCCCTCAGTAGGGCTGGTTTCCAGCAGGATCCCCATAGGGTCCCTGTAGAGTCCCCACAGGATGCTCGTAAGATCCCCACAGGTTTGCTGCAGGGTTCCTACCGGATCCACATAGGGTTCCCATAAGATCCCTTATAGGGTTCCTGCTGAGTCGCTGTAGGATCCCCACAGGGTCCCGGCAGAATCCTCATGGCACTCAGCCCGGAGGGTCAGTTCATGCCCACCTGAAGAGTAAAGCCCCTTTGGGGAAAAGGAAGCAGCAAAGTGCTGCAGAGCAGTAATTGTCCCTCGGGGCTGGAGGGCTGGGGGGGTGGAAACTGGTGGCGGAAGAGGTCTAAAGACCAGGGAAACAAATCTGATTTATATGTGGGCTGTTGCCTGGACCAAGGAGCTGCGGCTGGGAGGATGTGAGAGGGAGAAGCTTACTCTGAGCAGCTCTATACGCTGGGTCCACCTTTCACACCGCTTTACATAAATCAGCAGCAGGAAGAGAGACCCAAACCTTGGAGGAATTCCATCGCAATGACCCAGAATAAGAGATTGTGACATTTTGCCTTTTTTAATTGGACACATTTTGGGTAGTGGCTGATTGAAAAATGCACACATTACATTCTCATCCCTCTCCTTTTTTTTTTCTTTTTTTTTTTTTTTTAACTGTTTATGGCCGATGAACCAAGCAGACTGTTCTGTTGTTCAGCTGAGGAAATGCTTTTTATTTTGTTAGTGCTGCCCATACGCTAGGCGTGTCCACTTCGCAGCACAAATGCCTCAATCGATGACCCCAAGAACAAAGTGCACGGAAAACACTCTTGTCTGGGTACCTGAAATGTCTTTTTCTGTCTGTCACAACGGCTCCGTGTCCATTTTCCTGTCTAGGTAGCCCTAGATCTCTCAAGCATGAAACATGCTATTGCAAACTGAGTTAATTTCTGGGCTTATCCCTCTTTCTTTCTTCGTATCCTTAGAAAACATTTCACATTGAATACATAAGCAAAAATCTACTATGTCAATTTGGATAAATTCTCGCTCGATAACATTTTGAAAATTCTCTTTCGATTTCCCAAACGAAGAAGGGGGCAGAAAACAAGCAGTAATACAGTCGGGTCATAATAGCATCCATCGAGCCCGCGTTTTTTTGCTAGAGCAGTTCTATTATTTTTCAAAAAAGAAAAAGAAAAGAAAAAGAAAGAAAGCAAGGGAAAAAGGAAAAGAGGAAAAAAAAGAGGAGAAAAAAAAAGAAGAAGAAAAGAGGAGGTGGGAGCAGAGTGTTCACGTTACTACAAGTTTCTTGGCAGTTTTCCAGAAATGTAAGCTACACTTTTGCTCTGTGCGACCGGGATAGTCAAAAATATAGATGAAGAGCAGAGTATTTCATAAAGAAGTCCCCTCTCTCCGGGACATCAAAGCGAACGTGTTTCACAGCGCAGTAACTCCCCGCTCTCCCGCTTGCCCGCAGAGAGATCAATGTTTCTTTGATTTCGGTGTCACCTCCACCTTTAATTCTGTTTCATGTAAACAGATCGTTATCGGGGCTTCTTTTCTATTTTTATTTTTTTAAAGAAGAAGACCCCGCGAGTTCTCTGCTTGAATTCCCCCATCACAATAAAACTGTGCGGGGTTTTCTTTTTTAACACAAACTACCTCGGTGAGTAATTAAGAACAAACCACTTGTGTTCTGACTGAAACAAAAACCACTCATGCCAAGATAAATTTACCCTGCAAAATAGGATCATAAACTTGAAAGACTACATCTGTCTCCAGCTTTCTTACCCTTTGTCCTGTTTGAAGATACGGTAATGCTATTGTCCAGTTGCCATTGTTTTAAGACCATTGTAATCTTAACCTTCCAGATTAAATTCTACCTCCCCTATACGCCAAAAAAAGAAAAAGAAAAATCCACCCGGCTTTTTGCTGGTAGCATAGCAAGGGGCGAAATTAAATGGATTTCTAAGTAATCTTGTGGCTAGTCGGTATTTTTCCTTTCTACCTTGAATTATCAATTTCCGATGTGTCCTTTGAAAGGGATATTTGTTACATTAAATACCTGACTCATAAATAATGAGGTTTGCTAATTAGTTCCACATGGAAGAATGGAGGAGGTAAATTACCCTGAGAACGTTGCTTATTTTTACAAACATGATAAAGTAGCGGGCATAAAATGCTGCATTCTTGCGACAGCCTCAAACTACAGCAATCAGGTTCATCTGTCAAAAAAAGTCTCCCTGTTTTGCCTGAATCCTTTAAAGCCTGGCAGCTCTGTCCTTTCTGCTGCATAGCATCGGTGTGCAGCATTTTGCCACCAGGTCGGCTACTTATTTTGTCCCCTTTGAGGGGAACGAGATTTTCCCTTCCTATCAGTTTAAGCGAGGAAATAGAGCTTACAATTTATCTGTGTTTGGGAAACTAACTGGAAAGAGAATAAAATTGCCCTTTCGCTCCGCATTATTCGAGCGTGGTGCTCTTGAGGAATAAAGCGCATTGTTCAGCACAGATTTATTCAAAATATTAATGAAGTGTGCAGAATCTATTAAAGCAGGTTTATTCGGGGCTAATTGAGCGTGAAAGAGTTAATTGCTAACATTAATGAGGACTGGAAGGATTCAGTCAGCATGTGCCTTGGATATCTCCGCTCAATCCTTATAAAATCATCATTCACATTTTATCACGCAATCGGTGTTGACAAGTTTCTCCAGACCACCGTTGCGAACGCGGATGAACGCGGCGGATTTTAGTCTCTCAATAATAATAAATAATAATAATAATAACGGGGCTCCGACTGCACCACCGATCGCTACACTTCCCGGGGCAGCCTTTACCCAAAACAACAACAACAGCCACCAAATCCCCGGGTCCGGATCCCGGTGGGACGGTGGCTACGAGGGCCAGGGGCGGGAGGCGGCCGCGGGTGGGTGCCGGCGGGGCGGCCGCAGGGGCCAGGCTCCTCAATCTTCTCCCCGCTGAAGGTTTTAGGTTGGTTCGGAGCATTTTTTTTTTTTTTTTTTTGAGGGGCTGGTGGTGTTTAATCCCCTCGGGTGCAGGCAGGCCCCCAGCACAAGACTCATTCTCGCTTTTCTCCCTAGAGAAACGGCCGGTGCCTCCCTCCCCCGCGCACGAATAAATCGTCCTTCCTCTCTCCCGGCGGCAGGGAGGATTCCTTCCCTCTGTCCTCCTCGCTTCCCACGGCCACAGCACGCACAGCCACGGGTGGAGGGGGGGAGGGCAAAACCTTTTCGGGGCACGCCGGGCACCGAGCCGCACGCCCGGGCCCGGCCGGCCGAGGCGGTGCCGTCCCCGGGCTCCCGGCGCGGAGCTGCGCGGCGCGGTGCCACCACGCCGTGGGGTCCCGAGCCCAGCGCTGGTTTGGGGGTTGGCCCTCTTTCCTCGCTTGGCTTCGGACTTACTAAACCGGACCTACTGTGCACCTGTCCGGGACACGGCTCTCGCCCTCCTGCCCCGCTGGCGGTTTGTCGGACGAGTCCCGCAGCGCTACGGTCATCTCCAAACCGCTCGGTTTTTATAGTTTCCCTCCCAAAAGCCAACTATAACAACTATACCCTAATCCTCGGCTTTGCACTGACACTTTATAGGCTCGGCCTCGGGAGAAGCTGAGGCGCTCCCTACGCTGAACTTGTTTCGAACCATTCAGACAAACACAAACATCAGAGTCATTTCTGCTGTGGCCTTGGGAGGAAAGAGAGGCAGCTTCTCGGACCCTAAAGCACTAAAAATGGAGTAGGAAAGAAAGAAGGGAAGGAAGAAAGTAAGAAGGAAAGAAAGAACAGAAAAGGAAAGAAGAGAGAGCAGAGAAGCTGAACGTTCGAGCCCATAAAGGGCGTCCAGGCTTCTGTTTTGCAGCTCGTATGTGTAATTTTTAGCTCGGGTTAGAAACACAGCTCCTCCGCAAGGGGGGATAAACAGCTTTGAAAAGGGAAGACAAATCCTTAAATAGCATCAAAATATCCGAGCCCCGTGTGAAGGCTTCCCCCCAGCCCTCCGCCCGCCCCAAGGAGAACAGTCCTCCTCACGTGAACCACTATTTCCCCACTTGGTCTGCACCGTCCAGGGAATGGTGGGAGGGGATGGGGGGGGGGAAGGAAGAAAGGAGGGAGAGAAAAGGAGGTGTTTGGATCGATATCCCCCACCCCCGAGGCTTGGCAAAACAAAAATCAAACAAAATGAGTTGTTCTTTTTATTTACCTAATCCCGATCTGTGCTCCACCGCTGGCAGCAGTTAAAAGATCCTGGGCTAAATTGGAGCTGGCAAAATAAAATAATAGGAAAAAAAATAATAGGAAAAAAAAAGAAAAAGAAAAAGGAGAGGTTGGGCTAGGTCAGTGTCTCTGCTGGCCCTGGGGGGCACAGCTCTCTCCCCACCCCACCCCACTGCTCCTCCAGCGGGTACAGGCAGATCCGAGCGAGCAGCGGGGCCAGGTGTCCAGGTGCTCCGGCTGATGGAGCCGGAGGTGCTCTCCCTCCTCCTGCTCCCGGCGCCGTCTGCGTGTGCCGGACTGCAAACGCGCCCGGGAGCAGCCGAGCTCACACTGAACCGATCCCTTCCCTCCAGCCTCCTCCTTATTTCAACCCCCCCCCTCCCAGCTCCCCCCCTCAACCTCCCACCACACTCCGGGCATGCGCACGCGGGGAGAAAGTTTCTGGCTGGGAAGAACCAACTTTTCAACCCGCTTCTCCTGCAGGCGCAGCAGCCCGGGGCTCGCAGCCCGCAAACGTGTGATCTCGCCCCCCCTCCCCGCCCCGCTCCCCGCAGCCTCCCCCGGGGCATCTCCCCGGGGCCCGTTACGCGCGGCCCCCCGCGGCGGAGCGGCTTTCCCGGGGGGGTGGTGGGTGTTGGGGGGGATCCCCCCCCGTCCAGCTCCGCGCTGCGCCACGGCGGAGGGCTGCGCGCTCCCCCGGCGGCGCTGCGCGGCCGCGCTGCCCTGCGCCGGTCCGGCCCGCCGCTCCGCGCAGCTCCGCTCCTGGCCGGCCTCGCTGCGCCCCCTCCCCGCCGAGCCGCGGGACGGGACTCACCGGGACCTGCCCGGGGAGGGAGGGGGAGAAAGGCAGAAAGAAAGGGGGAGAAAAGAAAAACAAACAAACAAACAAACAAAAAGCTGGGGGGAGGATGGAGGGAGGGTTCTGATCCCTCTGGGAGGATTTTGGGATCGCAAGTTGTTCTCCCTCTTTGAGGAGATCCTCCGAGAGGATCCCGGGAGCCGCTTACCTGCGAGGGGTCCACCCCCGGTTCGAGCCGCTTCCTCCCCCCGGCCCAGCATCCCTCCTGGGCCCCGCTTTCCGCCCCAGCGCCCCTGACCTCGGTGCCTTCCTCCCGTCCCTCCTCCCCCGGGCCGCGACGGTCTCTCACCGCAGCCCGGGAGGGGTTCCGCGGCGTGCGAAGTCCCGCGGATCCCCCGCGGACCGGGAGCCGCAGAGCCCTGCTTAGGTCTGGGGGGAGTCAGACTACCCGGGCGAGAAGCAGGCAAAGCAAAACAACCCTCGAAAGAAAAAGGTTAAATGTGCTTTATAATTAATCCTGAGGCCATAATCTCCTTGCTTATTTGTTTTTCTATTCATCCATCCATTCACACTCCTTTAGATCCGTGAAGGGGGAAAAATTGCTTGGGTGTATTACATTGTCCCGAGGAACCAGGGTAACATAATACGCTAGCGAAGACAGATCCGTCAGGATAGCATGGCACCGTGCTCAGGGACACGCATGTGGTTTTTTATTGTTCATGTCACTGCCGTTGTTACACTGATTTTTGCCCATCTCCGAAGGAAAAACAAACAAACAAATAAATAAAAAAAATCAACAAAACGGCAACCAGAAATCACTCTGTTATCATCCTGCAGAATAAGCGTTGATGAACACGACAGTAGCGTGGCGAAGTAAGCCCTAGCCCTGCCATTTCATGCCCCAGACATCTCTATTTCTGGGGAGAGTCTGGGGTCCAATACTGCTCACTGCTCTGAGCAGGCGAAGAGATTTTCGTTCCCTCCTTTTGTAAACGAGTGGCATTTTTATGAGGCAGAAGCGAAGCAAAGACGTTCCCTCATCCCGGCTTCTTCAGTTGTCTCTTATTTCTTGCTGTTATTTTCTTTCTTTCTCTCTTTCTTTCTTATTACTTCCCTCCCTCCCACCCCCCCCCAAAAAATCCTAAACCCAAAACCTAGCACTTTTATTCCTGTTCTGGGGGTCGAAATGTCGAGAGTGCGATCCTGTGCCCGATGCTGTAAGTTGATGCCTTCGAATAAGTTTGCATTTTCAAAAATAGTTTTCAAGTCCTGTTGTCACAACACGAATGTAAGATCCCCAAGTGTCCCCAAACCAAGAAACAGACCGGAGATATGCTCTTCTAACTGCAGATTTCTCTTTTCCCAGAGGAATAATGTTGGTATAGCTGGGGGTGGGTGCGTGCATTAGTAAAACAAAAATCGCAGTTCTCTCTAGAGAAGTAGCAGATTAGTTGAGATGGTAAACACAACAGCAATGATACCTGCACGTGCTGCCTTTAAGGGAACAAAAAAAAAAAAAAATCACTTCCAGTTACAGAAACCATCATTCCGAAATAAATACTTAAACATCGAAATAAAAGGCAGTAGAAGATCTCAGTGACTAGGGGGGAGGGAGACACAGAAAATTATTCCCACGCGAAAATAGTTTTTAATCAAAGCGGGTCGTTGGGATATTATTCTATCGCAGAGTATAAGCTGTAGCTTATAAGCTGTAGCTGAAAGCTGCCTGGATAACGTATAGTCTGATATTTACGTATTTGTTAAAAAATAGAAATATTTGGACTTGTCAACCCACTGGCGATTGACCTGAAGTTTCAGGTTAACTGTCTTAAGTGCATTTGGTTTAAATATCTGGTGTTTAAGTTATGAAGGGTATGCTGTTCCAAAACCTTTATTCTCGAATGGATTTTTATGATGTCCCTTGCTAATTTGCATTATGTCAACTTGTAACGGTGGGGAACCTAATACCGGGAACGGGATACAAAACCACTATTAGCACTGACACGCAGGGAATACGCTGCGCTTTTCCACAGCGAAGATCTGCTGCCGATTAGGAATGTTACAACTTCAAGAGACTCGTAAAAAGTGAAGGCATCTGCTCCCAAAGCCAGCCACGTTTGTAGGATTTAGACGTGACAGCGAAACCCAATTCGTTTCAAGAGAAATCCGTGGGGTGACTGGAGAGACCGGAGCCCCGATCCCTCTTTCCCACCTGTACCCGCTTCCCAAAACCATCCCCGCCCCCATCCTGCCCCACGTATCTGCAAGGTGAAGCCCCCCCGCCCCCGCCCCGGGCTGTGCCCCCCTTTTTGGGGGGGGAAGCAGCATCCCGGACAGCAGCATCCCGCCACCCCACCGGGGCTGCCTCCCAGCTCCGCTCCCGCAGCGCCGGGGCCGGCGCCGAGCGCTGCCGCCTCGCCTCGCCGCTGCCGGGGCCGGGGCCGGGGCCGGAGCTCCGTGCCCCACCTGCGGAGCAGACTTAGGGGGCACGGGGAGCGCACCTGAGGGCATTTCTCCTTCCGTCCCGGAGGGAGCCCGCTGCGCTTGTCACCTCGTCTCCAACGGGTTCTGGGTTCGAGGGCTAATCCTGCGCAGCGCAGGTACTGGGGATCGCTCCTCCTCTGGTTTAAGCTCCTGGGGATGCCGGGCATCCCTGGATGCACCGACACGTGTGCTGGGAGAGGGCTGCGCAGCCTGGCTGGTGTTCCTTCTCCCTCCCTCTGCCGGGGCACCCGGCTTCACCTTCGGGACCCACTTAACCTTTGCAAGAATAACGATTCCCGGCCCCATCCCGTCGCCATGGGCGGGATAAAACTCCCTTTTGCTTCCGTGGGACATTCTCCCCACCGGGGAACGGCGCTTGTCCCTTGAAAAGTCTTTTACTGCGGAGAAACAACCGTGCCACTTGCGAAGCATCAGCCGCAGGCGCCTCGCTGGGCTTGTGAGGAGGAGCGGGTCCGGCGGGGCAGGGGGGGGATATTTGTTTGCTCGGCGGGTTTCAAGGGCTGCATCGCCGCCCGGAGTCCAGCAAACATCTCCCCCCCCCGCAACGCGGCAGTGTTGGGGGGGGGGGAGCCGGTCAAAGCTGCCTCCGGTCGGCAGCCCTGCAGTTCCCAAACCTCCCGGGGGAAGGGAGCGGGGAGCAGGGCAGAGCAGCCGGCTGTGCTCGGCGGCGTTTCCAAAAGCCTCTCCGCGCCCGGAGCCTCCTCGCTGGGAGGGACGGAGCCAGCCCCGGCGGCAGACACGCAGGGAAGAGCAGGCACAAGTGCACGGCAGCGTCCCCCCCTCGCCCTCATGCCTCCCCGGGCAAGGTGTCCCCCTCGAGACAGCCCCCCTGCTTATCAGTGGCACCTGGGGGCTATATTCATGTATATATTGTTGGTTGGGGGCTTTTGTTGTTGTTGGGGTTTTTTTTAAAATTTTTTAAAATTTTTTTTCCCCCCCTGCTTTCCTTCGCTTTGCCTGGTTTTATCCCTTCCTGCGGTTTTGGTGTTGACCGCAGTGAAGCATTAGAGTGTGCGGGCTCTGACCGCCCCCCCTCGGGATGAACCGGACTCGGATGGAAACGGGAGAGCCAGAAAGGGCCAGGGAGGGAAACGAGCCCGTCGGGGCTGAGCCCGAAGCGCGCTGGAGCGCGGACGGGGAGCGCGGGCGCTCCCGCACCCCCTTTCCGAAACTGGTCCCCTCCTCTCTCCCGGCCCCCAGTTCGCTCCTCGGGTCCCATGTAGCCTTATTATTTTAATAGCTGCTAATGACAAGACATGGACGAATAGCGGGATAAAAAACGCGGGTGGAAACTGCTCCCGCCGTGCTGGTAAATGCTCTTCTGATAGCAACGCCCGCCCCCATCCCCCAAAACCCAAATCGGCACAAAGATGGATAGAACATTGTTCTGCCAACTTTTGCCTTAAAAAAAAAAAAAAAGAAACAACTTCTACTTCTAGGACTCCCTGAAACTAAAAGCCAAACTCTGGAGCATCTCCATTTTGTTAGTAAGGGGCAAATCGTTCGCTTGATTTTTAGCGCGGTGCTGAGATTGTGACCCGGCGCCTTAATATACCGCTGCCCTTGGCCAGCGAGCTACTGCAGAGGGGGAGCGATCCGCCGGCGCGGAGGCACAGCCCCCCTGTGCCCACGCGAGGAGTCACGGCATGGCACGGCCCCGTGCCCCTGCCACGGCGTGGGCTGCTCACCCGGCAGGGACAGACCCCTGCCAGCAACTTCTGCCGACCGGGAAAGAAAATCCAGAGCACGGAACAGAGCGATAGGGGATCTGTCTTCTTCAAGAATCACAATGGATTTTGCAAGCAGCTAATTAAGTGCAAGATCTATCCCGCCCCCCCCTCCCCGCACACACCCCCCTTGTTTGCAAAGTGGTGTGAAGTCGGTTGTGTAAATGATTCCACTTTAACTTCCAGCCCCTTTAGATCACTAATAATGCCGTGGTGGTGCTGCTCACACTGCTGCAGTGAGAGTCAGCATTTCCATTATAATTTCCTATTTTCAGGAGTTTTTACAGTGGTCATAAAAATTCAATCCAGGCTCAAACTTGGCATCCCAGGGCTCCTCCCAGGAGTCATTTCTTTTTGTTGTATTTGAAAGAGGAAACCATTTATCTGTTTTTACATTACAAGAGAGCAACAAAAGGAAGCAAAAGCAGGGTTTGGAGAACATTTTTGTATTTTACATTGCTTGCTTTTCCTCAGCTTCACCCTATCTGCCGTAGATGTTAAAGGAGTGCAGTACACAATAATTAATAACACGTGAAAACCCATCAGGTTACAGAGAAGCCAGAGTCCGCAATCAGAACGGGTCATATAAAATACCCTTTATCATTCTAAAACCCTTTGCTTTTTTAAACTGATAATTTGCTAGCAATACATCCAAAATGTAATTTGATGCTGGGGGTCACTTTGGTTTAAAATGAACTGATCATTTTGGAAATCTGAGAAAGTTTACGTATGTGCTCATATTTAAGAAGAATTTCCTAAAAGTACAGATGTTTTCACTGCAGATTTGAGGGGTCTATCCTCCAGCCCCCTTTGTGCAAGTATATGTATAACAGTCGAATAATCTTTGGATTTAGGTGTCCCTAAGTATTCATTTATATGATGGATTGTAATGGCTATATGGTTCCCTTGAAACCATTATATTCTATCAGGTCAAAACCATCTTCTTAAAAAAAGTTCATTTAATACAAGGGTGGCTGGAATGATTTGTGTACATTGCATTCATTCACATACAATTCCCATATCTGCTGGAAATTGAGTAAGGATTTAATGACCCCACAGGAACTGAAGGTTTTGGTGACATGAGCTCAGAATGGGCCTATGAGACAAAGACCAGTGTGAATTGGGATGCTCAAGTGGAATGCCAGCAAAACCTGGACATCACATCATTTTGCTGTGGATTATACCTATGCCACATGTTTTACAGAGAAGTCCTTTCTCTACTGCTATAAAATATACATTTCTACTAGCCTGGAAAATTAGTAGGGGTATTCTCCAACACATTCAGCTCAGGTTTGGCTAGGAAAAAGGATCACAAAGAATGATATCTCACAGAGGTGAAAGAATTATTTCTAGGTGGTAGAAAAAGGCTATGTATGGAATTAGAGGTACATATGTATACATATGTATACCTAGAAAAGGAAATTACCTTTGTATGTATATGTAGACATAGAGAGAGATTAAGACAGATGGGCTTACAGTATGCATGGTAGAATTAGAGGTACAAGTATATTGATTCAAAGAATGTCAGTCATCTTTATCTTTTGAAATTTTTGGAATAACATGTATTTGATAAGGCTTATATTTACTATAGCTAATGATTGAAGGAGGACTCCATAACTTTCAGGGAATGAAGGCAACGTTTGCTTGGTCTGTCAAACACAGGACTGGAATCAGGATTCCACAAGATTTATCTTCCCTTGAAGGATTTCAACACAGTGACATTGGGCTAGTAACCACCAGTGGATCCAGCACTTCCCAAAAGCAAAGGAAATTCATTCTCTGACCTCACTATACCTGTTACTCAGCCCAGACGTGTTACTCTTCCAATTAAACTGTTGTACCTAATTTAGGAGTATTGGCTCCCAGATTCTTCAGATAGTGGAGGTAAATCCAACCCACATTGAGATCCGATTCACATTTCAGAGAAATCTTTTGGGTTTTTGATTGACCTTATGCCAGCACATACACAGAGCCAATGGTCCCTATTTTTGGCATGTCAACTAATTGCCTGAAAGTAAGTGGGATGGGTATAAGTGTTTTCTATCTCTGCATTTTTATCAGGCTTTAACTTCAGTAGTTAATAAAGTACACATCTGCAGCAGTTGATAGATCATACACCTACATGACAAGAATCTTGTTACAACTGAAAAACGAAACCTTTTTTTTGTGCAAGAAGTGGTTGGAAAAGCTTTTCCTAGTACTTACCACAGCAACGCTTCATGACAGCAATTCAGCATCTCCTTTGGGCTTAGCAGGACTGAAGACAGCAATACAAACAGAAGTCCAGGGTTTATGTCCTAACTATTTGGGATCCTGTTCTGGCTTTGTTCTCTGCATAGATCCTGGGATAAGTTCAGTCAATTGCCAATACTCGTATCTCCTCACCCTGATAGACTGGGCACTGGAGCCCAAAGGCACATTCAGTCCACATGCAGTAGCATGAGGGGAGATTTGTCCTGCGTTTGTGCCACAGAACTCCAACCCTTTTCCAGGGCTGTGAGCACTGAGGCATTTCGTTTCCACTCCTTTGAAGCACCAACTGCCATGCCTGTTCGGCAGAGAAAGCAGAGCGAAGAGGTGCTGAAGATTGTGGAGACCCTGTGCAGACCCCCTCTGCAGCCTTGGGCAGGCTCCTGGGGCAGCCCTGCCGGGTCAGATCTGTTGACTCACGACCTACAGCTCAGAAATACACGTGGTATTTTAAATACCCTGTGCCTGGGCCTTGGAAAGCCTTCAAGGGAGGTCAGAGCCTGGCTCAGTAGTCAATGGGGGTCAACTTTAAAAAACAGGTTTGGGATATTCACCATTCCAGTGAATATTTAGGACTGCCGCTATTTCAGCTCCTGTACAGTGACAGGGGAATCCACTACAGGACTAAAGGCGCAGGCACCGAGGTCACCTTCCCTGCTGCACACAAAGGTGTTGTCGATAGCTGGTGACCCCAGCACCACTTCCCCTTCAGCTGGCTGCAGCTAATTCACCAGCGCTGCTGGCAGACGCAATCGCCAACCCTCCCCAGGGGGCAAGGACGTTTTTAATTCAATGACATCAGTCCCCAGTCCTCTAAATCACATCTATGCCCCCTCGCTTCTACAATATGCTGATTGCCAGAGGCCAGTTGATCCCTAGCCGTATACACTGCTAACACAACTGCATGACTTTGAAGCAGTTGTGGGGTTCCAGTTTTCTTCCAGAGAAACCTAGATGAGTTTTTACCATTGACTTCAATGACAGGATTATCTAACAACTGCAGTAGTGTTTCACTGCGGATTCAATTTCTTGGCTTGTACTCAGTGGAAAGGTGTTATTTTAACACAAAGTATTATTGTTACTAATACAGAACTAGTATCTGGCTAAAGTACATAGAAATACTGATCTGGCAAGAATGTTATTATTTAGAACAACCCTAAAATGAGGTTTATTGAGGATAACATATAAGAAATCAGAATTTTAGTTGTATAATCACTCACAACGTCTTTCCTGTTTTTAGCAGCTTCTAAATATATACCAGCGCTATAGAAAAAATGGTATTCCTTTTGTGTTTTTTTTTTTCTTTTTTTTTTTGTGTTAGCTGTCAAAAAGGATATAAATTCCCACTGAAACTACATGGAAATAAAGCTGAGGGATCAGCTAAAAGTCACAAAAGCAAAGGAAGTTAAGAGTCAAGCTGGAAAGACAATTTGCTATCATACACAGCTATGCTGAAGTGTTAGAGATAAAGGTCATCTAACAGGGGGGGCTTTGTGCCATCAGGTGATCCTAACTACCAATATGCTGTAATACCGCGGCCCAAGGGGAAGGTTAAGCACTGACAGAGTTTCAACCCTAACTGAGAACTTCCTGCTATTTGTGGTTTGGGGTCAGAACCTTAAGGTTATTTTGAGATAGGCTTTTGTATGTAAAACTAGGAATAATACAGTCAGGGCATTATTGAACAGACGGGACCACAAAAATCTTTTCTTGAAAGTGCAATTCTGAAGAAAACTCGCCACCTGCTGGCCAGTCCCCTCCCGGGGCTCCGCTCCAACCCCCCTGCGCTCAAGGCATTTTTTTATCCGTTTGCAGCAGCTGAAACTGTCCCCAGTTCACGGTCTCTCTCCAGTTAAAGCATGGATTTGGGGAGCGTCTGGCTTAAAGGAAAATATAATTTTCATCTGGAAATCTCTGTGTGACACTGTTTTGCACTGGCGTTTGAAAATAACGCTCATCAAATATTTCAACATGAATAATAGTCTCCCGAGGCTTAAATGTTTTTGTAAGGGAGAGTTTTGTTAAATGCTATTTTAAAATGTATATATCCTCTTTCTTTCCCTTATGATTATAGCAGGAATCTTTGTGGTTTCTTTTGTGATATTTGTGTTGCCACAGAGTCTTTTATTTGCTGTTACTACTTTTATTTACTGTTACCAAACAGTAACTGGAGATTTTGACATCTCATTAGAAATAGTTCTCATTCCTGTAATGGGAAAGGAAACACCTCTCAATGCTAAAGCTCACCATCTTATGACCTACCTTTTTCATGTAGACACTTTGGTAAGCAACACTAGACTATTTAGTAGACATAACAGAGATTTTTTTTGTCAATTAAGTAAGTCAGGTACATAATGTTGCCTTTTTTTCTTAGTGTCTGCACTACAGTCAGCTAAACTAGATGACAGATCCCATTGATTCCAATCCACTTTGGGTAGACCATCACACAATAACTCAAAACACAAAGTGGACATTCTGCAGAGCTAAAATTTACAATTTCTTGGTGGGGATTGTGAATAGATAAGCCACAGAAAAAAGCTTCACAGCCAGCAGATTCTGCACTCATCAAGGCAGAAGGCAGTGAAGGCTGCGTTCATCCGGACTCAGTGACCAAGTGTCCCATGAAAAGAGGCAGCACTCCTGTGTGAGGCCAGGATGTAGCAAGGTATAGGAATTCATCTGTCCATACAGCCAACAAAGCAGTGAAGGAAAGGAAAACATGGATAGTTCTCCAAAATGGAAGAGAGCGATAGAGAAACAGGAGAGACTATTATAAAACCTTACTTCCAATTTACATTACATTTGAATTTCAGTACAATACATCACAAAACTGACAAAGGTACCGAAGTTCAAAAAAATTTTGCAGGAATAGTGGAAGAATTAAAAAAAAGGATGTATATATCATAAAATGTAAGCATAACACTGAGAAGCCAAAATGGAAATATTATCTAGAAGAGCCAAAAGAATTAAAAGACGTTACTGTGAATTCTTTTAGAAAATAATGGGAAAGTAGTCTAACAAAAAGGCGAACCTCAAAATGACAATCTCTGCTCAGTTTGTGGTAATAAGGATGATCAGAGAACACCAGCAGAATAAACAAATGCAATTGAAGAAACTAAGGAGAGGATGTCACCAGTGTAATGGTGAATGTGAGCACTAAAAACATGCTTCTCTACTCAAGAAAGGACCAAAAGGGGCTATGAATGAAGGTCAACGGCTTCTACCAAACTCATCTATGGTTTTGTTCAAATCACTTGATCAATTCTCTGCTCTGGTATATCCATCTGTAAAAGGTAGGTAAAAACACTCAACCTAACTGCCAGGATTATGTAAAGAAAAATATTAGATATCATATTTCACAGAGGGGAAAATAGCTGCTAGCAGCCTGCATTTTCTTTGACTTGGCCTTGTCTCAGCTACCGTTATATTCTGTCCTGGTTTAGTCACAATGCAATTTTTAAGCAATTTGGGGAGCATTTGTCTGGAACTGTCAGTTTGCCAAAATTACTTCCTCAGTTGTACATGTTTTCACAAAACCTTGCTCACATAAAGCAGCAGTAAGCTGCTAAACTGCTAGCATCTCTTTTGGGGGCAGATTTAGGGCAGGACCAAAGACATGGATTTCTGACTTCAAGCATAAATGAATGAGGGAAAGGAGCTGAGGAAAAACAGAGTTCTCATGTCAAACTGAATATAGTAATCTGTCTTTCGAGCAGGTGGCAGTGGTGCCCAGAGAACAGGGATTGCTGGCACTGCTGGCTGGCTATGATTTTAATGTCCTTCCACATTTGATCAAACAAACTCCAGCAGAGCCCTGAATTCAAGTGTATCAGAATTCAAGTGGATGAGAAGATAGGACACAGAAATCAGTTACTGTGGCACAAGCTAGGTTGTCCTATGTTGACCAGTTGCTCTGCAGCCATTACTTGCACGCATGCTTTAACTTGCTGTATAGAAAAAAAATTAACTTTGATTTCTACCTTTCATGCTTTTACTTGCAGTTTACCCATGTATGCCATGGAGCACAAGGAGAGCAATATGCTGAAGCAGAGCTACAAAACAGCAGAAACAGCAGCTGCTGTAAGCTCATATCCTGGAGGTAACCTATCCATATCTTCATCCCATCTACATTCAAATGCTAGAGAAAGCAAGCCAAGAATAAACAGTAACATAGGCGCTAGGACATTTGTGATTGGTCAAGAAAGCTTTAGATAAATTCTGACAGAATAAGATAGAAGATGTGAGTAAAGGCATCTTGTATCTCATCTGAGTATATCCAAAATTATGCTAGTGACTATCCCAGAAAACTTTCTCTACTCTTTCTGACTCTGATGGAAAACAATTCCTAACTTAACCAGCTGAAGACATTACGTATGTCTTAGAGATAGGGAGCCTCAATATTGAACTTTACCTCTTTGCTAACAGCTGTTCTCTGGTCAGACATTACAACTTCTTCTGGCTAGTTACTACCCTGTGATCATTACCATCCCCTCCCAAAGAAGAAGGGCAAAGCTGGAATCAGGTAATACTGCTTTTCTCACCTGTGGATAGTTATCCAAGAGAGAGGTCTATGCTTACATTTCTTGGTGTTCTTTGGAAGTTGCAGAGGTTGCCTTTTGAATCATGACTCTTAGCATAATCTTTAGGGAAGGAAAATGACTTAAAAGTACAACTAAGACCTATAGTTACAGGAATTAACTAGGGCTAGAAACTGAACTTGAATGGTTTTTCTGAGTCAAGGCAATTTGGTCCTCTGTTCTCTGGGCATCCGGTTTTGTATTGTCTTCTCATTAATTTCTTATGCGCCATTTGTAAAGCTACTGAGAATTATTCTGGGGGTTTGTTTGTTTATTTATCCCTACTAGAAAGCCATTTCAGACTCTAACATCCCACATCTTACATCTCATGGACAGTTTATTATACCCATGTGTTCTCGTGCTAATTTAAACTGTTTCTCTTCCTTGGTATTCCTCTCCCTTGGCTTTTGTATCCTAAGTTAAACAAACCCCGTTCAGAATGATGGATGCTTCATGTCCAGCTTCCCTTTGATGAACCTTCTCTGTATCTGTTTCATTTTGAATTTGTACATAGGTAAATGATACAGATGAGGTCTTAATCGTGGCTTCTACAGCAATTTAAGTGCCAAAGGTACTTGGTACCCAAGACAAAGTATGCAGTGTTTGCATGTACAGTCACACTCATCCATGCAAACAGGCTTGATTTACATACACCATCTGAAATCTAGTCCCCTTTGGGGTAAGACTGTGCTATTCGCAAACCAGACAGTTGTACAGTTTAGCTATTTTTTTCGAAGTCAGTTGACCTAAACAATGTTGTTGGTTACAAATCTGCTTTCTGAACACATACATCCTGTCAGTGCACACCTCAGTACTTGAAGGCTTGCTGTGCACAGGCCAGCTGAGTCTCTCTCCTCTTAACAGAGATCTTCTTGAGGCTCTCATCTCTCTCTGCTTGGCTCAAGGGAGAGGGTCTACTGAGGAAAGAGAGTATGGAAAAGGTTATGATCTTCAAAGATGAGATCCTTATTGTGGCTGACCATACCCAAGCCCCATTTCTTCCATTGAAATCCAGACAGTCCTGTCCACTGTGTTGGGACTGGTCATGTTTCCATCTGGGGGCCATTAGCCTCTTCCAGTAACATCTACCTTGAACAGTGTGAGGCTAATTCAAACCAAGAGGACAACTGCACCTGCTTCCTCTCAGCCAACAGGACAGCTGAGCATCCAGATGTTTGTAGCTGTGGTTGAGTGTAGATATTTTCCATCTACTTCTCACAGGAACTAACAGTATTGCATTCCAGTGACCATACAATCCTGGCTTCCTGTCTTACAGGACTATAGCATCCTTTTCACCTTTTTTGTCATTGTCAAAGATCTTCCCATTGTATTTCTTTTTTCTGCAGCAAAGGGTTTTGTGGTGTTTTGGGGTTTGTTTGGTTTGGGTTTTTTTAATAAAGAATGAATCTGTACTTTTTTGTTCTTACTTGCATTCTTTAGATTTTTAAAGCCAATGTTTAAGTCAACTGTTGCTGGAATTAGCTGTGTTGCTGTTGCGAACTAGTGTATTGCTAAATACAGAGGAGGTGCTGGGGAATAATTGACTGAGTTTAACTTTTCAGATCAGATAAAACTCTTATATGTCACACTTCATGACATTTACTTATGGATTCTTAACTGAAGCACTTCCTAATCTGGCTTTATTTTAAATTATTTGATGGATGACATATTACATTTTTTGTCTGGAATGGATTGCTTGCAAGCCGCTTGCAATGGAGACTGCTTTGTATTTTCACACGTTCATTAACTTTCTGATCATATATTATTGTTCTACTTTGACTCAATACATTGTGTTAGAGCTCAGCATGGGCATGTGAGCTGTAGGCATTTTACAGCACCCCTACATTCCTCAGACTTCTATGAAAATAGAATTTCATTCTCCAAAACATTCTTACAGAATAATATGACAAAAATGAGTAAGAATTTTTAGCTGAATCCTTCTTCTCAGATATTATTTTTGCATCATTTGCACAGCCTGACATTGACTGTCAGGCTGAAGGTTCACTTCAAAGCAATCTTCTGCAATGGAGATTTCCTTCAGTCTCTATGACTTTATAAGGGTAGTCATCATTGAATTGCATTGGATTTAAAATCCATGTGCAATGGTCTCTGCAGATATACAGTGAGCTTTTACCACTCTGATACATGTACAGGGTTTAGTATGGTCCAAAAAAACGGACAAAAGATTATATTTTTTTAAGTTTCTATTTGCTTGGTTGTTTATTTTTAACTTGAGTTACCAAGAGACTGATCACTGGTAATCACTAGCAATTGTAACTGAAATAATTCTGTTTTCTGAGAAGGAAGGGTGAAAAACAACAGGGAAGAGTATGGTTTTATTCAGTTCTAGAAATCCGTCGTGTAGAAGTTTGCCTCTGGAGTAGCCTGCCTTGGGATCAGTGGGAAGAAGCAGGCAATTGCAGAGTTATTAATCTAACCTGTTTTAGACCCTATTCCTTTAGCATCTGCTGCACACGAATACACTCCTGCTATATTTGGCACACAATCACTTTCTCATATTGCTTGTGGCCTTCAGGATACAAGGTGGTAAAAAAGATAGCCCTATCCTCCCCTCAGTCAATCTATGTTTTCTCTGTTGATGCTTCCAGCAAGCCTTGCCAAGTAATACCAGTGGGTAGGGTGTAGCCTTTGCAATGCACAGTCCTGTCTGGTAAGACTTGGCCTGAACCCACCAAATCTGCTGATTTTATGTTTGGTTAAGTGAAGGTGACATTACGACTCGATGACTTCTGTTAACCATATTTTTCCAAATAACACTTGAACATGCTTGAGCCTTTTAAGTTTTATTAAAGATTAATCATTTGAAGGGGTTTTCTTTTTGGCAAGAATCACCACCATCATTCATTCATCATGAAAACAGAACTAATCAGTATAAGGGCAGAACGTGCAGAGTTCATCCTTGAAAGGGGTATGTGTTAGGGATGGGAGGACAATGGCTCTGGCTAACCTTTACCAGCTCTCATAGCCAAGAAGAAAAGATGTCCAAGTCCGATTTCCTTCCTGTGCCATCTGTTCATTGATTATACAGTTGCCTTTTAAGCAGGTACAGATTTCACCGAGGGATGGAATTAGAGGCTCTCTTGATATGAGATATTAAGCCCTGCCTCCTAATACCTGCTGTAGGATTAGGTGTTTCTCACATTACCAAAGCAGTGGAAACATGAGTTTTGCCACCACCACATCACAAGGAAGGAAACAAGGGGTCAGAGGGAGGGCAAATCTCTTGCTGTGTTCATGGCAGGTGGGACCAGCCTGAATGGAGAGACTGGTTGTATCCATGGCTGAGGTTTGGAGCTGAGCCGTGGGCTACACTTACTTTCACTAGCCCTGCATTGAGTGTACATATCTCCCAGCATATGAGTCACCATCCTGGTACCATGCCATTCACTTAGGGGCTATGTTTAGTCCCCTTTAAGGTCAAAGGATAATATTTCTTACAAGTGTTAGAAAAAAGGACCAAAAGGAGGGATTTCCACAGTTCTCAGGGAAAGGTCGTAACACATGTTTTCATGACCAAGCACCATTTGCAGATGCACAGAGATAAACTTGGGTGTTTGCATGTGTGTGTGTGCGCACGTGCATGTATGTGTGTGTGCACAAAAGAATAACACACATTGCCTTCTTTCATTGGCAGCCTAATACTTGGGGTACTTTCACACAGGGTGGGAGCAAAAGGTTCAAACTTCTTCAGGGTGGGGTGGGTCTGAAGCAGTGTCCCAGCCACAAGCAATATAATAGATGACGTTTGTCTAGTTCCCATCTCTTTTTTAAGAAAAGTGGTTGTGCATTGAGCATAAGTACACTCAGATTATCTCCCCTTTCAGGTCCTAAACATTATTTCTATAGGTCAACAGTGCTCAGGCTGGACTCAACACTCAGTTGTCCTATTTAGGATACTGTGTATATCTTGGTTACCTACAGAAGCACTCCAAAGTAAAAAAATTGATTTTACATGTTTCTGGGCATTAATAGAGCTGGAATCATTCTCTGAAACCCAGAATCTTTAGCCGGGACTTAAGCAGACACAGTCAGTCTGAGTCTCAGTCTTGCTGCAGGAACAAGAAGGAAAAGCTTTTCCGTCCTCAGTTCTAGGGCTGTTCAGGCTTCTGTTAGTTTTGTTCTTTGTTCTGCTCCTTTTGCTCTTTGCACTGACACACTCACTATCCCACAATAGCTATTTTGTTTCCTACCTTTTGCCTTCAGTGGGCTATCTTTGGCAGATGGTTTCTGCTAAGGCAGTGAAGAAACTATGGACATGCTGAGGAAACTGTCTGTGATGGGAGCAGAATCAAAGGCAATTAAAGGGGGAGTTTGTGCAGAGATTCCATAGCCAAGTTTTACAGTAAAAGTCTTTACAAGGTGAATTCTCTCCATCAGGCAGGGGAGTAGCTCCTCACACAACTGTGCATGTGCTAAAGAGAAAAGGGGTTTTGTGTGTTTTAGGCTGTTTGGACAGAAATTAGCACACCCACCAGGGCTGAGGGGTGTGGAGACAAATTGTGATCCTTTTCTCTTGTGGCCTGGTTGGACAGGACCTGGAATAGAGAGTGGCCCATACACATATATTGTATCATGGCTGAGGAGTGTATAAACACAGCATAGCCAAAATCTGTGATCTAAGAAGACAGGTTCAGTGAAAAGCTCTTCACCTGCCAGCACTAAAGTTTATAGGTTTCTTTTTCTTGGGTCAGCGGCTTTATTAAGACCTGAAATACTGCAGGGTGGGTATTCTTTAACGTACTTCCAGCTGCTGGGGATATGCTTATTTGCAACATACAGATTTCCAGTAAGAGGGGAAATTCAAAGAGAAACTAGGAGGAAAAAAAGTGATGAATAATCCAGAAAAACAGTTAGGTGTCTAACTGCCACTTTAGACACCTAAATCCAGCTGTAACTCCAAGGCGCCTGCTTGGATGAATCCTGGAGACATCCAGGTTTTTGTCAGTAAAATATGTCCGTGTTTGAATACATACAATGTCAGTAAAATGTGTCTTCTGCACACTTACACAGCTCCCAGCCATTCTTTAATAAATATTTTTTGGAGGAGGGTCTAGAGCCCATCTTTTTCAAGTTAATATACAGGCTACAACCCAAACCAGAACTTTTAATCAAGCAAGCTAGAGAGAGAGCCTCAGCCCACATTCACCTACAGAGCAAAGGTGCCTCCTCCCTGGAGTGAAATACTTTGATTCAGATTCCTGTTGTAAATCAGGAAGAGGAGGATATATGGGGCTCTCGTACATCAAATGACTGGTTTAATCTCTGACCTGCTGATCATAATAGCACTGGGTTATTCCTTGTGAGAAAGGCACAATCTGGGCTAGGCACATAACTTCAGGTGAGCGTTCAGTCATAAAGCCAGAGGTTGACTTAAACTACAGATGGCGTAGGGCAGCAGCTGAAGGCTGGAAACTGATAAGACCCCAGTGTTCACTCTACCTACTTTGTATATGGCAGAGCCCAGCCATCAGGGCTTTTCTTTTCACTCTCTTTTGTGTCCATTTCCCTTTATCCCCTTCCTCAGCAGGGCAGCCCATTCTTGTCTTTGAAATGACAACTCTCATTTGGAGCAAGCTTCTGAGAAGTCTCAGATTGGTGTTGTGGTATGGAGGGCGGCTATAACACCCCAATAGGATGGAAGGAGAAACCAACCTCTTCTTAGATTTTTGTTTTCCTTTAAAATTTTTTCCATTAGTCCAGGCAATTATACAGAGAAGGCAGTGTTTTCTTAGTCACTTACTTATGTATAGGGTCACTGGGTATTTTTTTCTGGGGCTAAGGGTTCCACAGAAAGGCAAATTACTTATGGTTAAGGTGGTACAGTGCTTGATATCCAACATTAAGTAGAAGAAATACCACTTAGGAAATATCAAAAACTAAGTAATAACAAAACCCATCAGTACTGAGACACAGGACCCATGGAGGATCAATGCATTTGCCTTTATGACATATCCTTTATTATCTTAGCTCAGCAGCTGAGGAAAACACTTAAAAGCTGTAAGGCATAAGGAATCTAAAGCATCAAACTCTATGTGCAAGGCACTAAATTAATTGTAAACATGTACATGAATTTGGCACTGAAGGAAGTCCAAATCATATTCAGATTCCTTTAAAAGCCAGACTGTGATATTTGAAAAATTTCTTCCAGACGCCTGTCTATCTTCCCAGCTGTTCACTAGCAGTATTTTATACTGTTTTTTTGAAGGATATGTGTCATATACTAATTCTTCTCTGAGTAAAATCAAGTTGAATTAAAGTTGTTTAGACAAGGTGGAAAAATTGGACAAAAAATTAACTAAGCACTTCCTATACAAACAGCATCCTCAGTGCTGGACCACAGTACTGATGTTTGCTGTTTGCCCTATCTTAATTCTCCAGAGTCTTAGATTTCCCTGGTGTTATCTCCTCTTCTGCTAACACAAGTAAGGTTCACTGACTTAATTTGTTGAAAGAAGTCTTTCTTGGCCTTAAGGCTCTGCCCATTTAGAAAATGTTAAGCAGGGGGGCAGTTATGACTAAACTCACTAGACAAAAGCATATATATAAGGATATATAAAGCTTCTTTCTTGTTTCTCTTGCTGTAGGCTCCTCAACCTCTTTAGAGTTTTTCTCAAAACGCTCAAACAAACAAGAAGCCACATTCTTTGTTGACTCCTTCTGTGACATTTTTGGCTTTAACCTTTCTGTCTCTTAGTTTCCTCTGCTGTAAAACAAAGGTAATAAAGTTTAGGGTTTTTTTTCCTAAGATTATTTTGAGGTCTATAGGAATTCTCAGAACAATTCTAGTTCCCCCGAGCTACAAATATTTTGGCTAAAGGGGATGTGTGATTTTCAGAGGTGCTTACTCAACAATTTTGACATCTTGGACTCCTGTGAGGTGTGTCATGTTAAGCACCACAACATGGACACGCATTGACATGCAGAACTTGTAAAAATTGCTGCTTTTTCCATTCTTGCTGGGTGTTTGAGAAGAAGATGTATCCAAATCAAGAAAAAGTAGCAATCTTCTCCTGTATAAGAGAGAAATGTATACTTCTGTAGTAATGAAAATCTTCTACTCTTCTGATACAGAAGATTCATTTTTTAATTAACAAATTCTCTGCAAAAAAAAAAAATTACCCTTGCATACACTAACCATTACTCCCTTCCCTTCACAATACATAAATTACATGTGCTGCCAGTAATGCTCCAGCAAAGCTCTCTTTGGTAAGGTATCATTTTAACTGAATACACCCTTTGAGGGAGAAACCTCCATTAATAAGCAACAAGTAAGAATCACCCGTAGAGGAAATGGTTAAAAGAGGCAGAAGTGCTGTAAGACAGAATCAGAGAACACACATAATCCCAGCTTGATGCAATTACTCTAACATGAATTTAAAATAAAATTAAAGTTAACAGTTTAAACTGATGTTTGAGGGGTTTTAAAAAGATTTAGTTTCCCTTGGAACCACTATGTTATTTGAGCCACTGTAATCTCAGAGTGCAGTGCTCATAACTTCTCTCAAGCACTGTTACTACTAGATTATGCCCACAGGTTAAGTTACAAATGTCTAAAAACCTTAAAATTATTAAACCTAGATTAAAGTGTTCAGAGAATATGGTGTTATTTTAGTCTCCTGCCATATCCTACATTTACTATAAAACTGTTATATTGGCATTCTAATAAAATGTCATAAAGCAAGTATGTAAGGAGGTGTTTTGGGTTTGTTGCAGTTCGATGGAAGCCAAGTTAACATGGCAACCAAAATGTGTAACAGAAACACTTAACTGTTTTTCATAAACTGCAAACCTTGTAAGAGCCTAAGAGAACGTTGACTACTGGGCAGCGCATTACTGAAGATTGCTGCCATATATTCTTGATGCTTCATCTTAGATCATTTCTACATAACTCAAAAACTAATTATCTGAAGTGAATAACCGACTTTCTTTCAGTCACACTCTTACCCACTAAAGCTCACAGGTGTCCCTTCGACTCCAGCAGCCACATTTAAAGAGGAAGGAACAATTTGTTCCTTGAACCTTGGGAACAAAGTTATTATACCCTGATATTCAGAAAGTGTAGAGCCAGAAGGGACCTACGAGATCCTCTGGCCTGTCTTGTTTTTCTTAAGATTCCCCACACCTTGAAGAATACTTTATCCTGATGCCTACACAGGGATATACAACATTAACAGAGTCCATAATGTCTGTAATGCCTCATCTGCTGAATATGCTCCCATTATTTTTCCTATCTGTAATGCACTTGTTCTTTGTTCTGGTATACAGATGTTTCAGAGTTCTTTATTTAACTCAATAAAAAAAAAGAGTCTCATTGTTAGACCTCAGTTGTTGTTCACAAAAATAGAAACGTTCAATAATGTCTGGACTATAGCTTAAAATGTTACCTCCTGGCATATTCATGGTGAGGATAGACAGAGTCCACCTTGATGAGCAGGTCATCTCAACGTTCCCATTGGAGACACCCGAATCAACACTCTATTCTTGCTATCCACGAATAAACAGGCTCAGTTCTGAGAGAAAGAAAATTACTTGATATAGTTCCTTTCACCTAATGAACTCCAGATGAATCCTTAAAAAATGTTTAGTGGTTACCTGTGATAAGGCTGTTCTTCTCAGTAGCAAAACCTCCACTGACAGTATGGGTAGCTAAATGAGTATATTCACAAAGAGTACAGCAATATAGGGTAGGAAACTGTATAGAGGTATGAAGGAAGAGTAGGGGAGGAAGAGACCTTTGTGAAAAAGAAATGCTAACACTTACATTTATTCATCTCAGCTGATTGGAGAGGAAAATGCAAGAAGCTACTCTACTTCAAGAGTCAGTGTGGTCATTTACAGACCAATCAAAAGTACATATATTAAAAAAAAAAAAGACATACATCTGACCAGAGAATCAGGCAATACCCTTTGCACTGGTCAGTGAGGTTTGGGCAGTCTGGAGGAAAAAGTGCTAAAAACATTGCACGAGGGTTGACAACTCAGTGATGCAGAACAGAAAATCTTGAGGAATAGAAGGAGGCCTAGTATTTCCAAATAATAATAGTAATAATAATAATTAATTTAAGAGAATAGTTAATTAAAAAGATTGAAAAATGGAGATGAGGACTGGCCACAATTTTCACTCAGCCAATATGAATTTAAGAAAAGAGTTTCTGCTGAAAAAGCATTTAGCAGAACATTAAAAAATATTTTAAATTTTTTCTTAGTGCATATCCACCTCCCCAAAATACCCAAACCCTATATGTTTCATTTTGAGACAATATTTGGAATTCAACAAACTTTAATTTTTGATTGAGGATACAGATCTTTCAAAGATAAAAAGAAAGGCATCTTTGGTTTGAATAGGATGGTGAGTAATCAGTTATCTACTGTGGCTTGACAGCTTTCATTTCTGATGAAAGCCAGGATGAAAAAACAAAACTTTTAAACTAAAACACCTGAAAAGCAATTGTTGACACAATGTCAGTTACAACTACAGATCTCAGCAGCACAAATGAAACTGAGGAGGTGAATATAGGCAAATGACTTCAAACTGCCCATTAATCACTACCTCATTTGAGCAGACTTGTTCTTACTATGGGTGTACAGCTCCTGCTCCCTTACTGCCTCTCTGTCTGATGATAGCTGAACTTTGCCTGTGCTCAGAAACCTTAAGTGATGCTATAGCAAGGAAGGTGCAATTGTTGTGTAAAGGCAAAGACAAGACTGAAGCTAAGTACCATGTTTTGTTCAGAGTTTTTAAAATCTGAATGAGTTACATTCCAATTATTTGCAGCACAAAGCAGAAAAAAATGTATTAAACCAGCATCTGCAAGCCAATCACATCACCAAAATAGAAGTAGCCATAACAATACTGCTAGAGGAAACCCATTATAAAGGCAAGGGAGGGGCTTCTTCCTGTCAAATCTATGGTATTTGTTTCCAATCAGGCAGTGGTGAGGATCATTTGGAGTCCCATCTGTGCCTCACATAGCCTTACGGAAATGGAATGTGAAGTGTGCCATTAAAGCTTATAAGTCCTTAACAGAGAACTCAAGTTTGCTAGCACTGATGGGCCTGGTACATCCTTTGGATCATTAATGGTTAAAGTGCATTACATGTGAATGTCCTGTTTGGCTAGCTCAGAGACATCACCGTTTCTGTTGGTACAGCTGGCAGAACTTGTAAGTCTCCTTATTGTCAAAATACCTCCATTTCATGAGCCATGAACCTCTCTGATATACCTGCTGGAACTCACCATGAGATAAGTGATGATGCTTGAAAAGTCTTTCAGCACAAGAGCTCATCATTCCCAAGCGGGAAACAGTTATGGGTCAAAGTAATTCCAACGTTTTGCTAGCTCAAATGATAGACAGCATAAGTGCCATAGTGGGAAACAGCAATGGTTCATGACATGTTGAACATTACAGTTGGGAGTACTTACAAATTCTGGTAGTATGAATGGTGGAGGCAGGTGAGAAAAGGACCTTTAATGCAAATAAAAGCGTTACTGTCAGAGTTTGATTTTAAAATTCGATTAAATGTTGATTTAACAACTGAAAACAGTTGCTGAATTTTCTATAAACCTCACAAAAAATACTGATCAGTTTGGCATAAATCAGGAAAGAAAATTATTCTATCAAACAGGACAAATGTTAACATATCAGAAGTTTTTCTGCCTGCTGCAGGATGGAGTCAGACTCTTCAATGTTTATGTAATTAAGATAATTTTTCATCAGTTTCTGGTAGAATAAAATTTCCTATGTGAATCACATGGAGCATGGATTTCCCCATATCCTTCAGGCTCATCATGAGAGAGCTATTTACTTCAGATTAATTGTTAGGTTCCTAAGCATAAGAAATTCATAAAATCATAGAATCATAGAGTCATTTAGGTTGGAAAAGACCTTCAAGATCATCAAGTCCAACCATCAACCATGCCCACTAAACCATGTCCTGAAGTACCCCGTCTACTCGCTTTTTGAATATTTCCAGGGATGGTGACTCAACCACTTCCCTGGGCAGCCTTTTCCAGTGTCTGACAACCTTCTCAGTAAAAAAATTTTTCCTAATATCTAACTTAAATCTCCCTTGCCTCAACTTGAGGCCATTTCCTCTTGTCCGATCTCCAGCCACCTGACAGAAGAGAGCAGCACTCACCTCCCTACAACCCCCTTCAGGTAGTTGTAGGGAGCGATAAGGTCTCCCCTCAGCCTCCTCTTCTCTAGACTAAACAGCCCCAGCTCCCTCAGCCGCTCCTCATAAGACTTGTGCTCCAGGCCCCTCACCAGCTTCGTTGTCCTTCTCTGGACACGCTCCAGCAACTCCATGTCTTTCCTGTAGTGAGAGGCCCAAAACTGAACACAGGACTCAAGGTGCAGCCTCACTAGTGCTGATTACAGGGGAAAAATCACCTCCCTGCTCCTGCTGGCCACACTATTTCTGATACAGGCCAGGATGCCGTTGGCCTTCTTGGCCACCTGGGCACACTGCTGGCTCATATTCAGCTGCTGTCAACCAGCACCCCCAGGTCTTTCTCCACCGGGCAGCTTTCCAGCCACTCTTCCCCAAGCCTGTAACACTGCATGGGGTTGCTGTGACCCAAGTGCAGGACCAGGCACTTGGCCTTGTTGAACTTCATATGATTGGCCTCAGCCCATCGATCCAGCCTGTCCAGATCCCTCTGTAGAGCCTCCCTACCCTCGAGCAGATCGACCCTGCCTCCCAACTTGGTGTCGTCTGCAAACTTGCTGAGGGTGCACTCAATCCCCTCATCCAAATCATTGATAAAGATATTAAACAGAACAGGGCCCAACACCGAGCCCTGGGGAACACCACTTATGACCAGCTGCCAACTGGATTTCACCCCATTCACCACAACCTTCTGGGCTCGTCCATCCAGCCAGTTTTTCACCCAGCAAAGAGTGCACTTATCCAAGCCATGAGACGCCAGTTTCTCAAGGAGTATGCCATGAGAGACAGTGTCAAAGGCCTTGCTGAAGTCAAGGAAGATAATATCCACAGCCTTTCCCTCATCCACTAGGCGGGTCACCTGGTCATAGAAGAAGATCAGGTTGGTCAAGCAGGACCTGCCTTTCGTAAACTCATGCTGACTGGGCCTGATCCCCTTCTTATCCCGGACTTGCCATGTGAGTGCTCTCAAGACAAACTGTTCCATAATCTTCCCCAGTACCAAGGTCAGGCTGACAGGCCTGTAGTTCCCTGGATCCTCCCTCCGACCCTTCTTGTAAATGGGCGTCACATTGGCAAGCCTCCAGTTCTCTGCGACCTCCCCTGTTGACCAGCATTGCTGATAGATGACAGAGAGTGGCTTGGCAAGGACCTCTGCCAGTTCCCCAAGTACTCTTGGATGGATCCCATCAGGTCCCATAGATTTGTGAGTGTCCAGATGGCATAGTAGGTCACTAACTATTTCCTTCTGGATTAAGCAGGGTATGTTCTGTCTTCATCCTTACCTTCCAGCTCAAGGGGTGGAGTACCCTTAGGATAACTGGACTCACTATTAAAGACTGAGGCAAAGAGGTCATTAAGTACCTCAGCCTTTTCCTCATCTCTGGTTGCTACGTTCCCTTTTGTATCCATTAAAGGATAGATATTCTCCTTGGGATTCTTTTTACTGCTAAAATATTCGTAAAAACATTTTTTGTTGTCCCTTACAATAGTGGCCAGATTTAGTTCTAGCTGAGCTTTTGCCTTTCTAATTTTCTCTCTGTATGATCTAACAAGATCCCTGTACTCCTCCCAAGTTGCCTGCCCTTTCCTCCAGAGATGATAAACTCTCTTTTTTTCCTTGGCTTCTAGCAAAAGCTCCCCATTCAGCGAGGCTGGTCGTTTTCCTCGGTGGTTCAACTTGCAGCACATGGGAATAGCCTGGTCCTGAGCCATTAAGATTTCCTTAATATGAAAAAACTTTCAAAGAACGTTTCTTGAAAATGGCTATGTTTATGGACACCGGTTTTCATTTTGATAAATCAGCATTTTCCAGCAGAACAAACATAGCAAGGTGGAAAATTCTTAGTCTGCTCTCATAAGGATGCTTTTGATCTTTGACATTACTCAAGATTAGGAGATTTTCTTCATGAAGGTGGGACACTGAAAAAAAATTGCAGAATATTTAGAAGTATATAATGAGTTTTCTTTATGCAGAGAAGGTGTGAAACACATTGGTAGTATCTATTATTCTTAATGAGCCTAATATTAGGTATTGTCTTTGGAAAAGTTTAACTGGATCAAAGGGTGCTGATAAAGGTCATTAATTCCACAATCTAGTTAATTTCCCCAGAAAACTCTGTCTTCTCCCCAGAATAACTCTGCTGTTCTTGGACCTGAAGACTGAGACTATAAACCAGCCTTCACCCCAGTGTGCAAACAACTTTTGATGCAGTAATATGGCTTCAGTCACATTTTGCAGTAACAGAAATGTACTTCAGCTAAATGCGATTATAGAATCATACAGCTCAAAGACAGTTCAGGTAGCCATCTAATGCACACCTCTGCCCAAAGCAGTCATCTATATCTATGGTACTTGCTAAGATCTCCAGTAATGGAAACTTCACAACTTTCTTTGGGTAAGAAATGCCAAGACAGTTAATTTTTTCCTTCCATTAACACAAGACTGTAAACATTGTCATATTTATTGTCTAATGTATGAAAAAACAGATGCATCCTATTTTTTTGTGACCTGCATTTTATTGGAAGGACCAATATAGATCATGTTCCAAGTCTGGAACTTTGGAGGCAAGTTTTTATTTACTGTCTCAGCCTCCCCTTTTCAATATGACTTTGGGTATCTCTATCTCTGCAGGGTTTTATTTCCTCAGAAATATAATGAAAGTAGTACCTCCTTGCTCCATCAGGAAGTGTAAGAAGGAGAAACATCTTCAAGGAGATTGACCCATTGTTGACAAATTTCCAGTAAATTCACAGGACCTCTCTTGTAAACTCAATCTTCCCATTGCTCATCAGGCCAGGGCAGTGCCAGGAATATCGACCTTTGAGATTCTTTATTATTTGGGAACTTGGTTGTCTGGTCATACAGGAGGCTGTTTTAGGCCAATGACTTCAAGATTTCCTGGTTAATTCCATACAAGTAAACTAAACTCATGAGGACTTGAACACAAGCATTTTCCCGTGACCATACACACAGCTTAACTGCTGGCACGATCGCTGGCCTGGTTCTGGCTCACACTCACGAGCGCTCTCCCATGCAGTGCCCAGGCACATTGTGAGGAATTTCATCGGCCAGAAGCTGCTCTCAACAGCATGCATGAGACCAGTCAGTTTGCAGAATTCAGACTCCCAGATGTGAACTTTACCAGGACACTTAAATGCTGGAGAACAGGTACTGTGCCATTTTATTTACTAGTAGGGATGTAGTCACAGGTCTGAAGGCCAGGGATAATCCAACCTGACTCAGACTGAGGGACACCAGAAAATTAACCGAGAAAAATGTCTGGTTGCCATAGCATGTTAATCTCTTCCGGCAGTTCTTTAAGTTCAGTACTACCTGTGTAGCCGGTCAGGAGAGACGGGTGCCTCAGAGAGGGATGCCGAACACACCATGTGAACTGTAGCTGGATTAGCAGCTGTTAACATCAGGTTTAACTTAGATTACCAAATCACATTTCTAAGGTTAAGCAATGTAAATAGCAACCGTAGTTAGATAAGGGGAAAATCAGAACATAGCAATAGGCTTCAGCATGAGTGTTTCTAGCCTTGGTTTGGACCCAGACTGGCATGTTAGTTTTAAATTCTTCCATGAACAGAGACATTTCATAATAGATAAACTTATTACAATGTGGACGCACTGCAGAGGGCCTTCCACGTAGAAGTCCTGCCAGCACCCTTATTATACCTGAGTGATACCAACTCAGATTTCTCCCCTTATATCAACTTTTAAAGCACTGCTTCATGGGGAAAGAAAGCCAGTCTCTCAGGTAACCAACTCCCAAACCACTTAGGTCTTTATAGGTTAAAACCAACACCTTGAACTCAGCCCAGAAATTTATTGGCAGCCATTGCAGGTTTTGGAGACTGTTTTTTTTTATGTCCTCTCTGCATGATGCTCCACTTAATAAACAGGTGGTTGAATTGTGCACACTAGATTCGGTTGCCAAATGGCCTCAAGATGTAGCCTCACACGGAGTGCATTAGAGTAATCTAACCTTGTGGTAAGAAAAGTATGGATAACTTGAGCAGGGACCACATGTGACAGGAAAGGTTGTGCTCTTCTTGCCAAACACAGCAGGAAGAAAAAAAAACATCTTGGCTGGCTGTGTTTGCTACCACAGCACCGACAAGCTGCCCAAGATCTTCTATGTGCTCCAGGACCTGAATGCTCAATGGGAAGCTGGACCTAAGTTCTGAAATAACCCGCTTGGATTCTCCAGTGTTCTGGAGCAGGAGGCTGGAAATTATGTGACAGATTCACTTAAATTGAATAATGGAAGTTTTCATGACTAAATGTAAAATGAACAATGTAGCCTGTAATATAGTCCTTGTGTTATTTATTCTGATACTAAATGTAATTTTATGCTGTTCCTACAATTTCCATGTGGAATGTGCTTACTATTTTGAATTCATAAGAGCACAAGTTCATCACTGAAGTGGGAACATGAGGTCTGGGAGAATGCGTGTGGGCTGCTGAGGATCAGGAGAAGGGTGGTATGAAGTGTGGCATTACAGCACTAACAGGCCATTCCTGCTAAATCAGTCAGCAATGAAATAGTTAAAAATGCAGACATCTTAACTGTCACTTGTATTCCCCAGAAAAGTCGAAGTGAAGGGATTATGTCGGAAATCAACATTTCATTGTACATTTCTTAAACATTTTCTCCACTACCTGAAAGTTGAAATCAATACCTTAACACAATAACAAAGATCTAGGGTGGTGGGAGAAATTCAAATTCTCCAGCAAACAATCTTAGCTAAAGAATCATGAGATGTCTAAATCCTAGATTATCATAAAGCTGTGAATCTGTTGTTTGTCAGTATTAAAGAATGGTAAAAACCTGAAATCAGTGTCATCCTCATTTCACTTTGTCCAACTCTGACAGTTTCTTGCAAATTCTACTTCATCCCATTCTCATGTACGCATCATCTTCTAATAGTAGCTTCCACTGGATTCTGGCCATTTTAATTGAATAAGGATGCAAAAATAAATAAATTTCCACCAAACACAAATTTAAACTGTCTCAACCATTGTGTTATGGTTGCAACTTTTTTAGCTTGGGTCAGTTTTTTCAGGTTGTATCAGTCTTCAGGAGTACAAGCAGTTGTTCAAACCCTTACTAAAAAAAAGAGCTTCCTCATTCCCAGATCAGAGGTAATATTTGCTAAAGTATCTACACAATGTAGGAACATACATTTTGTTTATGTGTTTTAAGTATCCTGGTGTCTATGCCCTATTGTCTTTACTGCTGTGTTTAGTATAGTGTTACTCTAGAAAATAGGCATGCGAAATATAGCCTCTACTCTGTTTTAATCAAAGTACACTGAAAAAGAAGGCTATTGTAAAAACAATCTTATAAAGTACTAATAAGTTACTGATACTGTCAATTAACTGATTTTAGCCACAAGGAAAATGAAGAGTGGCTGATGCAGAGGTCTCTGTTTGCCCAAGAAACTATTTAGCCGAGGAACCTGTATAGGTGTTACTGCTGCATTTCCTCCACTCCTCCTGAGAAAGCTCCTCCTTTGAAAGAAAGCTATTTTTGGACTGCTGAAGGACTGTTCAACTTCTGTACCCGATCTTGGTGTGGATGGGGGCTGACATTGCCATCAAGGGGGCTAACTGCAGGGTGCTTTGATAAACTCAGTTTATTCTTTTATTGCTTTAAGCATTGTAGTGAAAACAGGATTTGCATGTCATTTTTATTATAATTTGGTTTCCTGTTCAGGCTAAAATAGCTTTTGAAACTGCAGTTTATCCACTCGTGAACTAGAACAATGTCTTGTAAAACTGTGCTGGGTTTATGCTAGTTTCCCTTATTTGAAACATATGCAGAAGCTTATGGTTGTGATCTAGGATTAATACTGTTATAGGCTGGGTTAAATCTAGTTGGAACTGCTGGGTGTGACCGTCACTCTTCATTTAAGATTGTAGAAACAGGCTCATTTATGATGTGATAGCAGTATTCAAACTGAAACAAAGGCACACCCAAGACCACTAAGGAATTTGAACTATCTTGGAGGAAGGCTTTGCTGGCTATTTTTGAGAAGGGTATGTGTGTACGTGTATCTCTATGTCACGGAGAGAGAGAAACAATCAAACTGCAGAGAAGCTCACATTGTGAAGACTTTCATGGCAAAGCTAGGGTGAAAGATACCTTTCAATTTCTCTCCTGTCCTATCTGCTTGCTCCCCACCATGCACCCCTCCACTCCTCTGGTCTTGATTAGCTATCCCCTTTTGCTATTGAAGCTATTTTTGTGGCTGTGTTCTCAGGCATATCCGTATGCTAGTTTATTTTAAAGAAAAATAGTATTTCTTTATCTCCCCCCCCCGTTGCCCCCCAAAAACCAAATAATTTCCCTGGTTGCGAGCATTGCCATAGAAACAGTGGCACTGGCACAAGGGGAATTTGCACCGGAGCAGAAAGGAGGCAAAGGACTGGATGAGCTGCTGCAATCAGGAAGGGTTAGGTTGAAAACCTTAGCCTAAAGGAATCATAAATAGATTCAACTAGATACAACTTTGGGGTAAAGCCTACCTTGATTTGAAAAGACTAAGGAGCTACACTGGATGATTCAGTCCTTCAGCTGCCCTGGTAGCTTAGAGAAGCACCCAGAAGAAGAAACCCCTGCATATCGTCCATTCCTGAAGGCAGCTGAGTCTGGTTTGTTCACACCTTCTATTATATCCTGCTTCCAGTGCACCTGGCTTCCTTCTGCTTTCTCTTCCTACATTGGTGCCTTCCATACCCAACACATCAGAAGGCCTTTCCATTCCATTTTCCTCCTTGCCTGCACCAGCTTGGAGCTAGAAACCTTTGCCCTCCCTAAGGACCTATACCCCATGTGTGTCCCTCTCTGAATAAGACAGTATAAAAAGGTCCTGGAAATCCTGCAAGGTGGTCTACAGACAGCTTTGGAGGTCTGCTCACTGACTCTTCTCTGAAAGTGTCATGCAGATGAGAGTGTGGACTCTTTCCCTGACTTCCCTTTGGTGTTCAGAAAAGACGGATTTCATAGAGTCTTTACAAGAACTCAGAGTTGCATAAAAAAATACTGAACTGTCAAAAGTATCTTACACTAACTAGTGGCTTTTCATTCAACTAACAACGGGTAAAATTTACACCTCACAGGTAATTCCAAATGTTAATTCACCTCTGCTGTTGGTAAGCACTAGGAGGACCTATGGAGAGTTCCCATTAGGAACCAGGAGAAAACTTGTTGACAGAGGAGGTCATCTTTGCTCTAAGCTGTGTTGGTTACCCTAAATTTGCTATTGCACTATTCACAAGACCCCTGTGTGCTTACTGGCAGGTTTACATTACAGAGCAGACTTGTTTCAGATGATCGTCCTTTTAGGCATCTGTCATTCTGGCTTTGCATTGTCTGCAAACATTCTGGAGCAAAATGCTGTCCCAAATAAGTATGCATAGCTACAGCCAACTTCAAAACTGGGCATGCATCCATATCGTGGGGCAAATGATTGGGAATATGTCTCAGAAAATAACATTAATAGAGTAGAACTATTACTTTTAGACATTACAGTGTGAGATGATATGGTATGATTAGCTACATTGACTCAACAAATATACAATAAATCTTCCTCAAATTATTTTTATTTCAACTAGAAAAATGCTTTCCAGGGACAGAGGAAACAAAAGCCAAATCTTGTAAGTCATTTCAGTGATCAATTAACTCACAAAAGGCTAAAATTTCCACTTTGTTTCAAGGCTGAATTTGACTGTATTTATTTTCAGTCACCAGTTCTGGTAAGTTGAAGAGCCTGTGCTATTAAGTGTCCATTCATCCATTCACATCAAACCTGATCTTTGTCAATGATCTTGTTCATAGACATTGTAGATAGAGTGGGGTCTCCAAGTCTTAACTGTAAAATATCTTTCGCCATCCTATAATTTCAAGTCCAAGTTCTTTCTATCTCCACAATATGCTACAGGACTTAAGGTCCAACTCAGAGCACAGCATCCAGTTAGTGGTTCCCATCAGTGGTTCCCATCACCACATCCAGAGATAACGTAATGTCCTCTAGCTTCCTCCAGCTTCCTCTCCTCATATATATAAGAACTGTATTACCCTTTTTGTTTCAGTGCTATATTGGGAATTTGAGCTCAGCTGTTTATCCTTTACAACTCACAAGCCATTCGCAGATGTACTTCTTCCCTAGTCTGTAAACACCCTTTGCTTATACTGAAAACCATTTCAGTTGCCTGCAGCTGACCACAGAATCCAAATTATTCAATGTAGCTGATTTATTCTCTTTGTTATTAAGCATTCTTTCCTATCTAGGTCATCTCTAAATATTATATATAACAATTCTGTGTTTTCCTCCAGTTAATCAATAAAAACATTAAGTAGCAGATGGCCATGAATTAAAGCTTGTAGGACTCCATCCGAGATGTCTCACAAGTGATTCCTTGTTCACAATTCCATATGGCTCCTTAACCAGTGCTTCATTTAATGGAGAAATACTCTGAAATCTACAACATGTATGTTTCTCTGTTAAAGTAAGAAAATGCCAAGTCAGATACCCTACTGTTGTGGTCCAAGTCCAGCTGGCAACAAAGCACCGTGAGGCTGCTCGTTCACTCCTCCCCCTGCCCCCATGGGATGGGGAGGAGAAAATATAAAGAAACACTCATGGGTCGAGACAAGGACAGGGAGGGATCACTCACCACTTATGGTCATGGGCAAAAACCAGACCGAACTTGGGGAAAAAACAAAATCAGTTTAATTTACTACAAATTATATCAAAACAAGGATAATAAGAAATAAACACTAAATCTTAAAACACCTTCCCCCATGCCTCCCTTCTTCACAGGCTTAACTTTACTGCTGGTCTTCTCTCCCTCCTCCCCCCAGCGGCGCAGGGGGTCGGGGATTGGGGGTTGGGGTCAGTTCCTCACACGTCGTCTCTGCCGCTCCTTCCTCCTCAGGGGGAAGACTCCTCACTCCTCCCCTGCTCCATTCATGGGGTCCCTCCCACGGGCTGCAGTCCTTCAGTCCCAGCCTGCTCCAGCGTGGGCTTCCCCCTGGAGTCCCGGCCATCTTGGGGGGCATCCATCCCCCTGCTCCAACGTGGGCTCCTCTCTCCCTGGGCTGCAGGTGGGCATCTGCTCCCCCGCTCCCCTCCGTGGGCTGGGGGGGGACAGCCTGCCGCCTGGTCTCACCACGGGCTGCGGGGGCAGCCCCTCCTCCCCCGCTCCTCCTCCCCTCCTTCCTTACTGACCTCACTGTCTACAGAGGGGCTCCTCTCGCATCCCAATCCCCCTGCTCACTGCAGGTTCCCTTCTTAAATCTCTTCTCCCACAGGTGCTACCGCCATCACTGACGGGCTCGGCCTTGTCCAGTGGTGGGTCCGACTTGGAGCCGGGGAAGCTTCTGGCAGCTTCTCACAGGAGCCGGCCCTGCAGCCCCTTCCCCACTATCAAAACTCTGCCCCACAACCCCAAAACACCTACAGAAATCTATAATATCAACATTATTGTCACTGAAATGTTTAATTTCATCAAAGATATGAAAGTACAGACACGTATGAAAAAAAACAGAAAAGATCTGTTTTCATTAATCTTTCATTCTGATATACATTATATTGTTTTTTAATACTTTATTAAAGAAACTACAGATGACCCATTACATTATTTTGCCAGGGACTAATGCCAAAGATGACATTCTTATAGTTAACCTTTCACGGTGTTACCACAGCTGTAGCCTTCTTTTACACCTCTACAATTTCTTCAGTGTTTCAAACAGCTCGTGCGCTCCTCTCTTCCCACTTACAGATGCGGGAATCCTCACCTATTGCATTAACATCCTCCTGCTTTGCTGTAGTGCTTGAAATATTTTCAGCACTGCCATTTGATAACGGCTCTGTCCTGAATAAAAAGCAGAAATACCCATTGAACACTGCTTCCTTTGTGTCATTAGTAGCAGTTGGAATAATATTTCCAACTACATAATGGCATGGACACTCCCAGGTTTTGTTTGGTGCTATTACACTTCTCTGCTTTGGCAAAGTGTTCCTCCTTGCATACTTTAGCTTCTTTCATAATTTTTGCCACAGTTTCTTGTCAAATGCTATGCTTTGCTGCTGGTTTTCACCCTATTCCTCTTTCTTCTAGATGAATTTTAGTTTTTGTATTTGCCAACATTTCTCCCCCCATTAGATTATTTTACTTTATCACCATCAACATCTTATAATTCTAGGGTTGTGAGAGAAAACTATTTTAAACTTCCTGATTATCTCTTCTTTTTTGAACATCTTTTTCTACAGGTGACTTATATTCCTCATCCTTGCAAACTTTGTGAAATTAACTCTCCTGAAACACTAGTCTGTATCCACATCCTAAATGGAAGAAATAATGAATATTTACTTCAAGGCAATTACTAGATTTCACCTCTGCAATGGCTTGCTTGGTTTATGTCAAGGTAAGAACTAGGTAATTCTGTTTTGTTGGCTGCAAGATTTTTTGAATTGTTACATCTTTCTTTCAAAAATTCCAAGTGTTTTAAACAGACAGCATGAGGTTTCCAGTAAAAGTATTAAAGTTCTCCAGGATAATGCAGCTTACTTTTTTTCTGGCATGCAATAGATCATGAACAAACCAATCATTCAGTTTTCAGTGTGGATTGTGTATTACATACTGTGATTTTCCTGTAAGGGCATGGATTTAGTAACATGTAGGGTTATTTTCATATGTAGCATAGAAACAGATGGGTAGAGATCACAACCTCCTTTTCTCTTTTGCTCACTAATCCATTTTAAGTACATTATCACCCTTAGGGCTACCCTAAGGCTGGGTTTTCTGGACATTTCTTCCTTCTTCTGCCAGAAAATTTTGTCTGGGAAGACTGGGGTGGGGTGGGTTATACGTTTCTCTGGAATTTCCCTATGGCTGGTAGCCCTAACTAGCTGGACATCTCCAACTCAGCTGCTATAAATCCAGAAATACATATGGGGCTGACTAGCTGCCTGTGCCTTTATTTATAGGAAGCATTCAGTTTAATGGCTCCATAGTCACTCTACAACAGTACAGTAGGTCCAGTGATTCTAGGAAGTATCTGTCCTTCCCAAGCAGTCTGTGTGCACATTGCCCTGAAATATCGAAGTGAGAACACTACAAAAGGCAATTTTTGATTGGACCAAAGTTTCTTCAGCCCAGTAGCCTGCCTCTGACAGTAGCGGAAGTCTGGGAAAAAGAGAATGAACAGAGCAACACAAAGTGCTCTTTCCCCAGCAAGCCTCCCCTGGTTCCTGCCATTAGAGAATTAGGAACTTCCCACATTAGAAGTAACATCTTTGTGTTTAATAGCCCTTGTGGTAATTCTCTTCAGTGGCTGAGCCTCACTAGTTTTTGAACCCCGCTTGACTTTTGGCATATCTAGCATCCTGTGACAGTGGGTTCCACTGTTGCATTGTGAGTTGTATGAAAAAAGGTTTCATTATATTTGTCTTGAATGTCCTACCTCACAGCTTCATCTGATACCTCTACCTGTGAAATACAATTAAAAATAATTCCTCTTCTACAGCATGTATAATTTTATACACCTAAATTTCACATAGAACACTATTTCAGTCTTCTCTCAGGTGAGTTTTTTCTAGGTTCATTTTTTTATCATATGAATACTGTTCCACGCCTTTGATCACTTCTGTTGCTTTTCTTTGTATTTTCCTTACTTTTCCTATGGATTTTGGTGGATGTAGGACCAAATCTAAATTCAAGATGTGAATGCACTGTGCATTTATTCTGTGACATGTCAAAGATTAATGTTTTGTCTTGAGCATCACAAGTTCATTTTAAATAAATTGCAGTTTTATCCCCCTCTCCCTTTAGCTCTTGACTTGATGTTCTCTTGACTCACCTGAAAAGCACATCCTCTCCATTTTCTCCTTTCTTCCCATGCACATAGATCCTCTTTGTCCTTGCCATAACCAGCTTTGCTTTTAGCTCTAATAACATCTGTGCTGAGACAGAGCTAAAAGCATTGGCTGGACCTGGTTGACTCCAGCCAGAGTCATTCCCATTAGTTACCCTTTCTAGAAGCAGGTTGTGGAGACACTCAGGTTGGTTCTGGAGAGAAGTAGCACAAATCCAGCAAAGCTTTTCTCTCTGGGCTTTGTGCCACAACTCTTTGTAATGGGATCCCCTTCACCCAGGATAAACCGCTACCCAAGAAGCCAGATTCAGTATAGCTGCTCTGATGTGGCCGTTGCCATAATACAGCAGTAAGCTTTGCATTCAGGTTTTGCAATATTTTACATTAATTCTCACTCTAGTGATTTTGGCTTACCCATCATCAAGACCACCATAGAGAAAGAGTGATTGGTAATTGAAATATGTGCCTGGAAAGCTTTGCATTATTAACCTCATGTGTTCTGGGTAAATTCCAGGTCAGATAATTATATTCCACCCACCATAAATTCTCCTCATGATTCCATGTGGGTGTGTGTTAAGGGACAAAATCAGGCTGCAGATTTAGGTGATTATTGTCTTAAACCTTAACCAAATGGATGAACCAGGTTGGGAAAGCAGTTACGTAGATTATTCACAACTTCCATTACTTGGTATGAGGTTATGCACATCCCATGCAATACAGATCAAACGCACTTTAAAACCAGCAAAATCAGACAGGTATTACTCTGGTTACTACTAACTGACAAAACGGTTTCATGCTGCAAGAGAAATTGTGTTTCCTCCTCCCTTTCATATTTTTTTTTTCCTGCAGGAAAAAAATCTCAAACTAGCTCTGTCAGTAACAATTTATGCTGTAACGTATAGTGGGTTTCCAGTTCTCAGGGACCTGTGCTGACTCCCAGTTGGTGCTTAATGCAATTATCATTTATTCTATTTGGATATTATCATTAAAGAGGTGTATTTTTTTTCACAACAGCTTTGCGTATGTTCCACATTAACATTCCAGTGCTGCCCAGTAAAAATAGTTGGCGATCTGCCCACTTTTTAAAGTAAATTTTTGGTTTACTATTTTTTAAATTTGGATTTCTAATTATAGTTAGCTCTTCATAAATAGTTTAGCAGAGCTGGAGAGAGTGTTAAGCGCTGCATTTCTAAACCTTTCCTCCCTAATAAGTAACTGTAACCTGGCTCTGACACACCTCAGCTATCCAAATTCCTCCAAAATCCAATATATTTTTGTAATTTCCCCCTCTTTGTTCTGGAGACTTAGGTTTTCTCCCTGAACTTTCTAAGAGGAAACATCCCTCTTACCTTTGACCCTGGCAGCAAACTGCCATCCTTTCTGTTCTCTTGCCTCCCACCAAACCAGCTAGTGTCTTCAGATGGACCTGTGGGCCATCAGCTGGAGAGCTGCAGGTACTATGTCATCAGCGAGCTATTCTTTGATGATGTGGTCAGCCTTCCTACGGTTTCTAGTAAGCCGGTCTTGGCAGGTTCATCTTGCCAATGCGCCAGCTCATACAGCTGTAATTATAATTGAATCCACAAAGTTAGATTTAGTCTTCCAAGTCCATATATCAGCCTTAGTTACTGCAGTTTTCTGCTACTTAAGCATATTTAATTTACAAACTACTGTGCACATTATATTTCCAGTGGCTTTTGAGATGTGTGGAAGGGTGTGTGTTCAAATCAGAGGTATAAAAACCTAAGTAACCACACACATAAAAGAGAAAAATAAAAGTGTGAGAGGGCAGACAGTATGGGAGGACATAAATGCAGCCTTATGCTACATATTTCAAATCAGCACACCACCATTCACAAGGGCACAGCTAAAACTGGGTGACAGTCCTTGAGACTGTTAAGCCAGATACCTCAGTACAATTCCAGCTCATTTGCCAGGATAAAAACTGATCTTCCTAGGGGTGACAGCAGTGTGAAAGCACAATAGCATGTGGTGATGAATCATATCTTGAAGCTTTTCTTTGGGGCATAAATGCATTTCTGTGACCAGCAGGGAACTCTAAAAAGCCCCCAGTGGTCCAGAAATTATTTTTTGTCAGTGTAACCCCCTTCAAGGTTTACACTGAAATCCCTGTTGAACAAGCATGTTCCATCTCACTCCCAGTCTTCATCAGATCATGAGGGAGCAAGCCTTGCTGCTGGTCTGTAGCCTTTTCTTGCAAGTCAGCTGCATGATTTCTCACCAGGTTCTTTTATGATCACTATCCCTTCAATCTACTGTACCCAAGTTGACCCTTTAATGGGAAATATTTTTTCCAGTGTCCAGAAATCAGCTAAACAGTATCAGTTTATGTCTCCTTATTCTTAAGTTTTCAAAAGCACTACTCAAATTATGCACAGAGACATATTTTTGTATATTTTTTTAAATTGTCTGTTGTCCCTGCCATTTCCTAAAATTTGTCTATCATGATGTGTTCACCAGAATTCTCCAGAAGAGGGATTCTCTTTTCATAAATGTCTAGAAGGTTTTTATTGTTTTCCAGAGTAGCAGAGATGATCAGTTAAAAAACAGGTTTTGAGAGAAAATTATTTGGGAGGGAAGAGGATAGAGAAGAGGAAAAAAGAGGATATAGGTGAAAATCGCCAGCAAAAATCTCTCATGCACAGAATTCAGAATATTTTATTTTAGATATTTTGATATGTCCCCTCATTGCAGCTGATGTTCTTCAAATTCCTATCTACTTCGATAAATTGCACACACAGCTTGCATATTATTTCTTATGATGTCCTATGACTGAGGATTCTAGTAAGACACCTTGTTACAGTTCTTCATGAAAAATGTAGTTTAACTAAGGATTAACTTTAACCAAAATATAAGTTGAAGTCTAACCGAGGAAAAGTGGGTATCAAAGGCAATCACATGAGGATTTTGTAATCCTTCTTTTTTTTCCCTTGTTTGTGATTTCTTGTTCAAAATATTTTCTGACTACTCCAACTGCTAGTAGTGAGAGTGGCAGAAATCTTCAAAACATTTCATAGGAAATCAGGTGACTAGAAAGAGGAGGAGAATATGATTGCAAATTAATAGCAGCTTTCCAAATTTTACAACTCACAGTAGAAACCAAATGCAACTCCAGCACCAAATTGCTAACAAACAATTTAAAAGAACGATAAAAATAGTTAATATAAAAAGATCAGAGATGGCACTGCAGGGCCTACTTTACTGCTATCTGGAACACTGACAACACACTTCAGAAATTAGATCCTTTCTTTTAGCAAAGGTAACAAACCATGAAGATCTTTACTACTGCCGAGTCTGCTCCAGTGGGACAAGACAGCTAGTGTGCTCTATGTGGAAAAACTAAAATGACAAAAAGGGTTTTCTGTCTATTAAAATGGAAGATAAACAAACAACTATACTGTGAGACTTGTTGCTTAACTCTGAATTAGTAGTTTCACAAGAAGACTAACCTACCAGCTTCTGGCATTCCATAAATAAAATATTTTAATCTGTATATTAACTAATAGATCAGATATAACCCACAAAGTTCCATTTAAAGTTATCTGTAAAATAATTTCATTATAATGTAGTTGCCTGTCAGAAACTGGTTTAGACAGAAAATTGTGGGCACAGATACATGTAACTGATACAAATGGGGGAGAAGAAAAATAAGACATCCTGAGCTTCCTCCCTTTCCTAATTCAACATATCAAAATCTTGAAGAAAGCTTTGAGACAGGTTCTAGAGACAGTTGCTGAATTAGTGTGTCATTACAATGTAAGTTTACAAGTCTAATAATAGGTATAGAAGAAAAAAATAGTGTTAGTTTCAGGAACGGAGGCACACAGAGGGATGGAGCCTCTGCCCGTACATCTGAGAAGAATAATGTGGAGGCACGAAGCTGTTGGGATTTCCTGCCATCCTTTGCTCTCCCACTCTTCATCTCCTGAACTGTTCTAATTTTGACATAAGCCTGATTCTAGCATGTTCTTTCGATCAGACTTAAGGACCGTGACACTACCCAAACTTTAAAACAGTAACCTCAGGCACATTTTTCTCTCACATCACTCCCTGCATATTACACTGCTCCTTGGCACGTTCTCCATGATGCAAATTCATGAGTGCCTGTGGATGAAAGTCCCACAGGGGCTGGGGGTCTCCTTCAGTGTGAACTGCAGCTCCAAAATGTCCTGTTGACCACCTCAGTCACTAAAAAGAGGCTGGGCTGGGAGTGAGGATCTCAGTCTAAATGTTTTGTTTATTAAGTTGACTCAGAAAGCATAGGACATATGTTTGTAACCACTCAGTCTCAACCATCAGCAAAAGACCATCTTTTCATTCTACAGTCTAGCAACAGCTCGTGAATATCTCTGCTGACTGATCCATTTTTAATAAATTTTCATTATAATTTTTGTCTACAATATGATTCTCCATTGTCATAATTTTTTCCATTCTATATAATGATTCGGCTGTGCAGACATTAGTAAATTTGCAGTTTTAGAGCAAATACAGACACATTTCAAATCGTAAAAGGTTTTCATCTTTCCTGCTTTAAACTCTCATTCAGCTGTGTCCAGATACCAAGCTGTTGTTTTGAAGATTTTTATTTAACATGCAGATGACTTACTCTAGTTTTGTAACAGATGAAGTGCACTTATAAACCTCAATACCTGAGCAACTGTAATGTCTTAGCAATTTCATAATGAAATTCATATGGAATTTAGCAACCCAAGCCAGATTTGTGTCAGAACCTTTAACATGTTCCAGTTGCATGAAATACTAATTAAAGGCACTCATTGTTAACTGATATAAATAGTCCCCACTTAGCCCATTATAGGTATGGGTTGTAAAACAAACAATTATGTGACAGATGATACATGTTAACACAGAGAAATTCTGTAATGACATGTCTGTAACACTGTAACCTCTTCAACCACCATGTGTTCCACATTACAGGCTAAAGGGGGTGCTGATTGCAAAGGTGACGTACTTTCCAGTTTGTGACTTTTCTTCTAAGAATAGAAATGCCTTAGAGCACCTCCGAATGATTTACATTACAAATTTAGTCCAGGCAATGAAATCATTAATGCAAGCTTGATTTTAACTGCTACATGTGTTTGCTATTCCATGTGCTAGTGCCAAACAGTTGAATATGCCTACCTACCAAACAGTACCCTACCTAGAAACCGACTTGGTAATCCGAGCGAACGATTGTTTCCTATTTACCATTTCTTTCATCCAATACCCATTTTCCCATCACTCTGTACTATGAATAAAATGATTTGGACCAAACAGGAAACTGACTTCAGAACGTATATTTTTTTTGAAAAATATGTCATCAAAACTCCAAGCTAATCATGGGATAGAAGCAATCTCCTGGCATTTGGATAAGATACACAGATTATTCAATTAGTAAAAAATGGTGTCTGCCTTTCCACTAGCCAACATGTTCCTGTAACATTAGAAGCAGGTGGTCTCCTCACTCAAAGTACAAACACGCAGAAGTTGCCTAGTGCATTTGCCCTGCCAAAAAAATATGTATTTTCGCATCTGTGAATGTACGATCCTGTGTTTAACCCTTGCAACTACAGAGTTTCTAAAGCAACAGAAGAAGAAATGACCAAGGTACGTGTGTCTTCAGGGGGGCAGCCAGTGAAGAAAAAGTGACCAAGAGCTATGGACAGTATTGTGAGTTATTTCAGTCATGACTTTCAAAAGGGACTGCTAAAGTTGGGTGCAGAGTAACAGCTTTTTCTACCAAGCAAGACACTCATAGTCATGTAAATACTTGTTTAGGACTCAGAAAACTCCAATTTTGACATTTACTTTTAAAAAATTTTGGCCTTTGTGAACAAGATGAAACTACTTGTTAGCAGATACCTGTCTCCAAAATGCTTTCTCAGAGATGTATATTTCACCAGCACAAAGCCCAACTAAGCTATAACATGTATGAGACAAAACTAAAATTTTGCTAGCATTATAATGATTGATTTGCTGCAGAAAGTGAAAAAAGTAAAAGCACGAGAGAATGGATGATGCAAAACTTATACGTTAAGGGAAATATCCTTGTCTTACATCACAACTAGAAATTGGCCTGGATAGAAAGCCTTGAGCTCATCAGACTTGTCCTTTGAGGGACTTTTTATCTAGGTCTGGATCCAAACTTTTTGGCATAGAGCTGCTTTCTGATAAAAGTGTGGAAAGTCCTTTGTGACATCTCACCAGCACAGTGGATTGAGGGTTTTCCAAGTCCACTGGGCTGTCCTCTCTGACAGTACAGGCTCCACCCATTCAGTTCAAGCAGAGACTAAAAAATAACATCTGATTTCATGTCCTACAACTCAAAAATAGATACTTTTAGGCAAAGCTTTTGAAAGAACTGAAATACCAAAATGTAAAGTCAATCCATAAAGATGTTACTATCCAGAGCTGTCTAGGCACTCTGGAAAGATATTGAATAACACTAATAGCTCCATGGTTCATTAAAAAAAAAAAAAAAAAAAAAAAAGTAACACTGTTAATCCCATTTTAACCCCTGCTTAATCTTGCCAACCTCAGGCAGACCCACCTGAAATTTTACCTAGCAGTCAGCGGTCTTATCCCAGAACGCTCATTTGTTTCTGGAACATTTGAAGCCATTTGGATAGGATGTTTGGATGATATTATTGTCCAAAAATGGGGATGTTCTCACTCTTTGGACTTTTTCCTAACCCTTTTTTTGGTTTTTAGAACACAAAAATGATTTACCCTAGAAATGTCAAACTTGATTCAATGCTTGCTTGGCAAAGAGACATGCCTTTGGAGCCTGTTAGAGGGCTTAGGTGGGTAATTGTGAAGTTATTGTTAGTTTTTTCCACACTCATGGCATAGAGTACATGGCCAGCTCGTGTTAATAAATACCTGTTGGGTACATGTGTGGTTTATAAAGGCTTGATTCAAAGCCCACAGAAGTCAATGAAAAGACCTCTCAGGCTATAAACGGGCTTGGAGTCAGCCTGTAAATGTAAATGACAGGATGGAAGAGAATCTGTCATGGGAAAAGTAGAGTGGGAGAATCATGTCTCCTGCAAACCTTAGACTCTTCATGGGCAGATAGAGCACAGAGAGAATGGGAGGACACCCATTGTCTGTGGACATCATGTACTACAAGGGCCAAAGGATAGAGAAGGGAAACGGAGTCTTGCGAAAGGAGAAATCCTAGGGTCACAGTGGGGTTAAAACAGTTGTTTGAATGATAACAGCTAACGCTGATTAAACATGCCAGGTCTTCTGCACCAATGGGGAAAAAGAAAAAAAAAAAAAAGAAGAAAAAAGTACCTAATCTATATAAAGTCTTATCCTTGCATGAATAATATATAGGTGTTCAATTGCTCTTGAACAATATGTATGCATTTCTCATGCTGGACCTTTCTCATGTGAGTGTGCATGTTGATGTGGGGACTGTCAGATAATTGCAACACCCAGCTCTGGAAGGAAATGAGCCGCAGCAGCAGGTCACCCTCCAATCCAGCTGAATGCCTAGCCCAGCCTCATCCTGCAACAGAGCACTGGAGCCCCTGGGAGCCCCTGTCATCACCTGCCTGAGAACTATTCCCAGGGCCTCCTCCCTTCAGCTCTCTGAGGCATTCTTATGCATCTCATGGGTCCTGGCAGTACGAAGATTTTGGCAGGCAGCAGGGAGGGTCAGGAAGATTGCATGCCCACTGCTGAAAGCGCACATTTGCTCTACTTCCAGGAACTAGGCAAATGTCTGCCGAATCAGGCTGTGAAAAATCTCCACAGCAAAGTAAACATCCTTCACAACACTTCTGTTTTTGTGCAAAGCAGGAACACTTTTGCACAGAGCCTATGTATAAAGTCTAGCTCTTTGTATATCTGCCAAAAAGCACAGATCTCTACTCACTGCTTACCATGTACAAATAGTCTGCAATACCTCCCACTATGTTTGATTTCTTTATTTATTTACTTGTTCTTTCTCCATTTTTTAATACCTCTTTTAAGGTGGCAAGACACAACAATTTGCCTGAGCAAGTTTTTTGTTTGCTGTGGGAGTCCAGCAGTAGCTAGTTGGTAGTTTGCCACTCAAAGTTGAAAGTTCAACAGCCACCTGTGTCACTTCTCTCCCTTTTTTGGATTGAAAGGTTGTTATAGGAAAGGTGTGTTTGCTTTTTCTTTTTTGGTAGGACTAAAAATGGAAGGGAGCGTTGTCTGTGAGAAACTCATTTCCTAGTGTAGTGAAGTAGCCAGCTGGCAGCCAGATGGCATCAAGCCATCAGGAGGTCGAAGGCTATTGGACAACTGTGTGGGATTTGTTTCTCACTCGATGTGTTTGGTTTTAAAATCATTTATTTCTGGAGTAAGTCATAGATATGGAAAGGGTTTTACCTAGGGGACGGTTGTTTCCCCATCCAGTTGAAACCACAAACAGACAGAAAGCTGGTCACTGGCCAAAGTGAAAGGCCAAAGGCAAATTGTCCCATATTTATCCTTTACTGGGTCAAAACTCAAAAGCTGGACACTGATGGCAGTTCATAAATATTTCACTGCTCCAATCAACAAATGAGATAGAAGGACATTGCATGTCAAGAAACTTGTTGACTCTTGCAGAGCAGATAGCCAGCTGGCATGAGCACCGTTATTGCCCTGTCTCAGAGCTGAAAGGCCAGAGTCAAATGGTGCCAGATTTGTTCCTGGTTTAGCTAAAATAACACAGGAATCATGTTTATGTTTTGATCTTGCTGTGGCGTTGCCTGTGATCCTCACTGGCCATGTGATCCTGACCTGTTAGTAAGAGGAGACTCTGAACTCTCCAGAGAGAAATTCTGCCTGAAGGTTTACAATTCCTATTTCATTCAAGATTCCCATTCATCTCATATTTTATCCTCTCTTGTGTTTGCAAGTGCTTTGGGAGTCACCAAGAGATGATTTTAACATAGTGTATGGGATCTGATCCCATACTCACAGCTCTGCAGAGCTGTGGGTCAGGTTCTTTGTAAGTATCGATGGGCAGAAAGCCACTGAGATCAGTGAAAACAAAACATGGTATGTCATGTGGGTAAGGATTGCATCCTGACCAGGAAAGTTTCCGTCCATACCCAGGAGCAGTGGGCCAGTGTGCTTATTCTGAAATAGTCAACAAATGCCTGTGGCACCTCCTTGTACATATCTGGAAGGGTTAATACTTCAAACTTCTGCCCCTTGTTTGCGATGGGAGATAAACCGCCAAGAAAGAATCAGCTATATGCTTTCCATAGAACATGCCAATAGACAACCTTCTGGCTCCTGGTCCTCGGGATGGCTCACTGCCCAGCATCCCTAGTGATCCAGAAACACAATGTTTTCACAATACCTGAAGCAGTACATATAAATTTAGATTCTGATCAGCCTGGCAGGCTGCCCGCATAGAAGTAAAGGGTTACAAGCATGCCAGCTGGTCCCCTGTCACCAGCTCTGGCTTCTGGAAGGCAGATCTTCCAGAAAGCACGAATACTCTGAGACGACGGGTTGAGTAAGGCTGAGGGTTTTCAGTTACCCATGCAAAGGAGCATGGCAAAACAGATTTCCTTGGCCCCACACATGCTTTACAGCCCTGTTCCAGGGCAACTCAGACAGTGACAGAAGGAACTTCAGAAGGCTCTCTGGTGGTCCAGCTTGGTGTAACCCAAGAAGTCATCCTCTTCAGCTCTCTGCCCCCAGGTCACTGCTGGGAGGTTTCCTCCCCAGCAGCAGTGGTGGCAACAGAAGAGTTAGAGTGTTTGGTTCCCCAGCAACTGCAGTTGACTGTCTGGTATATCAATTTAAGTCACAGTCAAGTTCAGTTTGTGTTAATGAACATGATGATCTGTGAACTCTGCTAGTGGAGGAGGCGGCTGCTCTGTTGCTGCTGCTGGGGAAGGAGCAGCCACCAGCAGTACTGGAGGTTGGCAGGTAGGAGAGGGAAGGGCTAAACTGACCCCAGCCTGACTTGATGGAGGGGATGCAGCTCCCTCAAGCTTCATCAGAGTCCTGCTTGATTCTATTTACTGAGAGCAACTGGAGAAGAAGCAAAAGAAGGGAGGTGTGGGAGTGAGGATTCCTGCTCTTGCTGGCTAGAAAGGCTGTATGGAAGCACAACTGGGAATAAATTGCTTCACTCAAGAGCGTGAAGTAAAGGAGAGAGGAAGAGGATGTTGAGTAGAAAAACCGTAATTCCCTTCCGTCACCTCTTGTTCTCTTGTCTGGTCTCAGCATAGGGTATATTGTCACCTTTCAGTTTATTTTACCTTAAACTTTTAAGAAAAAAATTCATCAGGAGCTTTGAAATGGACAAAATGCTGTGTGTCCTTTCAATTCTGACCTGTGAAATCACTATCTGACCCAGTTTTGTAAGTGTCCTAGCTGAAAGTAACGTGATAGCTCCAATTTTTAATACCTTAGTGACCTGCAAAATGTGACTTGATTAAACTCCAGGGCCAAGAAAGAATGCATTTATTGAAGAAGACTGTTAATGAGTCTGCTCCATCGGTAACGTCAGATCATTTTTGAAACTCAGAGTTTCAATAAATACAAAGATTTCAAATGCTGATGCATTAATGCAAACTACACCAACTAAGTTTCCTCTCATGGGACAACTGGAGCCAGGCCCTTGTCTAAACTAAGGACAAGAGCAACTACAGAGAACAGCAAAAGTGGGTCTCAAACTCTTAAGTAGCTCAGTCCCTACAGAAATGTAGGACAAGTAAATTGATTCACAGGTTGATCTCCCTTCTTCAGAAAAATGTCTATGCTTCTTGAGGTTTTTTGTACTCAATGTTACATTTTTCATCAGAGGAAGTTAGTAAGAGCTTCTTCCTGTGACAGGTACTATGCATAACTGTGATAAATCAGTAAATATAAGGACTTCTTGAGAACAGAAAGCAGTACTACTGGAGGCTAAAGTGTCTGGTAGAGATTCAAGTGTTACCGCAGGATTTATATTTATGAGTTGCCACAAATTATTCTGAACAAAAACACTAGACACAATCCCCTCCCTGCTCCCTGAAACTCCATCAGCTTTGGGACTGCACTGAGACATAGACTTGGACTGCAATCCAGGAATAAAAGTTGTGGCTTGGATCTATATCTATATGTACCCAGGAGAAGGACCAACCCTTGTGTATCTGTGAGTGAATGGTGTATGCATTTAACTTGTCTGTGTCTTCCTCACACTCTCTGCTATCTCTGTCAACTTCCTTACACTATCCCCTGGCATGAATGCACAGCACGCTCTCATGTCACTTAAATCACCGAGAGCTGATATTACCTTTTTGGTCAAACATATGCTAAGTCATTTTTATAAATAGGAACATGAACTGCTGTTTTATAGACTAGAAACCACAGTTGCAGGCAAAAAGACTATATGCTACCTGAACTTTGGTTACTAATCAGTTAAAAATAGATATTTGCTCCTTCTGCATTTGCTTAAGTTTTCCCTCTATTAGCTAATGTGTATTGATGGAATCTCATCAGCTTTTTCATGACCATTTTGAGATGTGTGCTTGCCAAAAGTGTTAAACTACAGTCTTGCTCTCCAAACCGATGTACAGCTGAGCTAAAAATGTCATGTGTTGGCTTTAAAACAAAGTAAAAATGAAAATTGAGTTTTGCTGCTGCATTCATTTCAGATCTCAGGATAACTTCCATAAAGGGTATAGGCCAGATTCTCTAGCACATTGAAAACTGCATAGGTCCACTGATTCCCATGAAGTTATGTTGATTTACAGCAGCTGAGAATCTGGCCTAAAAAGCTCGGGGCTATATATCTATCTTATGTTATGTTAAAGTCCCTTGACCTCTTACTTGATTGCCTTGCTCCAGCGTGTGATGCTAGTGTAGGTAAATTATACCTCTGCTGGCCACTAAGCTTGCTGTTCTAGCAACATTAATAACCTCAAGGCTTCTAATTTTCTTACCAATGCTTACTAGACCCCCTGTGAAAGCCTCTGGGGCTGCTCTGACAATAATCCCAATATATTTTGTTTTGAATGAAAATAAACTTTATTGCAACTTGTGCTGGAGGCAGACCCACAAGCCTAGGCTCTAGAATGCCTAGTAGGCAGCTGTGTAATCATTAGCAATACTATAGGGAACAGCACTAGGATCAGTTCAGAAGGGTTCTTCATCCAGCTGGGACTATAATTTACAATGCCACCATCACTACAATAACAAGGTAGCAGAGGGAAAACACTCTGGAAGGGGTGGCAGTGAAATTCAGCCATCACAAGGTGTGGTCTTTGGGGCAAAACCTTTAACTGGCAGAAGGTTCACTAACTGTTCTGGTAACCTCAGGCTTTCACCTTTCATTAAATCTAAATTTACAATCAAAATGAGCTTGCAAAAGCATCTACATAGAAAGGGCTACTAAGCAATGTCCCATCTTTCCGTGCAGAACCAGAGATATTCTGGTATCCTGGGCCCCTTTCTCATCAGGTTCCTCTTGCCCTTTTGCCCCACCGTCATACTCACTCCACCACACTGGACTCGCAGCTCTCCTTCCTGCACCGCAAAAGAAGTAGTAGAAGCAGTAGCAACCTGTCAGGTTTTGTTTCTGCTTGGCATCCAGCTCACCCCACCTTTTCCTTTACCTTATTTTTATATAGTACATCTGATTTAGATCTATAAAGTTTTATTGTAATCATTACAGTCAGCTCACACAGGTCACTTTTATCAAAACCTAAGTTATGGGCTAATTTTACAACCAAAACCATGATGCTGAAGAGGCACAAATTTTAGTTTGAAATCTCATGTGATCACATGGGATCGTAGGCTGTTCTCTGACCAGATGAGCATAGCCCTCAGAGCAGGGTTTTCCCTTTCTGTAAACGTGCTCTGTATCTGCTGTGAGTTCACTGTTAGTCTAACCCCGACCCCCATTTTGGGGAGCTAATTAACTGAAATAAAAAATTTCACTTTTGAAAATTGCGAGCCCTTTCACCCCTCTGTCTTCCTGAAAGTCCCCTGAATGTCTTAATAGAGTACAGCCTTTCAAGGGCAAAGACTGTGGGGTTTGAATGAAGGGTTGCTGCTTTAATCAAATGTTAAATCAGCATAATTTGCTATTCATGTTGTTCATCTTTTGTTGTTGTTGTTGTTTTGTTAAAAAAAACTCCTTAAGTTTTTTTCTGGCAGTTTGTGATCCTCTCTGAACTCTCCTGTGACCCCTAGAGCAGTCATGACCAGTAGTGTGAGGAGCACTGCCAACATCCAGGCAAAGCAAAGGCAGGAGTAGGAACACACACAGATGCAGTCCAGGTTTTAAGACTTGTATAAAATGTCTTGAAAAAGTCATGCAGCTTTACCACCACCACAAATCCTTACTTAGGTGACTAATCTTAGGAGAAGAGTATCTGCTCTGATGGTAAAAATGCCAGGTAGAGTACCACTGGAATCCTTATTCAATAATTGAGAACCTCAACGAAAATAACATGCTCCTAGTTTTTCTCTAGTGCCAGAAATGTGAGTGGGAAAGGAGCCCATGCTAAAAAGAAACCCATCACTAGGCAACATATGGTTTCCAGAAGAACATTAGGCAAGGCTATATCTAAATAATTTATTTTAATTCAGGCAATCAAATTTTGTTTCATCATCTGTTCCATCACTTGTTCATGCTACTGCATTGAACTGGTTTGCTGGTTTCTTTAGTCTATTCAATGAGCTAAGTTATGTCTCAGATCTTGCGCATTTGCCTGGTTTCTGAATTGATCACGAAAGGTTGGTGATATTCACCTACCTTCTAAAGCACTGAGATGTATGACTGAATGTCTGCCAGGGTAATGAGAACGTGGGATACATAATTACAAGTCTGCATGTTGGTCTAGTTCTGCCACTGACTTCTCCCTTGGTTTTGACAAAGCCACTTGACTACTCGAGGTTCCAGTTCACCCAACTAAAAAAGGAAATTATGCTTTTTTATTTTTTTTTAAATCATATTAAAAACAAAGAAACAAACAAAGAAACTAACAAACAAAAACCATAGCAAAACCCCCAAACAAAACAAAACCCCAAAACAGTTCTAGGTCAACCTGAAGCTGTGGACTTGAGTGAATAGATTGTTGAGAATCTACAGGTCATGGTGATGGAGGAACTCAGATTTAATCACAATCATGTCTCCAGCTTTAAAACCAATAAACCATAGGCCAGACTTACTTTTAATACTTAATATATTCTTTTTTTTCACTGGAAATAGAATTGTCTGGACCATCAACAGACCATGGTAAAGGGAATTGGCAAACATTATCTATTACAATGTTTTGTTGCAAATGTCAATGCAATTAAATGTCCAAATGTAACTAAATGTCAACTATTAACTTTCACAAGCATTCACAAGTACTAGGGTTACAATGAAGATAGTCCAAAATTCTTCAGGCATATGAACCCAGAGGTTGTCATGTCAGTTACAAGGTCTTAAGCAAACTCTTCAGGAACAGGAAAACAGTTGCCATATAGTCCTTCTCATCATACTTTTTTGGAAATGCATCATACTCCTAGAAAAGACATGCAAACCTACAAACCAAATTAATGACTAAATCACTCTCATCAGCCTTGAGGGGATCCATGGGGGAATGTGATGTCCCTGCTTGTCAAAGAAGGTTTCCAGGCAATGTCATAACAAAAACTTTGAACACACAAGAAGATCTGACTTAGCTGACACTATGTTGATAATTACTAACTGATCAGAGAAGTCACGAGTAAATCTTGGTTATATCATTCTGATTACTTCAGCTCTAATTCTGTTTGTGATAAGGATTTAAAAACTGATGCTAAGCTCATTATCATGTTAAAAACAGCACTTTCGAGTCAAGGCGAAGCTTGGAGAAATGCTTTGCCAGCTAATGGAAAAGCAGCTTACAGGGTTTGGATTATGAAATCAGTGTGTACTTGGCCCTACAGAGTTTCTTCATTTCTAACATAAGTTTTTCATTAGCCCAGATTTTTTCCTAGTTGAGTCTTATTTGATTTTTATGGCCTGGGGTCTACTCACACATAAAATGGGAAGTGGTATAGTCTTGCTTTTGTCTGTTGAAATGTGAGATAAGGTATTGTATGGTGAGTTTGGTTTTAGCATTGCTTGGATTTTCAAGTTATTTTGCTGCAGTTTATGCCTTGACATAGTTAACAAACTTCACAAACAAGGTGGCTACATTCAGTGAACAGGTATCTGAAATGGATTAATTTATGCATCCATGTATGTGATAGAGAATATAAAGTAACACAAACTAAACTCTGTGTAGTTGTCTGAACTGCAGCCAGATGAAACCTGAAAGAGGGCAACTTTTCAATTCCCCCTGTTGCCCAGGAACAGGCCACTCATCTGTCCCGAAGGATTGGTGTTCAGGTGGATGATCATGCTTAGCTATAGCAATCACTGGTTGCCACAGTACTGTTAAGAAAATTTGTCCTGACTGACGTCTGTATTTTGTTTTTTTCTTGAAAATGAAAGGATGTAATGAAGAACTACACCTACATATTCATGTCTTTAAAGCTCAGTGACTACATGTATCATGACACTGCATGGTTTCTCTCTCTCCACTTCATCTTATCAATCACCCCTCTATTTATCAGCCTCTAATCTTGGTTATGTCCTTAACTTTCAAAATGTTTGGATCTTACAATTTTCCAAGTTCCCTCCAGTGAGAAAACAATCCTGTCTGGACACTCTTTAGCTCCCTTACATGGAAGCTTGTGGGATCTCCAGAAACCCCAGCATTCAACAGAAAGGGCTCTCATTTGTTAACTCTTAGCTACAATCTCTTAGCTAAACCCACCGCTTCTTGGCGCAGACAGATCCCTGCCTGTACAAGTACTTTTCTCGTTGCCCTGTCAGTGTGAATTCAGGCAGTTTAGTTTACACAGTAGTGGGAAAGAGCAAAAAAGGTCTGTTTGCACCAGTCTCAGCTGCAAGTGCTGACCTTTTCTACTGTCTGGCACCTGCCTGTACAAGCGCTCATCTTTTATTCCACTGTCTCTGGTCTCACCTTCCACCTTGATGCCAAACATTAATCTTAGGACAACCACAACATTTCAGCTGAGACAGATGCTCACTAATGAGCAGACTGTTGTAAACCACACAGAAAAGGGAAAGGAAGGGACACCTACCACAGCAGAGACTGGGCTCACCTGGGGAAGGGCAGGTAACCAGGGTCTGACTCTGTAAGTGCATGTGCTCTGCTTTGCATCTCTCATGACCTCAGCTAATCTGTATGATTTGACACTGCAGTCTAGCGCTCACTCTGACAGGCAGTGATCTGAGTTCAAGGCAGTAAAAAAAGTGACAGCTTTTTCCCAGCTGAGATAGTCACTTGGAATGGGATTCACCTTAATCAATGTAAATGTCTATGTCCCAGCTAGCCTCTCTTTAGAGACAATGAACAGCTGTTTTTAAGGTTATCTTTGTCTCAGTGTCACATAGACACCTAAAATAGATCCTATGGATCACACTCCACACCACAGATATCTGAAGTGAAGGAAGATTAATCTCTCCTTGCTAATGTAAATACCCTTTTCATATTTTGTTGCACCCACAACTTTAGCTATATGATAGTGCATTATGATGCGCAGAATAATGATAACTAGTCTGAGTCACAGGTGTAAGACAGGGCTTCCATGGTGACATCCTATGGTTCTGAAGACACTGAGTGTTCTCCCATGAACTGAGTGAAGCAAAGAGGGAACTGTGGTAAGGCACAAGAGGGATATCTGAATCCTGTCTGCAAAGTAAGCTATTTATCAGGCTAATAATAATAATAATAACAACATCAACAACTAAAGCATAGACTGTAACCTATAGCTCTGCAATACATCTTGCTTAGGTCAAGGCATCACTCTATTGGTTCAGAGGTCTTTATTGTTGCCAAACTGGGGGCACCAGCTAAGTAACTCTACTGTGAAGACATAATGTTGATAAGTGAGACTTTTGCTGCTCTAACCACATCCCATTCCCCACACACACACACTTTTTATTATCATCTGTCTTGCATCATTTCCTTGTGGGGAACTTCAGCTACCAGTGCTAATCGTATTACACATAGGAACTGCCATTGATGCCAACACAAAGGGGAACAAATTCTTTTTTGCTAAAATATAAAAATTCCCAGCTATATTTGAGCAGGACTACGTTTGAAATTTATCTTACTCATTCTATAACAAAAGTGATCTGGTGCACATGTTTACCTTTAACAGAAGGCTAAAACTAACACATTTGGGACCTCAAGCAATAGTTGTAATAAGATGACAAGGCATAAAAGCAAGGTAAAGTTAACCCTAATACCAGGATTAATAATAAAACACAGTTGTCACATGCTATTTACTTGTTCTAACATCTGGAAGGGTTTGGGAGAGTTAAAAAAGAGAGACTTGTTTAATGTCTGATTTCTACTCTGCCTCATTTGCGCTCATATGCTCAGTTTACACAGTTCCTTGTTGGCTCAGCTATGCTTCTGAGAAGCTTGCTTTTTTGAGACCATGCAGGGGCTGTGTCTAGCAAGAACTTCACAAGACATTTTGCATCTTAATTCCCTTGCTCTCCTTCATCACATGGCAAAGGACAATGTCCAGTATGAGTTAATCCAACATCACAGGTTATTTCTCCATAGCTTGCCTCTTGCCAAAGCAGCCCATTCTTAACACAAGACAAGCCTAAAGAAGGAAACAAATGTGTCCTAGCAAACAGTGAGATGAATTCCTGACTGCAAAATTGGAAACAAAAAATGAAATATGAAAACAGAAACTTAAAATATATCTGACTCCAAAGTTCCTTTTTAGCTGTTCCAGTATCTTGGCTACAATGAGTGCAAAGGTCTGGCAATGTAACGCCTTTCCCTCTCTATTCCCTTATTTCCCCTTCTTCTTTCTTCAAAGTCTGGCCTCACCTTGGAAAGCTTGCTGAGCTTACATTTTCTTTTTCACTGTAGTTGGAGACAGTCTGCACCTTCTCACTCCCTTAGCCTGGTGCATACTGGTATTCAGTATAAATGTATGAAGTGGGCTCTTCCTCTCCCACTGGGAGCTTTTTCAAGATTACGTGCCTGTTTTGGTCCCAAGACAATGCCTTTATATTCTGAATTCATAGTTTCTTTCTGTAGCAATGTTTTGAGGTTATCTTAATATTTTATAAGTCATCGGTTAAATTGAAATTGTCCATTGTACATGGTCTCCATCATTAAAACTCTTTATGTCCCTTCTCCTCTTCATGCTTTCAAGGAAATGTCCTAGCTAAGTCATCCCTCCTCAGTCACGAAGTATGGAAGGAGATGAAGGAAAGAAGGAAGAGGCGGGAAAAAAGGGTAAAGGACATGGTGCATTTTTCTTTGATTTTCTCCCCATCAGTTAAATGTTCTCTTTCACACCAGAGCCCCATCAATTTTAAGTAGCTAACACTACTGGGATGCTGACCATCTGTATTGTCTCATTTACCCTAGTGTGTTTCCCTATGTAACAGTTCACCAACCTAATGTGGTCAGATGAATCTCTTTGTGCTGCAGGAGCTCTTCCTGCTAGAGGTCAGGGCTGTGTTTCCTTGAGGTGCCAAAGCTTTCCCTTTCATGTCATTTCATAAGCAATACTGTTCATTATAGTGAGAGAATGCAGCACACGACTTGTCATTCATTCTCTCCCCTGCCACTCTTTTACTGGGCAAACCTTAAGATGGCTTTTGACCTTTTTATTCCTCAGTTCAACCCAAGAGACATTTAAGTCGATACAACTATTGTTTTAAGCCTGCTTATGATCTGCTTCTTCAAGAGGTGTGCAGTGTTGTCACGTTTAAGCTTGTGATATGCTCTGAGAGTCTGAAGAGTTAAATTTGGACAGAACATTCCTTAAATCTTACATATGAATGACACATGCCAGAAAACACAGTTAATTCCTTGAAACTACTACTAAGCATTAGCAAAAGGTATGTTTTGCCCTGCAATTCCCTTACACAGCTGACCACTTGAGAAGAAATCTCCTGGAGAAAAATCTCTGTCAGATTGCATATTATTTGTTCACCATGCATTTTTTTTATGTGAGGTATAATTTGTTACTGTTTTGATACTGAAGTCTAGAACACCTCAAGCTTCTTGAACTGCATTCAATGAGAACAATCAGAAACAAATACAAAGTTAATGTCATACTTGTTCATCTGGAAAAGCCTTCTAGCTTTTCTTTTTTTTTTTTTTTTAAATGGAGCTCTGAGAACAGTCATGAAGAGCCAGGGGCTGCCCAAAAGCGTAAAGGAAAAAAGTTAGTCAGTTTAGTGTGGGGTACAGTGCATAGATGGATCACCAGAACTGTTATCACCAGTGACAGTTCAGTTCACCATCACTGGCAATTACAGCTAAGATGACAAAGGATGTGATCCATTGGAATAAATGAAAATACACTAATGAACTATAACAGACTTGAAATGAGACACAAAATCTCTGTGTGCATGCAAATTCTTTTATCCTTGTAATCCTGTTTCCCTTGGGCAGGGAATTATTCTCTCTTTAATTGTCTTTACCTGTATTTGTACTGTTTCTTACGCCTGTGATACTGCAAAACTAAAAACTTCATTCCAAGTGTCATACCTCTCTAGCATGACATAAGTTTACTGGCAGGATGGGAAAGCTAGTACTGATACACAGCTTTGCTTAGTGTGGTGCAGAAGTTTCCAGACTGCTAAAGTGATGCATAACAGCAGTAGCTGCCAGGTCTGTCTAGGTGGAGGCATTTAGCAGAGCTGCAGACAGATCTTTCAGCTAAGTACTTGAGCGTGGAAACATCTTGGCTGTCCAACCTCTGCCAGACCCCAGCTATTTTCAAGGTCTGTACTCCTGCCTGAGGATGCGGGACCAGGTTCAGGAGGCAAAAAGCCTCTGGGAAGTAAAAGCTTGCTGAGGTGAAGCATGCCTTAGGTGAATCTACCTTAAGGAGATGGGTTTGGGTGAGTGCGTTTGGTGGTACATGGTAGGCAGATGAGGAGATTGGTGCAGGGGTACAGCTGGGTTCCCAGTGTGTTAAAGCTCTGCCATTTCAACTGATTGTGTGGAAGAAGCAACTGAGAAGAATATGGAACTGTGTCTCCTACTGCCCCTATAGGCTAGAGCTGGAAGCTATTACCTTCTCTTGTGGTGCTTCTTGTCACCAGTGGTGGTGTTCCTGGAGCACAGAATTCATCTCACCTAATTTTAACATCTGTATGTCAGAATTATGTGAAAATCAATCATTTAATTTTATAGAGGGCTGGGTCACTGTTTTCTTCAGTTTCTTTCTGGGTGGGTTCACAGCTACAAGTTTTGCTTGTGTTTCAGGTCCAAATAAACTCAAAATCTCAAAATGAAACACAGTCAAAACTGCCAAATTTTATCTGGTTCCTTGTCAAAATCATGTGAGAATGCAAAGCATAAATCAGCCAAGGTTCACTCAAAACTGTGCTTAAGGTTCGCTTAGAAAGTCTAATATTTTTATTAAACATGAAGTCACATGAGTTTTACTTAAATTGGAGTAACATAGAATATGTTCCTCATGGTTCCATAAACCTCTTTTTAGCACCTCATTCATCATTTTATCTGACAATTGGTCTCATTTGTGTTGTCCAGACTGAACCCAAAATTCCACTGAACATGGTGATAATTTGATTAAATCCTAAGAATCACCTTCAGAGTTGGATCCACTGGGCCAACTGAGCAGAGGACAATCTGTCTGATTGATTCCAGATCCCTCTAGAAGTACTCCATCTCTCTCAGACTGGAATATTTAAGATAAGCAAACATATCAACAAAAAACCCCATTTGTCCTTTTTCTTGCTTCCTCATGTGTGTAGTCCCTGTAGTTGCTGTGTCTTAACAGAGGAGTATCCAGAAGCTATATTTATTTATATTTATCATAATTATCTGTTACAATGTAAGACACTTTTTACTGTATGTAAATATATATATATCAAATAGTGATTTCTCTGTCATATGCATAATTGTATTGTTGAGCACTTAGGCAGCAACATGCATATCTTCTGATAAGCATCTAGCACACTGCTCCAAAACAGTGTGAAGTAGAAAGGAAGCACTGCTTGATAAGCTCATCATTTATGTTCTTTCTTGAGTCAACAGTGAGGGATAAGTAGAGTTGCAGAGTGTAACTCACTTCGTCCTAAAATACATGTCTAAAAGATGGGGAATTAGTTGTCCTGTGCATGTTTGTGTGTCTGTGTGCATTTCCCTTCCCACTGACTTCACAGAGAGTCATAGCAACCAGCTTACACTACTTAATTAATTTGAGATGATTGATATTACATAGATGTTCAGATCTAAACATCACCATTTACAGTTTTCCCTATAAGGAGAACTTACACTGGTACCCAAAGCTGCTTTTTAGCTAGTTCTAGATCTCCGAGGATAATGCTGGTTAAAAGTCCATTTTAAGACTTCTATTTCTTATGTCCAGCCCATTTATATGTTTTCAGAAATCCACACTGGAATAAAATAACAGGGAGAAAATACTTACGATTTTGATTAGCTAGTATTGGGAGTGAAATAGTTATTTTCTCTACTGTTGTGTGTAATTTTTCTGTAATAAGAAGTAGCTCAAATGCAGAAACACTGGAGTCACTGAGAACATTTAATATGATGACTGATTACTTAAAATATGCTGTGAAACGCTTTGGGTTTAGAAATAGTTATGCCCTGAAGACTATCATGAAGAATGGCTGCATTCCACAGCAAGAACAGTGTTTGGAAAGCTTAGCTCACTCCAGCCTACTCACAATGATGATAAATTGCATGTATCGTACACTGTATGCACAGTTTTTATGCAGGTGTTTTTGTTTTGGTTTGTTTTTTTACATCAAAAAAACCCTCCTGCCTGGTTTTTTTCCCCCACTAAGAACATGCAGATTAATTCCTTCACTATTTCAGCCCCTAAAGTACAAGTAGTACAATCGCTACCTTATCTTTGCAACAGGGGTGAAAATCCTGCAGATTTTCTGATATGTTCTGTCCTAAGAACACTGTTCTGGAATGAAACAGGGAAAACTCCAGAATTACTTTGACCTCAACATTCATAGTGTTAACCCAGCTAGGTCTGTGCTGCCTTTTGCCTCTTCCACTGAGTGGGAGGAAGGAAGCGAAACTGGGTCACCGTGTACTCTTGGTACATCAGATTGGAGCTTCCAGGCTCTCGCATTTACCAGGAACTAAAACAAGGAGCAATTTCTTGCTGACCCCTTTTTCAACAAAAAGTGGTTACATTATCATTAGTAAGGTCAAACACTTCTGCAATATTGACCTTGACAGGAGCAGCTTCGGGGGTTACAGACCTGAATGAAAGACCATGCACTTCTCTCCCTCCTTTTCCTCCTCCAAAGAACAATTCCTTTATTCAGACGGAAGCAATAATGAAGAGCGTGGCTGGGTCGTCTATGCCACCCCGTCTTCATCCTAAAGCCTGAACCTTTATTTGCTCATCTTTTTAGACATTGTTTTTCCTACTTATCGATGCAGGGTTTTCAGGGAATCATTTATCTATTGTGATTCAGTTATTAGGTTACATCTAAAACAGTAGACAGACCAGAGCCAGGGCATGAACCCAAGTATGGCAGGACTGTACCTTGACACATTTTTCACCCAGACTGGATGGCACTGACCTACACTCTAGCTAAGGCATGGTCAGGAGCTAAGGTGGGTTGGGTATTTATCTCAGTACAATGGTTTGGAGACAAAGGAATAAAGAGACTTTACCTATATCAACATAATATATGCACCAGAGGTGACAATGGTCTCTGGTCATTTCATTTACTAGCGTAGATATAGTCAGTGTTTTATATGAAATATCCATTTCTCATAACAATGCAAGAATCCATGAGATGCAAACAGATACAAGGTTTTTATAGATGCACACAACCTAATATACTTCTCAGAAACTAAAATGTTTCATTACAAATTTATCGGCATGAACAAACGAGGCTTCCTCAGAAATATGTTGAAATTCTTAAATCACTGTTTATTTCCTTGCCAGGCAGGAGCAAAACTTTAGGGATCATGGGATGCAATATTTCTGGCCATGTGAAATAAGTGTTGCAAAACTGGAGATGCTGCAGATGATTTCCTAGAACTTTGTTCCATGCTATGCATTTTGCTTGAAATATTTCACCAAAGGGAAACTCCTATTTCTCTCACAGCTCACACAAGAGGAAATAATGGAGTAAAAGACTAGTTTTGTTCTGTTTTTCATGCCCCAAAACTGCACTGAGCTAACTGCATTTTATCTTAGGAATGCAGTCACAGAGTATTTTTTCATATTCATGTGCAACATATTCAAGATGCTCATCTACTTCATTTTTTATTCTTTTCTCAAAGAGAAAATTGTACAAAACTATATGCAAAACAGAGAGACTTTGTCAGAAGCAATTCAGTTATAGATTAGTTTTGTTTTGTTTTGTTTCCTTTTGCCTCCACTAAAGCCAGTAGCACTTAATAATACAATGTAATTCACTGATTCCCCTAGGCAAGGAAAGATTGTAGGCACAAATATGTTGGGGGGGTGGAGTTAAATAGGGGACTGTAACCTCAGAAATTATGCTCTCAACAACCAATTTAAAAGATAAAAGTGAATTTTCTCCTCCACCTTTTAGGAAGACAGTTAGTACTTCATTTGAAAGGGATTGCTTGCTTGCCTCTTGAAGACGCTTCATTGTCTTGAATTTGGCTATAGGCATTTCTGGGCAGCAGAGAGTAGGGCTTAAGTCACAGTCTTTGTTCCCACCCTCCTTCTCCTCAACACTTCTAGATTGGGCAGATTTTTGCCTGGTGTTCTAGTTTCTGAAACTCCTACTGTCCCTATGCATCACAAGATGAAGCCCACACTGCAAAACTGGGGTTGTGAGTTCCACTCACCTGCACAGCACTTGGAAATTTCAAAAGCTGTAAGGCACTGTGTTATGGAGTGTAATGCTGTCTTATCCATTGCCTTTTTGTAGAGAAAAAACACCAAACAAAACCAGAATTTCCACAAATTAGGTTTGTTTTGCCTGCTGCACATCTGATATGAAAAAAAAAAAAAAAGAACTACCACAAAACTGCTTAGTAAAACAAAATTCTGAAGAAGTTAACTCACAAAGACCCAACAGAGTGTGCTTTGCTTACTGCAAGGAGTTCATAAATTGTTTTCTGTCCAGCACTTTTTGTGTGATATCAACAGCTTTCACAGGCAAGTACCTGTAGCACTGCTGACCCATCCAGCATGAAGTGAACTAATCTATAATTGCAACACAGCTAAAAACACGGTTATTTGCTAAGCAGCTGTCACTGAAAAGACCTCCACAGACTACATGTAGAATAAGACACTGCTCAGCATAAGAAAGATTATAACAGCCTGATACTTTATGAACACATGACAAAAATAATAAAAGTATTTGGAGTGAACAGGCACTAATTCTGTTTGCTTGATCAACAAACCATCCTGACTGTCCCTCTTGTAATTTGTAAATGAACCAGAATTAACTTATGACTCAAGACTGCTATTTATTTTTTCGGAGCACTTTGTGATGTAGGTTGTGGTGGGACGTAACATATATGCTGTTTAAGTAAGTCACATACAACCGAAGAACTAAAGCCAAACTCAACTGAGTCTGAAATAGGATTAAGCCTGCAATATGCTTTTTAGGAAGAGCAGTTTAAACGGTAAACCCAAGTGCAGCATCTCTGTGACTCTGACCTAATAAGTATGCATAGAATTATTAAAATTATTTGGAGAATAGTGGGTTTCTCTTCAGGTCACTAATTCTTATACACACTTCAGCTAGATAAAAAATGATATTTAATAAACCTCAGGAATGATATCAGGAAAAAAAAAACCACACACCATACCAACTACAGCCAAAAATCTTTCAAGAAATTAGCAAAGTAAAATAACATGTTGTGCATCATACTGGGTTATTTATTTATTTTGTTAGTTTGATTGGTTAATACAAAAACCTCATAGATAAGGTGATTACAACACAGGAATAGCATCCAAAGTCCTGGCAGAAACCACTAAAATCCCTCACCTCACTTTCTTCAAGGTCAGCATCATTCGCAAGCCAAATTTCACAAAAAGGATATACTACTTGAAAACAGAGCAGTGAAAAAGGGATGACTGGAGACTTAGAGTCTGGCAACCAAATTCCGGGAAATTCTTTTAAAAAGTGACTAAACTGGAAGCTGAGAGGGGCTTTCCTGAGCTTTAAAGGGGACCTGTATCATGGACACAGTGCACTCATCACAGAAAAGCAGTTTTTCTTTCAGTCAATCATTTATTAAAATCCAGAAATTACAAGTGGACCTTGTTTTTTATTTCTACAGAAACCCCAAAACCAAACCACAAAAAAAACCCCAAAACCCAAAACCAAAACCACAAAAAAAAACATTTTTGCATTATCTAAGTTATTATCTATGTATTTTTAGTTGGTCATATCAAAAATGTGCATGAATCATGACCCTGACCTCGAATGTGATGATGAAATATCAAAACTCCTTTTCCCTTTCAACTCGCCCCTGCCCCAGACCAAAAGCAGCTTGTAACTTTTTGGAATTATTAGGATGATATTGACATTGTGACACCATAGTATACACAAAAATGCGTACTATAGTATTAGCTGGAATAATTAGATTACTTTATTCTCATAGGAAATAGAGGGGTTTGTTCTCCTAGGCTGCCCCTTACCTAACATTGTGTAGTCTCGTACTCCCATTTTAGTTAAGAAAACAAGTTGTGTTTTTTTCTGTCTGGTCATGAGGATATCTAGCCACATAAATATTCTTTCCTGACTATCATTACTGAACAATTAAAAGGGGAATAATCTCTTGTGTAATTGATTGTCTTCAAGACATACATAAACTACCTTAGAAACAATAAAAAATGTAAAAAGCTTACTACAGTCAAACAGTTGCCATTTTGACAATGAATGAGCATTTACAACAAATAATACTAATACTCCAACTAGATAACAATGTTAACTCTTCCATTCAAAATAGAATAAAAAAAAAAAAAAAGAATGAATGTTTGTGTCCAACTACCTTTGTAATTCCTATGGTGAATAATACCAAAAATTACCCTGGTCATCATTTGACCTTGTCATAATTTGATCTCAAAGGCTGATTATCTCTGTACCCTGCAGCTGGAAGTAAATGTTTTCCAGCTCTTAGAAGTCACTCTGCATACTAGGCAAAGCTACCTAGTGGCAGTTTTTAATTCTGGAAGGGTGGCAGTCAGTGATGGAAAGAAATGCTCACTGACTGAATACTGCTTATATTTCTCATACAATGTGCTATAAGATTTATATGATGCAGTTTAAAACAGTCTGATTTTCCTTATGCTGAAGTTTATTACCTCATTCACTTATCCACTGAAGGTTAAATTATATCAAAGAATTGATGACAGATTCTCCAGTCATAAACATAACTCTTATCTGAGAACAAATCATGGCAAACTGGAAGAAAAGGGAAAGGGTTTCATTTAGTGATATACATTTGTTCTCAAATATCTGACTTCAGACTTTGATTTCTTCAAACAAAATTATGTTAACCCTGTTCAACCACCTTTTCTTCCTTTTCAGGAAATTGTAAGGATTATTGAAAACTGAAATTTGATGAAAGGTAGTATATGAGAAATATACAGTATTAAAAGATTCAGTAAAATATGTTATATCTTACAAGCCCTGTGCTAGGAACTGGCTTAATGTTCTATTTTTAGAAGTTACTTCTCTTCATTTTTTAAAGCTTTTATGCCCATTCTTACCTCACATGCAGAAGTAGAAAGAAAATTTTCCTTGTATAAAAAGGTAAGAACACTTTGCAGACACTCAATAAATTTTCAATACGAACTTCCTGCTAAAATTAGTTTCAAATGTAAATTTAAGGTGTTTTATAAACTGGTTTCAGAAGGCAAATATAAAGAAAAAATCATTATGGACATTAAGTACCATTTGAATTAGTAAGTTGAAATTAATGATCTCAGAATTGTACATCTGAACACAGTATCAAGCTACACTTGAGAAAAGATACATGGTATGCCAAGGATTTTTTTTTTCTCCCGAGTAACATTTAAAATGAAGTATTGGCCACCACTTTTCATATGACTCTGTTTTTTTTCTATTCAAGCAAGATAGAAAGTGATTGATGGGCTAGAACAAGGAATTCAGGATGTCTCCTTTATATTCACAGACACATAAAAACATCCCACTCCTCCCTCTGCTTTAATCTGACTTTTCCAGAGTAGGTTATGAACTTAACAAAAGTGGTTTTGTGGCCTATGTCTGAAGCAGAGAAGTTCCCAGAAAGTAAAGGAGGGATCAGGTATTTATTCTCTGCCAAAGCACACTTATCCTTCCACTTCTTTCCTTATCTCATATAGACTGGTCCTCAGCAGGCAATGGTTTTCTTGTCCATCAGCTTCTCCTCAGATGACTGCAGACAGCATCCTTTGCCTGAACTGTGACAACATACCTACGATGAACAACCCCATGGCACAAAATTGAATCCTGACCTTGCTAGAGTTGTAAAATAGTGGAAATGTAAATACTTTGTTCAAAATTCTCCCATTCAGGTACAAAGACTTAGATACCTATTTCCCATTGATTGCAAATCAGCTGTCTAAATGCCATCTGAAATCTGGGCTGTGAAGACCATGGCTGAAAAATTGTGCTGCCTTTTGCTGTAATTCACATGGAGACTGTACTGTCTCGTAAAAAACATCTACTTCTTCACTGATTAATTTGAGCTCAATGAAAACAATGACATAGTCTTTGCAAGAAATATTTCTTACTCTAGAGATGGTTCTTGTGTGTGTGTGCGTGCATACACACGTGTGTGTATAACCATCTATTTCACCTGAAACTTGGTTAGAATTAATACATGCAACATAATCATGCTCATAATTTGAAATTAATGAAGATCCGCTAAACTAAAACTATTTACTTCCAGGGACTGACTATTGGAGTAAATTCTCCACTGGTGTCCAATAGAGAATATGCCAGCAAGAACTTGGCCATGGTCACCTTATAAAGAACACCAAATGAACATGTGCTACTGAAAGTGAGTAATGATCAAAAAATCAGGCCTAAAACTCCTAATGAATATTAAATACTTTGACCCTGGCATTTAACCAAGAGGACTAGGAGATATAATGCCAACTATTAAAATAAAAGCATTACTTTTACATCACATTTATTACACTTTCATATTTTTCTGAGTGCTGTTGCCATCTTTCTGACCTGTCAAGATAACTTGTTTCTGGCTCTTCCTTTATTTCTGTTGATCCAGGGGCTCACTCGATACCCACTAATAGAGGGGGGGAAATCTTTCCATGACTTCAGTGAACTCTGGATCAGATCTCACATTTTCTTAAACTTCCACATCCTTTGAGACCCCAGCTCTCACATTTTACCTTAGACAATATTGTCTTCACAAATGGATATTTTTTTACTATGAAAATCAGTCTTTTCTTCTTGTTGACAAAAGTGATGCCAGCCCCATTATTTATATCACATTTAGCAAACCCACAGGAGTTAAGCAAATCTGGAACCCTCCAGGAGATTGACTGCCTTGATGAGTGTAGCATAAGTCACCCGGGCTGAGGCCATTCACTCAAATATTTCCGTGTGTAAATATTAAGTTACAATATACTGTAATGGAACTAACAGTGCATGCCCCAAGTCAGGTGCAATGAATGAGCTCAGGTTCAGTACCAACAGTTATACACATGCATCACCCTTTGCTTTCAAAGGGATGTGGATTATCTCAGATATTTAGACCAAGTTCTCTGTAATTTCACATCCCTGGGACACCCTTGTCTTCTTTTGCTGTAGTCTAGCTCTTACTCTGCAGGTAAAATTGCTCCCAGTCTGTAATTACTTGCCTCCACCTCTGCCACAGAAGGGATGGGACACACGACCCACACTAGGACCACTTGCAGAAGCGTGTCTGTTACTGCTATAATGGCTGACTCTTTTGAGCTTAAAAACAGATCTGCCCTCTGCTAATGGTCCTCTTTTCACTTTGGAAGAGTACTACTCAAACATGTGGTTGCATTTTGTGGTTTTGGACCCTGAGAGGAGGGGGAAGGTGAGACAAATTATTTAGTACATGAGGCACCTTACAAAGTTTTGTTTCACATGGGTCACTTGTTTCTGTGGATTGTCTCTGGGCAGAACATGCAGAACTTCTGTGCCATCACTTAATAAACACTAGCGCAGAGAGTCTATGTTTTCCATATTGCTTACCTGTCTTACAGAGGAGAAAAGATCGGTGATATTTCTTCCACATTCCCCAGTAAGTATCAAATGATCCTTTAATCTGGCCAAAACAGAAAGGTCATTATACCTTATGTCACAGCCTTTTCTAAATTATCTACTAAAATACCAGTGAATTTCCTAATGCAAAATAATTAACCAACCTGCACAGGAGCCATTTCTCCACTTGAAATCCCCTGATTTAATTATTTTTTTAAAAGTACACAGAGGCAGTAGACTTGTGTCTGAAAACTTCCAAACTTTCATTGTGGAAAGAAATATTTTTCACATTATAAATATGTAAAACAAGCTTCTGAAACTTCTTTATGTCTAAGTCATCTAATTTGATGTTGCCCTCTAGTAAGTTACAATCATTATTTTCTCTGCACTCTTTGATTCAGTCATCATTCATCAAATCTCAGACTAAAAGGAGTTTTTACAGCTGGGTCATAAACCAAATCAATGGAAATGTTGATGCAGCATTAACTATATCAATCCTAACAGGTGTCTCTATAATAACCCTTGTAAAAGAAACACCTCTATGCAGCTCACCAGCAGGCTCCAAGGAGTGTGCTAAAGTAGGGAGCAGGGAATAATGAGTAATTAGGGTTTTCACTAACCAGAAAGATAGGTTCTTTCAATTTCTGTCCATTAAAAGTCACACATGTAAGCATTATGGTAATATAGATCTCAGCTGCACACTTCCAGTAAACTCATGACGAAATATTAAAAACCAACCCAAAAGAGAAATTGCTAATCTTCCAATTACCTTACTCATTATATGCAACCCCATGAGCTCTGCCACATATTCCCATGCAGGTGTCCATGTAAGGTATTTTTAGCAAGGAAAATGGTTGTCCATTGGAGTGATCGGTAAGAAAAATATGACAATGGCCTGCCGTATTTATTCTTTAAATCACATTTTAACAAATGTCTTTGCATTTTGTGTTGGAAGTCCAAGCTGAGAATTCCCCGGAGAGCTGACCATGAGCCCACTGCAGAGAGCACCACCACGGCCCTGGAGGTGCCTCAGGACAAGAGTGAGCTGTCTGTCAATAAGAGCTCTTTTGGGGCACGCTCCTATACACAGAGGCACATTGTTCTAGAAAGCTCGTATTCCAATGTTAGTTGCTTTCTAACTTTTTTATATTGGAGCTTTCTTGTCAGTTAAGATCTCTCTCTGATTAGCCCTGCCCGGTGCAACTTGGTCTATGCCACGTGACAGACCTCTTGCCACTTCTTTCCTTGTCACGGAATTTACCTGCATCCCCGCAGAGCAGTAGCATCCTCCATATGCTTTGGATGACTGTACGTCTGTGTGTGCTAGAAGGATATGTAAAGTCAAAGCCACTGATTTCCCCCAGAGCAAACCAAAGCACCTCCAGCCGTGATTAGTCAAGTTTTTTATTAACTTTTGTATGACTCACAACGGGCTAAAAATTATGATTAATTCCATTTCTAATGACACAATAAATGGTAGCAAAAAGAAGGACTGTAAGCAGTGTGCAGAACACCTGCTCATTGTCAAAACCCAGGAGCCTTTGTACAAGACGATGCAAGCACATTTTTTCATTTCTTAAACTGTTTCTGTCTAGCACACAATACAGCAGTTTATCTGAATCTCCAGAAAGTAATTTTGCCTGTAAGATGTTACACAAATGACTTGTGAAACACAGAAAACACTAGTGTACTGTCAACTTGGCAGTGTTTTTAAGGAGTCTGCATATCCCTTCAAACATAACACTTAACAGGACTGGGATGGGGCAAAATGGCCCTTCCCCCAGGGCCACACACCAAACATCTCCCAAAGCTTCCAAGCAGACAAAAGCACTTGTTCCTTGTCGCCGTCTCCTCTGTTGTGCCTCTCAGTGGCAGAGTGGGCCTCAGAAGGAACACTATACTTGTTTACTTCTGTTGAACCTTCATTCATGTTGAGGGGAAAAGAGTGAGAAGGAAGGAAGTGCCTACAAAAGGCCACACAGGACAGGAAACTTTTTCTCTCCCATATTTCACACCATCATAAGGGACAGTCAATATTTGCCCCTTATTTGGGAACACTTACAGTTCTGATACCTTTAAAGAAAAGGGAAAGTCCAGACTTCTGCAATGTCTCTGAAGACCATTATGTAGAAGTCCTCCCGTGTAGATTAATGTGATATTGCATAATAGGTTTAGAAACTGAACTCATGTGAATGTTTTAAGCAAAATGAATCAAGTCTCCCCATCAGAGACTCCTGGAGTCTTTGCTGGTGAGATGTCTGGGCTTTGCCTGGGAGGGAAAGAAGAGTGATGGAGGAGACAAGAAGCACAGCACAATAGGTTGCTGGAGAGTCTGTTGGGAGCTATTAAACTAGGGTGAAAATATGGGCTTCCAGAGGGGCAGAAAGGAATACAGCTCCTTCTCCTCCATAAAAAAACAGAGAAAAAGCTTTCTTTTCCTACTTTGGGTACACTCCAATGCAAGTCCCCCTCTGGCCTCATTAGCACAGCTAGAGCTCCCTCTTCTGATTCACTTACTCCTCCTCTTTGGGATGTGGACCTTAATATTCACAGGAGCAATGGCAGGACACGCTGTCCGGCGCCCAGCTGAGTTCTCCACTACTGAGCTGGTATGTTCCATATCCTGTCAGCATCAGACTGTGATTTACAGGGATATAAAATCAAGGGATGCAAAACCTGGAACTGCATATAGGCAGTTTAATTCGATGGGTTTCTTTAGACATGCTCCAAATATTTGTACAACAGACTAGAACCAAAGGTAGAAGTATCACCTCCAGAGGAAACCTACCATTTGGAGGTAGTCACCCACCGAGGCTGCCTCGGGGTAACAAGTGTTTGCCATGTGACTCTCTTCTAATCCCTGTGCAACTTGGGGTTTCCTTGCAGACCTTCTGTATCCAAGAGATACAAAGAAATGTGTGTAAAGTTTTTCTTTTTTCTGTAATAGTAGCAAGCTCCTACACAAATTCCAGAACAGAATAATTTGGCAGCCTCTCACAGCTAAAAATATTAAATTTTTTTCTTACAGAAAAAAAAATTTAGTACCACTTGACATTCATATTTTTTATCATCTTGACATTATAAAACCCAAAGGAAAGACTAGCAATTCCCTTTTTGTGCTGCCAGCATTGATCTGCCTTTGATTTCCACTTCACTATGCCTAAACATGCAAGTGCTCTTCAGAGAAGCCAGATAAAAAGATGTGGAACATGCAGAGTTTGTTCTTCACCATTTCTTTGGAGGGTAAAATTAAAATGGGGAGTCTGACACTTCCTAATGAGCCACTCTATTTTCAAGGAAAGTTCATGTAGAATTAGCTCTGTCTCTTTAAAATAAAAAGGTAATACTAAGGGGGAAACGTTCTCCACTGTTTAATCCCTTCTAACACAGCATTTGAAATCTAGCCAAGCGTCACATGTGTACAGTGCTCAGTACATACAGAATGTATATGAAGTCAGCAAAACACACAATTGCAGGGTTTCTCTTGCGAAAAAAACAAGCCTGACCTTTTGACAGAGTAAACACTGCTTTCTCGCCCAGATACATCAAACCGGCTTTATATTTCCTCGCGCGTTTCGCTTGCCTTTTCTTTTTCTTTTTTTTAATCACTATTTTTAAATTTTTCCTGATCATTTAAAACCTGGGGGAATAATCCTAATGATCATAATCCTTCCCCTGCAACCCTCATCCTGCTCCCTCCCTTTCTTTTTTTAGTGTGTTGGCAGCCCTGATCAATGTTGATTCATTGAAGGGAACAGAATCTGCAAACTCTTCAGTAACACTAGACAAGCTGCTACTACAAGCAGCTGCAGTTGCAGTTCGCATCTCACTAGGGGTTTTTCAGAAAACCCACCCACAACACACAAGGGGAATTCTCCCGGACAAGCTGCAGGTGCTATGGATATTTTCATTTAATATTCATTCTTGCAATTCAGCACATTTGTAATCCATGTGGTAAACTGTTACTTACATTTCTCCCAACGGACCACAACCAGATGTCGAAAATAAGAAGTCCGGTGGAGATATCGCTTCTTCTCCTCTTCATTGTGCATTTCAATGGTCTTAAAACAAATCTGCTTTCTCAGGAACAAAAAATGTGCTTTTATATTTAAAGACGCTTTTGTTGACATTAAATAATAATAAATATATCCAGAAATTACAGGCCCCACATAGATTATGAAGTGCTTTAACTGGATGAGTATTCTTTGCTATATTAGAGAAAATGTACCCTTTTTACTTGGCATCACTATCATATTGTTAACTAAAAGACCAAAAAAGGATCACAGTGGAATATTACACGAATTCTTAGACTTTCTTCTGTATATGTTACAAACTTTTCCCAGAACACTTGATTTTCCCAATGTCAGGACATGGGAATTCCCGTACCTGTCTAATTCTTTGTTTTGTTTATTTGTAAGCGTTTCTATTACAGCCTTCACTCTAGTGCTTGAGTATTCTGAAAGCATGCCAGAGTTAGTCATTTTTTGATACTGAAAAGAGCTAATACTAAAGCTTTCTACAGAATTTCATTTAAATATACACCAGAGATTGATTGGTTTGTGGTTGTTTGTTTAGGTTTTTTTTGAAAAAGACAAAAGAAAACCACAGCATTTTTATCTGATGCAGTTTTACAAACAATTCCCAGAATGTGCATCAATGACAGCAAAGGATCTGCTGTTCTCTTCATTTTCCTACACTCTGCCCATTCCCGGCATCTTTAGGTACATTCCAGCAGTACTTGAAATAACATCAAATCTTTAATTAATAACTCCTCCACAAGGGAATTATGGGTGGGAGGAAGATCACCTAAAGCCTCAGGTACAAAACAGTTTACATTTTTATAAATTTTAGGGTAAAAATGTTACTCTGCAAATGAATGCCCATGGCCTCCTGGCTTATGGAAGTATCTCCAAACTCATAAACAGTGACAGGACAGTAACATCAGATACAGGTAAAAAAAGAGATGATTCTTTCCTTGGATGTCTTTAAATTATAAACAGATTTTGATATTTTTTCTCAGTGTTGAACCAAGTCTTGTTTTTTCATACTGAATATTTTCCTCATCCTAAAGGCCTTAGAAGAAAGCAGAGTTCCATATGGCTAAAGGATATATAATTGTATCAAAGGAGATAACGGTCATCTTAAAAAACTTTCAACAGAAGTTCAATCTTATTGAACAGTCATACTCTTTTCCTGACAGTTTTGATTCAGAAAGAGACTAGCATCTTTACTGAATCTTCCTGAGAAGACAGTTTGAATGAATATAAAAATCTGGTGAATGTGGACAGCACTGTGATACATTTAATTGGTTTATTAGGGCCCCCAAAACTGGTTTCTTTTGCATCTGTCTCTCCAAAGTCAGGAATTCCAGCATAAGCTTAGGTCATGATTAGATTAGTGACCTCATCCCAGTCTCATATTGCAGACATTGGCCATGACCTCCAGTTTCAGGGCACATGGGGTGAAATCCTAGCTATGCTGAAGCCAGAGGGGCCCAGACTGGTTTTGTCCTCACATTCTCGAGTCCTTCAGGCTTTGCAGCTGTGCTGCAAAAGGAGACATGGCTGCAGAATCCAAAGGGTGAGTCGACTGTCCTTTCTACAAAGTAAAAATATTCACGCAGAAAGGGTTTACTTCTTTTTATTGGGGGGAGGGGGGGGAATTAAAGCACTTCTAAAAGATTGCTTGAAAATAGAAGAAAAGGGTGCTTGCCTCAGAGAAGATAGTATGTAAGAATAATGGACCCACTATGCAGGGTACCAAGGAAAATCCTAGAATCAATCAGCTACCAAAGGTCTACAAGTAATAATACAAGTAGGTATATAGCATACACTTGAAATCATACCTTGCCAGGGCTACTGTGACTCCTTCATGAGAATTACATTGATTCACATGTTGAGGTGGGAGAAAGATGAAAAAGCTCAAGGGCCTAAAGCACTGTTTTTTCCATGTGCATTACCGTTACTGAAACACCTGAGCTAAATAGCCTATGTTAAGCTGCTGTAAAAAAATTCAATAGCTCTCATTATAGCCCAGAATTTCTCATTTCCTACTTGTGGTGAGATGCCGGTTGCACCCTGGGTTGCTGTCTGGAGCGTGTAATGACAGTGGTTCAGGGCCCATTAAAGGTATTCTCTTTTTACAATGCCAACAAGGTAGTGGCAGTAAAAAGAGAGGGGGGGAAAATTGAATGCATAACAATATTGGTGAATGAGAAGCATATGTGCTGACAGAGGAATGCATTCTGTGGGGAGTTGCAGAGAGTTAGTTAAATCCGGATGGTCTATGGGGTTCAGAGATGTGACAAGAAATAAGGCAGGCAAGTGGGAGGGTGACAGGAGACACTGGTACAAATAAAAGTTGATAAAAAGATGGGTATATTTGCATGAGGTTATTACAGCAAGAACATTTTTACAGTATTTTAAAGAAAAAAAAAAGTGTGAAAAGGTAATGGCAAAAGAGTTTCTAGACTGGACTCCCTGGAGCTGCATAAAGGGATAAGCCTTCAAAAGTGCTTAATTTACATTCCATTTTCAAAAATTATGTATAACAGTTAAGATGGTATCTATTACTATGTTTCAGTGCCTAAATCTGTTCTGAAAATGGAAATTTGATGTCAGGTCATTTAAGCTGTTTGAACATTTTATTCTGAGACCTTTGCCTTTAATTAAACCAAACTTGTGATGATTCTACTAATCATGTAAATACTAATCAGAATAGCGGAATAATGTTAATGGAAGTAATAAAGGACTATTTATTCCAGCAGTATAAGCCATTGCTGTGAAATACAAGATTAATTGCATTCGTCCAGACTTCACATAGTAACTGATAATATTGTTTTAAAAAATCACAGAATGGCCATATATAGACAATACAACTGCTCAAGATGATATCTGAAGATGTTGCCTTAGATTCTTTCATTTTTGTGGTCATGAAAAATGAAAACTCAGAGCCACACAGGAAACCAAAAAGTAAGTACTCAGGGTATTGTTTGTAGGTACCATATACCTAGACTTTCTGGTTCTGAATACAAATACAGTCAGGAGTAGCTCACAGAATGGTATTTGAAAGAAATCTGAAATCTAGTTAAATATATACCTGGATACTTTGCATTTTATGTAAGACAATATTAAATGCTAATATTTTAGTTAGCTCACATAAAATTTTTGTGGAAATCTTATCAGTGCCTTCACAGTTTGCCTCCAGTCCACACTTTGAGCTTTTCCTTACTTGTTTTTTTCCCCCCTTCTTTTCTCCTACTGCCTTTGTAATATAACTGCCTCCCAAACCTCATTTTTTCATTTGTGAACCCAGAGTTCTGCCCTTTCAAAACAAAACCTCAGATAACACACTCAGATTTCTCCAGTTCCTTGTTCCATTTTATCCAAAAGGTGTTCATGCCATCTTGCTGAAATATTACCATGGTAACATCTGCTTGGTAGTCCTTGCTTTCAGTCACCAGTACAAGCTTTGGACTGAGATGTCTTCAGGCTATTGATTATTATTTTAGATTTTTTGGAGTTTTTAGCCTTCTTGGTGAAGTTTGTGATTTATTCAGTCTAATAAGTATACTGTGTGCATATTGGAGGAATTGGGGAGTCTTCCATCATTTTAGAAATTCAGCAGGTAGTCTAAACAAAGCATATATAAAATGCTCCTTTTGGTTTTCTGCTGCACTTTCTATCTTTCTAAGGTTCTTCTTCAATGCAAAATATACCTTGAAAGATGAAATTTCTGGGCTTCTAAGACTAGCAATAGAATTTGTCATTTATTTTTCCATATACAATGCCACCGAATTCTCCTGTGACAGCACTTGAAAGCAAAAACTTCATGATCTACATTACATTTAAAGACCTATGCACCTGTGGGAGTTGAACAGAATAGAGTCCATCAACACTTCTTGAATCTTCATGCTTTTTAGATTTCCCTTGCTCAATAATCCTAGAAAGTAAGTAGTTCCAATTAAACTTAGATGTCAGTCCTTTGCCCATAATGATGAGGGAATCTGACAAGTTCATCATGAATAAATTTCAATATAGTTTTGGTCTTAGATAAAAAAATATCATTACTCAGTTTAGATCCTATGAAATTCCCAACACATCTGTGAAAAAAATTAGTACTTCATTTTCAAACCTCTGTATTGTCCAGAACACGTATGGATGTCCAAACCTACTCCAGTGAAATACCACATGAATAGAGCCTTCAGAAACTGAATGGATCACATCTGAGAGAGCTTGATTTCAAGGGTATTCAGAACTTTGCAGCTGAAGCCAAAATATATGATTCATTTCAGATAAAGTATGGACTGCTTCTGCAAATGTAAACCTTAGGGCTACCTCATATTGCTTCTGAGGAGATGGGATTCCAAGGAATAAGGTCAGAAGTACCTTGTAGCTAGGGAAAAAGATTTTAAAGTACCAAGAGAAAACTGACAGTGGGAAACAGTTTCACAGCTCTCAACAAACCATCAAAATATGCTCCTTGGAACTTGTTAGCATATATTTTTTAACTCCCATTTGGATAGTCTGGGAAAAACTCAGTCTCAAAATGCTCAGAGACATTCTTCATAATTGTCTGAAGGTGAGGGTGGCCTAGAAAGTGTTTCAATTATCAAAGAAATTATAACAGCACATTTCCCTTCAGCACACGTGGGCTTCAATTCAACAGAGCACTTGATTTGGTCTATGAGTTGTAAGTGGTTCCTTCACTAAGATCTTATTGGAAGAAAGGAAACCCAAGAAAAGCAGCAAGGCTATTTGATGCACTGCCCAACTGCTCTTAACTGCTGGCTATCTCACAACTTTTAATCAGACAGAGGGGTTTTTATAAATGGCTTCACATTTCTAGAGTAACATTGGAAATGTTCAAGTCCCACTAAGGACAACAAAAAGTATGGGAACTGCCTTTCTTTCTGCAACTTCATTTTCCTCTGTGCAAGTAAAGCTTACCATTTGAGGCACAAGAGAATAAAAAGACATGTTAAACAGTTACTCTCTTTTTGTCTCAGAAGAAGAAGGTGGAACAATATACTGACTAAACAATGGGTCAATTTTCCAGAGACAAAAGGAAGACAGTCTATAGTTAAAAGCAAAATTTGTAATTAGAAAAAGAAAAATTAAGTTCATTTATGGTAGATATAGCCCCAGGTCCAAATAACATGATTTCACAAGCATTAATAAAAGGCATGAAATTAACTGACATTCTTAAAAATGAAGGAGATTCCTGAGGATTAGGAAGTGACAAATACAACTCCATTAGTTTAAAAAGGGTCAAGAGATTAAAGACCAAGAAACTAGAGACCAGTGAGTTTAACATCTGTTGAAGGGAAATCTTGGAAATTTTAAACTATGCAGTAGGAAGAACACCTGGGAAAGTGGTTTGGTTAAATGCAAGCAGTGTGGAATCAAGCAGGTTGTGTTTAACTATAAATGCCAGTAATAAATACACCTGATCTGCTGGAGTTGCTTGAAGACAGCACCCTTGTGATAAGAGAAAGGGAACTTAATGGCCGTGCATAGCAACACTCAGTCATACACTAGAATGTATAAAACAAAATATGAAGCAGTAGGCCAAAATGCATGCTGGATAGAAATGCCATTTAAGAATATGAACGAAAGGCTGGGATCTTTTTGAATTAGAAAAGGGTTCCAATTGGAATAACTGAGAGGTCAGTTTGGGTCCTCTCTTACATGTAATATAGATGTAATATACTGTCAGAGTAAAGGGATTAAAAATAGTATTCAAGTATAAAGTGAATTTTGAGAGTGTAAAGTTGGGTTTGTTTATGCATTATACCATTACACCTTTACTGATTTCAAAATATGAACTGATTTTGGTGAGGAATTCCAAATGTATACAGCTATGCAGTCTTGCTTTTACGTCTTCCATTCATCCATTCTAATTTTTTCTCCAACTAAAGCTTGTTTGGAACTGTACATTATAATCTTTGGAATAAAAATAATTCCTATCTGTGTCTTTATGTTGAGTACAGTGGGGTTTCAGTAAGGACTGGGACCCTTAAATAGGAAGTGTACAAAGCAGTAATCAACGATCACAGATGGGATTTTTCTGAGCAGTTGGCAGTGTGTAAAAGCACTAGAGCTCTCTAGCTTAAAATTCAGGGGTGGCTTTGAGGAAGGCTAAAAAATCAGGGGACCTGGGCTCTGTTCCCAGCTCTGCTACAGACACCTTGTGCTGGTGAGTACGTTCTTCTACCACCTCTGTTTTAGTTTTCCCTTCTGTTAAACAGAGATAATAAAACCAGCAGGTTTTATGAGGTTAAAGGTGTTAAAGTTGTGAATTCCTGTGAAAACATAGAATGGGAAGATCTATAGAAGTACAAAATATTCTTCTTCTGAAGGAAATATGTGTGGCATATTAAGCACAGAAGGAGTCCTCATTTGCTGTGAATCAGAAGTACTTCTACTGTGTCACGTTATAAACTTTTTGACAAGACAAGACTTGGGTATTAATATGTCTCCAAATGTATTTGACCATTTTCTGCTGTTCCATCATCAAGTTTGTTACTGAAATAGTGACATGTTAGCTAGGACTGGGCAAAAGTAAACACACCACAGGTTTAACTCCCTGTGCTGCTTCTCAGACAGGGATGTGATATCCTAGGGAGGACCTGTGCCACCAGGTGACGCAGAATTAAGCTGTCACTGAAAATTCATATGAGAAACCTTACTGACTGGGTTATTTGACCAGCTGATCCCACTGGCACGCAGTAGTTTCTCTGGCAGATTTTAGGAATAGGTCTGTCCTCCGCAGGAGAACATCTCTAGCTGGCCATCAGCTTGCCTCCAGCATCACTGTCCGGTGTGAGGACTGGCACACTGGGAAACAGGTCATGGCAGATTTCATGGGCCCGAATCTCCCAACAGAGTGCAAGCCCACGTCTCCCAGCAGAAAGTAGATGGAGACTCTTTTCATATACTGCAGTGAAACAGGATGAGGATTTAAAAGAGCAATTAGACCAATAGGAGAGGAAATCTAGGCCTAAAAGACTGTTTGAAAAGCAGATTTTCCAAACAGATGAGTTATGGTTCTTAATGAAGAAAAATATTTCTTTCAGTTGCTGTATGAAATGCCTCCCATAGCATCTGTTTTCTGTGTTAATCCTTGAAGGAATACAAAATTTAAGTATGTTTTAACATAGCTTTTTAACACAAGTTCTGTCTCCCAAAATGCAGCTGTTTGTGGTGTTGATTTTATCAATACTTTTCTGTATAATCCCTAGGTTTTTCCCTTTGTTCAACAGTGCAGAGGGGTTAATAGAGGGAGCACAAACTATCCAAATTGGTTACTTGCCCCTAAGTATTAAATTACATTCACCATTGCTGAACTGTGTTTGCTGTTTATTGACCTACACAGCTGATGTTTTTTGAGGACAACATGGCAGTTGTGTTTGGGTTTTTTTTTTAACATTGTGTGTTTATCTCTATTTCATAAATCAATCTCAGACAAAAATATAATATTTCCTAAAAAACCCCCCCTTGTTTCCATTACTGCTCTGTCCTGTTAGGCATAAACTCACATACCTCCATTGACTTCAGCTGGGTGTACTGGTTTTTAACAACTAAAAACCTGGGCTGTGATATATTGTATGGGGTAAATTAGTTTCCTATACTCTTGTCCAGATCGATCCCACCTTACTTTAAGTAGCTGAGACATCTTCATTGGGAGCATACTCACATCAGCTACAGTCTGTTAACAGAAAAGTAGCTGCTCTAGTAATATGAAAGACAGATGCATTACCAGAGATCTTTGTTGTAATTATTTTTTCTCTGGGCACGTCAGCCTAGGGTGATTAGGTAGCCATCTTGCATAGCTCAGATCCGTGCCCTAAATTGTGTGATGAATCTGAGTTTTAGACCTTTCCCCAGGGCAAGTGGGATTCAGCTGCAGGTTTAGACACTTCAATTTAGATGTCTAAAGAAAAGGATGCAAAGAAAGCTCCTTCACAATGAGGCTGGTCAGTCACTGAAAACTACTCTTAGGCTTATGTGAGGAAGACAGGGCAAGTTATTTTTCTCAATACACAGAGCAGATTTGTTTTAGCATGACAAGAGCTGGCTGGATTTCCTATATTCTCCATATAAAACAAAATTTGAAAATCTAACTTTTAATTAAGGAAACAAGTAATTTTTCTTGTAAAAGTTCTGTTGTGACACTTCAGGAAAAAAAAAACACCAAACAACTAGTTTTGTAGCCTTCTGCTTTTGATGGGAAGTTCAGGTTCCCTGGCTGCACTACATGAACTACTCCTAACAAGTACTATGGTATCCAGCCTCAGCAAGAGGAGGTGACACATTATCAGATCCTGCAGGAAGTATTCCTCTGAGCTGTGGCATTACAGCGCTTGGACCGTACTCCTATTAGGATACATTAAACTCAGCATGGCAGAAAAAAAAGCTCAAGTAAAATATTGTGATTGTCTCAGATAGGTTTTGGAGGAATTTCTGATCAAAACCAAACAGACAAATCCCAAAACACCATACACAGACAGGGCACTTTTCAACAACAATAAAACATCTAATCCAAAATTTAGATGATAATTTACAGTTTTTTGATCATCTGGACACAATCTAATAAAAATGCACAAAACATAATTAAGGTGTATATTTTTGGTAGATAAACATCAGTAAGTCAAAAAGAGCTTGATTCTTCTCACGTTTTCCATGCTCACCTGAGCGATTAGCTCTCTGAAATAACATTATTTCTGCTTTACAACAGCACCAGAGATGAAGTACTGTAGACTGAATTTTAGTCTTGTGACCACCTCTCTGCATTTCCAGAAAAAGCACCCTACATTTTGTCTAGTTCAGTGAAAGATTTCATTTCTGAAGCACCTAAATTTGGGCTGCACCAGGTGCAGCAGTCAAACAGGGAGGATGAGAATGATGAACAACATATTGAGATAACCTTCTTCCCTCCTGCAGCATGATTTTCAAGATGAAGTAATTTTGAAAGATTCTTTATTTTACAAAGGGAAGACTACACAGCAGCAGAAACAATCTAGCGATTTTTTTGCATGTTTAAAATACATGGGGTTTCTTCCTCATCTGTTGTAAATCAACAAAGCTCCAAGTGAAAATCTGACCTGACATTTAAAGCTAGGGACAAGTTGTGCAAAATACTGGGAAGGAAGAACGGCTGAGCTCAGCAGCCAGTGGAAGACCTGTGAATTGGTTTCCCCATTCATGTGATAGGGAAGCTAATGCCCACTACCCTTTCCAAAGTGCAGTGCTTTAGAGACAGAGACTAATCAGGACTTTGGGTGGGAAACTTTTCACATTTTTGCATTAAAGCAAGCTGTCAAACAATATCCATGGAGCTGTTTAGCTTCTGGTAGTTCAATACTTCTTAGGAACAACCAATGGAAAAAGATCAGAGGTTTAAAGGCTAGACTACTAAATTTCCTGAAGACTTTGCGCCAAATATCCAATGAAATAATCACACTGAATAAGCATTAGCTTACAAATCTGCATTTTGTTAAATAGCCAAATAATGAAAATTTGATAAGACATGATGGGTTTTTTTAAGGAAAAAAAAACCCTTAATTTACATTCCAGATGGCAAAATTGGGGAAAATGGGCAATGAAATGTTAGAAAAGGGGCGAGACCAGCCAAAGCCTTGCTTGTTTTTCCAAGACTGGGTTAGGTAAAAAAAAGTGTGGCTCAAGTCAGAAATACACCACCAGAATTAATGTTTCTCAGATCTGGCAAGCCAATAAGCAGACATTCAGTGTATAAATAACAGCCAGACATTTTATTAGTTTTTCTCCAAATTTTTCAGTTTTCAGGAATCATAAACTGAGATTTGTTTTTTAGGTGCTTGTGAAAATAAAACATTGATCCTGAGCATTTCTGAGGGGGTGGTTAAGAGAATTCCAATTATAACTAAGGCCAAAGTTTTCTCTTCTAAACAACCCCCTTATCCCCACTGAAGAATGTGAATCAGAGGAGAATTAGCATTCATAATGCTGAAGAAAAGAATTGTTTGCAGGAAGGGGAACTAACTGGCACACTTAAAGATTGGGGAATCATTAGCTGTCTGAACAAAGTCTGTTGTGAGCCGTTCCAGACAGCACTCATTCCATGGTATTTCCATATGGTTACAGGGAAACCAGAATTTCATGACAGTAAGACACTTGACCTAAAACACATGGCAAACTTAGGAGATGGCAAATAGAGTTCGACATGGACAAATAGATTTGTTTTGCACAGAGCAGGAGCACAGTGAGAGAAAACTGCCGTTGCGAGACAGTAAGGGAAATGAAGACTGCGCCTTCACTTGCCGCATGCCATGTTTAAGAAGATGCAGCTCATCACTGTAAAGTTTTTATGCAAGACTCCAAGTAAGGCCAAACAAACTAGGTCCATGGATTTGGATAAAAGCATCTCTCTTTGGCAAGCAGCAAGCCAAAGTCTGCTGAAGATAGGTTGGGTATCCAGCAATCTACTCACCCACTCAATTCGTCCGTGAGCACAGGTTATAGTATGACACAGGCACATAAATTCAGATCATCTGAACAGAACTATCTCCTTGCTAGACATGAAGATTCAGGCTGGTAAAAATACGATAGCTCCATTCCTGTTTTGACAGTTCTGTGAGTCCAGCAATAAATTCTGGACTGATTTTTATTTGATCCTCTCATTGTCTCACGATAAATTTGTGCCAGCACTGACTCTCAAAGTACAGATTATATGCTTCCCTTTCACATCAAGAGACATTAAATTCCACATATATCACACATTTATAGCAGATGTTCCTAAACAGACAAACCAGGTGCTAAACATATTTTATTCTGATGGGTAATTTTTGAAATTATTGCAATCAATGAGCTAATAATACTGGTGGTAATGATGAAGTCAAGTTATTATTACCCATTACATTTAATCATTGACAGCAAGTTAATTGGACCTAATTGGAGAAATCATCATAAATAACATGGAGCAGATGGTAGACGTTTGTTTTTCCACTTCCAAATCTATGTAACAGAGTTATAGATAAAGTTTGGATGAACCAATGTAAAAGGGCAGAGAGCATGTACATCCCCCCATAAAGCTATAGTTCACATTGGCAATGTTGCAAGTCTAACAGGCACAGACAGCTTTGACAGGGTTGGGTAGATAAACACAACTTTTTAGCTGTTAACCATGTCTCTCAGCTTTTTTATACACTGGTCGCAATTCTGTGTGCTCTCCCAGTTGCAGCAATGAGATTCAAGGGTGATGGAGGTAAAAGGGTGCAAATTAAAAAGGAAGCAGGAAAGGGGAAACTGATCTGCTCAAACAGATGTGTTTAAAATGTGAACTTCTGCATCTGACCTTATCACTGGAGACTCCCTTTGGGGAGAAATAGGTGCTTCCTGGGTGTGACTGATCCTACCCTAACACAGACTTCTCAGAGAGGCTAGAATAGCAAGCCAAACTGTCTGTTTCTCCCTACCGAGTATAAATGGTGTCAGATGGAAATGTTGACACACAGATGTCTAAGTGAGAGGATCCCACCCAACTTGTACACAAATTGAGCCAAAGGCTAGGGAATGGAGCAAGAAATCATGTTCCTTTTATGATAGCGTGCCCATACAGGACAAGAAGCAGTGGCTGCAGAAAGGGGAGCAATGCTCGTGCTAGCTTTAACTACCTGGCACAGAAGTTGTAGTGTTGTGATTTCAGCACAGGTTAGCAGCCCAAGTGTGCACTCACTTTCACTACTAAATCAAACACTTTCAAGACACTGAAACTCAGTCCAGTTTAATAGCAGGAATGGTCCCTTGCATGCACAGGGCCTGCACCAATTAACACTCCCCTGGATGATTCCCAGGCACAGCTTCAGACTCAGAGCAAACCCTTCCCATTAAGTAGCTGGAGTCAGCTACCCAGTTCTGGAGGGTAGGAAAGTTTAGAAATATAGAAGCAGCCAGACCATCACAGTTGGCTTTCAGGCCAGAGGAGAGTCCCTGCTGCTGTTCCTTTTGCTAGTTCAGATCTAACAACATTGTCCATAATCTTGTGTGACGTTTTTTCTGAAGTTCATGACATTTATTGGTGGTGTTACCCTTGATTCTAGGGGGGTGAAGTAAGAAAGGGATATGACATCTTGTGATACACCATGACATACCAAGAATGTATCCTTTTGTTCCTGCTTAGTTATATCTATGTGTATTTCAGATTTTCCTCCTAATAACTATTTGCCTATTGTCTGATTTAAATGAGAAGTGTCTCACCTACTTTTTTATACCACAATGAGAAATAGAACATGCAAGAGTGCACTGTGGGATGATGGTGTTATAAATCTAGAAACTTTATTCCACTTTTTACATCAGTGCTTTCAGTCATTTCTACATGCTCCCAAGCTGTTAGGAAAACACTTGACAGCAGTGTAATAATCTTCTCTCAGATGCACGTATCACCCTCTCACTGAAGAAGCCAATAATTTACGCAGAGCCTATTGCCTGGCTTTCGTCTTGTGCTTCTACAATGTGCAACCTGTAATCTGCTACTTTAAAGCTGATTTCCTGTTTTTAAAGCCTGACACAAGTAAGTGTATTACAACTACTAAATCACACAGGTTGTGCCCTCATTGCAGCATGCAGGTTTCGTACTCTGTAGACAGGGAACAGTGGAGGGCATGAGATTGGCCCTAGGTTCTCGTTCGATTTCCTGGATTGCTAAACCTTGTAGCAGGTGGTTTTGAGAAAAAACTGACTACAGTTGGAGTTTACTCCTAATTCCCTACAGTCAGAGGATTTATATAATGGTTTAGTATTCAACAACTAAATCACAGTTAGGAATTGAGGTATTTTGAGGCCTATTGAACACTGCAGAGTTTTTTACTGAGTCAGTCCAAGGTTGTTTGATAAATTAAACCAAAGGTTTAAAGTACCATAAAAATGGTATTCCAATCACTCACAAAAATGTATTTTTATACAGTTTAGCTGATACACAACAAAAAAGATCTTTAAATGTTCTTTTTTTAAGTTCTCCCATTTTCCTATAAAAGTCTTTAAATCATTTGCCTTCCTGTACAACATTGTCATAATGTTGTTTCTTTCCATTTCTTCAGTGTAAATGTCCATTTAATATCTTGTATTAAATCTTCAAGTGCAATCCACACTGTTGTTTAGTCATTCAGCTGTACCCATACATCCACACTTCAAAAATTTCCATACAGAAATGAGCTTTGAGAAAAATCTGAATCTTGATCACAATTTAAATGTGTGCAAACTTACTTCTTTCCAATGCACATTTAAAGTAAGTGTGTTATTTTGAGACTATATTTAGCTCTGGTACTACATCATAAAAAAAAACATGCACAAAGAAGTGAATGGAGAGCAGCATTACCATCTCATATCTTCTCTCTGGTTGTTTTCTGCATTTATTTTTTCTTTCTTTTTTTTGTTTGTTTGTTTGGGTTTTTTAGCAAAATTTATTTTTAAATTGAATACTAACATGAAAATACTGATCTCTAACTTTAACCATCTAAAAGTTGGGCATTTTGTGTAAACTAAGAATCTAGGCTGCCTCAGAAGTCAATGGAAAAAAGAGGCACTTTGAGAAGGTGATTTATCCTATTTCATTTGGGTTCTGAGAAACATTCTAGACATTTCATTGGGAATCCAGTGTATGGACTCACATTTATGCTTGATACAAGGGAATTTTTTTTAATCTTTTTTGTCTTCTATTACAAACTTCCAAGGTGTGTGAGGTTACATATCCCTTGGAAACACTGATTTTTTCAACAGTCATTGCAAAAGGAATCTTGGTGCTTAGACTAGAGCAGATAGATAGCTAAAGTTGGGTGATTTACCTAGTTTTAGGTTCTGCAAGCTGATCTTTGAATTGGTAACTCTTTACCATAACAGAAAGCTAAAGAAGATGCTGAAACTAACAGGTCTGCAAAGTTTTCCTCCTAGATGGAAGTCATTCACCCATCAGGGAAGCTGACAGAGTCATGTGACAGGGGGATTCAACTTGCTGATATGCAAGTTAAATATACACTGTTTTCAGTAAACTAAGAGCTCGCTCAAACTTCTGATGTTCCCCGACTGAATTACTAAACTTAATCAACATTATTTTGAGATATTAATATTTGGAAGACAGTTTTCCCACCAGAACATAAACCAGAGAACGAGCTCCAGTAAGAGCACCCTCTCCACAGTCGATATACACTATTAAATAATCTTACTGACCAAAAATTTGCCAGCCTGCAGTGGGTCTAGCTAACAGTGATGAAGTGCAGTTGCCTGGGACAGACTGTAAGAACAGGGCTGGCTGGCACACCATGATAATTTTCCCTTTGCTCTCTCAAAGCCTCTAGCAATTGCAGCTCAAAGTCCTCCGGCAAGTCCATGAAATTTGGTGGGCATTTAGAAGTTAAATGCAAATGTGACGGGCTGCACTCTACTTCAGTACTCATCCGAGAACCTGAAGCTAGCCAGGACGAAGCTGGTCTCGCCCTGTTTCATGTAGGTTGGTGGTCCCCAGGGGGTGATGCTTCCTCACTGAGAAGACACAAACGCAAAGCAGCTGATGTGTAAAGCCGCAATAGATAAATGCTGTCATAACCACACTCCCTGAACTACGTTTTGAGTGGACGGTAGCAGCAATCTGTGAACAGAAAATAGCGGAACCAAACACAGCAAGAAACACTGCCGAGTAGCTCAAGCTAAGGTCAGTTACAAAACACAAAAGGGGACTCTTGCGCAGAAAGAAGTTCCAAGTAGCTGTTGTGTAGCAATAAACTTTGATCAGAACCTATTTACAGTGATTAGATAGTCCAGAAAAAAAGTACTTTGTATCTATTTGTCAGTCTTCTCAGACTTCTGAAGCTTTGATCCCATTACTTGCAAAGTGGGAGGACTTGTATTAAACTCGAGTAGCATTAGCTCAGGTGGAACTTTCAATAGTGTCTCAGCTACAGTCACAGACAGTTTTACTTTACTCTTTTTAAGAGGAATGAGAAGTGGAAAGCTTTAATCATCTGCCAATTTATTATTTTCTTAAGAAAAACTAAAGTTCTGTTAACAGGCCACTGGTTAAAGTGCTATTATTAGTCAATATTAAAGAAAGAAATCCAAAGACTGGAAGAGGCTTTGGAAGCAAAAGCGGCTGGGAATCCTAAACTAATAGAAATCAGATACAGAAAAGATCTATTAAGTGATCCAATCAATGCCCCAGTTAATATAAAATCATTCCCAATAGCACAGTTTCTAGTGCTCTGTCCAGTCTGGATTTAAATACCTTGAGCAATGGGGTTTCTGACACTTCCCCACATTCCTGTGGATCACTCTGCCAGGAATTTTTTCCCCTGATATTCTGCATATATTTGCCTTTTCCCACTATTCAATGTATGTTAACATTCCTAAAGTAATTCCTTTCCTCTTTTTTATTGTCAATTATTTTTACAAGATTTTCATTAGTTTTAATTAACTAACCTGCTTTATACTTACCATTTTAATGTTTGAAGAAGAAAAATTTTAAAATTACAAGTTAACCAATTCTGAATTTTGGTCTATTGGATAAAAAACTCAGTGGAGATTCTACAGTGTCACAGCTAATCTGGAATGATTTGAAAGCATTTAATCTTCAAAATTCTTGGGAAGTTGTTTGTTAGCTGGACATGTATTTTGCAAGTGAAAGAGGTTTTATATTTTAGTGGAATCAGCCAGGTCCCCTTCTTTACACACTTCTTTCCTTGGCTTTGGCTTTCTCTGATAATTCTGGAGAAACTCATTCCTACAGAGCTTAAGCTTTGCTGCTGCTTATTACCATTTTTGCATCAAGTTATAAAGAATTCTTAGGTGAGCTTTCCTGGGAGAACTAGCATTTACACACCTTTGTTTGAGGACCCCTTTAGAAAGCTACCTTGGCCATTTCTTGCTCCCTTTTGTTCTTTTTCTCCCATAGGAAATCTGCTGTATATCATCATCATGCAATTCATCTTCCTGTAGGTCCAATTTTGGAGAAGGGTGCCAGGAGGAAGAGCTTTTCACCTGTGAAAAGCTCAGAGAATTTGATGGGACCAAGGACTCTGTCATACAGATCAAATTACAAGATCACAACAAAATTTTTTAAAAAAGACAGAAAGGCTTAGGTTAAAACTTACAACCCTACCATAAATTTTGTTGTTCAAAAGTGCTAAGTACATTGTTATTCTTGCTATTCACAGCACTGAAAGAGAGTGGCTGTCTCTTAGGGCTGAAGGTGGGCCATGTACCCTTTGCACTTTACGCTTTTGAACATGAAGGTCCAAACAGTGACACCATTTATGCCAGGTCTAAGTCTTAAAAAATGAATACTTACGAGCCCATCACCCCTATCTGATGAGGAAAGAGTGGGCTCAGCATTTAGTAAGACAGGACTTCTCAGTTTAACAACAACAAAAAGGCATAACAAGATCAAGTGTCTCAAATAAAATATGTGGCTATTTTTAAAGAATGAGGATAACTAAACATTAGATAAGGATAGTAATGTTGGGACAGCCTACCTAAGAATGACAGGCTCTTTAGAACTGTAACCAAATTTGAGTCAATTTCTAAAAATATAAAATACTTAAATGCAAAATATTGGCCTGAGGCAAAGGCTACTGTGTGATTACATGCTTTAGTTTGTGTTATACTATGTTGTGATAATGGTCATGTCTCAGAATCTATGTATTAATTTTATTGCAATGGAGACTCATATATTGTTTTGAATCTGCACTAAGTAATCCAACAAAAGAATGAAAAAGAGAGGAAAAAAACACATTTCCGTTTCACTCTTGTAATTAATCCATAATTATTAAAGGTAGACAGGTCTGGTAACTTTACCCATATACTCTCTAATTTTACCTTGATTTTCTATCATAAATTCCTGATTAATTAATCTAATTCCACTTGGTTAGCTTGTGGAAGTTGTACAGCTTGCTCTAATGAGCAGACTTCTTGTTCTGGTGGAGATTACCATTTCAAATCAACTGCCAGGTGCAGGACACAGGAAAACTGGGTTCAAAGCTCCATACGTCTTAGGATACAACAGTGTAATATTTTGGAAAAAATCAACACTAGCACTTTCTAGAAGCCCCAAAAAGGGGGGGGGGGGGGGGGGGGGAATCCTCTGATTTAGTACTGTATGTCACTATGTAACAAAATAATTATTTCTTTGTATGTCAGGGTGAGAAAATGTACATTATATTTCAGAAAAACTGAATTTTGATCACCACACACAGAATAAATTTAACAGAACTACAGGGCTTCCAAAGTACCCCAGAACTGTTTTACAGATTTTTTTTTTTGAGACAGCTTATTGGCTCCTGATGGACTTTTTAGGTTTAGGAACACTATGTTTTTAGTCTAAAAGGTGAGGCAGTGTCAGGTTAATATTGTATATTTATTAGAAAAGACTGACTTCCTGATACAGCCTTAAAATATTAGTATTGAAATAATGGCATTAACACAGTTTATTGACCAGGAAAAAGAGTTTTGGTTAAGAAACGAAATGGAGAGTCAGGAAATCCAACTTCATTTCTTTCCCCTGGTACATATTCTCTGTGCAACTTTGACTGGTTAGGTATATATTCATATACTGAAGCATATATTGAGATTGTCTAATTTAGGTGCTGTATAGTATTAAATTGGAAGGACAGGATATTTTTCTCAGGTATTTAAAAATCTCTTTCAGAGGAACCTGCCTCCAACACCTGAAAAAGAAATTTAGATATCTAATTTTGTTGGTCTGAAGACCAGGCACCTTCTGTTTGGTGATCACCCTACTTACACTAAATACCTAGAAGATGTGTCGTAAAGTCCACTTTTGGTGGTACTGGACTTACAACATCATTGGAGAGAAATTCAAACTACTAACAGTTCATTACCACTTCTTTCTAAGCTTTCTTTAAATCTATTCATTTCAGGGCAGCCTCCATTTTAGGCTGTACTAGTTCCTTATGTATCAATCTCCAGTCTGTAGTAAAATATACTCTAGCGAGGGAAGAGATAGAGAAGGGTTAGTGTTCAGCAGGCAGAGAAAGAAATTCCTGTGAAAAGATGTACTGAAACCAATGGCAAAACCATTCAGTTTCACTAGTACACAGCAGAATTGGAGTAAACCATCCTAGTTGGTTTGAATGATGCATAAGTTGGACAGAAATCTGAAGGCAGATTTCTAGAACCAAATGCCGGAGCTCTCCAAAAGTATCTCCATAACAGACACTCTCACTGTGAGCATTTCTTAGCTCTCACTTAACATTTCTTAGGTGTACTCTACAGACCACTGGGTGTTTTTCATTTCCTTTCCACTAGCACAACTTTTACCAGCCTGTACCTACTATGTGTCTATAAGAAATCAGTTTAATTCACAGTTTAACAAAATTCTTATGAATTCTGAATGCAGACAGATGACATAATAACAAACCTCAGGATTTTTTGTATGTCATTTTCCATAGTTTTAAGTAGACAAGTAATAACAAGTAAATGTTAATACTACAGTTACAATTATTATTATTTCATTTACATGTAAGTGCCTAAACTTTCCAGGCTTGTCTGATGGCTTTTTTTGATTTAGTCACAGCAGTAAAGAAAATGCCTTGTCATCAACACATGGAAATCTGCAAAACTACTCACCCGCATGGGTGACAGTAGACAATGACCTTTAGCTGTCTAAACTAGTTATCCAAGTTTACTTTACAGTCAGTGTAGAAACAGAGATGTTACCAGAAGAGGACCAATCCTATCATAAAAAAAATTTCCTAAGATAACTGAGTTGACTTTCTCTTTAGAATTGCCTTTGTTTCCATTGATTACAGAGAAATACTAGCCAGGACTGAGTCTAGATGCCTTACAGCTGAGATTAGGTCAGATGAATCCCACCTGGATGCCAGTTTTGTCTCGTGTACTTAGGAACTTAATTAGCTTATTAGTTATAATCACAAAACTATGATTAAAGCCAATAAAAGATGAACATAAACAGTGGATTGAACAGCACAGCCCCAGAGGAACCCTTGGCTCTAGGCGACAGTGTGATTGGAAAAATGAATCCTTCTATATCATCTCCTGCTACAAGGGATACATGTAATTCACATTTCCTCTTGTCTGAACACTCAACTGCAGCTTGTTAATGCTAATGACGATTGCAGCAAATGAACTATTTTCAAATGATAGAAGTACATACAAACTCTCTTGTCTATCATTTCAAATTTTAAGCAAAGCTTTCTTTTTGGTTAAAAGGGCAGTCAAGGTACCTTTTCTCAGCCAGATTGCCTCTGTTTAACTCTTGTCATCTCATCATTTGACATCTCCACAGTGATTCTTGCATCAGTGGAGCTGTGCTGAATGTCTGGGTTATGTATGGGAGTTACTCTGTAGCAGAACAATTTAAGTCGGCTTGTTTCAGAATGTGCTTTGCAGATTGCACGTTTCCCTCGGCCTCTCCATTCAGCTGAGAGGATAACAGCCCAGTTGTAACGTGACAAAAGTTATGCATGTCCATAAATCATATGTATTCTTCCTCATCAAACAGGATGCCTTGGACTGTGATAATTTCATCTGGGTTTCTCTCTTTTGCCAATATATTTTTCAGCTGATTTATGGCACTTGCACTAAGTGTATGATCTCCAAATATCTGGAAAAGAAGCCATGTGCTTTTGTCTTTAACTCACAAATGTCAGTCCCTATGCTTTTGAGGGCGTGAGTGATTATTAATATTCTTTTATGCTGGCTTTCTTAACAAAACTCACACTGGCTAAAATCACAACATAAATAATATGTCTGTGTTTCCCAGCCTCTGGCTCCAAAACAGTGCTTTTTCACAACTGTTAGCAATGCCCAAATACCCCATCTTGCTCATTGGAAAAGGATAAGCATGACATTTCTCTTGGAAAATGCACTTATCACACAAAGTAACTTCTCTGGTTCTATAAGGTTATATCTTTAAAAAAAAACCCTTGACTCACCAATGATTTTCTACTGAGTCTTTCAACAATCATAGGTGCCCTTAGAATCAGTCCCTGTGCTTCACAGAGTGCTCTGGAAGCTGTGAATCTGCAGGCACTTGCAGATTTCATGCACTGGCCACATTCAGAATACACTGATACACACAGCGATCAGGGCTTCACGAGGCATGCGAACCCTCTTTGTCTCATGTCTTGCCATACATTGAAATCCTAGTTGTTTCTCCAGCACACAAGAGCAAGTTTCACAGTAAGTGAAAAGTTTAAATTCTTCTAATCTGTATCCTTTTCACGTACACAGAATAAAACATAGCAAATTTTAGCTTTATTATATGACATGTAGCTGATTTCAGATGATCATCATCACCATAATGGTCTTTTCACTGGCACCAGCACTTCCAGGGCCTCACAAGCACCATAAAGTTATCCTCCAGAAACTTCCGAAAGGATTGCCCCGTCCTGTTTATTCCTATAGTTCAACTCAACATTCATTTTGCAGTGTTCTGCTAGGTGTGCTTTCATTTAGGTGTTGAAGGAAACTATGAAACTTTTCACATGCTGAGATTTTTCTGGGAGTCTGTATATTACTTTTGAATCTAGGCTCAAGTGTTACACATTTATGATGTGTCCCAAGAGGTCCACCATCTCTGACACAGCAGATGCCTTTCGCTGTTACTGCTGTTTAGACTCACTAACTGAAAATTGACTGTTAATCAATTAATTTGGGTGCATTTTATTGTTTATTGTTATCATTTGTAAATCCATTCAGCATTGTGTAAGACAGAAATACAAAGGCAGTCCAGTCCCCAGAAAATTTATTGTCTAGGAGATGGATAGAGAAAGAGGGTACTCATGAACACTCAGCACTAGGTACCTAATGCAACCCACTACCTCTGCTCACTTTCTTCTCTTCCCTGAGTCCCTCAAGACTTAGGCACCAAAACTACATGCCTAAGCTGGAGCGTACCCATATGTCTGAAAAGATGTGGTGGAAGATCAGGAGGAAAATCACCTTGTATGTATTTTTTACTTCTTAGTCTGTTTGTTTGTTTGTTTCTGGTTTTATTCTTTTCTTTTATGAGTTTTGAGTACAGATTTAATTCAAGCGAGAGTTGAGGCCACATGTTAAGATGTCATTCACATGCCTTCCTGCTATGTTCTGTGTTAGTATCATCGTTTTCCTTTGGCATTTTTCTGTGCAATGATAATAGCAATTCTGCAGCACCCGAATTATCTTGGAAGTGTGATGTTTACTGCTATCTTGGGCTTGCCTGAGTGCAGAAATGTATTTGCTATGAAATGCGTGGTATTTTTGAAAGGAAAATAATTGGTCACTGAGCAGCCTTGGAAGGATGCCATTGTGGATAGATGAGATGTATTCTGCCATTGGAATCAACATGTTTAGTTATTTCAGTGGAGTGTACTTTTCCTCACTAGTAAATACGCATGCACAGAAAGCACTAGACTAAGACTTATTATATATCTTAGTATGATCATTTGGTCTACCTTTCTGCTGTCATTTTGCTAATTGAGCTTATGCTCTAGACTCGGAATCCTTCTCAATGAATTCATGCCAAAAAGTTTTCATCATCTTAATTAATAAAAATGAACACAAAAGTGAGTGCTCAATCATCAATGTTTTTTTTCTGGCTTCTCAGTGTTAAAAATCACAATACTAGTCAGTATACTAGAATACTGGTGTTAGAGAAAAGCAGAATAATGAACAAAATAGCCTTATTTCAAACTTATTTCATTATAAGAGTGTTTTTATGGCCAACTAGTTCAGAAATTCAACATGCAATTGCTCCTCTCAGATTCCTGTGGTCTTAAGTGACAGAAGACAAGAAATAAAATATATTATTAACACAGAGTAGCTGTAACTTCACTGAATTGCATCAGTATCTATTAAGATTCAAACATATGTTCAGCTAGGTCAGGTTGAAAAGACCTTTTAAACTAAAAGAAGCACTAAAATTGTTACCTTGACACTGCAGGGAAGGTGTGTTGAAAGTTTTCTGGTTTTACTCCAGAGCTACCTTGAAGCTTATGGAGGACCATAGAAATGGAAAGGAAAGCTCTCATTGTATTTTAAAAAGTAATATTAATGTCTTTTCCCCTGGATGATAGATGCTTTGGGTTAACAGGAACACTGGAAAAGAAGAATAAAGCAGGGAAGGGAGAATGGAGACTGAAAATCAGAATGATGTGAAGAAGTTAATAGGAGATAACTACACCCACAAAACAAGCAAATGGGAACACTTCATGAAACTATCATATAGAAATTTTAACAAACAGAAACACACTTTTGGTTTTTTTTTCCACAGGACAAAATTGCTCTGTTCAACTTCACAGTAAATTTTGGATGTCAAAAGCATAAATTAGCTGAAAAGAGAGTTAGACAAATTTCTGGATGTCCAGAGACAGCTATTACAAATGATGGGCCAAAGGCAAACTGTTTCAGAACATGATGGGATGTCCTGATTGTGAGATGCAGAGAGTGTACAGCTGCAGCTTCTTTGAGCATCCACTCCTGGTCACCATCACAGTCAAAATACTGCACAAGAAGGAAACTGTTTTGCAACTGTTGTTATAATTCAGACTCGATAGTCTAAAATGTATAACTGAGATCTCATTAATGATCACAGGCTGTTTCCATCTGACTGGCTGTAGACTTTTATTAAAAAAAAACATACAAACAAACAAGTAATAACCCTCAACCCCTCCAAAACCCAAAATGTCTTCTGCTTCAGGGAAAGCCTCAAAACAGCTTGAGGGCACTCATCCTGGCAATGTGAAAGTAGTCTTATTAAGTCCAGCACTGCTTGAGGTTCAGGTCTCTTCCCTTCATCAGTGCCATCATGATCTCTAGCCATGGGGTACATAACAGCTCAATATCAGGTAAGACCCTGTGATCTAGCACGACAGGCAATGAAAGGCAATATGTGCACTGCTTTCTACCACCTGAAACTCCCCCGAGGATCTAATGAAAAGATGGCTTCACCACCAAGGCCTTTTTTGTGCTGGGATGGGACTCATGCCTGGACTGTAACTGTGGGCTGGAGCCGGCAGAGACATAGGCTTAGTTGGCACACAGGAAGCACAATGTCTAATTTAATGTTATAAGGGAATTAGTACCATATGTATAACATCCATACTCTTGCAAAACATGCAAAGAGAAGGCAGTTAAAACCTCAGATTTAATTCTTCTTCAGCAGTAACATAGCCACTGCTATTAGTTCCTTTTTAAAAGCCATTGAAATGTTTGTGGAACGAATTTGTGTGGTAACAAACTCTATGGTTTTGCTTTATTTTGCATGAGGTCACCACTTTAGGTTTACTATAGGTCTGAAGTGTTTCACCCACGTTTGAACCTCAGCCTACCACAATTACAGTGTTAGAGTTCATCTGATTTGTCCCAAAAGTCTTGGTGGGCTATTTTATTTTTTTCCTGATGAAATTGTGGAAATGTCATTGTATTGTTACTGCTGGTCTACTGTTCATGTATTTGATTTGGTGGCACTGAAAAGCTCACACCACACATCCAAGCAAAGGACAACCATGAAAATTAACCTTGTGTTGCTTAGCCGGAGAAAACATGGTTTAAATGGTTGGTCTTGGCATGTCTCAAAGGACCTGTGAAATGGATTTGGAGCCAGCCTTCTTCATCAGCTAATCTATGTGTGAGAGCTAAATAAAGAAGCCTGGGGGAAAGATGAAAAAAGAGAGCAGGTAATTAAATATTAGAAAAAGAGGAAAATAAAAATTTGATTTATACCATTTAAAATGTTTTTTTTAAATTGAGTTGACAAATATATCATGAGGCAGAGGTTAACTAAACAATTTCTGGCGAAAACTGTATAGACTAACTTAACATAATAAAATGTTGCATGAAGCAGAAAATTCTATGACAATTTGGTACACGGGGTATTCCCTCTCTTTCAGTTAGAGGGCATTTATTACCCACTGTGTCTTGATACTCAAGAAAGACAGATGATGTGGTGACAGATATTCAAGATTGTGAACTAATGTTCAGTTTTTTATAGAGAACAAGAGAAGGCGGTAGATTTCTTTTTTTTTTCCCTAACAGCTTGCCTTTTTTATTGTTCTCTGGGAATGGAATTGAGCAATGGTTTCTGAAGGGCTTGAGTGGGTGTTAGGGATGGAGACACAAAAGACTGCAGTCCACTCTCTCAAATTTTTATTTTAGGCCTGATATGTCTTTGAAACTCTAATAACACCAGCGGAAGTGCTCTGACCCTGCTCTTTTCCAGTGTTTATACAGAATTTTAAAGAACTTATCAGGCAATTGTCCATCTTCTGTCTCAGTCTAACACAGGATGAGTGCACGTTATGTTCCTTTGAAATGTCTGTGTTTGTGAGATGGGACTCTATTTTAAAGGAAACTCCTAAATTACATGTGACCAGCTGAACAGTTAACGCTCTAAACAGCATCCATACAGATATCCACAGACTTGTAATAATGCAAAAGATATGATTATATTGACAAAAATCTACAGATTTTCAGCTGATCAGCTGAAGGATCTGTTTTATGATAAGGTGAATCACTCTTAGTGCTCTCAGGTTGTACTAAACAAGGCTTAATTCTTTTGTTCATATGCAGGCTACTAGCACCCCTGGGCTAGATGCCTGTCCCCTAAATCACCTCCTTTAACCTCCAGCAACTCCAGAAGGGCATTGATCTACCATAGCCATGTGCCATATTTGTTATCTGCAAGCAGATGTCTCAGATACCTCACGTATCTCTAAAGGTATTAGCCCTTTGTGTGGGCAGCTGAATGAAATCCTGTTCCCCACTGATTACGGTGGGGTCTTAGACACCCAGCACACATACAGCCTCTTGTATTGTAGACACTTAGAGCCTGAAGCTGATGCTGCCTCAAATTTTACTGATCCCCTCAGAGGGACAAGAAATGAAGCAATTTTGTTGCATGTTACTCTTTGAAATATTTCAGCAAAAGAGCTTGATTAGTCACATGAATTCAATGTTGTCAAATTGTGTTTGAGTCAACAAATTTCTTTGGATAGGTAGCTCATTTAGATCAAGTTATCTTGGTGATTTTGATCAGTATTGGGTCATTTCCCCAACAAGGCTATTCATACATGCCATAAATGACTAACAGCAAAGTTGTGTAGTCTCTGGACATACCATGTGCCTTTCTGTTATTCTCAATGCCTGGTTTAGGTTTTCATTTTACATCGCAGCTCAAGGTAGGTGAATACAGTGAGCAAGATATCACTGAAGTTACAGGTAAAGTTTTATCAACACTTGTCCCTATATAAACCATTTCAAAAGGTCAACAAAAGTTCTACTTTTCTATGTCATTCACTCTTGGGCAGTCAGAAAATCACAGGCTGTACACATAAAAGGGTGTAAACAGAATGATCTTGGAGCCTTGCTCTTTGAAAACACCTGTAGGATTAATGGCATCACAGATGGTTTCCTTTCCATGATATATCTAAACATTTAAATCAGTATCACTTCCCAGAGTACATTCTGCCAGGCAAGATACTTTCTGGCAAAATGAATCTCCAGCGCCTGTCCTTCCTGAAGCCACGCAAGACCTCCATGAGCAGAGCAGTGCCAGTATTCTGTCCTGGGTGATGCAGACATTTAAGAAGACTACTGCATTGGCTCACACATACTCTAAAGCTCTGGTTTATTGCTTGGTTTGTAGCAGGATTCCCAACAAAAACGTTCGCATTGTTGACTGCCAGCTGAAGGACCTGTTCTGCAGGCTCATGCCCTACAGAGAATTTGCAGCTCAAAGGCTGGCACCAGAGATTTTCCTCTGCTGAGCACATTACATGGTGACTTCCCATAGCTCACGCAGAGGTGAGGTGTGAACTAAAGGAGAGGTATGGACTAAAGGAGAGAAAAAACAGACTAGTCATAGTATCAAGGGAGAACAGGCAAATCAGATGTAAGGCTGCAGTCAGAGATCATTGATTACCTTTATCTTGTTTCAGACCCACAACTAGAATCATATTTTTGTGCATGGGCCCATCTCCATTTGCAGTACAAGAAAGGGTGATGCTTTTTCTTTAAAACATTTTGGATTCCCCTATTGAACAAGCAGGTAAAAATGATCAGTGCTCCCCTTCACCAGAACATCGTAATCTAGAATATTTTGATAACAACATAAGATTCTTGGAGCTGGAGCGAAAAGAGTAAATTTCCCAAGGGAAAAACTGGCATAGTATTTTTTTCTCCTTTGCCTGTTTTCCCCCTACAAATAATTAATATTACTACCAGATTCAACCCAGTACTAGAATATTTTTTCCCCCATATTGCACCAAAATCCTGCAGTTTGAGTACATCTAGGACACAATTCTGTCTCTCAAACTATGCTCCACTTCCAGGGTGCTGTTATCCTGAGATTTTTCCTCCAAGCGGTAATCATTCCCCCTCTAGGGGCTTGAAGCGTTCACACTGCTACCTTCAAATACGAGGTGCAGCTAAAACAATTCCCCAAAAAAGACAGACAGAGATGTTCCAGCCTCCTGGATGCTCCCTGTGAACCATGGCGTATATAAAAGGAAGCAAAGAGGCTATTCATCCCACAGTGCTTAACCATCAGAGGATAAATTATCTGTGAGAAACAAGGTAGGCTCTCATCTCATGCCTTTGTGATTACACGAAATGAAGCACAGAGCAAACTTTTATGCCAGAAGTTTCTCTCTCTATCTGACTGAGCTTATCTCACCCAACTGACCTTTGCAGGCAACATTTGCAGACTTGCTAATATTGATTGGTCTACTGGCTCTTTCACCTCCTAGAGCATCCCAGGGGTGTTGTCCACCTTAGAAAGCACAGAAAGGAGAGTAAGCGTGGGGACAAATAATTTGTCCATATGGGAACTATGTGAAAAATCAAAACCTCATCATTCAGTCCTCAAAATCAAACATGTCCGAGAGTGAAAATACCTGTATATCCACATAGTAGTTTCAGAATCTTTGAGCCCAGGCTATAGACAGCATTAGTCAATTCATTAGTTTGTCCTCTTTTGATAAAAAAGGAGAGAAACTCATATTTAAAGCATGTTTAGTATCAGCCTCTGTTGGAAATGGGACTGTGGTGTAGCCATTGATAGAAACCATTATGAGAGCTCCAGTGTTGCCACAACTACAAGAGAAGCAAATCAGCTGAAATCAAGGTGATGGCTGAACTCAACCCCAAACAAAAATGAGTCATACAGATTTGAAATTAAAAGGCTTGCGTTTTCACCTAGGTTTTCCCTTTGTTTCCTGGTATGAGTTTTTCTCTATTCTCTGGTCTTAAAGCTGCTGTGGTTTTGATTATAATCTTTCATAAAGGATTGTGCTACAAAGTCTTGGCTGTTGTGCCCACTATTTTTAAAAAGCCTTTGAAGATCTTTTTTTTGTAACATGGAAATAAAAAGTTGTACCCAATTCCTCGTGACATTCTGGAGAGCTATTTTTATAGTCACCTTTGCTATTAGACATCTTCAGCCCTTTCATGACCACAAATAGTAAGAGCTGACCTGTGAAACATAGCATGCATCTCAGAGGGTTTGCAATCTGAAAATCATCACCTACAGACCAAAAAAAGAAAGTAGAAGCATATGGACAGCTTGGTCCCCCTATTCCCTTCTGCAAGATCTAAGCAACTGATACACTACCCATGAAAGAACAGAATGTTTGGACACCTGTGCCAGCCAAGTACCCGTCCAAGATGTTTCATAACCACGCTTATTTATGGAATCAGAATAGGATGCCAAGTCAGGTGGGATAATAGGAGATGGCCCTTAAGTCATAGTAAACATTACCCAGCGAGGGGGCAAAGGGAAGTAGTGCTCTTGTTAACTGGAGAGTAGGGGGTGAGAGAGAGGAGGAAATTGCAGAGAGAGATTAGATCCCACAAATAGCCAGAGGAGTCAGCAGGGAGAGGGATGTGGTAGAAGAAAAATGGAAGTTTTTCTGAAAGTCAGGGGTAAAGGAAATAAACTGAACACCATAAAAACAGCTTACAGAATCTCTGTTGCTGAAAGAGGCACCAGCAGTAAGAGAAAACAGTCAAACCGTGTTAGCCTCCCCAAGCATGGATGGGTGCCACAAGACTGAATGTAAAAGAAAACACTAACCTGGACTTCAGGAAAATGATCCTATCTGGTCCCTGGCTTTCAGGGGATGTTATTCAAAGGTAGGAGAGAGGAAGCACCTGGACACCTGGTTGACTTAAGCCATGGAATGTCATTTGCACAGGAAAAAGTCACTAGAGAGGCAAACCACCAGAGTAACGAATGACGAGTAAACGAGAAGCTGAAATAAGAGAGGAGCAGACTTGAAATGGTTGATAGGGATGCTTTCAAACTCAGCCGGTCACCTCATATATTCTCCACAAAACTTTCAGTTTCCCCCTTGAGTCCTTCCTATTCAGTCTTTGTTTGACAACTCTTACCAATCTACATTTCCTAACAGCTTTTCCAACTCCCATTCCCTTTCCTGATATCCTTGCCAAATCCAGGCAGTATCTTTCACTTGTTCCCTTCCCACATCACATACCAGAACATAATTTTCACAACCTGAGGGTGCCAGCTCTGTGCCGTGCATTAAAATGACATTAAGCATTATGTGGATCAACGGAAGCTAGAATATTTTTTTTGATGGGGTGAGGGTAGAGGGATGGGAGAGAAGGAAGAGGCCTTGTAAGTGGGCCTTCTTTAGCAGAACATCCTATAAGAAACATATGATAATGTAATCATCACAGATATTTGACAAATGCTACTCAGTTCATTTTTTCCCTTCCTGATGACATATCCCAGGCTTTACACTGAGCTTCCCAAAGACAGATTGTGCACACAGCAAGTATCTAGAGGAATGCAAAAGCAAAAAACCAGAAACACTACATTTGGGAGAGATTCCTTCACACTGGCTTCTTCAGCAAGATCTGCAAATGAAGTTATTAAGATAGTTAACACAAGCCAAGGTTATCTGAAAGCAAGCAAATATTTTATCATTAATAGTACCATTGTTTAGTTTTAGCATTTAAATCACCATCCACACAGTAGCTGTGTTTTGCCCCTTTAGTAGTATTATTTACCTTTCATTTATTTGACTGTGAAAATGCAGAGGAAAGACTTTCAGTTAAAAAAGATAGTGAAAACTAGAGAAAGAATTTATTGAGAATCATATAATGTTGTTTATGATTAATATCATATGAGCTGTAGCAAAAAATGCTTTTAAGAAAGTATAGTCTAGAAACTTGCCCTAGAAGCTGCAAGTAAAAGTCACAGCAATCTTCAAGAAAAAATTAGGAATAATGCTTACTACAGATGATTATTATTATTTTAACAGTGTACATAACAGAAAATAAGGTATAGTTAGAAATGTCATTTTCATTTTCTGGGTTTTGAAAATACCTATTTTTGGAAGCAATAGAAAAGTCTGGAGAATTTCCATTTTTCCTTAAAAAACAGTGTTCTGATGTTATTTTTCTCTGCTTTCTTCCTATTCTAGAACTTCTGTTGAATGGAAATCAGTATCAAATTGGGAAAAGCACTTTTCCATGTTTTCATATCATGTATGAACTAGAAGGAATGGAAAGCAAAGAATTACAGAAAGGGTATGTAACAGAGGACAAGGAAGGAATGAAATTTTTTGAGAATTTCATCAGGCAAAGTAGCCTTTCCTATAGGAAAAATGTTAAAAAAACCCTTATGCACTTTATCAAAATAGTCTTCCTTCCTGACCAGACTTTCATGTTACTTCTAGTATATTTAAATTGTCTCACTTGGCAGCAAAGGAGCTAATAGGCCTACACCCTTTAAAGCTCAGATAACAGCTGATCCATCTTGTTGAGTTAAATCTCCTTGGACGATGCTCAGAGTGAGATCAAGGCTTCGTGTTGCCCCAATTCTCTACCCATGCTGAGGAGGTCACACTTTGATTCCTGGACTCTCATGCAGGAAAGAATTTACAGGCTCTCTTTAAGATGTTTTACTTTTCACAGATTTTAATTTCTTAGCCCTGCTTAGTAATGTATCAGTTTTATGTATGGACCCAAAAATGCCAGACGAGAGGAAGGATATTCAGCAAGTCCCTGTGTTTATTTGACATTCCAGAATGAATACATGTTGTGTGGACAAAAGCAATGTTTTACAAGTTTTCACATTGCATTCTGAAAGGAGTGTTTTCTTTATAATCTATGTATCTTTATATAGGCTGTAGGCCAGGTTAAGCAGTGTGATGCAAAGGCTGGGCAGAGGGCCTCTATTCACAAAGGAACACTTATTTCACTTCATCTCACATGGCTATCTGTACCGCCAAGCTCACGCTGAGGGATGTTTTTCACACATCACACAGTGTGTGTTGTGCTCCTGCTTCGCTCCTCTACTTTTATCCCATTTGTGCAAACTATAAGGTGGGACCAGCAAATCTAACCATCAGCAGTGGTGATGGGGCAGAGGACAGCTTTTGAAAGGGAGCCTACAATTTCAGCTGTTTGACATATCTTGCTATCAACCCATGTTATTGCCAAACATAATTTCTCTAGTTTCACAATGTCATGCCCTGAAAGAGATCCCTTGGAAAGTGGTAGCAGAGCAGACCACTCTGAAGGGATGATATAGTGATGCTAACAGCCATAACATGGCATAGTGCCATGCTCTCTCTTTGAAATGTGCAGTGAAAAATGGCCTGTACATCCATGGCAATACATTATCTGCCTGAGAGGCAAATGTTGCAAAGCATAGAAATTCAGCCCCGATCCATCAGTAACACAGATATTTTAGCAGAAAGAGGGTTACTGGTAGAGCACTGGCAGAGACATGTAGCAGAAAAAGGGTTACTAGTAGAGGTCACAATATCCTTGATGTATTGTTCAATTAAAGCTTCTGTTGCAATGCTTCGGCTTTCTTATTTGCGGTCAGAGAAGGGGAAGAGGATCTTGAGGGCTCCAGGTCATTGGAAGAAGCATGTTCAACACCTTGTTGACCTTTTAGATCCTTGCGTAAATTTGAGCCAGTAAGTTTGGTATATACAATTGAAATCCAGTACCTACAATAAAATATGCAAGGGTCTTCAGCAAAACTAAAGCAGATTTGCAGAATTTAGGCCCAATATTTTCATCCAAAACCCACCCACTGAACTGCCAGTTCAGCAAGTATCTGAACTCGTAGCATTTCCTCAACTGGTCTGTAGATATTTAACACTGTTTCTGCACATGCCCCATTCAGCTGGCTTGGTACACCTCTCCTGTAGACTCTGTAATAGTGGCAACACTGCCTGGCTTCACGAGGCTGGCACTTACATGAGACTATAGGGGATGCATCCACACAACCATGCAAAACAAGCAGGTTGAATGGCCCTGCTATGGCCCATCTTTACTACTAATGAAAACCAAACCTAATGAGCTCCAAACAGGACTCTCCAAATTGAATTACATATAGTACGCTTTCATTCTGCTTCATAAACCATATCTTGGTACATAATTTTCTTGTTTTCTGGTTAATATATATTTCCCAGATTACACACAACTTTACAAAAGAGCATCAATTTTATTAAACCATGATGTAAAATGTTTCTCTGTCAACAAGTATATTTATTTTTTCATTTAGGTTCATACACATACACATTTGCACTTTGTGGTTAGGTTTCAGGACAGTTACAGAATTCATTCCTGAACACTTAAAAGGAATTCAGTCAATAGCCAAGGGAAGAAAGGCAGAAAGAGTGAGATAAAGTGAATTGATAAGCAAAGCAGGCTGCAATGGAACCATGCAATGGAACCATGTGGACCTTCAGCCATTTTGCACTTAATACCAGAAGCAGTGTATTGGTTTTATGTGGCAAGGTTTTGGTAGCGGGGGGGGTTACAGGGGTGACTCCTGTAAGAAGCTGCTGGAAGCTTCCCCTGTGTTTGAGAGAGAGCGAGCCCATACCAGCTGGCTCTAAGATGGACCCGCCGCCGGCCAAGGCCGAGCCAATCAGTGATAGTGGTAACGCCTCTGTGATAACATTTTTAAGAAGGAAAAAAAAAGTTGGGACGTGGAAAACAGCCACCGGAGAGAGGAGTGAGAACATGTAAGAGAAACAAGCCTGCGGACACCAAGGTCAGTGCAGAAGGAGGGGGAGGAGATGCTCCAGGCGCCGGAGCGAAGATTCCCCTGCAGCCCGTGGTGAAGACCCTGGTGAGGCAGGCTGTCCCCCTGCAGTCCAGGGAGGTCCATGGTGGGGCAGATATCCACCTGCAGCCCGTGGAGGACCCCACGCCGGAGCAGGTGGGCTCCTGAAGGAGGCTGTGACCCCGTGGGAACCCTGCGCTGGAGCAGGTTCCTGGCAGGACCTGCGGATCTGTGGAGAGAGGAGCCCACGGAGCAGGTTTTCTGGCAGGACTTGTGACCCCGTGGGGGACCCACGCTGGAGCAGTCTGTGCCTGAAGGACTGCACACCGTGGAAAGGACCCATGCTGGAGCAGTTCGTGAAGAACTGCAGCCCGTGGGAATGGCCCACGTTGGAGAAAGTTCGTGGAGGACTGTCTCCCGTGGGTGGGACCCCACGCTGGAGCAGGGGAAGAGTGTGATGAGCCCTCGCCCTGAGGAGGTGAAGCGGCAGAAAATAACATGTGATGACCGTAAACCCCATCCCTGTCCCCCTTGTGCCGCTGGGGGGGCTTGGTGGAGAAATCCGGGAGTGAAGTTGTGCCCGGGAAGAAGGGAGGGGTGGAGGGAAGGTGTTCTGAGATTTCGTTTTATTTCTCATTTACCTTACTCTGGCTGATTCGTAATAAAAAGTGAGCTAATTTTCCCTAAGCTGAGTCTGTTTTGCCCGTGATGGTAATTAGTGAATGATCTCTCCTGTCCTTATCTCGACCTGCAAGCTTTTTGTTATATTTGTCTCTCCCCTGTCCAGCTGAGGATGGGGGAGTGATAGAACGGCTTTGGTGGGCGCCTGGCGTCCAGCCAGGGTCAACCCATCACAAGCAGCATGCCCAAAATTATTATCATTGTGATCTGAACTGGATTTATCATGGCAGGAGTAATTCAGATACTGAGCTACAAAGGAATAATGGTGAAATCTTCACACTTGCTTCTTTTATAGTCAGGGGGTGCCTTAAGGTCCATAATTCCATACAACAGAGAGTTCCCCTGACAAAGAAGATAGTTATAAGGACATGTTTCAAGCACCAATTTCAAACCTTGGCTCCAGTTTACTTGGGTTTATCTGCATGCCTGAGGTTTAAGCATTAAAAAACACTTTGCAGTACTGACAACCTAGCAATAGAAAAAAGTTTTTTATTGTACTGGAAGACAGTAATACCAGAGCTGGTTTTTATTAAATTCACTGATTGTTCCCAATTCTTTTTTTTTTTCCATTGTGGGTTTCACTAGGAACAGTAAAGCCTGTGGATTTTATTTTATTTTGTTTGTAAACACATCACCTTTATGCAACAATGTTCAAAATGAAGAAACACAGGCAAAAAAAACCTCCTTTTTGTGAAAAAAATGCAAGAGAAGAAAATTTTACTGTTGCAAACACAGCACTTGTGTTTCTTACTAAAAAAAAACACAAAACAACCAAATAAAAATAAAATAAATTGCCAAACTATGACCCTTCACATCAGAACTTTGGCATTTTTATAGAGGACAGCAAGGTACAATGAATTTAATGCAAGCAGAGACCATCATAACGTGCCCATAGACATTAAAACTTTCAATACCATTTAGCATTGATGTAGTTATCTTTTTACTGAGTTCACTAGTGAGACAAACACTTTTAAAATCCTACCTCAATTACATATGTTAAAAAAATTATGTTCTGAATCATTTTGTGCTTAATATGCTGAGCTCTACTTATTAAGCAAGAGTAAAGAGACATTACTGGTGAAAGCTGGGTGGAGGAAATGAATATATGTTTTTCCGTTGCTATAAAGAGAAAAATACCTACCTTAGCTCCATCTAAAGTTTGAGTTCAGTGCTGATTCAAATTAGTTTACACATTCTGAAACCTCTGCCATCACAAGAGTTTCACTATTTCTGTCTGAAATTTTATAAGACCAATTCTGACTAAAATGAAGAAAAAGTCAGGAGATCAGTCCATCTATGGGCTTGCTTTTTTCTAACAGCCTAAAAACTAACCTCTTCTCACAATCAAAGAGCAGGTTTGAATAGGTGGATCATACTTTCTACAAACTCAGCTGGAAAATATTTCAATCCATTTCAGTAGATCTTGCTGAGATTTAATTGTGGTAATTAGTTTGAGATACCAGGTAGAAGTATATGTAACCTGAAATTATTTTGTGCCTTTAAAGTATGGCTATTACAATTAAATAGAGACTGGTCACATTCATCTCCGTGTAGCCGAATGATGGAAGCTCTCCTGGAACAGTGATTTTCAGTTTATGACCTGTAGACCCTGTGAGGTCGACAAACTACGTCAAAAGGACCTGTGAAACAAACAAAATGCTAGGGGATTAAATTCTGTAAGCGAGGAATCATACTTTTGCAGGAATTTTTTTAAGTGAGTCCACCAATCAAAAAGGATGAAAACCACTGTCCCAAAATATTTCTGTGCCAGTACACCCTGTGAGGGTTAATGGCATACACAGGAGTTCTGCTAAATGTCACAGTAGTTACTATGCTCTAATCCTGATTCCCAACCTACTGTAGCTGCTGTAAAATATATAGTAATAATTTCCTGAGGCAGGGTAATGTATAAGGAATGTCAGACCAGGCTCTGGACATATTTGCCTTAGCTCTGTTTTATTAAAGTGAAACTTTTATTAAGGCATGTGGTGAATTGAGCAATCTGCATGATTCATGCAGTTATAAACTTATTGCTACACTCACAATAAATCAATGAGCTATTGTCGTATGTTCACTGCACAGTAGATTAAATAATAAGGGGAAAAATCAATGTGGAAGTATTATTCGGCCATATGAAAGTATTAAAAATGTACTCTAAATGTATTAAAAGCACCAAATTGTAGTTGAGCTAAGCTTTATTCCATAAACAAGTTTCTTGCATTCAGGATATTTATTTACTCATGGTCTATATAAGAGTCAATATAATTAAGTAAGTTAAATTATGTCTTTCACTGAGTTATTTCTGATTGGAACATACTCTTATGATTCACACAGTAAAACTATGGGCCAAGGCTCCAGCCTGACCTCTGCATACCCTCAGCTCTACTGCTCAGAGGGAAACATGAGAAGGAACTACTCCTTCAGGACTACGGCTGTCATAGGAAGATGCTGATTCATCACTCCATTGATGCCAGAGTTACAAAGGGTCATTTTGGGTTGGGGCTAAACGAAATCATTGTGGTTTCTCCACATATATCCACATACCTCTGATTTTCTCTTAGCCTTCTCTGAATTCTCATCTACTTTGGGCACAACAAGCCCGTGCAAGGCATT